>NC_138112.1:14848880-15450130 GCF_964146895.1 Miniopterus schreibersii | reverse complement strand
CAGGGACCCCAGAGGACCACAAAATAAAATCATCTATATGACCTCAGTCCAAAAAGTTCATTTTAAAATTCTGCTAGAGAGAAAGCTCCAAATGCTTTTTCATTTAAGCCTACTTTTATTAGACTTTTCCAGTGCCATCAATCTAGCCTCTAGCTTCTTTTTTAATAGTAAGACGAAATGAGGAACTTTTCTTTTTAGACCAATGCTCATTGATTTACCTTTTCCTTTATATTCTGTTTAGGAAGTAAACAAACCATGTTTCTATTTGAGGATTCTTATACTTACAGCTAGAGATATACAGTTGTGTTTTTATGATTACCTTTTATTTTCAAAATTTGTATTTTATACATAAATTGAATGAAATCTAAACTTTCTACAAGTTGAAAGGAGGGATAAATTTAAAAGATGATCCGTAGAAAAGATATGTGAATGTCAATCTGTATGGTTCTAAGTTAACTAACTAATTGCCTTTTGTCTGTACCATGGATTTTAATTAACAGAATGACTATGTGGTGGAAACAAGTTTGGTTGGGACTGTGATGAATGGTTTGTCACATCTACATGGATGCAAAGATCATGACCAATTTATTATTAATCTCATAAGGGGACTTGGTGGAAATCTGAACATGAAATCACGTCTGGAATTCACCAAAGAGGTATTACATTTTAAAGCCTATATTCAGTGCACATTAAAAAAATTTTTCGCCCTGCTGGGCGTGGCTCAGCAGTTGAGCATCAACCTAGGATCCAGGCGATTGGGGTTCAATTCCCTGTCAGTGCACATGCCCGGGTTGTGGGCTCAATCAATAACTCTCTCATCATTGATGTTTCTATCTCTCTCTCTCCCTCTCCTTTCCTCTCTCTGAAATCAGTCAAGATATATTTTTAAAAAAATAAATTAAAAAAAAAAAAAATTTTCATTGACTCTTAATTGCCAAAATACAATGACCTGTGACCATAAGGTATAGAACTTTTAAATTTTGAAATTATGCATTCACTAGAATAATAATGCATTTATACACGTGTACATACATACACATATATACTTATTTTTCTCTTCTGAACTAGTTTGTATTTTATGATATTATTAAAATTTTATATACTTATATTCTAATAGGCTAAAATTTGGAACAAATCTTTTTTGTTAGACATTTTGAACCTACTTAGCTATATGAATAAATATAATTATTTATTTGTAATCTTAGAATAATATGTATTTTAAATTATTTGTTTAACCAGAATAGTTTTAGCAGTTAGGATTGCTGAGATGAATTAGTCATTATAAATATTTGCTTATTAAATGTAAAGGTAAGGTTCACCTATGTTGTTTATAAAGCATTTCTACATATTAAGGGATTTCTTTCTGTTGCCCTCTGTTGAAATAATTGAACGTATGTTCCTTATAGCTTTCTTAATTTTTATAATTTTGTTTCCTCTTTGACACCATCATTTATTACTTTTTCTGTTGTTTCCCTTTCTGTGGCCACTCTGTTACCAGGAACTTCTTATTGTTACCACTCATTGCCATATTATGTATTGCATTTAGGCAGGTATCTTCTTGCCCAAGTTCAGAATACAGCTGCTGAAGAGTACCATTAGGGCCTAACTCTGCTTTATACCTGGGAAAAGAACAGTTTTCAAAGTGAGAAAGAAGAGTAACGGGCTGAGAGCAGTGAGCAGTGGTGGTAACATTAGAATTGATTGGCACTCCAGAGCATGGTGGAAATGAAGGGTCTGGGATTCCTACATTGTGTAATTTACAATTTAGTGTTCATAAGGACTCAATTAAAAGTTGAATGTATTTGTACCTTGGGGTATATGTAAAATAGATGACATTTATTTGCTGAAATGATCATTTAGAGAATAACATTTGAGATAAAATGTTACTTTAATTGAACTTTGGGACAGTTACTTTAAAGAATTAAAATTTCACACATTCTATTTGGAGTATACGAAAACCTGTCACAACTTTTTCTTCTTAAGGTTTTTAATTGGGCGCGAGAATCCCCTCTAGATGCTCACAAACCAATGGACACCTACTATGACTCGAGTCAAGGACGATTAGCGTCTTACGTTCTGAAGAAGCCAGAAAACTTGACTGCTGATGATTTCAGTAATAGCCAAACACTTCCAGTCATTCAGACTCCTGACATGCAACGGGGTCTAGATTATTTCAAACCGTGGTTAAGTTCTAACACTAAACAGCCATTTATTCTTGTGGGACCAGAAGGATGTGGCAAAGGGTAAGAGCAAGAAATGTTGATGGAGGTGCATATTGTGAATTTATGCTTCTCTTTTTTAAAATGATTTAACAGCTTTTGTTACCTTTTTTTTTGGTTAAACTAGTACTTACATTTTCATGAAGGACTCTTTCATTGTCACTACTTGTAAAATAATATGACTCTAGAGAAGAATATGGGTTTTTTTTTACTGCCAGGTTATGTATTTTTTAATGGAAAGAACAATTTGGAAGATACTTATAAAAGAATCTGCTCATAAAATCACAACAAAAAATGAATACCTTAGATGTACTCACAAATTATCATTTGCTTTATTTATAAAAAGTGAATCTTGACCTTAGCTCTCTATTTGGAAACACCTTTTAATTCAGTGGAATTCAGCCTATTTTTAGTGCCTAGTGAGTAGAGTTTCTGGAGATAAAGGACACATGGATTATTAGTTTCGCATTTCAAGTTGTAATTAAATTCTATGAAATCATAGTAATTTTTCTTAACTTGGAGAACTTATTATCTTAAAATATTTTCTTCAACTGTGGAGAAACAGTTGGTATCTTTAATATATACTTTATGAAAATAAATTATTTCTGTAAACTTTGTTTTTTGTTGTTGTTTTTGAAAGAGTCCCAGGATTGCCTTAAAATATGACTATATTTTTTCTAGTCTAAAAATTAGAAAGTTATCCTACCCATGTTTACCATTTTCCCCTTAAACATCATCAGACATAATTTAGAAAATGAAATATTTATAAAATGGAATTTTATATTGAATATAAAAAGTATTTTACTGGTTGCATTTTAAAAGCCAGATGTCATACATCTTTCCTAGGATGCTGCTCAGGTATGCCTTTTCCCAGCTCCGGTCCACTCAGATTGCTACAGTTCACTGTAGCGCACAAACAACGTCTCGACATCTCCTGCAGAAACTGAGCCAAACTTGCATGGTAATCAGTACTAATACTGGCCGAGTATACAGACCCAAAGACTGTGAAAGACTTGTTTTGTACTTAAAAGATATCAACCTACCCAAACTTGATAAATGGGGGACCAGTACTTTGGTAGCATTCCTACAACAGGTGAGCTTTATCACTTGAAGTGTTTTGATATCTTTGGAAACCAATTTAGTTTCATTAACTTGTTTCTAACTTTGTTTTTATTGTTGACAAATGGGGACTATTACAGATGTCCCCAGGTCCCCCACCTTTGCCCACCTCCACCCAGCCCCCGCCACATCTTCCCTCTAGAAAGACCTGCTTTCTTCCTTAGAGCCGCTTTTGTCTAGCATGCGTCATGGAAATTGAACTCTTGAGGCTTCTCCGTCTCGTTCCAGGTCTGCTTTTGTTGGTCTTCCTCCCTTTAGCAGCTCGTGTTACATCGAGTTGATGTCTGACAGGAAGAGTAAAGCAGCCTTTACTCTCTACCTGTTACAGATCCCTTATTCCTAAAGGAGGGAAGCAGGAGCTGAGGCTGGTGTGGAGTTGGGGAAGGGTGTGCTTCAGTGTGAGGTTCGCGTTCTTCTGAGAGCGGCTGGGCACCCTCAGGCGTGCGCGTCCTGTCTGCTTCAGTGCTTTAGCCTCCTGTGCCTGTGGAGGCATCGGAGACCATACAGTCTCAGGGAGTGCAGGAGCTTGCCTCCCTTTATCTCATTCACAGCACATCAGAAACCCTAAGTTCTAAATTAGTACTTATTATGCTTATATATCTTCAAATTTACCTTTACAAAACCCACAATGTTTTCCTTATTTTTTTTCTTCTGATTTCTTTCACTTTGTTTTATAATTGCTGTTGGATTTATACTATCATATGGATTTTAATGTTTATTAGAGGGAAAGCATTTTAAAAGGATAGTAACTCAGCTAACATTCATGGAACACAGTCATGAACAGTATTATTTTTCGATAATATAAGAAGTTAAAGTATATTTCAATTTGCAGTTCTTGAGAGAGGTAGAGGATGATGATTGCATTTGGAAATAATTGAATTTTATGCAAAAATATATCATGATTAAAAAATCTTAAGCATTAAACTTATTTTTTAAATTTATCTTCAAATAGGTATTGACATATCAAGGATTTTATGATGAAAATTTGGAATGGGTTGGTTTAGAAAATATTCAGATTGTGGCTTCTATGTCAGCTGGCGGAAGACTAGGAAGACATAAACTCACCACCAGATTTACTTCTGTTGTTCGTCTTTGTGCTATAGAGTATGTATCTTAGTATTTTAATTTTTTTTAATGTGGGAAGACATATTTGCATTTTATTAAAGGTATCCATTAATGATATTTCTTCAAAATGTAGAATATACAAATAATCTAAACTTAAGCTTTGACACTATTTTTTTCCTGCCCTTCTCAAACTATAGGCGATAATTTAGGATAATAAAGGCTTTCATCAACATTTCTTATATATTAGAAATAAAATATAACTGTTTTGTATTTTCTTTGTTCTAAAATACCAATAGCAGGAATCAGAATGGTAGATTTTAGATTTAAATGTTTTACGATTTCATAAAACAAAAGCACTGTTAAATTTTATGAAGATAACTAAACAGAATTTAAATTTGAAGAAAGTAGAGTTAGGTTATGTTAGTGGCTGATAGCATTACTCCTAATATATCCACCCATCTCCATGGTCCATAATTGTTCCAGGAATTTGGAATTTTATGGTTATGGCACTGTTTCCTCTGATATATTTTGCCTTATAAAATCTAGTTTTTATGTTTTCATGCTAATTGTAACCATCTATTAACATTCTTCTTTCAGAAATGTTACAGCCACCAATTAGCCTGTATTCAGATAGATTTTAGTTTGGGAGAAAGAGTTTGATTTTATTTGTTGTATTAGTTCTCTTATAGTTCTGAGGTGGATTACTGCTCTGTGTGCTGGCTTTATGTAACTCAAAATGCCTTATCTCAGCAAAGTTTTCCTTTTACCCCTTTCTAAAGATCAGTGGTTTTTCAAAAAATTGTATTTGTAAGTAATTTTGTTGGAATCCTCTATTAGGACCCTTAGTATTCGACAACAGATAATTAGGGATCTAATTGGGTTGAAGTGTGAACAGGGACATTGAGCTTGATCTTAGCCCCTGAGTAAGTGTTGGAGGTATCTAGGTCTCAAAGCAGCACAGTTTGAAAACCACTGGTGTCACTTAACATTAAAATAATAATTTAGGCCTGACATGCATTGCTCAGTGGTTGAGCATCAACCTATGATCCAGGATATTGCAGATCGATTCCTGGTCGGGGCACATGCCTGGGTTGTGGGCTTGATCCCCAGGAGGGGGCGTGCAGAAGGCAGCTGATCAATGACTCTTTCAACATTGATGTTTCTATCTCTCCCTCCCTCTCCCTTCCTGTCTCTGAAACCAATAAAGATATATTAAAAAATAATAATAATAATTTAGAATAATGATTCATTTCAACTTCTTTTTTATATTTACTTCAACTTTCTTTTTTAGTTACCCAGAAAGAGAGCAATTACAGACAATTTATGGAGCATATTTGGAACCAGTTTTACATAAAAATTTGAAGAATCATTCTATTTGGGGTTCTTCATCAAAAATTTCTCTCTTAGCAGGATCTATGGTACAAGTGTATGAACAGGTATATATTTATTTACAGTATGTTGTAGTTTTCATGTCTATTTGTATCACTTCAAAGGACCGTCTTTAATCCTGGCCTGTGCTTATGTCCAGGCTTTCTCTTCCTGGCGTTTCTTAGACCCTTTAACTAGAATAAGCTCTGTGAGGGCAGCTGCGCTTTGTACTTTATTCACCATTGTACCCCTGGCACAATTTCAAGCAGACACTCAGTAAGTGTTGACAGGATGAATCAGTGGTGGGTGGTTATTCTGCCATGAGCTCAAATTTAGAATATTTAGAATGGAGTTCATCTTTTTTTCCAAAACTAGACCTTTCTCCTGACTTCTATTAGTTTCTGTCTTCCCAGCATAGACAAACTCGAGAGTAGTGTTTGATGTTTATTTTTTTCCTGTTACCTATGAGGAAATATCTGAAGTATCCTTCCTTGGTAAAGTGGGATGATACTTGAAAATAGGCCTTAAGGATGGCAGAAGACATTTACTGAGTATAGTCTCTTTCCAGCACCAGTCATAGGGATGCAAAGATGACTGACTGAGTCTGTTCTTTTGAAGTTCAGTTTAATGAGGGACCTTGTCATATAAATAATACAGTGTCACAAGTATAACAACAGTATGTACAAGTCACAGAGAAAGTGTAGGGAGGTAATAAATGACTTTTTTGAGTGTGGTAGGTAGTTAAGGGGAGGTGAAATGGGATCTGAATTTTGAAAAATGAATAGAAATTTACAGAGTGGTTGGAGATGAAAGGTTTCCCTAGGTAAATCTAATAGTATGTGAAAGTTACAAAAGTGTTTGTGGAAGATGCTTTTTATAGTATTGGAGTAAAAGTGGGAAAAGATAAATTAGAAAGCAAGAAATTCCTTATTTTTTAAAAAATTAATTCAAATGTTCAATGATCAAGACCAGAATAAAAGCAAAGGCTCTGTCCATGGAGAGGAAGGGACAGGCTCTTTACTGGTTGTCTATTGGAGAGGGACACTTTGATGTGTTAAAAGTTCAGTGGCATAGATGAGACTGATGAATGTCAGAGGGATGGAGGAGGGCGGGTGGGTGGAGGGGGAGAGAGTAACCAAAGATTTTATATGCATATATGCACAACCCAAGGACACGGACAGTGATGGGGAGAGGGACTAGGGAGTGGGAAGGAACGGGGTTGAACGGGTCATTGGGGAGAAAAAGGGACATCTGTAATATTTTAAACAAAAATAAAATTAAAAATAAATAAATAAAAGTTCAGTGGCTTCTTGAACATAAGGTGGCTCTGTGGTTCCCGCTGTTAGAAAATGGGTCTTACCTAGATCTCTGAGTGCCTTATTGCAACCACCATTTCATAAAGCTTACGTTTGAATTTCTTTCTTTAGCAGCACTTTTTAACCTTTTATTTTTTTATTTTATTTTATTTTATATTTTATTTTATTTTATTTTATATTTTATTTTTTACCATGGACAACCTTTGGCAGTTTGTTGAAGCCTATGAACAACCCTTCTTAGATGTTAATTTTAACTTCACAAAATATAATATACAAGATAACTAAGGAAATCAATTAAATTGAAATACAGTTCCATACACTGGTAGAAATGGGCATTTCTGTGAGTTAAAGGTGACTGAAAAGTAGACAAATGATTTACTGTATTTTCTTCTACAGGTGCGGGCCAAATTTACAGTTGATGATTATAGTCACTATATTTTTACTCCTTGCATTCTTACCCAGTGGGTTCTTGGCTTATTCAGATATGATTTAGAAGGAGGTAAGTTTTGCTTTCATGATTTCAAATCACTTATCTTTCTTAGAATTCCACAGTATGTGTAGGTGTATGTGTAAGTGTATGTGTGTGTCTTTACACTATATATTGTTTGTGATAGCTATGTTAAATGAGTATTGTTACTATTTATAGTATTTTAAAAAAGCATAAGTAAAATAACATTAACATGTAATTTAAATAAACATTAAATTTAAACATTAATATTAAAATTATAATATTATGTTTTGTCATCTAAACTCTTTATGATTATGATGATTAAAACATGATTTTGGGAAAAATGAAATTATTATTCTTTGTAACCAAAGCATGTTTAAAATGCTTTTGGGTATTGATATTTTTATTAAACTAGAGATAATAGTGAATAGTGCTTAACTTTAAATAATCAAAAAATTTACGAACTCGTTAACCCAATGAATTTAAACTTTTTTTTTCCTCTTTTTTTTCTGTTTATCTGATGCCACAATTATGGTATGTAGATTCTCACTATTTCTTTCTAATAATATGTTGAAACTGACCATTTTTAAATTCTTTGAGTTTTATTACAATTAAAGAAAATTTTACCTTTTTTTAGGACCTTCACACCATCCGCTAGATTATGTATTAGAAATCGTAGCATATGAAGCAAGGCGCTTATTTCGTGACAAAATTGTTGGTGCAAAGGAACTTCATTTATTTGACAACATTTTAATGTCAGTGCTTCAAGGAGATTGGGGGTCAGATATACTAGACAACATGGCAGGTAATATAGTTACCAAGTTTATGTAAATATATAAATGTCATGAGAACTTCAGTTTACTAGTAGCATGATTTGGTATGTCTAAACAGGTAAACATTTTGGATAATTTTAACATTATTTTTATCATAAGGGGTTGCTCTGTCATTTTTGCTAGATGTCAATAATTACATTCCAAACTATGATGACAATAATTGTTTTTTGGGGGAAAAAAGGAATCAGGCCAAAGTGTTTTACATTTGCAATTCAAAATTGTATCTCCTGAAGGATTTTTACTAATGAAGTTTTTAAATAGTTATATATGTATGAAACTTAAGGTTATTGTGAAAATCCATATTTGATTACAATGAACTTTTGCTTGAAAGTCATGGCCATTCTCATTGCCGTCACTGTTCATACTGTCAGCACAGAACTTACTTATTCCCGGTACTAGCTTTGCCCGTTGTTACAGTAAACAAAACATAACATAGGTTAGTCAAAGCAGCTATGTTGCATTAGCAGTTATTACTGCTTCATAACAAATTTGTAGTTTAAAAACTGCTGTGGGAATAATGCATGTGATGAAAATCATCATGGTGAAAAGACTTTTGATAAAAACAGGAATATATTATGGAAATATTTCCTAATAAAATTGCTTTCAAGCTACAAAATGGGTTTCTTTTCTATTAGAGTGTATAGCTAGGCTTCAAAAATACTTCATGTAATACATTCTATACAGGGTGGGGCAAAGGTAGGTTTATAGTTGTTCCTATGGAAAATGATACAGTAATTAAGAATTAATGATACAAGAATAAACTCTGTGTTTCATGTACTCACAACTGTTAACCTACTTTTGCCCCACCTTGTACATTGTACATTTCTGGGTTCAATATTGGTCCCAAAATGAATCGTGAAGGTCAGAAAGATGTTGAGATTGATAGAAGTAATTTTCTAGGTGTTGCTTGAGTTTTGGAATCAGGAAATGAGTTCAAGAGAACCTAAGGTGGGATGAAATGGTGGGAGAAACCTGATGATAGTACAGAGTTGGCTTGATTTTTAGTGAGGATTTATGTCCTCGTGACCTGCAGTTCCATGGCTTAGTGTGGAGAGGCTGTGGTTCTTAAATGGTGCCATTTTTCTCAGTCTGAGAATTGAGTTGATAGTGTCTCTTTTTATAAAGAAAGTGTCATATCTTTTGGGAATTAGATATCACTGTCTTATTAGGTATATGAATTCTCTAAAATTTGATGTATTTCAAAGTCTCCTATGTAGGACTCAATAATATCTACTTTTTTTTCTCTCAGTACTTTATTTTTCAATGAAGGGTTGATATATGTTAGATCTAGGAAAATATGATTTTCACATGGAAGAATATTAATTTATTAATAAAAATTAAATCTTGGGATTTAAAAATAAATGACACATTCTTGTGCTCAAGAAACTTGTAATCTGATGACAGATATAGATATGAAAGTCCTTGCTTGCAATTGTAACTATTGCTAATGTGTTTAGAAGCCACAATGATTTGTTCAAGTAGATGGTTAAACTGGTAATTGAACACAGCATACAGCGTTTTAATTAATAACTTTTTTGAATATATTTGGGATAAATGCTTGATGTTAGGGATGTATAAGAGGTAGAGAGTAATTATTTTTTGAGGAAGCTACTTTGAAACTTTTAAAACTAATTTTTTTATTTTGAGATAATTATAGATTCACATACAGTTGTGAGAATTAATACAGAGAGAGCACATGGGTGTTTTACTTGGTTCCCCCCAGTGGTAACATCTGACAAAATTATAGCACAACATCACAACCAGGAATTGATTTGATACACAATCTACAGGTCAGCACCACAAGGATCTGTCGTGTTGCCCTTTTGTAGCCCACCCCTTGGAAACTGCCAGTTTGTTCTGTATATAATATTGCCATTCCAAGAATCTTACTTGCACTCAGAATAGTTCTCTGGGGATGTACACATGCAGGCTGTTGCATATTTCAGTAGTTTGTTCCTTTTCATTGCTGAGTCGGTATCCGGATGAACTGCCAGTTCTTAAACCATTTTGTTGAAGGGCATCTGGGTCGTTTTAAGTGTTTTGCTATTAGGAAGAAAGCTCTGATAAACATATATGTACAAGCTTTGATGTAAACATACATTTTTGTTTCTCTGATATAAAATGCAGTTGTAGGGTTGTATGGTACTTGTATGCTTATGTTTTTTAAACTGCCATGCTGTTTTCTAGTGCTTATATCATTTTACATTCCCATCAGTGATACATCAGTGATAGAATTGCTCTGCATCCTTGCCAGCATGGTGTTGTTACTATTTTTATTTTAACCATTCTGATAAGCGTGTATTCATGACATTGTGGTTTTGATAGGCATTTTGCTGACAGCTAATTTAGTTTAACATCTTTTCATGGGCTTATTTGCCATCTGTGTATTATCTTTAGTGAAATGTCTCTTCATGTCTTTTGCCTGTTTTTCAATTGGATTAGTTATTTTTTTATTGTTGAGTTTTGAGAGTTATTTATATATTGTAGATACTAGTCCTTTGTCAAATATGTGGTTTGCAGATATTTTCTCTCACTCTGTAGCTTGTCTTTTCATTCTCTTAATAGGGTCTTTCACGGATAAAAAGGTTTTCGTTTTATGAAGTCCAACTGATTAATTTTTATTTTTAAGGATCTTTTGGTGTTAAGTGTAATAACTCTGTGTAGTCCTAGATTGTGAAGATATTTCCCTCAAACTTTTATAGTTTTATGTTTTAAGTTAATGGTCTACTTTGAGTTATTATTATTTTTAACCCTCACCTAAGGGTATTTTTCCCATTGCTTTTCAGAGAGAGTGGAAGGGAGGAGGGGAGAGAGAGAGAGAAGAAACATCGATGTGAGAGAGACACACTGATTGGTTGCCTCCTGCTCTCGCCCTGACTGGGGCCAGGGATTGAGCCTGCAACCGCAGTATGTGCCCTTGGCCAGAATGGAACCCAGGACCCTTCAGTCTGAGGGCCAACACTCTTAACGGCTGAGCCAAACCAGCTAGGGTCGAGTTAATTTTTGTGTAAAGAATGAGATTTAAGTCACGGTTTACTTTGCCTATGGATGTCCATTGTTCCAGCACCGTTTGTGGAAAGGCTACCTTTCTACCTTGAATTCCTTTTGTATCTTTGTAAAAAATTAGTTGTGTTGGTCTATTTCTGTGTTCTGTTCCATTGATGTATATGTGTGTCCTTTTGCCAGTACCACACTGTCTTGATTGCTGTAGCTACATAAGCCTTGAAATTGGTTAGACTGATTCCTCCTGCTTTATTCTTTTTCAAAATTGTTTTAGCTATTTCAGTTTCTTTGCTTTTCCATATAAATTTCAGAATAATCTTGCTTATATGTATAAGCAGTATTGCTGAGATGTTAGGAATTGCATTAACTCTGTTTCCTGGTTTGGGGAGAATTGACGTCTTTATTATGTTCAATCTTCTAGTGCATGAACATGATATATTGGTTTATTTATTAGTCATTGTTTTATCAGTTTTGTATAGTTTTTAGCATTCAAGTCCTATACGTATTTTGTTAAATTTACATCTAAGATTTTAATTTTTTTGAGCAATTATAGAGACTCTGTATCTTAAAGGTTGGCCATATATATATATACATATATATATATATATATGTAATCCTCACCTGAGAATATGTTTCTATTGATTTTTAGAGGAAGGGAGAGAGAAAGGAAGAGAGAGAGAAAAACATCAATGTGAGAGAGAAACATTTACCGGTTGCCTCCTGTATATACTGCAGAATCAAACTGGCAACCCTTTGGTGTATGGGATGATGCTCCAGCCAGCTGAGCCAACTGGCCAGGGCAGAGGTTGGCTATGTTAAGTGAAGAAGAGGGGAAGGGCATTCCAGACGAGAAAAAGAACATGTAAAGAACCCAAGGCTTGAGAAAGCTGGGGTTTGTAATGAGGCGGAGAGGGACATAGGAATTTAAGTAGTGAGTGGAGCCAGATTGCCAAGGGCCTTGGTTAGGAGAACCGTATGTGTTTGTTTGCCTTGGCTCTGGGAAACTGATATTGGAGTGGCGTAGAGCCATCAGATTTTGTTTCTATATGTGTCACTCCAGTAGCAGTGAGGATATAGTTGAGGGGCCAGAGACTTGTAGCAGGGAAACAAGGGTAAGGATGGAACTACAGCAGTCCAGGGAAGAAATGATGAGGTGTGAAGATAATGAGTTTAGTTTTAGGTGTATGTTTGAATGTTTGCAAACTTTTTGAGTGTCTTTTGGGAATCTACATAAAGGTTATCTCTCTATAAAGTAGGAATCATGTTTGCCTTACTACTTATCTCTAACAAAGTACAGTGTTTAAATACAGGTGTGTGATAAATGTTTAATGAATGAATGCATGAATTATATGTCTGTTAAGCAATTAGAAATATGAGACTAAACTAGAACTTGGGAGACTTGCCTAGAAATAAGTAGTGAGTGGGTTTGGGGTATAAAATAGTTGACAATTTAAACCACAGAATAAGATTAAATTATTCAAGAGGAGTGTTTAGAATTAAAGAGTAACGGTCTGAATTAAATCCCAGGGAAAATAAACATAAAAGGGATAAACAGAAAACT
This sequence comes from Miniopterus schreibersii, assembly GCF_964146895.1. Lineage (NCBI taxonomy): Eukaryota > Metazoa > Chordata > Mammalia > Chiroptera > Miniopteridae > Miniopterus > Miniopterus schreibersii. Next base: position 15,437,198 of record NC_138112.1, on the reverse strand, counting down.
GAAAAGAAATAGTGATTTTGACTTGATGAGTATGGTCATATGGATCCAAGGAAAAAGGTTCAATAAGGAGCTGCACACAAAAAATGACTATGAAAAAGATTTGGACTTGGCGATTAGGGCAGTATTGTTGCTCCCAAATAAAAGTTTTAGTCTAGTGGTTTCCAAAGATAGAAGATAATGTAAGGAAGATAATATGATAATGTGAAAAATGTGGTGGCGAAGGAAAGGAACATGAAGTAGCCTGGGTCTAGGGAAGATTAAGTTGTGGTTGAGTTGGGCATGTGACAGGGAGGATACTTGATGGAACAGTTAGTTCCCAGAGGAATTCGGAAGGGAAAAGTTCAGTAAAATGGTGAACAGATCTTTCTATATGGTAACAGGAACAATGCTGTAGATAAATTTCAGGGAAGTTTGTGGGATTTTTGTTTTCTAATCAAAATTTGGTTAATTAATTTATTTTAGAAGTTAGAGCTCTTGGCAGTATGAATAAATCTGTTCTTTTTCAAGGAAAGTTTTGAGATTATTTTATTTCCTTGCAAATTTTATATGTTATTTTATTTATTTACTTATTTATTTTTAATATATTTTTATTGATTTCAGAGAGAGGAAAGGAGAGGGAGAGAGATAGAAACATCAGTGATGAGAGAGTCATTGATCAGCTGCCTCCTGCATGCCCCCAACTGGGGATTGAGCCAGCAACCTGGGCATGTGCCCTGATGGGGAATCGAACCCCGATCCCCTGGATCCTAGGTTGATGCTCAACCACTGAGCCATGCCTGGCCGGACTATATGTTATTTTTAATCTAAAAATTTTATCTGGAGATTCTGGAGAAAGAGAAGGAAAATTGGACAGAGTAGAAGAGGAATAGTAGGGGAAAGTTAGAAGGAAGTAATTTTGGGGGGTAAAGAGAAGTGGGATCCAAAGATAAAATAGGGATCTCATCAGTTAGTTTTCAGGTAGAGCGATTTAGCAATTTAAATCTTTGTATTTTAACTGATCTTATTGATCTTCCAAGGCACACTTTAAAATGATGTGTTTGCCTTTCTGCAGGTGATCTTATTTGAACTAATTAATTTAAAAATAATTTAATGAGCAATGTATTTTACTGATGCTTCCATAGCAGATAACACATATAAAACAATATCTTTTATTTCTACAGATAGTTTCTATGTTACATGGGGAGCCCGACATGATTCAGGAACAAGGGCAGCCCCAGGACAGCCATTGCCTCCACATGGAAAACCACTTGGAAAACTAAATTCTGCAGATCTCAAGGATGTTATTAAAAAGGTATAATATGAATCATGAATTTGAATTGGGGTTTGGTTATTATCAATTTAAAAAATATTTATTGCAAGATTTTTAGGGGCATGGGGTGCCAGATTATAGAATAGATAGAGCTGGTTATTGTGGGAATTTGGTTCATTGTGGCAAATCTAACTAGATGCACATGTGATTACACAGATACATGTAAAATCGCTAAGATACATGATGTTGGAAATATTAATAAGGATTGATATTAATTAGGAAATCATCCTAAAGTAGTGGTGTCAGACTTCAGTGAGCATAAGAAACAGAAAATATACTGATTCCTGGTTCCCATCTCAAGGAAGTCTGAATTCAGTAGGTGGGGCCCAAAGACTGAATTTCTGACAGGCTCACAGATGATGTTGATGCTCTGGTTCACTGAAGCTTTGAGCAGCACCATCTAGACAGGTTTTTTTCAGTTTAATTACAATAAAGAAGAAACAGTATTCTATATGATTGCTTAAAAAATTAATATTTATATGGAAGTTAGTGTGGATTGTATATCAAGAAAGGTTTTTCATGGTCTGGTAATTGATTGATTTGCCTGGAGTGGATATTGCAAAGTTGGGAATGCTTAAAGTTAAGTATGTGAGGTCTCGTCCTCTCTCTTCCGTCACTCTGTTGTATAGTCCCTGGCAGGGCATCTGCCTGTGTGTGGACTTCCGACTCATCTCTGAGCAATGCATAAGAACAAAAGTTCACAAAACATTTTTTAGGCATTAAGTTTCTATTTCTAGAATTTTAGGATTTTTATATATGGTCTCACACACTGATTTGATTTGTAACAACTAATAAAATTTGAGAGCTTTTGAAGTTTTTATAATTAACCTGGTACCTCACACTGCTTTTTACTAGTTACAGCAATTGTATTCAAAAGTAACTGATATTTATGGACCCTTGACTTGTTGGATATCATACACATTTTTCCTTAGAAAGTGCCATAAAGCTGGATTATTGGATAAATAAAATGTAGAATATGAGATTACATGTATCACTTAACTCTTTTTCTAGAGTGCATTAAAAGTTAATATCTTAATCTAGATATTAACACTTTTATTATGTAATCGGGGCATATAGTAATTATAAAATATTCTTTGTGATTTTTTAAAAGGGTCTTATTCATTATGGACGTGATAACCAGAATTTAGATATTTTACTTTTTCAAGAAGTCCTGGAATATATGTCTCGGATAGATAGAGTGCTGAGCTTCCCTGGAGGTTCACTTCTGTTAGCAGGACGCAGTGGCGTAGGCCGTCGGACTATCACTTCTTTAGTCAGTCATATGCATGGAGCGGTGCTATTTTCCCCAAAGATCTCCAGAGGATATGAACTCAAGCAGTTCAAAAATGATCTCAAACATGTGAGTTACAATCTTTTGCTTTATTTGATTTTAAATCACAGTTAGTTATTATTGTAAAAGCCTTTAAAGATCTTTAAGGCTCTGATATACAACATAGTCTTTAATTTTGATGATTATTTTCCCATGATTATTAGAAAATTATATTATGTACAGATAGGAAAAAAATTCCTATTAGGATTTCAAACTCTCAGGTACCCCTGAATGAATGTTAGATGGACGCGAAAGAAATAAAAGGAGAAATTTACACAGGATGTAGGTAGGTACGTGTAAAAATGATTTAGCTTTTGTTTTACTATCCTACCTATAAGATAATTAAAATTTCCCCCAAATAGTATTTGTTCATGGGCTGGATTTACTTTCCAAACTATATAGCTAACGTTTAATTTTTAATTTTGATTACAGAAATACAAATAAAAAAAGAAATAATGTGACTTAGTTTACGTGCACAATGAAAGTTTTTAACTGTTCCAAAAATATTAATGGTCCCAAGGGATATTTTCTTTTGTGCAGGTGCTGAGTCTTGCAGGGGTTGAAGCACAGCAGGTGGTTTTGCTTCTTGAGGATCACCAGTTTGTGCACCCTGCATTTTTGGAGATGATCAATAGCCTTCTGTCTTCAGGCAAGCAAATGGTTTCTATTCATAGAACATAAAGTTGTAATGTAAAAATTATGCGAGTAAATTATCTTGTGCAAAATAATGTTTCAGAGAACTTTTGGCATAGCTTTTATTAAGGTGATATGGGGTTAAACATGCTCAGAAAAGGAGAATTGAGAAGTTTGTTTCTGTAAAACCAAAAGATTAAAGAATTTTATAAACATGATTATTAAAATTGACTATTGGTGAGTATACTGAAAAATTGGCCCTCTCATTTCCTTTGGTGGCACTGTGATCTGTTATAACCCTTTGGGAAAGTTATCAACCATTACCTACTTATTTAAAAAATGTACCATACCTTTTGATATAGCAATTTTATTATTTGTAGAAATTTAACCTACAGAAATAAAAGAACAAGTATGTAAGAAATATGTAATATAATTTACAATAAAACATTTGTAGAACCTCACTGTCCATCATTAGTGGAATGGTTGGATAATTATGGTATGGCCTTGATATGGACATATGAATACAGGCATATTCCAGATAATATGAGATCTTATTTTTCTCAAATTGTGGTATACTCCTGTTGTCTCTGGAACCACCTGACCTTTTTGGTGGCTTCCTGGGGAAGATACGTGCAATTTCTCATATTTTTTATTTTCAGAAGAATTTATGAAATTTATTAGAATCTCTTTATAATGAATAATTTTACTGTTTGTAGAATTGGTTTGTGGTAGCTTAGTTTTAAACTTGCACCAAGAGTATTTTGTCATTTAAATACAAAATCTCTTTAAATGTTAGTTTCAACTGCATAGATTCTTCTATTATGGGGACCGAGGACAAAGTTAAATGATGCTCATGTTTGACTCAGTTATTAATAAATACTTGTTTTGTATCAGGCTTTGGATAGAATAGTATTTTTTTTAGAATTTAACAGCGTTGGTTGAAAAAAACATTTAATTTATAATACGAGGTATCCAGGAATCTAGTTACACAAGTTTGTAGGTGAATTTCTGTTAGAAGAACTGAGGAGTAATGGCACAGTGAAAGTGGTAGGTCCTGAGCAAGCTGGGAGCATTTGTGGTCTTTTTACAGAGCACCCTCTTTATTTTTAAGGTGCATATTCTTATTGCATATTGCTTATGTCGTCACTAGGTGGAGACCTTGTTCATTTTGTCTGAGATGGACTAGTAGACCAGCCTTACAGGTTTTTTATTTCTTTGTGAAAGCAAACATCCAAATAAACAGTAATCCATTAATTATTTTTAGCAAGATAAATTGGTCTTTATTATCAAGATATGACTGCAAAAATCATGAATAAAATTAAATTTTGGTAATGTTAAATTTTGCCAACATTTTTGGCAAAAAATATATTTGAAAACTACTTCCAGAGAAAGTACTCAATAGGCCTTTGCCTCTCTTCTTATTTCAAATTCTTATTCCCCATCGTGCATAATATGTAGGTAGAGCCAGCTTTCTTTACTAAACTTAAGGAATCAAAAATATCTTTGTATGGCTGCAATTTAGAGAAAGACATAGAGCAAATATGAGTGTGCATCATTTGAATATGTACAAGCTTGGAGAATGGCGAGTGGCCTAATATCTCTGAGTTGAGCCTAAAGTAAAGTAGAAATCAGACTGTGATGGGCCCTACATGAATGCAGTGCTTTGAGTATATAGCAAAAGAATTTTCTAGATCTTATAGTGTCTTGTGAACTACTAATATATTGGTTTAACAGATATTTATTAAGTACCCATTATGTGCCAGACCCAGTGCTAAATACTGGACTAATTGAATACATGGTTCAGGCCCTCTATCAAATGCTTGTAGCCTTAGTCCACTTTGACTGCCTTTCATCATTGTATTGCCTAGTAGCACTTCATGGATTAGTTCTTCTGATGCCTAGTACAACTTTATTCATCCATCCATTCACTCAGTTATTTATTTACCTAACAAATATTTGTGTTCCTGATACTTTGGTAAGAGTTCCCTAGGGTTAATATTGAACATGGTCAAATGTTTGTCCTCTGGGAATTCAGAATCTCATCAGCAGGCAAGGGAAGTCATTCATTCATTATTAAATGATGTGATAAATGCTAAACAGTGATATGTTTGGATATTATGTGAAAGAGAAAAGAGTCCTTTATCTAGCATAGGGGTAGTCAGGAAAGGCTCATGGGATTAGCAGTTGGCAAAGTAATATCTTGAAGGATAAATGTTAATTTGGGGGGAAGAGAAGGGGCAGAGGAAGACTGTGGGTTTATATTCCAGAAAGAGGAAGCATTTCATTATATGTATGGGACACAACGATGTCCAATGAGGCTAGAACACGATTCTGTTGAGGAGGGTTGAAGAAGAACCTAAGAAGGCAGATAAATGGATTGATAAATGGATTATGAACTGTCTTGAATAGCTTGCTGAGGAGTTTGAATTTTATCAAATGAAGGCAGCAGATGTAGATTTGTGAGTAATATTGAGGTGATAAGGTTTGCATATTTTTGGAAACAAAGATTGAATAAGGCCAGGTTATTTAATATAAAAATAGAAAAAGCATTGTGCATGGAAAATGTATTTTGAATTAGTGTAATGCAACTAAAATTCAAAAGAAATGTAATGTTCTGCTGCAGGTGAAGTTCCTGGACTCTATACTCTTGAAGAATTAGAGCCCTTGCTGGTGCCTCTCAAGGATCAGGCTTCACAGGATGGATTTTTTGGACCAACCTTCAATTACTTCACATATAGTAAGTGACATGTAATTATTAATCAATTCAAACTTTAGTTCATGTGAAATCAATGCCATTTAATGTACTTATTTTCTATACATTGCAAAGGTATCTTAAACTTTGTGCCCAGTTGGTGATTTATACTTTTTTTCTTTTTTGTGGACCTTTTAGAAAATAACACATAAATAGCCTAAAGGCCAACCTATATAAAAATGTTAGCAAAATTTTAACAAAAGGGAAGGATGAAAGTGTGGCAATGGTTTTTGAAATATTTACTTTACAGCCTTTGTTTTCATATGGTAAAATTAGTGCTTGTACTTCCTATTAGAGAATTAATGAACTATTTAGTTTGTGCCAGACTCTATAGACTTTTAAAAACTAAATAACCAGTTATTACTACAGAAACAGTTTTATGTGTACTGTAGATATCCAAAATTGAATATGTAAAAAATAAGGCAATACCACCCAGACATTACTATTACATTTGTCTTCTTTATTTTTTTAAAAAGAACATTTAATATTGATACAATAGAGGAAGTTGTTAGAGAGCTTCCCTCCTTTCCCTCTCCTTCCAGTTTACAAGGAAAATCTACCACACCGTTAAGAAGCAGATTATCCTAATGCTATTTTAAACTGTTTAGAACATAGAAAATGTAGGAAAGTTTCCAAATTTCATTTTAGAAGGGAAAATAGCATTGATATTGAAACAGGGAAAAGATATTTCTTTTAAAAGAAAACCAGATATCAGTTTTACTTGTGAATGTTGAAACAAAAATCCTTGAAAGAAAAATTATAGAACATAATCCAGTATCACATTTGAAAAATAACATACAAAACAGCAATATAGTATACACACTATCTTCTTCATGAATATCCTTCCGGATATCTTATTAGTATGCATACAGACACACACACACACAAGTATTTTTTAACTAAAATAAATAATTGTACTATAATACTGTTTCATAGCTTGTTCCCTTTTTTTTGGTTAATTCTCATCAGAGAATATTTTTTCCATTGCTTTTTAGAGAAAGACAAGGGAGGGGGAAGGAGGGAAGAGAGAGAGAGACGCACATATGCATCAGTATGTGAGAGAGAGAAACTGATTGGTTGTCTCCCACAAGCACCCCAACCCAGCATCAGGGGTCAAAGCTGCAATCCAGGCATGTGCTCTTGACTGGGAATCAAACCCAAGACCCTTCGGTGTGCAGGGTAAAGCTCTAACCGCTGAGCCACACTGGCCAGGGCACTTGTTCTTTTTAATAAATAGCTCCTACCATTCCACCGCAAAAAATTTTAATCTCGTAAAACCAGACCATATGTAGGATTCCCCAATTATTAATGCTATAATATTCCATAATTATAATTTTCTTATGTATTTTTTAGGAATTCAACAAAACTTGCATATTGTCTTGATAATGGATTCTGCAAATTTAAACTTCATAATAAACTGTGAGAGTAATCCAGCATTGCATAAGAAATGCCAGGTGTTGTGGATGGAGGGTTGGTCAGATAGCAGCATGAAGAAAGTAAGTTTAACATTTACACAAGGAAATAAAAAATATAAGCCCATTTTCTTTTTGAAGTTACTGATTTTCACAACTTTCTTTGGTGTTTGATATAATAATTGCCTTAATTGTGGCACTGAACGTCTCTCATATGTCTGAAGATAACCCTATTTTCTTCATAATGATAGTTTAGTTGAGTCGAGAATTTTAGGTTGAAGATTATGTTCTTAAGGACCGCAAGATGTCTTTTGTACTTTTAAAAATGTATGCATTTCACTAGCCTATCATAGGCTAGCTTATAATAAAAACATCACAGTAATGATTTTAGCAGTTTTTTTAAATTAAAAAAATGTAATTCAAAAAATCTGTCATTGCTATACTACATGTGTTAAATATGAGATGTCAGACATCCAAGATGCAAGGTTGAGAAGGCTGGATATATGAATCTGGAGTTGAGGGGAAAGGTCAGGTATACAGATAAGTATTGGGGAGTTGTCAGACTGTAGGTGGTATTATTTAAAGCTATGGGATTGAATGATGTCATCAAAGGACTGAATGTGAAAAAAGGGAATGGATCCAAGGACTGAACTCTGGGGTACTTTAACATTAAGAAGTTGAAATGAAGAGGAGGAACCCACAAAGGATACTGAGGAGGAGCTGCTAGAGAACACAAGGAGAACCAGGAGAGCGTGGAGACAAGTGAAGCCTAGAAGCCAAGTGAAGACAGCATTTCAAAGGAGAGGAAGGATTAACTCTGGATCATGAAAGTAGATGAGGCCTGAATATTGATCATTGGATTTAACAACATGGAGGTCATTGGTGATTTTGATAAAGCAGTTTCAGTTAGTAGTGGAAAAAGCAATATTGGAATACATTTCAGAAAAAATGGAAGAGGATTGGAGACAGTGAATATAGTCATTTCTCTTGAGCAATTTTGTTATAAAGTAGAAGAGAGAAATGGATCAGTAATTGGAAGAAGTGGGGGTGTTTTTAGTTTTTAGTTTTTGTTTTAGTTTTAAGATGGGACAAGCCTGTTCACATGCAGAAAGGAAGCAAAAAGTATATGTTACTGGAAGGATGGAAAAATTGCTAGAGCAATATCATTGGTAGTGGACAGCGTAAGAGTCTAGTGCACAGATGAAAGGGTTAAGGATTGGTCTTTGCTTGGAGAAGGAAAGTGTCATCCATAATAACAGGAAAGAAAGCAGAGTACAGGGGCAAAGGTCCAAGGTGCAGTTTGGCAAGTTTTGGACACTTCTGATTGTTTTTATTTTCTCAGTGAAATAGGAAGTAAGATTATTGAGAGAAAAGTTGAGGGAACAGATTTTGGAATCTTGAAGATATATGAGAGGATATGCAAAATAGTAGTTTAGAAGAGAAAAGAAGGGAAAGGTTTAGGAGAATGGAGTAATGGGTAGGTAGCTCTACAGGTTCACTTGAGGTCAGTGATCATGAAGTTCAGCTGAGGCCAATCAGTATAATTGTGTGTTTTTCTCTAGCCACATGTGCTAGACCTCCTCATAGGGCAGACCTCCAAATAGGGGTGACTTTCATTTAACCAGGATTGGGGCTTTGCTACTTGAGTATGACATAGCAAATGAAGGCCAGGGGAATTGAGCAATTACAATAGGAAGATGGTGAATGACAGTGTAAAGGTGTAAAATTAATAGACTGTAGGTCTCTGTGGGTCCTAAGGATTGTGGACATTGTGGAGGGAATGAGCTGGGAAGATGGGAGTGTAGTGGTGGGTGAGTGGGACATTTGAAAATGAGATTATGGTATGATTCTGGTTGTTGTTAATGACGAGGTCCCGATATGACCATTGGAGGTGGGGCGAGTGGCTGAGAACAAGGTGGTGGATAAGATATCAGAAAGAACAATTCAAGCAAGAGGTGAAGGTGTCGATAGGAGTTAATAGGGTTCATATTCCCATTCAGTTTTTAGAAAGTGCTATTTTTTTATCTCCAAGAAGGGAAAGTGGAGGCAAAGGGGAATGTAGGAGGATCTGGGCAGAAAAACTTAGCTAATATAGGATATTGTTTAGGAATAGACCAGTTTTTTTCTCCTTGGCTTTATTGAGGTATAATTGACAAATAAAAATGGTATATATTTAAGGTGTATAACATGGTGCTTTAATATGTGTATATCTTGTGAAATGTTTGCCACAAACTAATTAACATAAGGAATAGACAATTTAGAGAAAGTGAGTTTCAAAGAAACAAATTTCCATTGATTTACATGTGTTAATTTAAGAAATTCTCGCAGAGGGTTAGGTGTTTTGTTAGAAATCAGTGAAAGTGTTTGAGAAAGTCATTCTCTGGCTGGAGAGCCGTGGCACTTTTAAATGCTCCATTAGTTCAGAAACCCTTTGGTTTACATTTTATTCAGTCTGAGAAATTCAGAAAATGATTGTTGACCTAATTACCTGGACTACTTGTGCTCTCTTGGTATTAATATTAACTGTGTTAGATGAAAAGTTGAAGCTTTTAGGTTTAATTTTAAAATTTCATAGTTCTGTTTATTTTTTTCTAGGAAACTAGGAGTTTTTGTATATTTTAAAATAGTAATCTTTTAAGATTGTCATATTTTCTGTAATAATGGTGTGTTTATGAGGTGTTATTTTTTTATTTGTGATAGTGTCAAAAACCTAGTTATAGTCAGACAATAGATAGTTTTTAGAATTATCAATTATTAAATTGTTTTCATTTACTTTTAATTATTTCTTATTAAAGAAAGCTAAGAATCCTTACTATCCGTTTATGCCATGAAGTCATTTTGTTAGTTTATGCCAAATATTTTAGTTACTGTGTGATTTTATTCATTTATTTATTTAAGTTTCTTTATCGTTATTGTTGAGTATGTTACAGATGTCCTCTTTTCATCCCCCTTGATCCCCTCCACCCTGCATCCACCCCACCTCCAGGCCTTCCCCATATCAATGTCTGTATCCATGGGTTATGCATATAAGCATATAAATTCTTTGATTAATCTCTCCCCACCCACTCCCCCCTTCCCTCCTTCCCTCTGAGATCCCTCAGTGTGTTCCATGCTTCTATGTCTGGATCTAGACTTGTTCACAGTTTATTTTGTTTATTACATTCCACATATAAGTGAGATCATGGGGTACTTGTCTTTCTCTGACTGGCTTATTGCACTTAGCATAATACTTTCTAGTTCCCTCCATGCTGTGCCAAAGGATAAAAGATCCTTCTTCTTTTCAGCTACATAGTACTCCATGGTGTAAATGTGCCACAGCTTTTTTATCCACTCATCTACTGATGGGCACTTGGGCTGTTTCCAGATCTGAGCTATTGTAAATTGTGCTGCTGTGAACATAGGGGTGCATAAGTTCTTCGTGATTGGTGTTTTGGGTTTCTTAGGATATATTCCTAGCAGTGGGATCACTGGGTCAAATGGCAGGTCAATTTTTAATCTTTTGAGGAAACTCCACACTGCTTTCCATAGTGGCTGCACCAGTCTGCATTCCCACCAGCAGTGTACTAGGGTGCCCTTTTTTCCACACCCTCGCCAGCAGTGGTAGTTTGTTGACTTGTTAATGGTGCCATTCTGACAGGTGTGAGGTGATACCTCATTGTGGTTTTAATTTGCATCTCTGATGATTAGCAACGTTGAGCACTTTTTCATATGTCTCTTGGTCATTTGTAGGTCCTCTTTGGAGAAGTGTCTATTGTGATTTTAAATGGCATTTGTGATTATTTTCTAACTTAATGCAAATTGTGATTTCTTTCATGTCATAGTCTAATTGTCTTTTAAGTGAGATATTGGAGTGTTTCCGTGTCATTAATTTGCAATCAATTAATGGTTGATATGTGTCAAAATCTTGTCTAGGAAAGAATGTCTTTGGATATGTTGATTTTTTTTTTTTCTTTTAGTCTGCAAAGAATCCTAGAAGAAAAGTGCAATTGATACTGTGTTTTTGTGTGTGTTAAAACGTTTTTAACCTCTGCTATTGCATTTACTAAAACTTTTTCATACTGAATTGAGGTTTAAAGAAATGCTCTTCATTTTTTAGATACCTGAAATGTTATTTAATGAAACAGGTAGTGAAGAAAAACATGGTGACAAAAAAAGAAAAGAAGAAAAGAAAAAATATTCAGGTAATTTTGATGAAATTGATTTTAACTGATTTTTACCAGTGATGCCATCTAATTTTACAGATCCATTAAAGATTCACAATTATTATGAATTTGAATAATACAGAACTAACAAAGTTATGTCTCTTTTGATTAAAACTAAACTTTAAAGCCCTCTTTAATTTTAAATAAATTTTTATATCATTTCTTATAGGGCTAACAGAATATCTATTGTTTGAATTTAAGAAATTAACAATATATATTTGATTCCAATGATCTCTTGTTTAGGGTCTTTGGCTAGAAACCTAAACTTTTCATGTGATTTTATTTTTATATATATATCATGACAACTCAATTTATACCTGAAAAAGTTTTATGATATTCTTTGAGTGTGGACATAATCTTTTCTTAACTATAATATTCTCATTTTTTCCTCCAATTCCAAATTAATTTTCAATGTGGTATTTATATTTCTTTTATACCACAGTATATTCATTCATTTATTTATATAACCATCTAATCATGAAACATTCACTGAACTTATTTTATGTTAGGTGCTGAGCTGGATACTGGGGATGACTTAGGAGCTCATAGTCTAATGATAGCAAGAATTATGTTATATATAAACATAAAACTCTGATGTAGTAAGATATGTGATGGTAGATATTTTTGTGAAGTACTTTCGAAAGTGAAGCCTCTAACTGGCAGGTATTACAGGAGATGGATATTGCCCAGACAGGCACTTTGGGGAAAGATATTCTGGTTAGAGTGACTAACATGGAAAAGGCTTGGAGAAATGAAACAGGAATTTTTATGGGCCTGTAAATAGCCCAAGTGGCTAAAACATAGGCTGTATAAATAGTAGAGTACTACAAGAAGAAGAAAAGGTAGGCAGGGTTAGACAATAAAAGCCTTCCGTGTCAGACTAAGGAATTTGGCTTCTAACTTGTGGGCGATACGAGGTAATTGAGAGATTTTAATAGAAATGTAACCAGTGTCTTGTTTTAGAAAGATAAGCCTCTGGGCCCATCTCTCTCTTCAGCTATTGGAAAATAGATTGGTATAGGGAGAAACCAGAGGCAATTGGACCACTCTAGGTTATCCCAGTAACCTAAGAGGAAGGAACGGATTTGGGAGATAGCAGGAGGGAGTCTCAAGGGGACTTTATTATGTAATGTCTGTGGCATGCAAGGAAGGAGGAGTCAAGGCTTTTTCTCAGGTTTCTGGCTTAGAAAATTTGTTAGGAGATGATTTTATTAACTGAGGCGGGGAATACAGAGGGAACTAGATTGTGGCAATGAGAGGAAGATGATGTATTTGGTCATGGATATGTTAACTCTAATATGAACATATTCTTAATTTGTTGGCATTTGAAATCCTGTTTGTCTCTATGTCAAATGGGGGTGGATATGTGTTATTTGGTTTGGTATGTCTTTTCCATTCAAGCAGCTCTTATTGAGCTTACTTCTGCATTATATGTGTTATGTTCCAATTCATATGGTACAACAACTTGTAGATGTATCTTTCTTGCAGCAATAAAAGTGTTCATGGGAAATATATAACAGTGCAAGGATAGAGTCCCCTGAAATTAAATAATTCAAAATTCATAAGGAAAATGGGAGCTATGAGTACATAGATGTCTAGGAATGCCTGTGTACCTTTAAGCAAAGATGATATCTCGTTTTTATGGTTATATATATGGAAGAACCTCATATGAATTAAATATAGATGAGTTTATTTTCTCTCATTCTTAATGGATCACGCATATATTAAGTCATTTTTGTTTTCTATCTCTTTCTAGTTGATCCTGACTTTTTAAAATCATTTTTATTAATTCACGAATCTTGTAAAGCATATGGCGCTACACCAAGCAGATACATGACCTTTCTACATGTGTATTCTGCCATTAGTAGCAGCAAGAAAAAGGAATTATTAAAAAGACAAAGTCATTTGCAGGTATAATATTGGTAATCTTGAATTATTTTATCTATATACAGGACAACAGTCCTTGTTGTCTGTGGCATATATTTACTATAAATAAACATTGTACTATATTAAATGCCTTATTTGTATTGCCCACACAATTGCAGTAAAGATTTTATATTTTTTTGATTCAATAATTATTCCTCATATTAACTGTGTGGTATTTTTGTTCTTTTATAGCTTATGGTGCTGTCTTTAAAAGTTTCTATCACAGGAAAACATTTTTAGAAATTCAGAAATACCTATAAATTAAAACATAATATCCAAGATTATGCTTTATAATAAACATTAGAAATTACATTTTGTAAAAAATGTTCTATCCATGTCACTTATTGCATTCTGAACATTTTTCTTTCTATATTTCTCTAATTTTACAGCTTAAACTTAAATGTGTCATTAAAATCCCAGCTTCAGAACTTGTCAAAGAGAATTTCCTTTTCAGAATTTTAGGTTCTCTTTGTTAGTATCTTTCTCCTTTTTTCTAATGATTCACTTTTATTTATATTAAGCTACTAACTGTGCATGCTTTGGGAGGGATAATTTCCTGATTTAGTTCTCTGATGCTATGGATAAATCACTTAAACTTGCTGCGTTGCAGCTTAATTGGGTCAGTGGTTATTGTGTGTGCATTAGGTAAAGTATATATTTAAAGAACCAGCACAATGCCCGTCCTCTATTGTGGCCTCAATCAACGTTGGTTACATTCCTTTTTTGCCATTACTGTCTCCCCAAATCTGACAAAACACCCAAGTCATAAAAAAGAGGAAATATTTTTCCTGTCCGTTCCTTGGATTATTCATGGGCAGTGGGATGGGGCACCATAACTGCCACGCCAGCGTCAAATGACCACCCAGAGAATTGGCAAGGATTTTGAATGGCAGCCCACCAGAGCCATATGTGAGGCAGTGTCTTAAAAAATATAGGTACTGGACAGACAAATCCAAATGTCCAGTGTAAGAAGAGTGACCCTTGACTTCTTTTACCCCCATCTATGAGACTGAAAAATGGAAAAGGTTTACTGAGATTTTTCTTGCTTTCTATTTTCTCTCCCATGTACTGCAGTAGATAAAAAAAAAACCCAGGTTTAAGCTGTCAAGTATGTTTTGATCTGTTCAGCTTTATTGTGATGTTTTAAAATCTATTTTTCTTTTAAGCCTCTGTGGAGTCTTTTACTACATCTTAATCAGCATACAATTGAATAAATCAGTATAATTAGCAGTAAGAAAAAAATCCAAGTTTACTTGTGAATGTTTTATATGTACACATTTGCATTTTTGCTTGATTCTTATAGGCTTTATTTACTGGGTGTATATAAAATTTCTTTTAAAAATTATTGCCAATCAATATTTTATTATTATAGGCTGGTGTATCTAAACTAAATGAAGCTAAAGCTCTTGTGGATGAACTGAACAGAAAAGCTGGAGAACAAAGTGTATTACTTAAAATTAAGCAGGGTGAAGCAGATGCTGCCCTTCAAGAGATCACAGTGTCAATGCAGGTAATGTTCAGAGGGAGCATGAAAGTGCAAACAATAGGGAGACCACTCATGCCTTATTGTTCATCAATGTGAGAAATAACATTTTTACTTAAGTGATTTAAAAAATATGGCTTGTCTCTGCTGAGTCAGACTGATAGTATTGCCTACTTGAGCTTTAGTAGAAGAGCATGGTATTTGCACATACTGTTTTACATCTTAACTATATTTTCCTCAATTCACCATATAATAATTTATCTAGACCCTATAAATGTAAAAATATAAACATTTTAAATTTATATAGATTTGTCTATAAACCATTTTACCTGTTTTACTGTCTGCTAATTATGTTGATACTTTCTTTTATTTAAAAAAATATCTCCTAGCCCTGACTGGTGGTGTTCAGTGGTTAGAGTGTCCACCTGAACACCAAAGGGTCTCGGGGTTGGTTCCCTGTCAAGGGCACGTACCTGGGTTGCAGGTTTGATCCTGGCCCTGGTTGGAGCGCATGCAGGATGCAACCACTCCATGTGTTTCCCTCACATCAGTGTTTCTCTCTCTGTCTTTTCTCTCTCTCTCAAATCAATGAACGTATCCTTGGGTGAGGATTTAAAAAAAATTATCTGTTAGGCTTCAAGGGTTTTCCCTTGAATATATTCTCAATATTTAAAAAATAAGTCTTTATTAATTCTATTTATACTTTCATGATCATATAATATTTTGATTGTATCCCCTGTTGTCATTGCCTTTCTTTTGTTAAATGCTTTAAAAGATTTCTGAGTTCTGTTTTTGCCCAGGTCTTTTATGTCTTCATACCCTCTCAGGATGCTCTCGCTTGCACATTGCCTTACTTTTTTTTTTCTTTCTTTTATTTCAGTCCTCACCTGAGGATATGTTTATATTGATATTTATTCATTTATTTATTTATTTTTAATCCTTACCTGAAGATATTTTTTCCATTGCTTTTCAGAGAGAGTGGAAGGGAGGGAGGGAGGGAGGAAGGGAGAGAGAGAGAGAGAGAGAGAAAGAGAGAGAGAGAGAGGGAGGGAGGGAGAGAGAGGAACATTGATGTGAGAGAGACACATTGATTGGTTGCCTCCCACATGTGCCCTGACCAAGGGCCAGGGATGGAGCCTGCAACCAAAGTGTGTGCCATTGGCCAGAATTGAACCGGGGACCCTTCAGTCCACGGGCCGATGCTCTAACCACTGAGCAAAACCGGCTAGGGCTATATGGATTTTTAGTGAGAGAGAGAGAAAGAGAGAAACACTGATTGGTTGCTTCCCAACCCAGG
The DNA here is from genome assembly GCF_964146895.1 of Miniopterus schreibersii. NCBI lineage: Eukaryota > Metazoa > Chordata > Mammalia > Chiroptera > Miniopteridae > Miniopterus > Miniopterus schreibersii. The sequence goes on along the minus strand of NC_138112.1, from coordinate 15,420,854 downwards.
GTTGAACCCAAAACCTAGGTATGTGCCCAGGAGTCCAACTTGCAAGCTTTTGGTGTACAGGATGACGCTCCAACTGACTGAGCCACCCGGACAGGGCAGACTGAAAGCTATTTTAAATTCTGATCCTTTTGATGTGAACTTTTTTTTTCTCTCTCTCTTGAAATCTTTTAGAACTTTGTTTTTCTTGCTCTAAAAGTTATGACATCTGCCTTGGCTTAGGTTTATTTTTGTTCACTGTGCCAGATACCATGTGAGTTTTTTCTACCTGAAAACTTATTTTCTTTAGTTTGGGTAATTTCCATAAATAAATAAATAAATAAATAAATAAATAAATAAATAAATAATAAGTTTTTATTGATTTCAGAGAGGAAAGGAGAGGGGGGAGAGAGAAACATCAATGACCGGGAGTCAGACCAATCTCCTGGTTCATGGGTTGATGCTCAACCACTGAGCCACACTGTCTGGGCAAATTATTTTCTTGATCATTTCTTTCCTTGCATTTCTCTGTTCTGGCATTTTAGAGTATTTATTATTTTGTCTTGGAGCTTCCTGGTCTGCTTCTCTAATTGTCTTCTTTTCTAACCTGTTTTCTTCTTTATAGTTTTACCCTAATTTCTTCAAAATTTCCTCAAATTTATTTTCTAATTCTCCTACTGAATTTTTCATTTCTGTTATTGTATTATTTCTCAGGAGGTTTTTCTAACCCTCTAAGTGTTTCCTTTTGGAAGTGTCCTTTTTTGTTTCAGTGTTGCAGTATCTTTACTTAGCTCTCAGGATATTTTATGAAATTTCATTTTTCTTGATGGTATTTTTAGTTTTGTTTTCTTCTCACTATTGACACAAGGGGCTTTCTTTTTGTCTGGTTGTCTTCATTGGAAACCTGAATCTGGGGAGGGGTCATACGCACTGTGAGCTTCACCAGAGGGTTACCTGGACTGACTCGAGTTACACAATGAAAAGAAGATTTTACCTGATGGGTCGAAATAGATTCACTGACATATGGGACATTTTCAAAGGCAGTAATGTTTCCGGATAATTGATGCTTATGTACACATTCAGTGTTTCCAAGATAGTTTTATTGAGTCCCTGACCTGATAAGTAATGTATCAGAAAATCAAAAGTAATTTTCATGTTGTAAAACTTCAGCATAGTTTTTTTCTGTAGGCAGTCTGGAACCCAATTAATATAAATATTTATTTAAAGCAGCCAGCCATTTTGATTATTAAAAATACCTGTCAAATATCTCTTACCTTTAAAGAATAATTTGAAATATGAAAAAAATGAAGGCTGAATAAAGGATAATACTGTTAGTCAGTGTATATTTATAAAAGGAAAATATTCAACACTGTGTGCCTGTGTGACCACGAGCGACATACGCTGACTGCTGCGATGCTCTTCTCTGGGGTGTTCCGAGAAGAGGTTTCCTGAGACTGTAGCTAGTTGTGTTGGCTGACAGAAGAATAAGTGTGACTCTCACATTATAAGTTAATAAATTTTGCTTAATTGTCAATAGCAGACATTTCTCTTTGTTATTTTGTTAAAAAAAAAAAAAAAAAAAGTACAGTCTGGAGAGACAGCTTAAATACCAAACTGTGCAACTTCTAAATCTTGTGGCATAAGGGAAGTACAAATTATTTGCAATGGGAACTTGGAATGAGGATAACTTCCATTTGGAAGAGAAATTTAATAAAAGGAGCACATCAGCTTTTGATTTGTGGAGATGGAGAAAACACTTTTTCTACTTAGGAATGGTTGCAGAGGTACAAGGGAGAGGTGCTATGGAAGGTAGAAAATTCAATTGAGCTGGTGATGTGTAAGGTACCTGAAGATAAGAGTGGGATGTAGGAAAAGTTGGTTGGTTCAGTGCTTCTCAACTTTGACGATAGATTGAAACCACCTGGGAGGTCTTTAAAAATATCTGTGCCCTAGCTGCATCATCATATTTGGTAATAGGGCACCAGGCATTAATTTTTAAGCTCCCTGAATGGTTATAATATGGTTGAGAACCACTGTTGTAAGGACTTTTGACAGGTTTCTTGACTATTTTCCTCTTTGGTTTTTCGGGTACTATAAAGGAACATTTATAGTAACAGAAAACGTTCACAGTACTCAAACATTTTTATATATGTGGGACCCTTGATTTTTCTTTCAAGAGCAAATAATTCATGTGTTATTTATATATCATGTAGTGTTCTTTGAATTTTTACTGATTTTGTTCATATATTTGCCATCAAATTATCATGATTTCAATGAATTTTTCTCTAAAATATGGAAACACAAGCTTCTAATATACTAGAGTCTTTAAGAATTATTAGTCTCTGCTATTAGAATTATAGAAGACTTCAGTTTTAGATTCCTCATTTATGAAGTGAGCATAATAGTACTAACCTCTCTGGGTTGTTTGTTGCAAGTGTTAAATGTGTATTATAATCATTTTCTGATTTATGAATTTCTGACTTGTTTGTTTTTTTTATAATAAGCATTTAGTGCTTTGCTGTCCAAAAAAATTTCGGTAAATAAAGCATAGGAACTTCCTGATAGTAAATAGAAAGTAGATTGTATCATTGGTTTCCCAGGCACTTTAGAAATTCTCATGCAAACATTAGAAAAGCGTTTAAAAGAAAATGTCCTTTTAAAATAACATTTTTAGTATGATGCTTTTAAATATTGAGTGCATTAAAATTTATTGGATTGCCATTTAATATTCCTGTAGGATGCTAGTGAGCAAAAGACAGAACTTGAAAGACTGAAGCACAGAATAGCAGATGAAGTTGTTAAAATTGAAGAGAGAAAAAACAAAATTGATGATGAATTAAAAGAAGTACAGGTAAGTTAAAAAAAAGAAACTTTGTAAGAGCCTTTTACATTTTTGACTACCAGTTGTATATAGGAGTTTAAACATTAGTTGCTGAAGTTATTTTCTAATAGTATTATCAAATGTGGCTCTAACTAGAATATCATTTGTAAAAGAGGAACAGGAAGGGAAGTCTCCCAGGAGTAGTAAGCAAATTAACTTATGGTAATTAAAAATAAACTTTGTTTTCATGTTGTCTTGACTATAGAGGGGAAAAATGTGTTGTAGGTAAATTAAGAAAAAGTTCTAGGCTCTTTTTCTTGAGACATGACTAAATTAACTAGTCTTAGAATATAAAGAGCTTTGAAAATGGCAACTTGTCTCAAAACAAATTACATTTTCCAGATTAGAGTGTTGCTGTTATGGTGGTAAGGACTCTTTCTCAACTTGAACACTTTGTACTTTATGTTTTAAAGCATTTTGATATTTGAAGAGAAAGCATGTTAGTAAGTAGTCATTTTTAGTAAAATGAGAAATATTCAATAATTTGTAATGAGCTAACAATTTTTTCATGTATATCTTTTGAAAGTAAAAATGCCCTTTTTGTCTTTTAGCCTCTAGTGAATGAAGCCAAACTAGCAGTTGGAAACATTAAGCCAGAATCTCTTTCAGAAATTCGCTCACTGCGCATGCCACCTGATGTGATCAGAGACATTCTTGAAGGAGTTTTAAGGTTGATGGGTATCTTTGATACATCTTGGGTGAGCATGAAAAGGTAAGTTTTTGAATTTGTAAAAAATGTTATTATTTCATCAATGAATTACATATTCCTTTATATTTTAAATTTTTGTTAATTTTGTTTCTCAAACTGAACTTCATCTAATTACCTGTTGCACACTTTGCCCTGATATCTCAAGATATACTATGTAACATATATCCAGATCTATATTTTCCTTTCTTTATAAGTGATTGTTAAAGTGTCAGTAGAGGAGAAAAGGAAAGCCTTAAGATCTTTAAGAATGTCGCAATAAGTATAATCGTTTATTTCGATGCTCACACAGTACAGAGCATGTGTTTACTGTAATTTATCGATGAAGAAAATGTAGTCACTGGTCTCAAAGAGTCTTGCACTCTTGGCAGAGACAGAGAGAGTGAGAGCCCCATAAATAATACAAGAGAAATGTGTACTAGAAAAGACTGAGTATTAACTACATATTCAACAGTGCATCTTCAGGTTTTATTCTGTAGCAGTGTTATTATGCTATTCAATTCCATTTAGGATTTAGGTTGAAAGTAAAGTCCTTTTCTATCTGGAGATTGGGGAGGAGAGTTAGGTTCAGAGAAAATTTTAAATTCCTATCTTAGAAAGCAGAAAATTTTCTTGTATATCCTAGAGCCTATGAGTACCCAATAGTTCACATAAAAGGATGCGGGTAGAATAACAGGACTGTAATTCCTTTATTTCAGTGTTCCTGGTTAGTCACAGAATATTAGGAAAACTGCTGTGCATCTTTTTGTAGTTCTTTATTTATTAAAAACCATGGGTAGGTCATCTGAAGCTTACATACTTTAATCCCCTATTTTTTGTTAGCTAATTGATTAAAAGTATTGCATGCACTGTTTTGTTAAATTGATATTTTTGTAAGAACTAGCACATTTTATTTAACCTCATTTGAAGTAATATGCTTTAATTTTAGTTTCCTTGCAAAAAGAGGTGTGAGAGAAGACATAGCAACCTTTGATGCACGAAATATTCCAAAGGAAATAAGAGAGAGTGTTGAAGAACTTCTTTTTAAAAATAAAGGATCTTTTGATCCAAAGGTAATTTTTAAGAGTTATGGCATAAATTTCCTTTCCATACTGTATAATATCCTGCTTATTAAAAAAGTGATGACTATCAATTGCTTAGACTGTCTAATAACTAAAAGTTTTTAAAAATCAGCTGAACGTATTATAGGTAATAAGCACTTACCAGATGAATTAGGTAAAACAGAATCCAGGTTGGAGGTGGTGGTACATATTTATTATCATAAGTGGTTTTTAAATCCTATTTTTGGCTTTCAGTGGTAAGTTCCTAGTCTGTCATGTCTTAACTTCCAGCTTGCCTCACCTGCTTTTCTTTCTTCCTTGTCATGTACCAATAGATATCTTGTAATATAATAATAGATATCTATGTTAGGATATTTGTATCTAATTTCAATGAATAGTTTAAATTCCACAATTCTGGCATGTTTTTTAGATCCGATCCTTTATTCAAAATGTTGTGTACGTCTTCTTTGACACTAAAAACCATGGTTTGAAAATTGCTTTTGTTTATTAAAGAGGTATCCCACTTAGAGAAGAGAAAGAACTGATGCTTAAACATTGTTGTGGACACATAGTCATTATAAATGTGACTAATAGAATACTTAATATGTTGCAAAAACATCGTTATACTAAAGACCGTATGAGGTTCAAAATGATTTTGAAGCAGAAAGTGAGAAGTACCTTAATCAAAATAGCAATTTTGATTTTGTTTTTATTTTAGCTATAAACCAAAACCTTCATTTTGGGGATAATTTATGAAATGTTTTATTTCATTTTTACCTTCATTTTGGGGGATAACTTGTGAAATAAATGCTTAAGTAAAGTCTGCTAGAATTAACTTTGCTTCTATTTGAAGTTAAGTTAGGAAGCGGGATAACTGTGATGAGTTTTTCAGAATGCCAAGCGTGCCAGCACAGCAGCGGCTCCTTTGGCTGCCTGGGTGAAAGCCAATGTGCAGTACTCCCACGTCCTGGAACGAATTCAGCCTTTGGAAACTGAGCAGGGGCGATTAGAATCGTAAGTGACAGAAAATATAAACAGTTCTAACCTGTACTTATTTTCATCAATTTGATGACTTAGTTATGTAATTAGGATTTATTTAGGATTTCTTGTTTATCTCTAAAAAGGAAGCTGAAAACATTAAAATATATAAAATGAATCAGTTAATTATGAATTCAGTGTTCAACAGACCTAGAAAAGAAAAACCAGTTAGAAGGAGATGGAAAGCAGAATTAATCACTTTTCCCCCTACCATTATTATGTTGTTGAAAGGATAAGTTGGTAGAAGTTCCCTTAGAAAGAGCTAAAGTTTTGTAAAGGAATAATATTAAAGTACAAAAAAGTAGGTTTTGTAAATATAGATATTTTATATTTGTTTATGCCTTCTAAGTTCTAGGAAATGTTCACTATGTATTTTCTAAAACATTCTCTGGCAGGTAGGGGGAAAATTGAACCATTTATTTTTGGGGCTTCAACATCTCAATTTGCTGTTGTTACTGGTCAGCATTGTGTTTTACCACGTCTGTTCTCATGCAGACTAAGAGGTACATCATGTCCTTGATTGCCCAGTTTTTCACATATATTCTTAGGCAAGGAGATTTTTTATAGCCCCCCTAAACTATAATTTTTTTAATGTAATTTTGTAAAATTTTTCTGTTAAGTCATGTTAAATTTATACATTATTTTGACTGTATAAATATTTTCCATTGAGACACATGTTTTATATTTTTGTCCTTGTACACCTGTTATTTTTAATAATTACCTCATATTTTTCAGTTGATTATTTTTTCTGTTTACATATCACATATTTATTTGTGGTCTTTCTGTCAGACCCTAAAGCATACTCAGAATCTGTGTGTTCCATTTATTTTTCTCTTACCGTCCTAGAGGCCTTTTTCCTTCTGTTTCAATGTGGACTAGTTGTTCCCCAGGCCTGCTGCTTACAGCTGGTATCTTGGGACTTCTCCTCACCGTTTTCCTGGGGATGACCTTTGTCTCTTTTCTGACTGTATTTTTTTTTATGGGCCCTTGCCTTTCTCTTTTTTAGTCTAGTCCTTCATTTTTCTGGAGATCCTCCTTCACATTAGCTTCCTAAGAAAGGTCAAATGGCGTGAGGAATATTTTGAGGTCTTCCCAGTGTCTAAAATTATCTGTGTTATACCATTACACGTGATCAGTAGTTGGGCCAGGTTCAGAACACTCTGCTAGAAACAGTTTGACCCCACAGTTTTGAAGGCCTTATTCTATTGTGGTTCTCCAAGTTTGGGTTCTTAACCAGCAGCATCAGTATCACCTGGGAACTTGTTAAAAGTCCACATTTTTGAGCATCAGTCGTACTTACTGAATCAGATACACTGAAGGGGGTGGGAGGGTGAGGCCTTGCAGTCCATGTTTGATTTTGTTTTTTAATATTTTTTATTGATTTTGAGAGAGAGAGGAAGAGGGGGAAAGAGAGAGAGAAACTTCAATGTGAGAGCGAAACATCCTTCTGCACACCCCCGCCCGCAACCTGGGCATGTGCCTGCTAGGAATGGAACCTGAAACCCTTCGGTGCACCGGATGACGCCCAGCCAACTGAGCCACACTGGCCAGGGCAGCAGTCCGTGTTTTGATAAAACCTCCAGGAGATTGTGCAGTGCACAAATGCCCAGCAGCATGCAGCAGTGTAGTCTGGCCATTTGCTAGCAACCTCTCAATGTTTGTGGGTATTTTGGTCAGTCATTTGTGTAGAAGAACCCTCGTAGCTTCTGCCTAGGGTGTGGATAGAGTAGATGGGAGTGGGTGAGGGTTATAAACTTGACTTCCAGGATTGTGTTAAGATAGTCTACTCTCAGTGGGGGAGGCAATCTGAGGTCAAACTCTTGATAGTACTGACTGTCAATCCTCTGTATTTAGTTCTATTGTTATCTTCAGAGGTACCTATTGTCTACATTTCCTGAGTATTAGAATTATTTTAGCTTCTCTTCCTGCAGCCATTTAACTTTTGGCTTTTTGAATTCTGGTATGTTAGTTATCACCTTTCAAGATTTTATTAAATTACTATTTTGTAATACTTTTCTACTTCATTATCTTTCTTCTTATGCATGTATTTCTTTTTTATTCCCTTGGTTTCATTCTGTAGAGTTTGAAGGGATAGTAGATAAATGACTTTGTTTACCATTTTTATCCAGAAATCTACTCACACATGTCTTTAAAGATAGACTCCTGGAAGTGGTATGGTTAAGTCAGAGAATATATTTTTAATTTTAGCTTTGCTTTTCAAATCAAATTCTAAGTAAAGATATTATGACTACTGAATTATTGACAGTTTTGATTGTCATTTATTTACTGCAAGATTACATTTTAAGGTGCTAGTGCTGTATTTGTTGATATCTAAAATAGAATAACTTTTATAAAATTCAATTGTATTTTAGAAATTTGAAGAAAACTGAAGACAGAAAAAGGAAACTAGAGGAGCTTCTTAATTCTGTTGGTCAAAAAGTATCAGAACTCAAAGAGAAGTAAGTTAAGTTTTAAAATGTAATTTGGATATTTGAAAACATATCTCAACTGTTTTTTTATTTTTGAAAATCGTAGTTAGAATTACTATTTTCACTTCTTTTTTTGTTATTTATCACTCCAAAATTGGGAAAGGTATAATATAGAAGGTATTCCTTTTTCAAAAAAAAGTTTTCATGGTATAGACAAAAACATTTTAAATCTCCTTGGTATAGTTATCACTATGTATATATTTATTCCCAAGCATTGGAAAACTGAGCAAGTTAAATAGAATGTAATGAGCTAATACTGAGTGTTTACATTTGGTATTCTCATTTCCTTATTGTTTTGAATTTAATATTTTAGACTCCTTTATTTTCAATGATGCTATTCTGTAATCTTCCATGAGGGTGTATGATCACATTAAAAAATCTATTCTTTTAGCTTCCTGTTTTTTTAAAAAAAATATTCCCTGTGCAAATGTTGTACTCAAATTTAAGGACCACTTACAAATATTATTAATCTTAAAACCTTTCATGTACCTCTGGGCTCCTGATTGCTATTTAGTGTAATATAGAAAATATTAATATGGGAGTTATTATAAATGTGGGAAAATTTTTCTTTAAAAAATGTGAAGATAGGAAAATGGAGTCCAGTAGTCCCCCCTTATCTGTGGGGGATATGTTCCAAGACAACAGTGGGTAGTATTTGAACCTATTTATACTATGTTTTTTCTTATATGTACATACCTATGATAAAGTTTAATTTATGAATTAGGTACAAACGTATTAACAATAACAAATAATAAAATAAAGCAATTATAACAATGTACTATAATAAAAATTATGTGAATGTGGCCACTAATTTTGGAGGATCCCTTGTTGAAGTCTTCTTATATACATGTAACATGTTGCCATCAATCAGAACATGTTTTCTGTTCGTGTCTTCTACCCACAAATTTAATGCCTTTCCATATTAACTAAGCACTTAACAGATACTGTGTCCATAAATTTTGTTTTGAGGTGCAACAACAAAACTAGCATGAATTATTCTCTCCTTTTTCACAGTTTCATGGGTAGAAGAGTCATTCTTACCATCAATCTTAGCAACTTCAGCATACAACTTTTTTTTCTTTTCTAAGTTGAGAACTTTCACATTTTCACTTAAACAGAGCACTTTGCGGCTTTTCTTTGGCATATCCGAAAGAATTGCCAGCATCACTTACTCTTGTGCTTTGGGGCCACTATTAAGTAAAATAAGTGTTACTTGAACACAGCACTATGATACTGTCACAGTCGATCTGATAACTCAGATGGCTACTAAGTGACTTAGAGTGAGTAGTGTATATAGGGTGGATACCCTGGACAGAGGGCTGATTCATGTCCCAGGCATGACAGAGCTGGACAGTGTGAGACATTATCACACTACTCAGAATGGTTTACAATTGAAAACCTGTGAATTATTTATTTCTGGAATTTTCTATTAAATATTTTTGGACTGTAGTTGGCCACAGGTAACTGAACCTGTAGAAGGCAAAACCACAGGGAGGACTACTGTATGTGATTAAATAACTTATTATTGTTTGCTTTCAGTTTTATGAAACTAAAACCTTTTATGTGAACACATTTTTTTCCCAAGTGGTGTTATGTTTCCTTTTTTCTTAAGGAAGGAATAGAAATTGTTGTACCAAGAAAGAAATTCATCATTGACTGAAATCTATGAATTTTTCTCTATATATAGTCAGGAAATAATTATCTCTTTATATATTTACTTATAGAAAAAAATAAACCAAAAAGAAAACCTCAAACCCATAAATTCAGTGTTCTCAATATTCCTGAATATTTTTTTATGTTAGAAATATAGGAAAGAAATCACATCATTTTCTTACAGGTATAATTAAAGAAGTGTGAGAAAAATAGTATATTCTTTTTAGTATCATATGCCCAAAATCAGTACTTAACATTCAGCTAACTGTCCAGTATTTGTTGAGTAGATAGCATATGGTAGCAATGTTTTGATTCCATTTATAAGGCATTTGTACATGTGTCAGGTGTTGTACTTGTCACTTTACATAATTATTTTTTTAGTACTTAAAACAGTACTGAAAGGTGGATTTTCTTCCATTTTGCATATTAGGAAGCTGAAGATTAGAAAGGCTATTTTTGTCTTATGTTACTCAGCTAGTAAATGACTGGGCTAGCATTAGATTCTAGATTAGTCTAACTCCATAAAGTTCCTGTTTTTAATCACTACTCAATACTAACAACATTTTAGAAAGATTATTATGAAAACCTTCAGAATTAACTTTTAATTTTAAGTAAAACAGAATGTCATTTTCAACTTTAGAGTCATTATCAAGAATGAATTAATTCTGGTTAATATACAGTTACTTAACATGATCCTTAATTAAGATTTAATTGACTCAAGGTTGTGAGTGACAGTCTTATTTTCTTGTGTATTTACAACGAGGGAGTTGAAAAAGTAAGCATGATCTATCTATTTTTAAGTTCTAATTTAACAAAGAGACACTTGCCATTTTTCATACAACTTGTACAAAAATAAGCAAGTTGATTTGATTCAGAAAATATTTATCACAAAACCATGTACAAGGTGTAGTATGAATTGTTGAGGTGAGCAAAGATGTAGTCTCTGTTTCCAGATCTAGAGCAAGTGTCCAATGGACTTTATGAATTGATAGAAATGTTGTATAATCTGTGCTTTTCGGGTAGCCGTTAACGATATGTGGCTATTGAGAACTTGGAATGCGGATAATATGACTCAGGAATTGAACTTAAAATTTAATTTAACTTAAATTTAAGTAGCTACCTGTTGCTAGGTGGCTACCATATTGAATATCTGAGTTCTAGAGTCTTATGTCTCAGGGAAGGAGAAACACTTGCAGAGGCGATCAGTGTACTGTAAGGTTCATGGGACTTGATGTCAGACACACGCATATACGCATTTTTAGATCCTCTGCTAATTATTGGTGAGACCTGTGTAATAACCTGTTTGGGTGTAAGTTTTTATATCCTGAGCATTTTATAGGCACTTACGTATTTGTTGAAGGACTAAGTGTTCATGTGGACTATTACTGTTGTATTTAATAAAACTATAAATTTGTACAAGTATTTTTTAAGGAAAATAATTTTAAAAGTTATAAATTTTGGTGAATGGGCATGTAGGGAGAGAATATATATAATGGGCTGGATATTGGAGGTGAATTTAAAGTTTTTATTTGTATGTTTGATAGCTAGATGTTTAAGGGAATCAGTCAGGAGTGAGGTAGGGATAAGGAAGGGATGAAGATATTCTAGGCAAATGGAGCAGCCTGGAGAAGTGCACCACAGGTGAAGGGTAGAGCATTTTCTAAGAAGAAATAATTACTCTGATGTTTACACAGAGTTTTGTTGGACTGGAATAGAATGAAATAACACTGAAAAGATAAATTGAGTCAATCTTATGACAGGGTCTTGAATGTCATATGGAGAAGTATGTATAGTTTAGTAATGCCTTGTGAGAATTCTACACTTCAAATATATATACACATAATACATGCATGTGTATGTATATGTATGTGTATATGTTGGTATATGTACCTGTTCTATGAATGATATATATATATATATATATATATATATATATATATATATTAATATATTTTTATTGATTTCAGAGAGAGGAAGGGGGGAGAGGGAGACATCAGTGATGAGAGTCATTGATTGGCTGCCTCCTGCATGCCACCTGCTGGGGGTTGAGCCTGAAACCTGGGCATGTGCCCTGACTGGGAATCAAACATCGATCTCCTGGATCCTAGATCGATGCTCAACAGCTGAGCCACGCTGGCTGGGCTTTGAATGATATTTTGAGCACAAATATTATTGGTAGTATTGTCATTAATTAAATTTTCATATAAAAGTTCCCTTTACTACCTAAAGATAATTTAATCAAATCTCTTAAATTTCTTTGCCTTTAATGTTTTCATAGATTTCAGAGCAGGACTTCAGAGGCTGCAAAACTTGAAGCTGAAGTAAGCAAAGCACAAGAAACAATTAAAGCTGCAGAAGTCTTAATTAATCAGCTTGATAGAGAACACAAGAGATGGAATGCACAGGTTTGTGTGAGGGAGAAAGGTTATTAAAGGGCTTCCTTGAAAATACAGGAAATCTATAATGTAATGTATTTGTTAAAAAATAAAAATGAGAGAAATATCCATTAATGTTCAGCTGGCTTAGGAAAAATGATCTAGATATTAATGGCTGTTATGTGAATTAATCTTTAAGCAAAGTATCTTTATATGAATGGATTTTTGACAAAGCAACCGATTTGTCTTTTTTTTTTTTTAATATATCTTTATTGATTTCAGAGAGAGGAAAGGAGAGGGAGAGAGAGAGAGAGAAACATCAATGCTGAGAGAGTCATTGATCAAGCCCACAACCGGGCATGTGCCCTGACCGGGAATTGAACCCTGATCGCCTGGATCCCAGGTCAATGCTCAACCGCTGAGCCACGCCCAGCCGGGCCAAATATATATCTTTATTGATTTCAGAGAGAGGAAAGGAGAGAGACAGACAGACAGAAATATCAATGATGAGAGAGTCATTGGGGATTGAGCCCACAACCCAGGCATGTGCCTTGACCAGGAATCAAACCCGGATTGCCTGGATCCTAGGTCAACGCTCAACCACTGAGCCATGCCCGGCTGGGCTTTGTCTTTTTTATCTGTGTTATTGAGGGGAAGGGCATGGATGAAAAGTTGATGGAGAATGCAGTATTCTTTAGGTATTTTTTTGGAACTCACCTTTATCAGGACAGTGATTTTAGATTTGACACTGTTAGCTATGTATTTCTTCTTGAAATGCTCTGTTAGAGTGTTGTCTCTTGTTTTTGTTTGTTTGTTTTTCTTTAACCAGTTAGGTTCCCTCCTGCACCTGCTCATCCAGTAATGTCGGTATCCCTCCCTCTTCTTCTTTCTTTGCCATTATTCTGGGGTTATATTGTCCAGAAGAATGTCACCTATATTATGATGCTTACCAGAGCTATATTTCTAGGCTGCTGAGTTTTAAATTCATATTTCCAACTATACTTTAGGTATTTGCATTTAACTGTCTTGGGAACTCAAACATAATATGTCTAAATTAACTGATTTTTCTTTTTCTGACCCCAAATCTCTTATTTTCTATCTCTCATAGGCATCTTCCTTCTAGGCATTAAAACTAAAAACGTAGTTGTCCTAGACTCTTCCTTATTTACTTGTCATAATCCATTTGCAAATACCTCTCATATTTGTCTTCTATCCTTAATGCCAGTTCTTTTCATTTTTCCTCCTGAGTTCTCCCAACTTGTCTCACTGTTATCTGACCATTTAATTGGTTCATTCTTCATTTGTCAGTTTAATTATCTTTCTAAAACCCAGTCCATAACATCACTCACTGCCCTGTTTAAACACTTTCAATGGCTCATAATTACCACAGGTTAAAATAGGAGCTCCTTCCCATGGGAAACCTTCCATAATGTTACTCCCTCCGGTCACTCTACCTCTCTCTCTTCATTACTCCTGAATTGCTACTTTTTCTGCTCAAACTTATGTTTTAGCCAACTATGCTTTTAACTATAATGTAATGTTAAAAAAAAAAAAAAAGAGAGAGAGAGAGAAATATCCATTAACGTTCAGCTGGCTTGGGAAAAATGATCTAGATGTTAATGGCTGTTATGTGAATTAATCTTTAAGCAAAGTATCTTTATATGAATGGATTTTTGACAATGGATTAATGGATTAACGAGTCTCAATGATTAACCTTTGTTTTGTGCCTTTGTTCATACTCTATGTATCTTAATTGTATTTCACAAAAAGTGATTCTAATTCATAGTTCATATTTAACTGTGATTGGGATAAAGGTTCTGCTTTTTTAAAAAATTGTTAGGAACTTCCAATGACAAAACATGTCCATCTTTACAAATATATTGGGATTTCACGCATTTGTTTAATAGCAGTATCAAAGGTCTTGTTGATATTTTTACATTTTGACACTTTATTCAAGATAAGGGTTATTACTTTTAAGCCACAAATGATTTTTTTTTCTACACTCAGAACTCTAATTTATGAAGCTGTTGTTATTTCCACTTTAAAACATATCCCTACATCACTCTCTCTCTCTTTTTTCCAGGTTGCAGAGATAACAGAGGAATTAGCTACTCTTCCTAAAAGAGCTCAACTGGCTGCTGCATTTATTACATACCTTTCTGCTGCTCCTGAGGGTCTGAGGAAAACCTGTTTGGAAGAATGGACCAAGTCAGCTTGTCTTGAAAGTTTGTATTTAGTTATTCATGAATTTGAAATTTCAGTATACTAAATATGCATCTTTTGCTTTTTGTCCTTTTACTTTTGTAAATGAGAGAAATTATCTGTAAAACATACTGTAGCTACTTTAGATTTGCTGAATTCTACAAATGTCTGAGAATTGTTTTGTTATAATGATTATTCTATTCCTTAAATCACTGTATAAAACTGAGACCACTGAATTATTTTTGGTATTTCATGAATGCAGTTAAGCATTTTATTTAAATTTTTACAGTAATTTCATATCTTAAGATGAGATGCAGGAACTGCAAAATTCCTTGTGAATTTTTTGCTTTTCACAAATTATTATAGGTGTGAAACATTTGTTTAATAGGTAAAATATAAATTAACTGAGTTCCATTTCTTTGCCCTTTTTTTGTAACCTTATTTTCACCTTAGTTTCTGGTGTTAAATGGGGAAGAATGGATTTAATAGTAAAGATAGTGATGAGATTTTTGAGTATATTTTAAAATTTGTATCCCCTCCCCCTTGTCAAATACAAGATTGTTGTATTGAAGTATTATTGATATCTTTAACTTTTCAGAATTTGATATGAGGAGGTTTCTTTGTACTGAAAGTGAGCAGTTAATTTGGAAAAGTGAAGGCCTACCATCAGATGATCTTTCCATAGAAAATGCTATTGTTATCTTACAGGTAATTAATCAATTTTAATTTTCTCACTAGAAGTATTTCTTTTCAATGTTGTTCCAAGAAGTACCTTCTTCAGATTCTTAGGCTTTCATAATTGCTCTTCTCCTAGTTACATAAAAGGGAAATATTTTTCTAATGACAGTCCATTCATGATTCAGTTGGTGAATCTATAATTGTCAGTATAATTTATTTTTTACCTTAATAGAAGTTTATAAAGCAGCATTATTTTGGTCGCAAAAATATTCTAAATTGAACTCCCAAATAGTAAAAGAAATATTTTAGGAATACCTGATTCATTTGGTTGTATAGTTCCTTCATCTAGTGTACATGATTTTACATTTTTATTTTATTTTGTTTTGTAAAATGAAGTTTGAGTGAAGATGAGGTAAGTTTTGGCTTATAAGTTAGAGATGACCATATGCATATTTTAAAAAATTGTCCTTTCACAGTGTATCTTTCCCAGAAGTTGTTTAAACCTGAAACTATTATAACCTTACTAGCAGTGAATGTGAAAAACAAATTCCAAATCATGTGTACAAACAGATCGTTTCTTTGAATGTTTAGTTTTACCATTAACTTGGTTTACCTTTTTGTTATGAACTGGAAGATAATTTTCCCCCTTGATAATGTGATCCCTCCCCCCCCCGTTCTTTCTATCTTAATAGTTTATACTCCATAATACCAGTTTTCTGTTTCCTCTCTGTAATCCCCTCTCTGTAGCCCCCTCACACTGCTTCCTTATTCCGTAACTCCAGAGTCTCAAAGAGAAGATGAACACTAGGTGCTCCTCTTTAGGCAACATAGGCAGAGCGTTGTTAGGTTAGTACTGTGGGCTCTGTTCCCTCCTGGGTAATCCTACTAATCAGCTGATTACCTTGGCTCGTTACCTTGGTATCTTACCAGTGGAGAAGTTGCTGACCAAAGATTAAACAGTTTTGTCTTCTTTTAATGTGATTTGGCTTGTTCTTCAATTTACTTTTGAACATATTTCATTATTATTTTTTACACTAGAATTACAGACCTGGATCTCTAAATGTGTGTGCAAATAAATTCATTATATTATTACAAACTATGTGAGTTTTATTATATTTGTTATTCCTTCTCCAAGGTTTTATAATCTTCCTTTTTCAATAATCTAAGAAAGCAATAATTTGCAGATTTAAAAAACACAATTTAAATACTCTTCTTTTTTTATTCTATAAGAAATCGGGGGGGGTGAGTGTTTAGATAAAATATATTTACCACAATTTTTATTTTTTACTGATGATAATTTAATTTTACTGATGAAAATACTTTTTTATTCCAAATCGCCTTTCATGATAAGTACAGGAGAAATTATTTTTGAAATTAATTTTAATAATAAGTAGATTTATTTTATATTTGATATTGCCAAGTTTCTTATAGATACTTATATATTCATATAACAAAACAAAAACCATTTGGAAAAGTTTGTTAGGGTAATTATTTTATGGAAATGAATTTGCCATTATGGTCAGCATTCTCAATTGTAAAGTATACTAGATTTAGAATACGCTGCTATAGTTAAGGGTGTGACTGGTTAGCACATGTCCATAGCATCTCATGAACATCACCACCATGTGATGTACATGAAATTAGATCTCTAAATATATACAGATTGGATTTTGGGGAAGTCTTACCTGAGAAAAATGGCTTGGCATAATGAATGAAATTTATTTTTTTAAAAATATATCTTTAGCCCGGCCGGGCCGTGGCTCAGCGGTTGAGCGTCGACCCTGGGATACAGGCGATCGGGGTTCAATTCCCGGTCAGGGCACATGCCCGGGTTGCAGGCTCAATCAATGACTCTCTCATCATTGATGTTTCTATCTCTCTCTCTCCCTCTCCTTTCCTCTCTCTGAAATCAATAAAGATATATTTAAAAAAATAAAAATAAATAAAAAGTTATATATATATATATATATCTTTATTGATTTCAGAGAGAGGAAGGGAGAGGGAGAGAGAGAGAAATATCAATGATGAGAGTCATTGATCAACTGCCCCCTGCACGCTCCTGACTGGGGATCGAGCCCACAACCTGGGCATGAGCCCTGACCAGGAATCGAACTGCGATCTCCTGGATCCTAGGTCAATGCTCAACCGCTGAGCCACACCTGACCAGGCAAATATATTTTTGAGTCAGGTATCACATCTCATTTACTATACTAGAGCTTTTCTGAAACTCTCCCTCTCAATGGAGGCTTTCCTACATTTAAGGCTGTAGCCACTCATTTATTGGTGCTAAGAAAGGCCTTTTGTGTCAAAAATTATTCCTTTGTTTGTCTTACAAAGATGCTTGAATTTCTCATTTTTGGGTTACGCTAAATATTGAAGTGCATGTATTGTCTGGGAGAGGAAACAGTCAAATACTTATCTATCAATGGCCTTGTAACAAGAATTAGTTTTATTAGACTAGCTGAAAGTTTGTATGACCTATGTCCTTGATTGCCATGATCTGTGCCTATTGTCCTGATGTAATTTTAATAGTTTTCCTTTTACTCTCAAAAGTGTCCTGGTTTCGGTGATAAATTATATGATATTTTTAGTTTTGTGGGACTCAGTAGATAATGGAGAGTATAAGTCTGTTAGAAACTATAGAGAAGTGTGAGTGAAAAGCATCCAAAAAGAAGATGGAAAAGGTGATTAATTTAAATGTCACAGTATTATAATTTGTTTATTTAAATCTTAGAGTATTATACATTTTTCTTGTGAAGAGATGTATTGAATATTTGATTTTTACTGTACATAGTTCAGTTTCTAATTAATTTTCTTTAAACCACTTAGAATTCCTGAGATTATTTTTTCTTCATGCCATTCAGTGTATCATGAGGAAATGCAAATATTAGTCTAAACAGTATGAAATTATAACGGTATATCACATAGGGAATTGTTTTTTGTTTTTCCCCCCAAATAAATCCCAAATTAATAATGATAATCAACACTTTTATAGCACTTACTGTGTTGTGCCTATATTACTATATAAGAATTTATATAGGTAAAGCACTTTAAGTTATTAAATTTTCAAATCAACCCTATCTTGTAGATATGGAAATTGAAGCACAGAAGGGTTAAGTAGGTTGTCCAAGGTCACATAGCTGTCAAATCTAGCCAGTCAGTGCTGTAAAACTGCCTCTCACCTGCACATGGGAGTGTTTCTGTATATGTTTAACTTATAAATATTCTAATATTCCTGTTAACGTAATTCTTAGCTACTCTTAGTTTTATTTATAAAACATGTTTCTATTCTTATCCCATTTACAGGTATTAAAAGTAAAATTAGAGTATTGTAGATGTTTTAAAATAATCTTTTGAAAAATATCCTCTGCCAAATCCCACCCTCTCCCTCCCCAAGGAGAGAAGAATTAAAATAGATGTTGTCTCTCTCTCGCCTTTCACCTCTGTTCTGAGCTCCTGACCTGTAGCTCCAACTCCTAAGGTTAAATATTATCTGGAGCTCCCGTCCTAGCTAGCTCAAGCTCTGTATTTTTATTAATCATTATCATTATTCTTATTTTAGTGGAGAATCTTTCACTGGCGAAGTACGGTACATTTAGGAAAAAAAAAAAACACAACCAAAACCACACATACAAAAAAAACGCAATATATGCTTTTAAATAACTGAAATGTTCAAAAGATTGGGTTTTACCAGGACATCCATTGCTCTCTCTCTCTCTCCACCTTAAGAGAGGGATTCATTCTCAGATAGCTTCTCTCTACCCTGAGTTAAGGATGGCCCTTGCACCATTATCAGAGTGTATGTTCCCAGACTCAAGTTATGTCTCACCTTTCTGCCCTCCCCTCCCCCACTCCAGTGCATTTATGGCAACACCCCAAAAGGATTCTGATTCGTAGTTTGGGTTGTTTGTTCGCCTCTTGAGCGCAGTGCTAGATGATTGATAATCCCATCAGAAATACACTGAGTGGGGCATGAAAGGTGGGCAGAGGCAGCTATCCACTCTAATGCTTTTTCTCTCGCTCCCCCTTCTTACCTAGTGCTTCTCATTTATTTCCTCCCAGTGCACATGTCACAATCTTGGCCTAGTAATGAAAACTGCAAATCTGCAAGTCATTCTCACTTTAATTTTACATTTAGTTACTTATTCAACAAGTCTTATGAAATCTACTTCTCAAATGTGTAATGATTTTATTCTATTCTAACCACATCCATTGCCAGTGGCTTCATTTAAGGCCTTCATCATTTTACACCTGGATAAATACATTATTGTACCAGTTGGTCCCTTGCCCCCAACATCACTTCCTTTACTGCTGTTGTAGTGATCTTTCTCAAATGTTAATGTGATCATGACAGTCCCAAGATGAATATAACTGACTTTCAGTTTCCTGAAGTGTAAAAATTTCATTATCCTTAAAAAGGATATGAAAAGTTCTTCATGATCAGAAAAACTGCGATTACTCCTGTCATTTTATATGCAGCATCTTTCCCTACACTTTTTTACTCCAACTGTGCCAAACTACTGACGGCCTTCCAAGTGTACCCAGGCTTTTTATTCCTCTCTCCATCATGCTGTTGTCTTCACCTGAAATGCTTTTTCACCTCTTTGCCAAACTAAGTCCAATTTATCTTTCTTGGTTTGACTTGAATTACTTTCTAGCAGCTTCCCCTAACTCCACCTGTGATCCTATAGAATATTGTCTACTCTTTCATTATAGAATTTTTATTTTTTGCTGCTTTATTGGATGTGAAGTCATTAAGGGTAAGCAGATGTATCTTATTAATTTCTGTATTGCTCACATTGTCTTACCATGGTGGAAAGCTTGATATTTTTGGATGTATTATAATTTGTTAAAGGTAGATTTTAACTAGTTTTAATCATGAAATACAGGCCTAAAATACACCGTAGAGATTTTATTTAAATCTTTCCAGAGAAGTATAAATAAATGAATACAAACCTATAAATACTCTTTGAAATTCTTAACAATGTTTTCTGTGCTAAAAACATGATTTTCTGAAACTTACCTCCTTTTTTTTTTTTTGCATCAGATCATTGGTTTGAAATCATGGGTAAGAACTTTTTTAAAAAATTAAAATAATAATTTTCATGGTTAGGCAAAATCTAGTAGACTTGTGAAATGTTTGCTATTGAATGCTAACATAAAATAAGATCTAAAACCAGGTGTTGCATGTTGGTAATACTTAAGAGGATCTTTAGTAACCATCTCATTTTGCTGGGAATAACAGATTTACAGGATGGAGCAATAAGTGGAACTTCCAGAAATAGATGCTGGGTGAAGATCATACAGCAGTGACACTGAAGGAACTGTGGTGGGAGTAGTCCATTCTGGGTGCAAGCAAAAAGGGGTGCATTGTCTGGAGAGAATGTAAAAGCCATAATAGAGCCATTTTAAACTCAGTCATATCTTTATTATCACCATATGCTGGCAGTTTCAAACAGTTGTTGGTAAAGTGCTCTTCATCCCTGGGGTAGATGGTCCCCACTACCCGCCTCCTTTGTATGTCCCTGAAACAACATTGTTGTTTTAGACATAACTCAGTCTTTGTTTCGCTTTCACTTCACGTGTTATCTTCTCCGTATAGCACACAACTGCATTACAGTTTTCAAATAAAGGAAAACTTAAGAAAAATTAGGTCAGTCACTTAACCCTGACTGACTAGGTAACAATAATTATTAGGTGACTTAAACTGACATATATTCACACATATTTAAAATTTTCACTTATAAGTACACACACACATATATAATTGGCTTTCTTTCATCTGCTAGTCGTGTTATGTGTAGGGCATTTTCACTGGTTTCTAAATTTTGTTTGTTTCAGAGTTTAATTAGTGATGGGTATTCTATAATGTATTCAGTTCCTAGTTCATTAGATCTTAAATTATAACTTATGTAATTTTTTTTCTTCTAGGACACTTCTTTTGTAATATTAACTGTGTACTGCTTTGTAAGAATTAATGTTTTAAATATAAGCCATTATATTGGTAGCTATTTCAGTAATGTGTTTGTGATTAGTTCATACTTCTCTTTTAAGGCCTTCATGGTTTATTCAACCAAAGAATATATAAAGTTTGGCAGTAACTTGGTTGTCTAGAGCTCTTGCTCACTATGTTGTTAATTTACATTTTCTGTTACTGTGTAGTAAATCAGACCATACTTACTTCACTGTGGTTAAATCTAATTACCTAATATTAATTACTGATCACTCTAAAATTTATTAATGTGGCCTCTGGTGCAGCTAAAAACTATACCTTTAATTCTTCCTCATGGTTGCTATTTATATTCTCCAAAGCCTAAGAGAAGAACTAACTCAGTAATTGATTCACAATTTTTAGGAAATTATTTCCATTTAATAAAATCTTATAATTTTTCTTTTCAACTAGAGTCGAGTATGCCCATTTCTTATAGACCCTTCTTCCCGAGCTACAGAATGGTTAAAAACACATTTGAAAGACTCGCGTTTGGAAGTTATTAACCAGCAGGTGTGTATAACTTCTAATTTAGGTACCAACTGGTAATGACATCTTATGGTGAAAAGAACTCTGTGTCTGTAATCAGAAAACATAGATTCAGAGCTGAGCCTTATTATTAACTTACCTGGTGGGGGACCTGGGGAAAGAATGTAACTCTCTTAGCTTCAGATTTCTAATTTGTAAAAAAGGGATAAGAATATTTGTTTCATTCCTTTTAGTGAGGGCATTGATCTAAGCTCTGGGAATTTAATGATGAGTAGAGTAGTCATTCTTTCTGCACTCATGGACATGATAGTTTAATAGGTTAGAGAGACAAATAATAAGCACTTACACTAAATTATGTTTAAAGACACAGTATAAGATCTTATAGAAATGAGCTGCTAATATAGCTTGGAGAAAGCCTCCTGGACTTTTAGTATACTTGTAGTTTCTCTCAGTATCTCTTATAATTTCCTATGCCTATAACTCACCAAGGATATCTTTGAAGTGTTCTAAGATTTGACATATTGTTGGTGAAATTTAATCACATTCTTTTGGCTTGTGACTTCTCATTGTCATTCTTGCCAACGAAATTATTTTTGGCTAGGTTTTTTTTTTTTTTTGAGGAAAGCCTTGTGTATGATTAATTTTCATAGATATTCTTCAGGTAATTGAAAAATTGCCTCTTTAAAACACACTGCACTTATCAAATGGGGATATTTACCTCATTTGTGTGTTGAGAATAATTGTAAATTAGATTATATGCATTGTACTTTAATGTCACTTATGGTTTGCAATAGGAGATCTTAATATTATCCCTTCAAATATTTAATTTATTTTAACTACAGTTGGAGGTCTGGAATGATATTTGAAACTGCTCTTTTCCTAGCCAGAAAGCCTCAGAATTCTTGCTTGGTTATAGAATTTTGTCTAAATGTTCTTTTTACCATGATTAGACCTCCTCCACAAAGAAAAGTTTACTACAATTTATCATTTTGCCTTTCTTCCATTCAATGTTTGATTTTGAGCATAACCAAAGTAGTTCTTACTGAGTGTTGAATGAATAACTCATTGCATATAGAATTTGAAAATTGTTTCTGCATCAATTTGAAATTGTAATGGACGATTGAAGAAAGCTTTTTTATTGTTAATGTGAAAATCCTTATATCTAAGTTATTTATGAAATTTATTTGATATTTTATTCAACTAAAATGATTCATTGACAAGTACTTATAACTAGAAAAGCACTCATGAATAATTTGAATTAATGTGCATATTAAATTTTAAAATAGGACTTTTATAAACATTAAGGAAATAAAGGAATTCATATGTATTCTTTTTTTTTTCTCTTAGGATAGTAACTTTATCACAGCTCTCGAGTTGGCAGTACGTTTTGGGAAAACTGTTATTATACAAGAGATGGACGGTGTAGAACCTGTTCTTTATCCATTATTGAGACGAGATCTGGTTGCTCAAGGTAAATATTTGACAGTTTCCAGACAGTGATTCTTAAAATTTTCAAAGTAATTAACTTCATAACTAACTGACTATTTTTTGTCTTGCCACTGAATCTGAGGAAATAGAAACTTGTTGGGAAGATGATGGTAACATCATTAGAGTCTAATAGTAACAGCAAATAAACCAATTCTGAAAGTACCTTTATTGAAGAGCCCCTGTGTTGGGGTCCCCAAGACTGTTCTCTGGTACAGTGTTTTATTAGGAAGACTCACAGGACCCTGCATAGTTACAGTCATAGCTAAAGTTTATTGTAGGGAAAGGATACAAAGCAAAGTCAGCAAAGAGAAAAGGCACATAGCAAACAGGAGAAAGCTTCCAGGAGTCTTCTTCCATTGGAGACACACAGGACATGCTTACCTCCCCCAGCACTGAGTGTGACAACACTTATGAAATGTTGTCTACCAAGGAAACTTGTTAGAGATTCAGCTCCCAGAGCTTTTATTGGAGGCTAATTATATAAGCACTTTGTTCCAGGCATGTAGCAAAATTCCAGACTCCCCAAAGGAAAGTAGGTGTTCATCATAAGCCACAATTTTTTATACAAACAGTTAGGTGATCTGGGATTGGTGAAAACCCTCCCAAAACCCAAATTCCCAAATTCTGATTATGGCCCTACCTTGCAAGTAGGCTTTTCTAAGATTGGTAGTCTCTCGACTGCTATGTTACCTCTTTTCTGCACAGGTACCTAACTCAGACTTTGTCCATTAGAAAGTAATGCAAAGTGTGTTATGCAAAGTGTATGACATATATACATAGACAGGTACTTCTACATATATACATATACCACACACGTTGATATTTGTAGTACTGCAAGGTTTAAATAGAAAATTGGAGAAAATGGGACAAAGCAAAGAAATAGCAAAGCATGCACTGTTTGTTGATCACCTGTTAGCCCCCAAATCAATATGTTTAGCCTGGCAGTGGTTGATTTGTTGTGAAAAGAACTCTGGTAGTGGGACTTTTGCCTTTGTAACCTGGGCTTACCTTCCACAGTCCAGTTTCTGGTCTCTGTCTGTTCTTTATTGGTGCTAACTCTGATCTGCTGAGCTAGCTGTTGCTATGCTATTTAAGGGCGTGTGTGTGTGTGTGTGTGTGTGGAAGTAAACCTTTAGTGCCATCTAGATTTGACTCTCTTTAGTCCATGTTCTGGCCCTTGAAGGCTCATTAAATATAAAGTCCCTGATTGGAGTCAGGTTTTAGCAGTATTGGTGACACTGTCTGACAGTGGGTGTTGACAAGTTCTGAGAAGTTGGATCTAGTGAAAAGTTATATATTCCACATCATGATTGGGCCACATTATGAACCACTGTTCCAGAAAGTTGTGCGGGACTGTTCGAGTCAATTTGTTTATTTTATAACTATGAAAAGAGAGTTAACCTTACTTTTTTGCCTTTCTCCCTGGGCTGGATGCATTTGTGTCACGTTAGTTGAAGTTTGCTTTTCTCCTTGAGTATACTTCAGATTGTCCTTCTCCAGAATGTTGCGTTCCTTATGAATTGCCGTCTTGTCATCATACTTTTTCTTTGGGGACAGAGGATGGTTGTCCTAGAACCACAAAAAACAACGTCTGTGTCCAGTTTCATTTACATCCCAGTGTCCTTAATCTAAGCAGTATGAACTGCCTTTGTACATACGGAGGTCAAAGCAGGTAAAAATAATCGGAATAAAAAATGCTTTTCCTCTTCAAATTTATGCTATTCAAAAATCCTTCAGGCCCAGCCAGTGTGGCTCAGTGATTCAGGGTTGACCTATGAACCAGGAGGTCACAGTTCAATTCCTGGTCAGGGCACATGCCCTGGTTGTGGGCCCTATCCCCAGTAGGGGGTGTACAGAAGGCAGCTGATCAATGACTCTCTCTCATTGATGTTTCTGTCTCTCTCTCCCTCTCCCTTCCTCTCTGTGAAATCAATAAAAGTGAAAAAACATTTAATGCAAAAAAAAAAAAAATCCTTCAAATATTTATTGATCAAAAAAATGAGCAAGGTGCAGTTTCTCCTCAATTTCTCATTGTTTTTTACTTTCTGATTTCTGTGTGCCTAGTTGTTCAGCCCATGCAGAAGGTAGATAAGGCAGTTTGCAATTGGTAAATAATGAAGACCTCTGGAACAGCTAGCCATGTAGAAGTTGTTGAGAAAGAGGCTGGTGTAGTTGGCAAATAGTTCAAGTTTTACTAACAATAAATATCAAAAGTATTTTTCATTATCATTATAGTTCGTTATGTCTATTTTATTTCCATGTGGGGTTTGAGCATGGATCCAGGACTTAAAGTAGAGATGATAGCAGAAGTTCTTTCTTGGCTTTTTTAGTCCAGATGCTTAACCTTAGTCATGGTTGCTTCATATGGGCATATGTATGTGTATTAAGTTTGTGATTAATTGTTATAGCTGTTTCTAGAGGGTGGCTGTCCATGGGGTTATGTCTTTGGTAGTCCAATTGGATCTGGGGGGCGCAATGGCATGAACACAGCAGACCAGTCTCCTAGGTTACATTTGGCAACATGTGGAGACATTTTTGATTGTCACAGTACAAGAAGTGTGTGCCAGGGACATCTTTAAATGCTCAAGGCATCTCACAACAAATCATTTTCCAGCACAAATTGTCAATAGTGTTGATGTTGAGAAACCCTAAGCTAGCTCACTGGTTGTGATGCATGAATTGAATCTCTGTACTGATATATTTTAGTTAGTTTCAGCATGGCATGAATATATCCTTATATACAAGCACCCTAGATGTCCACATCTATCACGCCACGCCACGCCATGCCACACCATGCCACACCACACCACACCACACCAATAAAATATACTTAAGCCTGATTCGGGTTCAGACTTGGAGGTTAAGACTTCCTCTGGAAAGAGATCAGGAGACCAAATCTTATACTTGTACCCATTCTGTCTTCATAATGCTCTAAACTACAGTAAAGATTTTGTGTCCTGCCTGGCCGGCATGGTTCATCGGTCGGGCATCGACCTATGACCCAGGAGATCGCGGTTCCATTCCTGGTCAGAGCACATGCCCTGGTTTTGGGCTCAATCCCCAGCCGCGGGCGTGCAGGAGGCAGCCGATCAATGACTCTCTCATCATTGATATTTCTGTCTCTCTCTCTCCCTCTCCCTTCCTCTCTCTGATATCAATAAAGATATATTTTTTAAAGAAGTAAAAAAAGATTTTGTGTCCTGAAGAAAAAATTGGTCGAAATTAACTCCAGCATAGGTTAACTCCAGTGTAAATCAAGACTTTCTAAAGTAAAGACTGTGTTGGACTTACTGTTCTATGTCCCATATTTTCTAAGAGTAGGATATGGGGCTTATATATACAAGGATCTTTTTTAGACAATAAGCCGTTTACTCTGAATTTTTAAAAATGTTTTGTCCAAATAATACATGTTTACAAAATCATATAGTACATAATGGCAGTGGTCTTCTGTCCTTCCCCTCCTCATTACTAGTCCTACTCACCAGAGAAAACCAGTTACTTTTCAGTTTTAATATTTTATTGAAATATACATGAATGTGTGTATATGTATAAGCACCCAGGTTAAGATTTAGAACTGTATCGGCTCTCCGGAAGTGCTCTTATTTACCTCTCTCCCCAACAAGGATGACCACATTCCTGACTTACAACAGCGTAGATAAGTTCTGCTTGTATGTGTACATGGTTGCATACATGAGAACAAAGGAGAGCAGCACCTGACCGCTGTGGCTGGGAACTGGCCTGGCTCTGACAGCGTGGCTGTGGTGTTCTGTCCAACAGAAAGGTTTCACATCTCTACCATTAGACAGTCACTCTATGACCATAATCATGCCTGAGCCCCAAAACAAGAATACTTTCCATACCACTCCAGCTAATGTGTGACTTCTGCTTTGTTACAAATTATAACTTACTCTTATTTCATCTTCTAGATAAAAATTATTGAGACCAACAGATTGTCTGCTCTTTCTGATAGCGCTCATTTCCCAGCAGGGTATTCCATTTTTGAACCATTCCCAAAGCACCTAAGTCTAAACCCTACACAGGCTCTCTGCCTTCTTACTAAGACAGTGCGCAGTATCCCATGATGATCTGTCTTTTATTGCAAATGCCACTTTGCCAGGACTGCCTTTTCACTCCACATACCCCTGCCTGCCTGCCTTTGCATTTTTGTTGTGATACATTGTCATGCTCCACATGATGTTATAATTGTGTTTAAAATCTACATTTATACGTATTTACCTTTCTAGTGTTAAATTCTCCCAGCATTCTCCTGTTTGTCTCCTCTTTTCCATCTGGATTACCCTCCTTTTGTGGAAGGATTTACTTATATGTTTCACTTAGTGAAGGCCCAGTGGAAACAAACTTCCTTTCATTTTTGAAGGATTTTTATTTCTGTCTGTCATAGAATCCTGGGTTAACAGTTATTTTCTTTAGCACTTTAAAGTTTTTCTTCCATTGTCTTCTAGTTTATGTCATTACCATTGAGAAATAACCTGCTGCTTTTATTGTTGCTTCCTTGTGAGTGATGTGCATTTTCCTCTGGATGCTGTAAAGTGTTGCTTTGTCATTTGTTTTTAGTGGTTTGACTCTGATGTCATTAGGATTTGTTTTCTTTGCATTTATTCTGCTTAAAGTTTCCTGAATCATTCCAGTTATTGTAAAGGTATTACACTGGGCTTCTAAATTTGTATTTCTCTGATAATATTAAAGTTCAGTATTACTTTGATTTTGTTTTTTGGGGGCATTTGTATTTGGGGCATTTGTATTTCCTCTATCACAAAGTGCTTTTTGAATTATTTTCACATTAATTTAAATTTTTTAAGTAAACATTTCCAATTTATTCTGGTGTTCTAAAAAATTCCTTACAATGCTTTAATTAACCTTTGACAATAATCTTTGAAGATTTGTGTTTTTTTACTTAAAAAATCAATTATTTGTTGTCAGTTTAAAATCATAAATTATGGATATAATTGTTGATTAATTTCTCAGTGTCTGTTGAATAATGAATATCATTGTTCTTTATGTTAGAATGTACGTCTTTATAATAAGGCAGAACTTTATTTTTCTTAGTTTAACTTCTTGTCAAGAATTACCTGTGTATGGCAGCCTGAATAAATCCTTTTTGATGTTGCTAATGGTAACTTTGTAATTACTCATATGTTGATAATCCTAGGTTTTTACCAGTACACACTGTCTCTAAGGATTACATCCTCAATACTAGTATAATAAACACTTTTTAACTGATGAATTTAGAAATAGAGAATAACATATAATTGAGAGTTTTTATTTTTTGTAATCTGTAATCAGTTATTTCAGAAAAATTTGAAATATGAAACATTTGGTTAACATTAAAACCATGTTGAATATAAGTAGATTCTCTTGATGCTTCAGTTATCTCAGGGTCATCTTGATGAGTATTACTTATAGTTACTTGCATAAGTGCCAAGTAATAAAGTATCCCGGTTAATAGTATCTTGGGTAGTCTAACTGTTGCTATCTTATGGACTCTTGAAAAGCCTGTAATACAAACAATTTAGAAATACTAAAAGATATATTTAATATTATGTAACAAAACCCAGGATGTTCAGGCCAACTAATTGTGTCATTCTTAAAAAAATAGGACCACGTTATGTGGTACAAATAGGTGACAAAATTATTGACTACAATGAAGAATTCCGCCTTTTTTTGTCAACAAGAAACCCAAATCCCTTTATTCCACCGGATGCAGCTTCCATTGTTACTGAGGTTAACTTTACCACGACCAGAAGTGGATTACGAGGACAGGTATACGTCTATCATAATTTACCTTAGAGATCTTTTGTAGTTTTGTGTACTCATTAGGTATTTGAATGGGAAGCTGTTTTTTAAACAGATTAGCATTTAATCTTTTGAAAATACTCTTCCAAGTTAGGGTAAATCATTTGGGTTTATTTCATGTATCATTTGTGTTAGAATTGTGCATTTGTTGCTAACATCAAATTGCTGATTCTTTCAATATAACTTTAAGCCTGTTTCTGTCATATATGGTAGAATTCGAGAAATGGAAAGATCATAGAGATTAAGATCAACTACTTAAGTTTCAGAATTAAAAATTTGACACAGCATTTTTTAGAAACAGCTTTATTAATATTTAGTTCACATACCATACAATTCACCCATTTAAAGTATAAATTCATTACTTTTTAGTGGAGTGCTGGGTTTTATAGTAACTTAACATTTTGAAGAACAAATTTTTCCAAAGTGGGTGAGCTGTTTTTCTTTCTCATCAACAGTGTGTGAGTGTTCCACTTTCTCCACTTTCTAACCAAAACTTGTTATTGTCTTTTTAAGTGTAGCCATTCTTAAAAAGTAAAGATTAAAGTGATAACTCACTGTTATTTTGATGATACAGTATTTTAAGTAAGATATCTCATTTCTTTATGTGAGTATTTCACCATTAAGAATAGTAGCTTTCATAGTTTTTATATATGTAATCTAATTTTAGAACCAAATATTCCACATTGATATGTTAAATAATGCAATTTCCTATACCAGTCCTGTAATTTTATCCATCAGTTTAACTATTTTTTGTCAGAAATAATTGTGAAGATGTCTCTTGTATTTAACTAGAAAGGCTCAAATGAGGTACATAGAATCATAATATATGTAGGATTTGGTCAAACACAAGGCCTGTTTGTGGGAAGTTTTCATTATGTTTTGTTTTGTTTGAACTATATTGCTAGAATAACCTTGACCTTAAAAATTTTTTTAAGCTTTTGGCTTTAACTATTCAGCATGAAAAACCTGATTTAGAGGAACAGAAAACAAAACTATTACAACAGGAAGAAGATAAGAAAATACAGTTAGCCAAGCTTGAGGAATCTCTCTTAGAGGTAAAATTTAGTTATTCAGGATATTTTTTGTATTACATTTTTTCTTTAATGAATATAAGTATTGTTTTTTTAAACATTAATAGTACCATCAGCATATTTTTGGTTGTGTCAAAGACATATCAATATGTATCTTAAAATCAAAATTCAAACAGAAAAAACTAAATATCTTGGAGTACAAGATTTTAAGAAATAATGTTTAGCGGGGAAAAAAGAAAGAACTCATGGACATGGACAACAGTGTAGTGATGTGGGGGGGAATGTAGGGGGTTGGGTGGAGGTGGAAGAGGGTATGGGGGGATAAACGGTGATGGGGAAAAAATAAAGTAAAAAAAATAATGTTTTAAGACAAGCAATTTTTAATGAATACTGTCTTTATATTGCATTATTTCACTAATTAATTATGTTTACATGCTCAGAATTTCAAGAAGCATTAAAAGGTAGCATGTAATTATGATTTAACTTGTAACTTTAAGTATTTTTTATTAGATTGATAAAATTAATATATATGCATTGCGTTGATGATATAGTATAAAATTTACTATAGCATTTTTATAAGCTATAAAATGTTGAAATTGTTTTAAAATAACAAGTTCTCATAAACATAATCATGTTAATGTTGTTAATATGAGCTTCCTTTAATTGATTATTTCATTATATATAATAATATTATTTTATTAATTTTTCTACAGACACTTGCCACATCTCAAGGCAATATTTTGGAAAATAAGGATTTGATTGAATCTTTGAATCAGACAAAAGCAAGCAGTGCACTTATTCAAGAGTCCCTTAAAGAATCTTACAAACTCCAGATTTTTCTTGATCAAGTAATTAGTCCTTCTTTGTGATCTTATAGCCTGTTTTCTTAAGCTTTTATGTTAATATTAAAAATGTACAGTAAGGATTTTAGGGGAATGATGATTGCAAAAAAAGAAAGCTGTTCAAAAGCCCAGAGCCGTGGGTCTGACTCTTACTGGTGCAGAGAGGGTGGTGAGCTCTTGGGGCCTTGAGGATAAATAAGGCTGCTGATCGGTCTACCCGCTGGGCTCTACGGAGTCCAGGCACAGTGTTATATAAAGTAAAATGCGGGTATTGAACTTTACTGTTAAAGCATCTTTGTCATTCATGAAAATGAAGTTAAGGCAAGTGAAATATATTAATTAAAAGAGCTATAAGCTATTTTTTCCACTAAAAACATCTTTTACCTGCTTATCCAGGACTATGTGATTGTGAATGGTCTGAACTGTTTTCTTATAAACGGTTAAAATCATTTGAACATTTTTTCGTATTTCCTTTTGTAAAATTCCAACCCCCTATCAGTATAATATATTTTCTCCTCTCCTGCATTCTAGTTACTGAGCTTTGCTTGAAGGAAATCAGACAACCCAGCAGATTGATGTTTTGAATCCTCAGGCTCCAAACTAACCTGGGGCTTCACTGGCATCCTTTCATTCTTTCCCATTCACCTCAATAATGTTTTCAAATTTTTAGTTCAGTATTTTTCAGCCCTTGCTCAAATTTTACAATTATATATTATTACTTTTTTCATTTTGGAAAGAGCTCTGTAGAAACTAGAATGAGAGCAAACTTATAGCTCGATTTCAATCCAGTTACCCAACCTTCTCTAAACTTGGCCGATGTCGTGACTATGATTCTAAACCAAAAGGAATTTGGACTGTCTTTGCTTCCTTTTTCTTAACAGGCAGTGCTGAGTCACACACGTAATTTTACCAGCATCTTATTTGTAACCCTGGTGCTTTGATTAGAATGACGTGGAGAACTTTCTCAGAGTCCTTTCAGAACCCTGAGGCCTTTCAGTACTGTGACTCTCATTTTTATCTTCCTTTGCCTTTAGCCAGAATCAAAGCCCCTGTGGTTACTGGCTCCTTCTGTGCTTATGTTGAACAGTGCTAGGTTCTGCGTTATTGTAATAGGGCCACCTGTTCCAGGCCTTCGCTCTAATTCCATCACTGGTCCCACACACTAGATTCATAGTTCTAAGTTTTTTTGCTGCAGGCATAGCCTAGTAGTGTCATGCCCTCTTGTATTATCCAAACTGGTTTTCTTTTGAAATATGAAATTGCATCATATATTTTCTGATCACAACTGTTTGTCATTCCATCTTACTCTCTTCTCCTAGTATAGGTAGGTGCTCTTGGTCATTACTAAAATCAACCCATGAACCACTTCTAGCTTTGTAATATATGGGGTAGAGAAGTATGTAAAATACATTGCCCTCAGTTTCATAAAAATAAAAACTAGATCATGCTATTCCTTTTAGTTATAAAATTCTGTGATTCGTCTTCATTCGTTGGATGTGTGTAGAAATAGGAAGGCTGTGACTGGATGTGTGCATAGAGATCTGTAGGTGGCAGTAACGCACTATTACTCAGATGTTTTGTTTTTGTTTTTCTCTCCCAACTAATGATCCTCAGGAGCGGGATGCCTATCTTCCTCTGGCGGAGAGTGCCAGCAGGATGTACTTCATTATCTCTGACTTGTCCAAAATTAATAACATGTACCGTTTTAGTTTGGCTGCATTTCTTCGACTTTTCCAGCGAGCTCTGCAGAACAAACAGGTATGCTATTGGTTACCCTGTAGCTGAGACTGAATAAGAGAGATCACTTTACTGGTGATTAATTGATAATAATAATTTCCTGAGCACACTTGTTTGGAATTATATTTCAAAAGATCACATATTACAATTTTAAACTGTATTTAGAAGAAAGTAGCTCCTTAATTGTGTTTTATGTTCTCAAAAAACTGTCCCAGTGTGACAGTCTTCTTAATAGAAATGATTTATGTTCTTAGTATAAATTAAAAAGTAATTGATGAACATGAAAAAAAACACACCAGATGATTCAGGAAGGTATAAAGATAATAAATTATCCACATAATCCCATTACATCGGGAAAACAACAATTTAAATTTCATTGTATATTCTTGCTTGAGGCTGTAAGATGTGCCAGTTATTGTTTTAGATAATGGGGATACCAGTAGCGTATACTGCTGTATCAACTTACGTTTTAATGGAGGGAAGGGTATATTAAAGGATATAAATTGCTTTAACCAAAAGGTTTCATACTGTCTTTTTAAAAAGTATCAGTATATATAGACAACTTTCATGTCAATAAACATAAAGCTATACAGTATTTTTGAGAGATTGTGATGCTTTACTGTACTTTACCTCCTATATGGACATTGTTCTGGTTACTTGTGCTGAGTATCATATGACACCCAAATTTTGCAGCTTAAAACTGTTAAACTGTTTTTCTTATGCTTATTCCGTGGGGAATTTGGTTATGGCAGAGCAGGCATGGCTTATCTCTCTTTCATAATGGCTGGGACCTCAGTTAGGAAGACTTGAGAGTGGAATTTGGGGGCCGGGGGCGAGGTCTCCCTTGCATGTCTAGTGCCTGGGGTGGGAAGACTTGATGACTAGGACTGTGACTGCTGCACCTGTCCAGGAAACTTGGCTTGCCAATAGCTCAGAGTAGCTGGATTCTCATATTACATCTTAGAGCGCCAAACGTGTATTCCAGTGAACAAGATGGAAGCTGAATCGCCTTTTACAACCCAGCCTTGTGTCAGTGTCATTTCTGCTGTATTCTATTGGTTGAAGTGTCCATGAGCTTACCCACATTCAAGGGGCTGGGGAAATAGACTTTACCTCTTGATGGGAGGTGTGTCAAAAAGTTGTGGGGGTTATATTTTAAAACAGCTACAGACATTTATAAGTTTTTGCCTTTTTTTTTTTTTTCTACTTCTCCAATTTTTTTTCTTAGTTAAATTCTTAGATTTGGATAGCTGGGGCAAAAATGCACATTTGTAAGCCTTGCACAAATATTGTCTAACTGTCCTTTGAAAATATATGCTATTGGTATCTTAAACTGATGCAACGAGTGCTTTTTTCCCTCCATCTATACCTTAACCAACAATGGATATTATATATCTTTGATAATTGTCCTATTTGGTAATTGAAAAATATTTTATTGTATTTGCAAGTCTTTGATAATTTATAAGATAAATATCACTTGTAAGATAAATATCACTTTAAAAAATGTGTTTTTATGAGACAAAATTTATCAAATTATTCTTGATAGTCCTTGTTTTTGGTATAATACTAATATGGGTATCTTTTAAAATTATTTTTTATAGGGAGAGTAATTGTTCTTTTATTAAATTAGGGAACAAAATGTTATATTGAAGTAGGTTTACATAAATCTGTTTTTCCAAGGAAAGATTGTTTTTATTCTATTTATTGTAGCCTCACTATGTGTCACACATTTTCCTTGGTGTTGGGTTATATAATATAACCAGAGAGTAAAACAGGACAAAAATTCTTGTCTTCATTAGCATGGCTAATTAATATTTTCATGAATGAGTTATTTCAGAAAATCTTTATTTGATTATAAAAGATTAAAGTTTTACTGATTTTTTTCACTAATGTATATCATTTGAAGCTGTTATTATATTCAAAATTGAAATAAATGGCACCTAATGAAGAGCTAGTGCTTTGGGGTATGTTTTGTTAGCAAAAATCTGTCTACTCAGTCATGGCAGACAAGATAAGCATTCCTGTCTTATATATTTGTTATGTCCTTTGGACAAATAAAGGCAGGGGGAAAGGCAGAAGAATAAATAATTTTGGTTTTGGTTCTTGGCTTTTAAAAATATTTTTGAATTTTAAAATATGTTAAATTTAATCAAACCATTTATAAAGTGTACTGGTAGAAGCATTTCTACAAAAATCAGAATGATACAGTTGCTCAGTTGGAGCACTGTCCCATGCACCAGGGGGTGGTGGGTTCAGTTTCTGGTCAGGGCACATACCCAGGTTGCAGGAGTGTGTGTGGGAGGCAACCAATTGATGTTCTCTTTTTCTCTCTCTCCCTTCCTCTCTCTAAATATCAATTAAAAAAATAAAACAATGGTATGAAGTCTGTGAGAGTTGGTTCAGGATATATGATTGATATTTTATAATTCACTGTGTCAGAAGATAAAACTAGAGAGTCACTTATGTTTATATTTTTGCATTAAAAATTTATCATATATTAGAAAATACAGTAAAAAATATTCATGTTAAAGTCAGTGACTCTAAATTGGTATGAGAACTGAAAAATGGGATTGGTAATGATAATACAAGTAATAAGATGGTTTTAACATGGACTGATGTATTTTTTTTATATATATATCTTTATTGATCTCAGAGAGAGGAAAAGAGAGGGAGAGGGAGATAGAAACACCAATGATGAGAGAGTCGTTGGAGATCGAGCCCTCAACATGGACATGTGCCCTAACTGGGAATTGAACCTCGATATCCTGGATCCTAGGTCGACACTCAACCGCTGAGCCACGCCTGGCTGGGCCTGATGTAGTATTTTTAATTCCAGTAGGAATCAAAGTGGCTTGGTCAAATTTAATTCATATCATATTGTTGGCAATTGATTGTAATTTTCATT
Source organism: Miniopterus schreibersii (assembly GCF_964146895.1). NCBI lineage: Eukaryota > Metazoa > Chordata > Mammalia > Chiroptera > Miniopteridae > Miniopterus > Miniopterus schreibersii. Next base: position 15,385,521 of record NC_138112.1, on the reverse strand, counting down.
TATTAAAAGCTTTAACTGTCAAAAAAATTCAGCCTAGTAAATTTGAAGATCTAATTGACTTTAGTAAATGACTCATGAATTCAGCAGCATCCCATCTAGCAAGTAGAAGGGCACTCTGAGGGGTTGTACAAAATGGAAAGTTTTTGTAGGAAGAGGGCGGGGTAAGGAATCTATTAGGAAAATAAGGGATTTTTTCAGTCTAGGACATTATCTTCTTTTGGAGGAAGGAGATGGCAGGGGTTTTATCATACAGATCGCCTCTTCTTCCTTTGGGGGGTGGGGAATGAGTTATGCCTATAAGACAGATTACTTCACTGGTGTTTGACCAGAAGAAAACTGTAGACTGGTTAAGATTACATTTCTGGTAAAGGTCAAAACCGCAATTAGGTCAGGTATTAAATCGAGATTTGATGTCATAGGCTTTAGCACAAGTGACTCCATTTTGGGCCTGTGGTTTATATACATTAAAGAAAAATATAGCAATTTTTTTTTATTGTGTTAGTGTACAAGTTTAATGCACTTATTTGTTTAGTCTTTTAAGTTTGATTGCCAAAGATAATTGTTCCAGAATCAACTTTGAGTCTGGAGGAATAATTTATAAGCATGATTAAACTATGGGGTACCCTTTAAATCTTTATAAATTTTATAAATTTTATAAATTTTTCAGTTTTCAAATTGTAATCTACAGGATTCTGAAAACACAGAACAGCGAATCCAGTCTCTTATCAGCTCATTAAAACAGATGGTATATGACTATGTATGCCGTTGTCTATTTAAGGTAAGGAATGTTATGTTTTTCACCTATAAAATACTACTGACCCTTGATTTAATACAGTATTAGTGTTAAATTATGTAACTGTTTGCCTAATAGAAAGGTATTGAGATTGCCATTTCTGACATTTTTCCAGAATAATGTTCATTACTATAGAGAATGTCTTGCAGCATTTTGGGATATGATAGGGAGAGGAATGATCAGTGAAGAAAGGAGAACAAACTGGATTTGCTGACTTTGCTCTGTACATCCCAGTGGCCACTGAAGGAGGAGACTAGGATGGATTATGTAGGTCATTTTCTAGCTGGGGTTTCTCAAACTCAGCTATACTGACATTTTGGGCCACAGTATTATTTGTTGGGAACTGTTTTGTGCATTTTAGGATATTTAGCAGCATCTCTGGCCTCTACCAACTCATGCCAGTAGCACTTCCTTTCCCTCAATTGTTACATTCAAAACTATTTCTGGACATTGCCAAATGTCCCCCTGGTTGGGGACAAAATTGTCCCCTATTCCTGGTAGTAGGAAGTAAACTAATGCTTGATTCTGGGTTGAGAGAAATTTGTCATGGGAGTCTTCATATTATAAGGTTCCCAGAGGAATATACAATGAAACATACTATAGATATTTTTGAATATTACAGTAAACAAAAGGGCTTTTCATTTAGGAATTTAGAAAAATATCAGTCTTTTGGGTATAGCTTAAGATATGTTGAAGAACTTTGTAAAGGCAAGTGAGAAATAGAGTGATTATGGTCCAATCATATAGGCCTCTTAGAAAATCTTGAAAAAGATATAGTTAATATATTCATTAGAAAGCGATAGTAATTTTTATGATATTATTGAGGATCTTTCCTTGAGACGGAATAAATCCTTCAAAGTACAAATACATAGGTAAATTTTTTTATTTTCCTTACTACATATTTTGTTATGTTGCATCTCTTGTTGCAGTAGGTCCTGAAGATCTTCCCATAAGCATAAATATGTTAATGTCAAGATATTTAGCGCTTGTGTGATTTTTCATAATATGCTACTTCACGTAACTACTGCTTTATTGGTGGATATTAGGTTATTTATTTTTTGATATTTTGAATGACTGCAGTGAAATCCTGTGTAGTATATACAGCTTTCTGTACATGTGTAAGTTGGTATTTCTATTCAGTAGATTTCTTGGTGAAAATATAATTGCTGGTCCAAGGATATACACCTTTTGAAATTTTGTTGAATGTTATCAAATTGCCTTCTAAGAGTTGTTTACCAGTTAGTTCTTTTATCCACAGAATAAAGAGGCTCTCCCCTTCCTTGTGTCCTTTTCAATTCTGGATATTACCAGTCTTTTTAATTTTTACCAACTCGCAGTTTATAAATATCTTATTTGAAATTCTCTGTTATTTGCCATTTTTGTCTGTTTGCCATATTTGTCTTTTTTCCTAGTATTTTAAAGAATAGGCTTTGTTTTATAGAAAAAGTCTACTTTATTGTAATTATTGTTTTTGTGATTTATTTTTAATCATGGAATTTATTTTTTAATTTTTGTGTTATTGAATTTGTATGATTAGTTTTTTATTGTAGCTTTAACCTTTTTTATTTTCTAATGACTACATTAAGGCTGTAAAGTTTCATTTTGGTCACTCTCCTAGTAATATATTTAATGCTTTTTTACTTTCCTTTTAAGACCTCTACACTAAAATAGGCTGTGATTTATGAAAATATTATGGAGTTACCATCATTTTAAGGTGCCCTCAAATACTTTTTGAAAGTAGATATGTTATAAATAAATATTATTTTTGAAAAATATTTAAGTCAAAAGGTAATATAATCTTTTTATTTATTCTAAAAATTAGCCTTTGTTGAAAGATGTTTTATAATTCTTTATCAATGATATAGTTTTGGACCCCAGTTAAATCCAAATTTTTAGTAGCTTTTCTTATTAGGAATTTATTTCCAATCTGTGTATTTCTACCTCAGTTTATATATTCTCATTTTATTTTTAATAAGTATTCAGGATATAGTAAGTATTCAGTATCAAAATGATTTAAGATATTAATGAAGTGTAGTGAGGGTTACTTCTTTTAAGTCACTTTACCTTTTAAAAATATTTTTAAGTTAGGTGTAAGCCAACATTTTGTTGCAGTAGGAATGAGCTTGTAAGGTTTAACATTCTTAACGTTTTTACCCAATTGGAGTTTTTCATTGCCAATCTTAAGTACTACTTCTCTATTGTGAATAGCTAAAAACCAGTTTAAAAAAAAAGCCATGTTTTAGAATTCTTAAGACATGTTTTTAATTGATGAAATGTGTGTTTTGTAAGACTCATATTTTAGTATGAGCAATATTAAACTTACTAAACATGAATTCCGCAGTCCATAGAGTTTCAGTGATGAATAAAAGTTCGAAAGCACAGTAATTGTAAAGCAATAAGGTATATTTCTAAGGTTTAACAGTATAATATTCCTTAGGATGGAACTGATTTCATAGTTGAGTGAAAACCTTTTCGGTTTTTAGCCCTCAGTATCACATGAAAGCCCCTGCCAGAGTTTCTTTCGTGCTGATTTTGCTGCTGTGTTGGTGACAGACAGCAGTGTGGCAACAGTAGGCTCTGAGCTGGAGACAGGCTGAGATTATTAGTATTCACAACACACTGAAGTGAAAGCAGCTTGACCTGGAATAAAAAGTGATTGACTTGTTTTGTGGCAGAAATTTTAGACTTTAATAAAGTAAACCAAATGTGGAAAGCTGTCTAGCAATTTCAGTTTAGATTTTTGGCTATGTCTTTCTTTTTCTTCAAGAGATCAAAAGTGTTTATTTTAGTAACCTAAGTATTTTAGACAATTATAGGATAAGTAGCATATTTAGTTTCACAAAACTTATGATTATAATAAAACTGTGTACAAGTTAGTGCCTTTATATAACATTTCCTCATCCCAGTTTATCATGGAAGTTGTTGGAGTGTTAGGTAACTTCCAACTATATGGGGCGAGAATTAAAAAAAAGGTTGGAAGGAGGGTTGGTAGAGAATATATTCTTACTGTTTCCCTTTCCTCATGGGACTATTATCTAAGATCTGAAATGGTATACAAAGAATGTTTGGTGAGCTCTGAATAGAAGTTTTCATGCAAGCTTCTTGTAAGTTTTTGCTTCTGCAGCTCACCTTGCCTCTCTCTCCAAATGAATTTGCTGGTTGATTGAGTAAAATTCAGATATATATTATGTTTTAAAAATAAAACAGTAATAGCTTCTCATGACTGTACTTATCTTACAAATAATTTAATTTGGATTCTGGTATTTTTTCCTGTAGAAATATGTTTGATAGGAAAGTGGAAGTTCTCTGGTTGGGGGAGTTTAGAAATTTTATAAACTGTGGCTGTTGAAGTGAATCTTGATAATTTAGATAATTTTCTTCTGCTTAGAGAAGCATAGTTGAACATGCATAGAATTGTTTATTAAAATGATTTAACTTCAAGTAGGAATGAGAATACCAAAATGAGAAATGAAAATACTCAAGTTCTACGCTATATCAACTTTCTTTTAGATTAAAGCAAAACATTTTCTTCATATGGTAACATCTACTTTATACTTTTCATTGAACATATATGAAAGCAATGGACATGAGTAGAAATTAAAGGAATGAATGAATTATACTTTCTGCTGCTTCTTAGTCTCTTAGAATTGTGGGGTTTATCCAACATTTTTGAAATAAATTTCCTTTTCGATATTATGTAGTTTATCAGTTTAAAGCAGATAGTTATATGTCACCTTTTAAGACTCACAATTTTCCAGACACTGTGTAAGTGCTTTACATATATTGTGATTGAATTCCTATAACAATCTTGTTATATAAAGGAGGAAACCAAGATATAGAGCTAATAACCTTTCTCTAGGTTACTCAGATGAATGGCGGAGCTGAAATGCAAACCCATTTGGCTTGATGCTGAAGACTGCTTGCTAATAGGATGTGGGTGAAGCAAACCCACATCAGGAAATGTGAACTTGATCTCACCTGTAGATTTGACATTAATATTTCTCATATTATATTAATTCTTCTCTCATAGTTTCACTGTTTTTGAATATTTACTAGACTACTGTGATGGCATGGAATGTGTGACTGATTTTTACTCCCTAGTAGTTTACCATCTTTTACTAATTTTTAAAATTTCAGCTAGTTAATTATACAGATGATTATTTGAAATTTTGCTTATTACATATCCCTGTGATATTAAAGAATTTTGTAATAGAACCTGAGTATACTGAGATAAATTGACATTGAGCTAAAACACCTAAATTTTCTGATCAGATAAGCAGTGTAGGTCAAGGATAGTAGAGGTACAAACTGTTTTCTCAGCTCTGGATAGTGACAGGTTTGTTTTTCTGAAACAAGTATTTGAAAGATTCTTGAGCTTGATTTAGTCATTCTTAATTTCACTTCATTAATTGGAAATCATGTGTTCTCAGTAAATTATATTCTTAGGTTTATTTTTAAGTCATCATTGTTCTTCATTATAATATGATAGTGAATACTCATTGCTAAAAGGATTCATTGGTACAGCTGGACAATCAACAGCTGCCATAAACAGCTTTGTTCTGCCATCTCTAGGTTGGAAAACACAGAAGAAGATCCTGGTTGGCCCGGCTGGCTTGGGGCATGTGGCATCCCTTGTACTTATCTGTGGAGCTATATAATGTGATTGGCCAAACCATGATTATATACTTATCCCTGAGGTCAGGGTATCTTCTGTGACCAAAAAACAAAGAGAAGGGTAACCACCATTACCCACTTATTGACTACATATTACGTACCAATTTTTTTTTTTTTAATCCTCACTTGAGGATATTTTTTCCATTGCTTTTCAGAGAGAGTAGAAGGGAGAGAGAGAGAGAGAAACATCGATGTGAGAGAGACACATTGATTGGTTGCCTCCCACACTGGCCCCAACCAGAGCCTGGGATTGAGCCTGCAGCCCAGGTACATGCCCTTGGGGGAAATCAAACCCAGGATCCTTTAGTTTGCGGGCTGACACTCTAACCACCGAGCCAAACCGGACAGGGCATATTACATGCCTATTTTTTAAATAATATGTCTTTATTGATTTCAGAGAGAGGAAGGGAGAGGGAGAGAGAGATAGAAACATCAATGATGAGAGAGTCATTGATCGACTGCCTCCTGCACGCCCCCCCACTGGGGATCCAGCCCGCAACCCGGGCATGTGCCCTGACCGGGAATCGAACCCGAACCCTGATTGCCTGGATCATAGGTCAATGCTCAACCCCTGAGCCACGCTGGCCGGCTTACATGCCTATTTTTGACAGCATTTTGGAGGTTGGCCTCAACAATCACTAACAATTAGCTCACCAACTCTGGAGGGTAATCTGAGAATTCAGAGTGTCAGGGCTTTGTCTTCTCTCCATTAACACTGGAGACTGCTTTTTTCTTCCTGAGTTCAAAGGAAGAAATGGCTACTTCAATGTTGTTTTGCTGTGTGTGGGTTTGTGTGTATATATATCTGTAATAAAGAACTAACCATATTATTAAGTGGTAAAGGCTTCAAAGTAACACATTTATTATCTTATTTATCTTAATCATTATTTCTTTTTTTTTTAGATGGCTGCTATTATAATCATTTTAAATATGCATTAATTTATAAAATAAGCATCTTAGTGGCTTCTCCAGCTAATCATTGTTCAACCCCAAACCTGAATTCTGACCTTCTAATGCCTAAGAACACTATCCATCTCCCCAAAGGACAGGCCTTACTTTTTATAATATTTTAAGTCACATGGTAGCTATTTCATGCCGATGGTAGTTGGTTGTAACGGTTTTTTTTGCACACCTGACTGATGGCCATCTGCTTCTAGTTTTATATTTTAAGCACTTTTTTTTTTATTCACTGACTCACTATAGTTGTAAACGTTGGTTTTTTATTGCTTAATCAATAGATATCTATTGAGTACTTGCTGCGTATATATACAAACATATATAACATATACTTTTATAAAATAATTCTTTTGTATTGTATTATTCAAGACACTACGTCTTTCCTACAGAGGGGTGATTTTCATGCAGGCAAGGAGATCACTTGCTGATAGTATTTACAGGAGGGTCTTTTTTTTTTTTTTGTATATACCATATCTTAATATCCTTATATTTATCTCTATCTGTACTTATAATCATATACACACATTAGATATAAATTATTATTTACAATATGGGAAAGGCTAAATAAAATGTTTAAATTAGTACTTTGAAAGATGGTGCTTTAATAGATGGTTTTTTTTCTTGTTAGTAAACATTTACTTTTTTTTTTTTACAGAAATGATATAAGCTTGTTTTAGAAAGTTTAAAATAATAAACACCTAAGAAAAGAGAAGAAAATAAAAATAGCCTGTAATCTCAAAAATAAATCACTGATAAAAATTTTGATATTTTTTTCCAAATTTTTTGCAGATATATATATCCTTATGTGTTTATTAACATATCCCCTCTTCTTCCACAATATGAGTTATGCTATGTATTTTGATTTGAATATTTTTCATGATAGACTTTTGAACATTTAGATTGTTTCAGTTTTTCCTCCACTATAAACAGTCTTGCAATGAATATCCTTATTGCTTTTCTAAGAGTGCATTCATGATCCCTTTGCATACATTTCTAGAAATAAAATATATTGATTTAGGGGTATATAGATTATTCAGGTGCATTTACACTACACAATACAAATTGAAGGTTACTAATGCACGAGTAAGAGGATTACAGATGATTTGGTTAGTAAAGACTAATGCAGACATCACAATTGGATTTCAGCTGGTTAAAGAACTTCTTTCAATGAGATGTAAATAATGATTAATCCTTAGCATTCTCTAAAAATTTTAACACTTTCCCTGTCCTCTCCACCCCCAACTTAGAAGTGTTGTTCTATGTAAATATTATTTGAATAGTCATTTCTTATATTGATAAAAATAAATAATTTGAAGACAGAATACAGATTTTGTGAACCAAAATTTAAGGACTATGCTTTTCGAAAACACAAATTTACAAAAAGCAAGATAACATCTGTTTTACTCCTTTCAGGCTGATCAGCTGATGTTCGCGTTGCATTTTGTCCGAGGCATGCATCCTGAACATTTTCAAGAAAATGTGAGTGAAAGTAAAGGAGGAAATGTTAGAGTTACAGAGAAGTTTGGTACTGTGTGAATTTATGGTTAGATTAGAAATTACTTTAGGCTAAAAGTTATACATTGACCTATTAATTTTTTACTAAGTTAGAAATTGAGTGTAAGATGCTGATTTCCAGTTCTACACCCCTCTGGTTGGGCCCGATGTTCTGAAATGATGGTGAGGCAGAAAAAGAAATATAAGTAACTTACACACACTGCGTAGATTTTTCTGAACCCAAGTCAGTTTACTCCCTGTATTCAGAGTCAGCCTCCCTACATTCCTGGTCTAAGCAGTGGAAGTGAGAAGTACAAAAGCCAGAACAATATGGGTATACTACATTACTAATTAATTACCTTCACTGACCTGCTCAGAGTTAGCAGGTGGGAAGCAAAAGGGTGGGTGGACATCTTCCTAGAGCCTGCAGGTTTATGTTAATCTTTTAATGTATAATGTATCTTCTCTGTCTATGATCATTTCTGGGCTGCCATATAATCCCCTCTCAAATTTGGAAAGAACCTCCTTCAAGCTAGAGCTAACTAATCTATCTATGGTGTGCTTCTAATATTTAAAAAATATATATTTGTGGTTCTTTTCATTATGCCATTATCATAAAGTGAGAGCCCATTAGTTAGGGTGGGAAGGAATAAATATATGGACAATGCAACTTTGACCTAATAATCTTGAACTCTACTGGACCAGATTTTAATTATGTTCTGGGTTTCCCTCATTAACCTAGTTAAAAGAATGCAGACCATTCCCTGTGCTGGTTTGCTCTTGGTTTGTTTCTCTCTACTTCCACATGCTCTGACTTGCATAGTTTCTCCTGAATTTATTAACTTGACTCCTTTTGTTTCTACTAGTAACTTTGATGCCTTAATCTCCTCCTGTTAATGTTTTTCACTGTGATCAATACCTTCCACACTTTGTAAGACTTAATATTACCTATTTTTCCCCCCTGGAGTATGAATAATTTATCTTTGGGAAAGGAGAACATTTTTTTTTTTTTTACTCATATAGTATACTATTCATACTTATGTGTGATCACATGATGGAAGCAAGTAGAGTGAGTGGTCCGGGTGGGTAGAGGCAGGAAGTATGCTAGTTTGGTAATGTTTCCGTATTACTCTCAAAGTTTAATATGTTTGTTCTTTATTTACTAACCAGTGTTTAACAAAGATTATGATAGTGCCCGTTATTATTTGATTGGGGGAACCCAGGGTGAAGACATAAATTTTCTTAGAGCATTAGGTTTCATTATAGTTGATCAGTTTTGATTCTGAGGATTTAAAAAAAACAAGAATAATGATAATCTTCTCCCTATCTGTTGAAAAGGTAAGTTAATAGAAGTACTTTTTTCTTTTTTTTTTGAATTTATCTTTATTGTTGCAAGTTTTACAGGTGTCCCCCCACATTGATCCCCTCCACCTCCTCCCACTCCCTCCCCAGGCCTCCACCTCACTATTGTCTGTGCCCATGGGTTATGCATATAAGTTCTTTGGTTAAACTCCCCCCTCCCCCTACCCCTCACCCCCATTTTTCCCTCTGCTATACTTTTTTCTATTTTTTCCCAACATATAAAATTTTTAAACTTTGGTGCACCTTATTGCTTATTTATTACTGAGAAATGGTCTATAATAGGACAAATTAATAGGTAGTGACATGAGATTTATATTTTTAGATATTGAGACATATATATATATAATATAGATTTTGCTTTAATAAAATTATTTCTTATAGATTTCATATTAATGTTTCATGTTGCTGTATGAACTCATAATGTTAGTATTGTACTAGAAATGGGAAGATGCGAAAGGAGTTTGTTTTGCTTTTACGTGTCCTTAGCTGCACTGTAAGCCATCTTACAGGATTATTAAGATGATTTTGTTAACTGGTTAGTATTTTTATGTTTTTTGTGTGCCTTGTATTTTTATTCAATAGGAATGGGATACATTTACAGGTGTGGTTGTTGGAGACATGTTGCGGAAAGCTGTAAGTCAAAATAATAAAATTATCCTACTCTTAGGGAAAATAGTCTGGCTTAGACCTCATGAAGTATAATTTGCCTCAGGGCAGTTTTAAATTACTGTTGTCATTTTACTTTAATTAGCAGACTATGTCCTTATCTCTGTTGTCCTATAAAATGGACTTAAGTATATATTTTGTCCTTGAAGACATGTGTGTTTTTTTTGAGAATAATACTTATTAAATACTAAGAAATTAATATAGTTTCTTTTTTTCAATATATATGTTTTATTCCAAGAACACTCTTATAATTCTAAGAAAATAAAATCTTGTATTATAACTAAAACTGTCTTACATAACTAAAGTTTCAATATTACTTTTTAAAACTTTGGTTAAGTTTATTCAGATTCAGCTTTTTGTCTAGTAATTTTCTGTTTAAACACGTAATGGATAATATTATTCTTTAAGGGAACAAATACCCAAACTGTTCCAACAGAAGATTAAGCACAGTGAAAATGAATGCAACTGTGGATGCAAAGGGGCCACGTACTAAACCCGACAAGCTCAGGAGAGGCCTGCACAGCGGCCTTGCAAACTCAGAGACCTAAAGTAGCCACACAGGATGGTCTGAAATAAAAACTTGCTAACTGAAAGCCAGTTATGTCCGAGGCCGGTATCTTCCTTTACAAAAGTCAATCTTTTCCTCAGCTGAGCTTGTTATTTTTTTGCAGCTAAGAGTACTCTTGTCAGAGCAATCCCCCTTTTTTCCAGACCCCTCAGGGCACACTCTCCCACCAGAGCAGAAGGGAGACCACAGAGCCCTCTTTATGTGCTGTAAATGCTAATTGTTCACTAGCCTCTGCCCACCAGTGTGAAAGAGGGGCGTGTCTCTGTTTTACTCTTTACCCAGTCGCAGGTTTCCCGGCTTGGCTTTCTCCAGACTCCCTAATCTACCACCAATGAATTTCACGTAACCCTCCTTATGCCTCCTCCTTTGATTTTAATGTATAAAATAAGCTGTAAAACTGCCATTCTTCAGAGCATTTTCTCAGTCCCTTGAGATTTTTGCTTCCAGGCTGTTGTTGGCAGTTTGGCTCAAATAAACTGGTAAAAACTCTTACAGGTTTGGCCCTTTCTTACATTGAAACAACATTTGTCTAAATGGTTATCTCTACCTTATATTATATAGAATTTTACAATACTGACTTGTAAAATATACAAAATAAAGAAATAACATAGAGAATGAACTTTTAAAAAAAGTGTTTATAAAGTTAGCTAGTCAGCTGTTGAAATTTTTTGTCTGAGTTTTACCTAATATAATAATGAAAATAATTGCGTTTATTAAAGGACTCGCAACAAAGAATACGTGACCAGCTTCCCTCTTGGATAGACCAGGAAAGGAGCTGGGCAGTGGCGACGTTAAAGGTATTTCTTTTCTACTGTAAGGGATATTTAGATATATATTTTGTATTTAAGTTATTTCTGTTTACTTTTTTATTTGCTACTTATATTCAGTATTGATATTTCTGTGAATTTGACGAAAACCCTGTGGGTAAAAGGATTATTCTCATTGCTTCCTTAATCACTTATTAATCAATTAATTACATTTTTCATTCAATATATGCATCTTGAGTCTTTCCATCGCACAAGGTTCTGTGCTGTGTACCCATAGAGAATATGAGATAAATAAATAAGAGATCCTCTAATATCCTAGTTGGAAGCCTTACACATATAATAATTCAGGATCTGTAATGAGATGCAGTACAGTATGCACGTGGAAAAGAGTTTGAAATTCACACTCTCACTTCTAGTCATCTTTTAAATCTCTCTCATCCTCAGCTCTTCCCAGGACTTGCAATCACTCTTAGTTTTGGCTGCCATTATTTAACTCGATTTGGCAAGTAGACACTGCTTCTAATCTCAGACCCCTCCATTTTATTCTGTCCTTAATGTTTTAAAGTTTACTAACAGTATGGTTAGTGCCCTATTTAAAACCTTTTAATGTTTTTTTTTTTTTTTTATCACTCATAGGATAAAGCCCATAGTTTTTTTGGGTAATATATAAGATAATTCGATTGATTCCTTACCTGCTTCTTCAGTTTTACTTCCAGTCGATGCCTTCAGTGTGTCTTGTATCTCCTAGTTTCATTATTTCCTCTCCCTGGAATGGTCTTGACTATTTTCACTGTCAAATGTCTATTATTTTAGGACTTCCCCAAAGAATTACCTCCTATGAGACTTTGTCCAATTTCTCTATTCTATCTTTTCTGTTGGCATATATCTTGAACATTACTATATCATAGCACCTACCATAGTGATTTAAAATGATTTGTCATGTCTGCCTCTTTTCCTAGGATCCTTGAGATTAGGGTCCTTGCCTTTTAAAACTTTATTTTCCTAACATTTAGTGCACAACCTGACTCGTTTATTCTTTTGTTTATTCAGTGAATGCCTACTATATACCAGATGCATGGTTAAATTTTGTTAAATACTTTTTTCTTTGAACAAATTAAGATTATGAGTAGACAAGTTGTGGCACATGGATAAGGTAAATTTTGCATTGTTCATATGTTCATAGGGTTAAAATATGTATTAAGTTTTTATAATATACTGTTTGAACATGGAGAGTACAGATGTATAAAAATTTCAGTTCCTGCTTTCTAGGAGTTTATCACCTAGTGTAGGAAACACTTTTTTAAACAATTATAATAGAATGCAAAACATGAAAAGTAGTGAGAATTTGAAGGGATTTCTTGATTATTAGGAAGGGATTTCTGGATTACTGGGCAGGACCTCTGAAGTAGCTCATGCACTCCTAATGGAAAAATTAATAATAATCAACATGGTACAGATAATTATTGCTTGAACAATTCATGTTCTGAGAGGTTACACTTGGCAAAGATTACAAGTTAAGTAAAGGTTAGTTTTAAGTAAAGAAATGCAAAACATTTAGGAAAGGCAGCTTTACATTCAGAAAAGTTTTATAGTATATAGTAGTGCTTTATTATATTTTAGTTTACAAAACATTTTCAAATGAATTATCTCATTTAATTATCACAAATTCCCTAAAAGATAGGTGTTTTTAGCCCTTTTTACAGATGAGAAATGAGAGTCAACAGTAGTGAATTATTAAGTGAGTGAATCTAAGGTTTCTTTTAAAGTTCAAAAGTTCATACATATTTTTGAGGACCTGTTGTGTGCTAAGCATCATTTTAAATACTTTAGATGATTATCTTATTTAACCATCACATCAAGCTAATTATGAGGTCATAATTTCGCCTGTTTTAGGAAACAGGAAGCTGAGCTATTGGGAAGTTGTATCATTGACCCAAGATCAAATAGCTGGGAAGTGTTGGAGCTGTGATTTCAATTCAGACATTGTGACACCAAAGTCCATGCCTTTAATATTTAGGTTTTCCAAATATAGTGTTTCCACCCCTCCCCCCCCCCTCCCTCCCTCCCTCCCTCCCTCCCTCCCCCTGCTTCCCTTCTTTCCCTCCCCATCTCTTTCTCCCCTCCTCCTCAGTGTTATTTGGGTGGTGAGGATGGGAGCATGGGGAAGAAATAGCAGTTCTGAAGCCTAACTCCCAACAATTCTGTGTTCTTTACTCAAGCCAAAGTGGTGTTTTTGTGGGGAATAAAATACATTTCTCTCAAAATCTATACATGTTTCCACTCCTCCTTTCCTTTCCCTGATTTTCTTCACAACTATTATAATAGTACAGAAGCACATAGCAAAAACAATAAGAGTAGCTAGCATTTATTGGTGACTGTGTTCAAGGCATTATGCAGAATGTGAAAATAGATGATCTCACTGAATATATTCAATAATATTATGAGGTAGCTACTGTTACTATTCTCCTTTAACAGATGAGGACACTAAGGCACAGAGTGATATCGTCACTTGCTAATGGTCACTTAGAAAGTAGATTCAGGATTCAAAATTGGGCTTTTTGCTGCAGAGTCTGAGCTTTATACCACTTTTTTTTTTTTTTTTTAAATCCTCACCAGAGGACATGTTCATTGATTTTTAGAGAGAGAGGAAGGGGGAGAGAGAGAGAGAGAAATATCTGCTGATTGCCTCCTGCACATGCCCCAGCCAGGGCAGGGACTGAACCTGTAACCTGGGTATGTACCCTGACCAAAAATCAAACCTGTGATCCTGTGGTGTACGGGACGATGCTCTCACCAACTGAGCCACCCAGCCAGGGCTTTATTACTATTTTTTACTGCCTTTATTTCATAAATATTTGTTGAATAAATTAAGTGGGTTCTTCATTATATCATTAATTGCTTTCTTCGTTAATGGTTTATTTGGTACCTACTGCTCTTCAGCATAGTGCTGGTGGAATGACACATACATACTATGTAATATAAAGAGACTGCATTGAGTAAACTTACACTGTATAAAATATAACAAATACCTCGTGATGCCATTGACACATAGTAGGGCTATCACTCTTGTCTAACATGCAGTGAGAGAGCTTCCTAACAGCATATAGTCTATCTCAGATTTCTAGCCACATACATGATGATTACATATGTAGCACACATAAATTAGTGGCAGTGGGGCCTTATATTTTAATTGCCAAAAAAGTTAATAGACAACCATCAAGTGCTAGCCTAATAGGCTTTGATCATTTATTAAAAATAATTAAATTGAAATATACGTAGTTAATTTCTGCTGTATAAATTTGATTAGGTTAAGTTACATAACGAAGTTTAGGCAATATAATAGATTATTTAGAAATGAATATAGATATTTGGATAAAGCATTCTTAAATACTTGATTGATGTTTATATTACATGAAATTTTAATACTGTAGATATAGATCTTCCAAATTCACCATTTTCAAAAAATTCTCCATTCATACGCATTTATATTTCTAATCTTGTAGATCAATTTTAAAAAACATTTGGAAGAGAGAATACTGTTTGAGGTAGAGGGAATAAATATGTTGAGGAAAACCTCTGAGAGATGATGTTGCTTAAGATGAATATTGAGTGCTGAATCAAAATTCATGAGTAGACATTTAGAGCACTTAGAGGCCAAGGAAGCAGTGCGTTGACAAACGGGCAGAAGTGAATATGGCTGAGAAGAACTCGCTTCTCTAAGGATTTCATGTCGATAAGAAATTTGACATATTTTTACAATCTGTGATACTCATTTGTGGCAATGCTTAAAACTTGCACTTGCATATGTCAGTTATATATCCATGAAAAATTTTGCGCCTGTTAAAAAAAGTTTAAAAAAATTTTGAACTCGTTTTTAATGAAAGCATTCTTTTTTCCACAAAGGTGGAGATAGATAGGTACAAATATTTTTACTAGAAAAAAAAGATTTGTTCACTTACAAGTATTCATTTCCTACTATTTTGGAAATATTTTCTGTAATTTAATTGTGGATTGAATAAGTCTACCGTACTATTTCTGACCTAGAAATGATTAGATAAGCCAACATAAAGTAGAAAACAAGTAATAAATACCTATCAATAATTGGTTTCCATTTCCTTTTTTAGTAATACTTATATGTACATACTTAGGTTAAGTTGCACCTCACTATGTATGGTTACTCTTACTTTTTAGATTGCTCTCCCCGGGCTTTATCAGACCCTCTGCCTTGAAGATGCAGCTCTGTGGCGTACTTACTATCATCATTCAATGTGTGAGCAAGAGTTTCCATCTATTCTTGCAAAGAAAGTTTCCTTATTTCAGCAGGTAAGTTAAGTGCATAAAAGTACTTAATGTTACTCTTGTTGCTCAGAAGCCAAATTCAATAAAAAAATAAAAAATAAAAGTGAAAGCTCTGCCTTTGGGTGTTACATATCCTTAATGTGGCGTATGAGGGGAAGGGCTTTCTGCTTTGCCATCTTATCTGGACAGTGATATTACTGGCAAAATTTCTGGGTATGGTGTTTCCCACTGTAGCTTTTCTTACCCCCTCTGACTCTGACCCAAGGGTCATTTTGCAATAGGCAAAATCATTTACAGAAAGAAATTAAGGTATAGATTTTATAGGTTTTTTGCTCATTTTGCAGGGTTTTATCTAAGGAAAATATCCATGGTAAGGAGCGGGGATTTTTTTTTATTCTATCTCAAAATAGAATGATGAAACCTACTGATGGCTTCCACCCAGTCATTTGGGGAGGCAAAGGCTTAGAGTTGGAAAGCTCGATAGACATTGATACTCTAGAAGTGACCCTTTCATTTCCTGGAAGGGGTTCTGTCCCTTTGGTATCTCCTTGGGAAATTCTCTTTTACCATGTATATTTAAAAAACAAAAAGAAAAAGAAAAACTTTATCTGAAAATGTATACGTGATTCCTCATAAAAATGGTGATTGGAATTTTAGGCAGGAGTTTTGGGCCTCTGTTCTGCTCTCACCAGAAGTACCTTACCTACAGACCCTATTTTCACCTGGCACTTGGCATTTTATTATTAGATGCTGAAGCAGTAGCTAACCCTGTGACCATTGCTTGCTGACGTTTACTTCTGATGATAGTTTTGAGGGAATAATGGATTTTAGTGATATTTTGCCTATGAAGATGGGTCTTTGTACATACCTGTTGTGACAGTTTGAGGCATAGTAAATGTTGCATAACAGTGGTAAGTATTCACATATTTTAGTACATTTGTTGTTGTTTTTTTAATTTTAATTTTATTATTTTTAATCCTCACCCGAGGATATTTTTTCCTTTGCTTTTTCAGAGAGAATGGAAGGGGGAGAGAGAGAGAGAGAGAGGGAGGGAGGGAGGGAGGGAGGGAGAGAGAAAGACTGTTGTGAGAGAGACATATCATCTGGTTGCCTCCCCCACGTGCCCCTACAGGGTTGGGGATTGAGCCTGCAGCTGAGGTACATGCCCTTGGCCAGAATTGAAACCAGGACCCGTCAGTCCTTGGGCTGATGCTCTAGCCACTGAGCCAAACCAGTTAGGGCTAGCAAACATTTGTTTAATTAATTGACATTAACTACTGTTTAGTTAAAAAAGCCCTTGTGGGAACTTTATTATTTAAAAATGCCCTGACCTTATTTTCAGGTTCTTGTGGTGCAGGCTCTCAGACCAGACAGGCTGCAGAGCACCATGGCTCTGTTCGCATGCAGGACTCTGGGTAAGTGCAGTGCTTGTCTAGAACTAGACCATGTTATTTTATGCTGACCTTAGTTTAGAAGAGTACAGGCTTTTTTTCCCCTTCATTCTACTTATTTTACATGCTCCACCTGGTTTAAAAAATAATTTCTCTGTTGGATATAACTGTATTTCATGTGTATTAAGTTTGATGAATAATTGATATTCTATGTTTTGTTAAAGTGTTTGAAGTTTTCAAAATTATTTTATTATTAAAGCACTTTAGAGATTTAGACATTTGTCCAAGATTAGGATTCCAAAGCAAGGAATCAAATGTTTGGTTTAGACAATTAAAGTAAAACATGTAGATACTATAGTCTTAGGAAAAGAAGCCTTCAAAATGAGTTATTTTAGCTCTGTCTAAAAAACTAAAAATTTGTGTGACTTTCAGATTATAAACAAACTAGTCAATGCATTTTTAAAGTCTTTCAGATCATCTTACCTGTAGAATTAAAAGTGGTTACTCATTTGGAAATGATAAGCTGTACCATGTCTCCATTTGTGCAAGAAAATTTGGAAAAACTATGTTAAGGAAAGATTAAGAAAAGCATTTTAGTTGAAGTGTAGATCCATCCATGAATAATGGACATTTATTATTCTAAACTGCAGGAAGTTTTAGAAATATGTTGGAAATGAAAATCTGGCATAGTTAAAATAGTATGCTGATAATTTTTCTAGAAATCCTTCATTTTTATTTAATTTTTTAATATATATGTATATGAAATTTTATATAGAAACTTTTTTACTAATTGTAATTTGCATATATTCTAATCCAATAAGTCTAACAACATTTTATGTATTTTTCTCTAAATTAGATTTCCTCATAGAAGTTTAGCACAAAGTTTTATGAAATTAAAAACATACTGGGCCTTCTAGGCATCTTATTGGAAAACTTTGCAGTATTGAATAATCATTTTTTGTTAATTTATAAAGCTGTTATAATTGGTTACATTGGGTTATTATTTTGAGAAATTGTCTCTTCATATGGTCAATTTTACTCTAGTGAACATGCTCTTTCATTTAAACTTGAATGTTCATAATGATAATAATCACAGCTAAAACTTAAATAGCTCTTACTATAGGCCAGACTAGTCTAAGTGCTATACATGTATCAGCTCTTTTAATCCTCACAGGAACTCTAGGAGGGGCTCTTTTTATATCTATTTAAAGATGATGACACAAGATCATACAGCTAATAAATGGCAGAATTCGCACTCAGCTTCAAAGGCTGTGTTCTTATTAAATACTGAAGGAGTCAGATTTATTTTTAGTTTAGAGGTATGTTGTTGGTGTGTACTAATATAAAACAGTCTTGTTAAATCTTAGATAAAGTTATTTCATACACATAGCCATCCCTACTCTAACCCACTATATTAGTTTCCTAGGACTTTCCTAAGTACCGCACACTGGGTGGCTTCAAGCAACAGAATTTTATTGTCTTATATTCTGGAGACCAGAAGTCCAAAAGCAAGCCATTGTCAAAGCCATGCACCCTCTGAAACTTGCAGGGGAATCCTTCCTTGCCTCTGCCTAGATTCTGGTGGCTTGCTGGCAATCTTTGGTCTTCCTTGGCTTGCAGATGCTTAATTCCGATCTCTGCCTTCATTGTCACATGACTTTTTCGTGTGTCTCCATTTCATGTGGCTGTCTTCTTATAAGGTTGCCTGTCATATTGGATTAGGGGTCTGCTCTGCTCCAGCATAACCTCATCTGAAGTTAATTAGTTATATCGGTAATGATCCTATTTCCACATAAGGTCATATTCTGAGGTATTAGATTTAGGACTTCTACATTTCTTTTTATGGGAAAAACAATTCAACCCATAAGACCTACCAGCCCAACTTTTTACACAGTGGCTGTCTTCTGCTTCGCCCTCCACCAGAACATCACACATGCACGCATACACACAGATATCGAGGCTGCCTTTGCACTGGTCACTTGGCTGGTTATGGGTATACAGAAGTGCATTGGGACATCTCTGTGCTTTTCTTCCCAGTTGATTCATTTCTGATAGATATTTATCCACCAGGTAACGTTTACTCTGTAGCTACCATCCCTGTTCCTTTTGCTGTCTCTGCTGGCATCCACTCAGTTGTTCAAACCAAAAACCTAAAGATAATCCTTTCTCTTTTCTTACTTTATATACACAATCTACCAGCGAGTCCTTTTAATTCTCACTTAGAATTTACTTGGAATTCATTTACTTTTTGTCATTCCTATAATCCTAATGCAAACTACTGTTACCTCTCACTTCAGTTGCTGCCATAGCTCACTCTATCCTCAGAATATCTCCAGAATCCCATCACTTCTCAGACCTTCACCATCTACCACTTTGTTCAAGCCACTGTCATATGAGCAAGATTATTGCCATTTGGGCCCCTTCTCTTCCCCACTTCCAGTTTATTCTCAACACAGCAGCCAGCGTGCCTTTTGAAATATGTTGGATCATATCACTCTGTTCAAACTCTTGTGATGGTTTCTACGCCTTCTGCGTCCTTGCCGGGTCTTACCTCTCCTGGTTTTCTGCTTCCCCTCAGATCTCATCCCCTACCACTCGCACTCTTGCTCAACCTTTTCCAACCACAGTCCCCTTCTTCCTATTGTAGTACTTCAGGTGTGTTCCTGTGGTCTCAAGGCCTTGGCATTCTCTATTCCTCCTTCTAAGAGAGTTCTACCCCACCTCTCTCCCTCACTTCTCTACTCAAATGTCATCTTTTTAAGTGAAGATTTCCCTAACACACTATATAGAAATAACACACTCTCGCCACAGCTCTCTTTATCCCCCTTTGCTCTGTTTATTTTCTCCGTAACATTTAGCACTACTTGACATATTGTTATTAATTTGTTTATTAACAAGTGAATTGTTTGTCCCCCACCTAGAACATAAGCTGCATGAGGGAACACATTTTGTTTTGTTCACAGTTGTGCCCCAGTGCCTTAAACAGTTACTGGAAGGAGCATAGAGGCACTATAAACGTTTGTTCAATCTATGACTACCTTCCTAACTTGTGAGAGAAGTATTGTCCTCTGTATGCTCTCCAAACCTGGGATCAAACCCACAACCTAGGTATTGTGCCCAGGAATCAAACTGGCAACCTTTTGGTGCACAAGACACTATACTCAACCAACTGAGCCACTCTGGCTGTGCTGTTTTTATTGTTTTTTAGAGAGAGGGGAAGGGAGAGAGAGAGAGAAATATCGATGTGAGAGAGATACCTGGATTGGTTGCCTCCCGCACACGCCCTGACCAGGCCAGGGATTGAACCTGCAATCCAGGTATGTGCCTTTGACTGGGAATTGAACCCATGACCCTTCGGTGTACGGGCCAGTGCTCTAACCACTGAGCAACACCTGCCAGGGCCAGCCTGTTTTAATTCTCTATATAGCAACACTATTTGATGTATTTTTGGCTTATCTATATATTGTCTGTTTATGTAACTCGATGCAAGTTTAAGTAAAACAAGGTAATTTTCACAGAATTTTTAAAGATTCTAATCTTTGATCACCCATTTAGTCTTTAAATACATGCTCTTTGTTGCGCATTTGCACATGACCTATTTTATTGACTGTAGTTTGAACCTTGGCTAACTCTTTGGAGTACCTCTGCTATGGTACTATGTGATTTCCAGGTTAAATGACTCTTACGGTTTAACAACATTAAGTAAAAACCTCCTGAGTCACATATTCAGGTGCTTGAAAGTTTAATATATTTCTAAAACCAAACTCTACCTATTTCTAAGCAAAAGTTACATATACTGGTGTATGGTTGGATGGCTTTATTTGGTGAAGTGGTCTTATTAATACAGTTTTATGTAAAATTTGAGTTTTTATTGTATGAATGAGTTTTAAAACTTCAAACTCCTGGAGGATGACAAACACTACTCTCTCTTTTTAATCAAATTTAGAGATTTGCTTTCAAATGCAATTCTTGAACGTCATTCATGTGGAAGGATTTTTTATTACGTTTTAGCAATCCTTTTTACAACCTATAAATGTTAAAATAGTTACTTAAAAAATGTGTTAATGAAGGTAGTTTTGATTTGCAGATTTAAGTTAGTAGAGCAATCCTCAAATCTTTTAGGCATGCTACTTTAATATACTACAAATCTAGCAAAATTTGCTACATTACTTTTTGAAAATAGTAGTTACCAGATGCAAATATTGTGGCTTTTGTAATTCGGATTTAATTTTGACTTTTTATTAACCATTCTGAGCAAGATATTATGCTTTGTGTATTGAGGTATTACAAGACATGCTCCTGGAAGGTGCTGCAGTAGCTACAGGAATCAGAAACTTCTTAAAAGTTCTCCACCAAAAAGCCTTTTTGAGCCTTGCAGTTTCCCTAGTTTTACAGTCTTCTGCTTCTTCACGCAGGCAACCCATCCCAGTCCCATGCGCCTTGCTTCCATCGCTCAAGCTGCCTGGCGAAGTCTGTGTATAAGAGGAAAGGCGGGACATAAGGAAATGTGTATTCACTTTCTGTTGCATCTGTACTAAATTATCAGAAATTAGCTTAAAAGAACATCCATTGATTACCTCACAGTTCTGTAGGTCAGAAGTGTGGGGGGCTCACCTGGCTTCTCTGCTGCAGGTCGCCCAAGGCTGAATCCAGGCCTTGGCTCTTATTGGGAGGCTTTGCGCATAATCCATTTCCAAAGTCCTTCAGGTTGCTCACAGAACTGAGCAACATGCAGGTGTAGGGCTGAGGTCCCCATTTCCATTTCTGTCGTTAGGAGTCCTCAGCTTTTAGAGGCTGGTCGCATTCTCTTGTTCCCCCTCCTCTACCCTCCTAAAAGCCAGCAGTGGCAGACGGTCGCTTCTCATGCCTTAGGTCCCTCTGGTCTCTTCCTCTGCCTCATCTCTCCTGCATCTCTCTTCTGCTTCAGCACTTTGACTTTAGCTGTAGGAAATTCTGCTTTCCAGGGCTCAAGTGATGAAAGTGGCCCATTAGTTACACCTGCACTGCCCCTTCCCCGCAGCGCAGATGAGCGCTGGCTGAGCAATCGTGAACGGGCGTCTTTAGACTCCTGCCCACCACGATGCTTGCCGTTCGTGTGGGGTTTTTAGGCTTGAGCATCACTCCATTTTTAAAGGTATTTTCCCACTTGGTTAATGTGTATTCAGTTAGATATTGATTGCTGATTCTCTTTTTTTGGTGCTTGTGGTACATTTTTAGCTCTAAAAATGCCTTCTCTCTCCAGGAAGGAAGAGTAATTTTGTACACCTGATGCTTATGAGCCTCTGTTATTGATGATGAGATGAATGAGGAAGACTCTTATACCTACAACCTGTAATAGTCTGATATTAATGTTCTACTTTCTTTACTTAGGTACTTGAGAAGTGCAGGAATTATAGTCATTTCTTTTAAACTGCAAATTATTTCTTTTTTATTATCTTAGCATTTTATCCGAGTAAAGTAAGGTCTGATAAATGTTTAAGTTATTTCTTTAACTTATTTTTAGTTCTTTATTTTTCTTTTGAAAGAAGTGATATATTTTACAGCTGTATGGTCGGATTATAATATCCTAGTGATTTACAAGTGGTTCAATGCAATGAAGATTTTGGGCTCTTTAATTTTACTGAATAGTTCTGAATGATTTACACTGCAATTCTAATGGTATCATGACTCAAAATTACTTGGGTTGATAAAAGCAATGATTATATACAGACAGTTCACTAAAAATGCAGTGGAAATTTATATTGGTGTTTTGTGGGCAGAATTGCTAACACAGAATTCCAGGTAACATGAATGTGTCACACCTATGTTATCTTAAAGGGTATGATATTTTTCATGCTTTTATTTTCTCTAATCCAGAATGTTTCAATACTTTGAAATGTTGTATGAAATGAACATATATTTATCTTTTGTGGAATTTTGACTAGAGAAATAATAATTGAATTTATAGTACGCTCTGGATATAAAATGGTGAACAAACAGATATGATTCCTGCCCTCATGGAGTTTATTGTGTACATTTGGTAAATTAAGAAATGATATGGAAATCAGCATTTAAACTTTTAAAGACAGTTTCTATATTGGCATATATTTCCCAAATAAAACACGTTTCAGTCAGGAGTCATTTTATATGAAAGCATCTTTGTATATATTTTGACATATTTTTTCATATAATACATCTGATTAGAGGTCTATGAGAAGAGACAGAAGAAGAAAAAGGTAAACACCTGTTATTCCATCACAAGATAACTGTCGTTAACATTTTTACATGTACCTTTCTATTTTTAGCCCGTAGATGTGTATACAATATGGACTCAGGTTGTCTGTTTTGTTGCGTAATCTGCTTTTCAGTAAATCACCTTTTTTGTAGCTCTAATTCCATTATAAGGCTACCAGAAATTACTCATTCAGACTCCTTAATGTCTTTCCCCGTTTTTAACTAATGTCAGCAGCTAAAATGAAAGTCCCTTATACATGCTTTTGCATTCATATCCTAAATTATTTCTTAAATTAATTATTATTAAATAACTGAATCAAAGGCCATGTACATTTATAAGCTTTTGATACATTTTATCAGACAGCACATTTAATCTGTCTAGAATGTTTATTGATTTTATGCATACATAAATGAATGTTTGAATGAATAAGAATATTTCCTATTACACTTCCACAGATACAATTGAGAAAACTGAGACACTGTATTTTAGTGATTTGTTCAAGGTCACTCAGCTAACAAATGTACACTGAGAGTTTTATATTTCTGTCTTCAAACTAAGCATTCTTTTCATTCTATACTTTTTCTTCACTAATGCATGGATATAAGAAATAACTTTACCCTATATCATAACAGTGAACTTATTTACCAGACCATGTAGAAATCAGATTCCCCATATGAGCTGCATAGAGTAGGTGCTCTGTTATCACATACAGGAAGGAAAAGCTATGCAAATGGATGGTGGGGTCAGTCTCCTGTAGGGAGAACATTGTATATTCAGACCACAGTGCTTGATTGTGTCTTCTGCATCTGTTAACATGGTCATCTGTTCTTACCTCGTTGTGTTGTAATGATTAGATGATACAGATCTAAAGCATTTAGAAAAATGCCTGGCACCTTAAGCATTCAATTAATCTTAGTTATTACTGGTGCGTGACTGATTTTAGAGTGTGAAAACTTTAATATGTGTGCAATTATAATTCATGTAATTATTTTCTATTATATGTTATGTAATTAGTTTTAATAGATTTTTATCTGATTCATTTTACTTTTTATTTTTAATTTCTTTAATATATCTTTTAGGACTGAAAGAGTTGTCCCCCCTTCCTCTAAATCTCAAACGTTTGTACAAAGAGACACTAGAATTTGAACCCATCTTGATAATTATTTCTCCGGGTGCTGATCCTTCTCAGGAACTTCAGGAACTTGCTAATGCTGAAAGAAGTGGAGGGTGTTATCACCAGGTCAGTATATATCACCTGGCTCTTTTTACAATAGCTGTTGTTCTTCTTGCCATACTTGGTCCTATTAGTGAAACAGACATTTTTTTTTTTTTTTTTGTAAACCAAATAATGTTCCCCCAAAGTGCCTACATCCTGATCCTCAGAACCTGTGAATTCATTACCTTACATGGTAATAGGAATTTCGCAGATGTAATTAAGTTAATCTTGGAGAGGTCCTACTGGATTATCCAGATGGGCTCAGTATAATCAGGAGGGTTTTTGTAAGAGGGAAGCAGCAGAGGTCCCGTGAAGGATGGAGATGTGAGGACAGAGCAGAGGTCAGAGAGATGTGAAGATTTTATGCTGCTGGCTCTGCAGATGGAGGAAGGGGCCATAAGCAAAGAAGTCTAGGTGGCTTGTAGAAGCTGGGAAAGGCAAGGGAAAGCTGCTCTTCTAGAGCCTCCGGAAAGATCAGCCCTTTCAGTACTACTTTATTTTCAAACCAAACACCTTGATTTTAGACCAGTGGGACTTCTGACCTCCAGAAGTCTGGTAAGATAATAAATTTGTCTAGTGTTAAGGCTCTAAATTGTGCTAATTTGTTTTAACAGTAATAGGCAACTAATATATTTGCTTACATTTGAATACTTTTTAAAACTTTACTTGGATGCTTTTACAATAAATTACAGCAATATTTACCTACAAAAACTGAAATGAAAGAAATACATACATTTAAAAAATAATTATCTAATATAATACCATTTTTTCCTGAGGTAAATTTAGAATCTTTAATTTGTTCAGATTGGCTCCTTCTTTCAACTCAGTTTGCATGCAAGTTTGAAAATTTAGTTACCCTCAATTTTTAACAAATGAATAAATAAACCTTTTTCATTGGGAAAATAATAATTACTAAAAAAGCAAATACTTCATAGCAACCAAAAATGAAAAGTAAGAATGTTATGAGGAACATAACTAGAAGATAGTGAAATAGCAGAGAGTTAGGCTCAATTGTGCAGAGTTTGCACAGTCTGACTACAAAATTTTATTTAACTCTAGTTATAGTATATGAATATTTATTAGACAGTATTCAATTATCAATAAAGTGTCTTGAGGAAGGGGAGCCTGTTTCTATAGGCTGTATCTGTTAGCAGTGATCTTGGCAGAAAGATAAAATTGCATTCACAGTAGTTTTGACTATTTAAACTCCTGGAGTTTTGTGTAAGGAACTTGCAAAATTGTTTAATGTAGTAAAACCCTTAAATATGTACATACTTATTTATATTTCTGTTATTTAAAAATTTTATTGTTATGCTGAATATATATGCTAAGGATAACAATGCAAAATTTAATTTTTAATGTAAGAAACTGGTGTGTGTTTATTTTTGAGGAGGGCAGCCATTTTCATGCTGTGCTTAAAATTCTTTTTCTTATAGTAAATATCTTCTTTTAAGGTTTCATTAACCTTTAAGGTGTTTTCACACAATTTATGACTTATGGAAAATTTTGAGTTTTCTATTTTTAGTTACCATTTCAGTTCAGCAAACTGTCCTTTTACTCTGCTTATTTTGTACATTCCTTCATTTCGTTTTTTAAAATTTTAATAAATGGAAACTAATATGTGCGTTGAAACAATTCAACCAGTATTTGTTCCATCCCTCCTATTTGCTTAGTTCCAGGTTAGACCTTGAAGATTTTTAAAAAATCAATATGAGTCTTTATTACCTGTTTTATGTCTGCTTCAGTGTGCAATGAACTAGGCATTGTTCTCGCTCTCAAAAGCCTTATAGTCTGATTGGACAACAAAATCAATACTCGTGAAAGTCAACCAAAAACAATGAAGTGGTATCTTGTACTCACTATGAAAAAAAAAAATCAGTATGGTTTGAGATAATCTATAATTACTCTTCAAAAATGTTTTGACTGCCCTGGCTGCTGTGGCTCAGTTGGTTGGAGTGTCATCCCATGCACTGAAGGGTCATGGGTTTGAATCCCAGTCAGGGTATATACCCAGGTTTCTGGTTCAGTTCCCAGTTGGGGCATGTACAGAAGGCATCGATGTTTCTCTCTCTCTCTCTCTCTCTCTCTCTCTCTCCCTTCCATTCCTTTCTCTCTAAAAATGAAAAGTAAAAAATAAATGTTTTGACTATATACCTAGTAAAAAATTTGAGCCAGGACTCCTAATATATGTATCCTTATAAATTATATATGTATCTACACAGATATAGCTGTATTACTATACAAGTATTATATAAATTGTCCTTAAAAACATGGATATGGTAAGTGGCATGTAGACATTTTAGATTCTTGACTAAAACTTTTAAAGAACCTTAGTCACCTAGTCCAAGCATTTAAAAATAATAGAGAAATCTTATGTACTGAATGTAGTATCTAGGGTCATCCCACTTCTGCTGGAATACTTTTAATGTTTGGAAGTTTTCTATTGTACAAAGTGGCCTGTTCTACTACATGTGTGTTTTAAGTTCAAATGGACTACAGGGACTGGAAAAACTGGAACGGAATTCCAGTGAGGTCAGGATTCTCATTCCCTCTCCCCGCTATTTTCTCCCCTCCCCTTTCTCTCTCTCTCACTCCTACCCCTCTCTCTGAGGAACAGTAGAGGAGCAGAGGCTGGGTGTCCAGGCTTGAGGATCCTGGCATGTAAGATTCGCTAGGTGATGAAGGGCCAGCGAGTGAATGACACGGTTAAATAGACCAGTGGCTTGAGACCCAAATATGTGCAATGTTGGAGAAATTAAGAGAAGTACATTTCAAAGTACTCACGGAGATTATAGTTATAAAAAAATTTTTTTAAGGTCTTTTTTGAGAGGATAAGAATTATAGGAATAGTGGGATGCAGAATAAAAGACTATTCAATAATTTTTTATACTGTTCTATAACTTACAAACCTGTAATGATAATATATTTTAATGAGTGGAAAAATATAGTCCAATATTTCTTATTAAAAATGGATCTCCATGTTACATGTTATCAGATTTATTTTTTATTTTTTTATTTTTGTAGGTTGCCATGGGGCAAGGTCAAGCTGATTTAGCAATTCAGATGCTAAAAGAATGTGCTCGCAATGGAGATTGGCTCTGTTTGAAGAACTTACATCTTGTGGTATCTTGGCTGCCAGTTCTGGAAAAGGTAGATTCAGATAGATATGGTACAAATAATAATATATCTAATATACACTCAATTCAGTTATCTTCAAGGAACATCAGTATTTATTATGTCTTGCATTATTATGTATGAAGATATATCTTTTAAAAATTAGTATTTGAGACATCATTTAAAATCTGTTAAGTATTTTCTTTTTAAAATATGTACATTGTACAAACCAAGATGGGTCTTTTAATAGGAAGTCTATAAAAATACTTTTTAAAGTCATTTAAGTAAAGCCAGGAAATTATTAATCATGATCAAAGGGAGACTTAGAGAATTTTTTTCAGGAGGACTATAGGGAAGTGCTTTAAAGATTTTGGAAGATCTATTTATATATAACATTACTTTCTCTTTATGCTCTTGTTCTGTTGTGCCTGTATGGGAAGAAAAGATGAAGACAAGTCAGAGGGGACTTTAGAACAACTAACCTAGTTGCTAAGACAATTAGGATGTAAACTGAAGCATCATTTCGTTTAACTCAGTGACCCCAACATGAAAATAACCTTAAGACGGAACAAATTGCTGGGTGGGTCTTAAATGCAAACCTGGATTTAAGTCTAGTGTTTATTTAACATAGATGACTATGACCTTGGGTAACTAGAGGTGGCTCTGAAGACAAGATGTTTCTTAATAACTTTATGTGGTTGAGCTAAGTGTAGGTTAGGGGAGGAGGAGACCATGATTAATTTCAGCAGTGCAAGTTAGAGACATACTGGTGGGCATGTTCATGCCCAGTACAAGGAATGAAGATGTCCTTGAATATACTAGAGGGCCTGGGCAGGGCAATGTGGGCCAGTGGAGTTAGACATCTATGAAGGGGATGGGTTATGGAATATCCTAAGAACTATGCAGAAAACATTGGATTTTTGTCCTTGGACATAGTCAAAGGAGGTCCTTATAGCTGGGGAATTAATTTAATTAATCTGACAGAAGTATTATTTGGAATAGAATCATACAGAATAGAGTGGATTGAGAGAGGCCCTGGCCTAGTTTTGATGTGTTAAAAATTTGTGCAGTACTAATAAGTTGGCAGCTATAGCACCTTACACAAAATAGGTAATCAATCAATCTTTGATGAATGAGTTAGTGACTGAGTGAATGAGTTGATGGCCCATGATGATTCTTTACTTATAATCAGTAAAACACATAGATATGGGGAACTGCTGTATATATCAATATTTAAACATTCATTATTACTACAATAACCACATTATTACTATAATTCATTATGTTTACAATATTCTGTAAAAATTACTAATGTATAAAAATAGAAATTTTATGTCTGATGATGTTTTAAGACATGTAAAGAAGACCTGTGAATACTTCAATCTTGCTTTCTGTTTTAAACATTATGTTGGTAGCTGTTAATTTATGTAAAATATAATTACAGCTTTTACTTAATTAGAACTTTTGAAGCATATAGGGTGAATTATATTACAAAAGTTTAAAATATTTAAAAAATTTTGCTTTTCTTTTGGGATGTTTGTATGAATTACTTGGATATAAATTTACAAATTTATTTTAAATCCGATTATATCACAAATGTATTATTTCTATTAATGTTTTTATTTTTTTATTTTGATTTTTAAATATGTTTTTATTGATTTCTGAGAGGAAGGGGTGGGGGAGAGAGATAAAAACATCAGTGATGACAGAGGGTCATTAATCGGCGGCCTACTGCATGCCCCCTACCAAGGATTGAGCCCATAACCCAGGCCTATGCCCTGACTGGGAATTGAACCGTGATCTCCTAGTTCATGGGTCAACACTTAACCACTGAGCCACGCCGGTCAGGCTCTGTTAACTTCTTTAAAAACATGCTCACCCAAGGCAAAACTTTACATTTTGACATAATGAAACTTTACATTTTAAAAATTTACATTTTAAAATCATTATTAGATATAGATACATTTTATAACTTAGGGTTTTAAGCAAATAGGATATTTTTTATGGCCCTTTTTTTGGTCATCTTAACTCTAACATTTCACATTAATAATGATTGTTAGTATTAGACATATATTTATTAAAGTAATTTTTAGACTTTACTCTTTTAGAGGTATCAAGATATTTTAGAGTTATCAATATTTATCAACATTCATTCATTCATTCATTCATTCATTCATTCATTCATTCTGTAAACGCTTGCTGAGTACAGAAAAAAGCCAAGAACTGTCCTAGGTACCGGGTAGTTAGAGGTGGCTATAAAATTTGTATCTGTTCTCTAGGAGTTTAGTTTAGAAGAGACAGACTACATTAGTACTTAATATGTAGTATGTTCAATGCTACAGAAGATAATTTACAAAATGTCATTATTGATTAATTCTACTTAAGATTGTAGTAGTGAAGAGTTGGAGAAGATATTCCCCTAAGAGATGATAATTAAATTATAGTTTGACAAATGGGTAAGAATTTGATAGGTTATAAAGAGAATAATAGGCAGAAAACATGTGATGAGTAAAGACACAGAGGTATAAAAATTGGAATAGTGACTAAAGAATACAGCATGGACAGATGAATTTGTATGGTAAAGTTTTCAATTTATATCATGTGCAGTAGGTTACACTGCAGACTGGCAGTAAAGGAATTGATACCACTATACAACTTTTGTGGAAGCATGAATTGAAGCAGTGGGAACCCGAAGACCTAAACATGACTGTTAATTTAGGCATAGCAATTCTAGCTATCACTTTTATTTTGTACTTATTATATATCAGGCAGTGTTAAGTGTTTTATACAGTACTGTGAGGTAGATACTGTTGTTATCCTTGCTTAGTGATGGTGTAAGTCCTAGAACCCAAGGTCACATAGCAAATAAGCCACAGAATTTGGAGTTCAAGCCTGATGGCCTAGCTCCAGGTCCAAGTTGTTATCTATTTCACTAAGCTAATAATAGAGAAGATGCATGTATAAACTAAACATAATCAGAACATTAAGAAATATATCGGAATGTCACAGAAAGATTTTAGTAAGAAAAATTACTTAGTAATAGTATATTTATAAAATGGAAATTTGTGTATGTATTTACGTAGATTTATGTAGATTTTTATTGTTGTCGTTTTTATAAACAAGGAGTTGAATACTCTTCAACCTAAAGACACCTTTCGTCTTTGGCTCACTGCAGAAGTTCACCCCAACTTTACTCCTATTTTATTACAGTCAAGTTTGAAGATAACATATGAGGTAAGAAGATTTAAAACTTGAACCACTGGTTTATAAGTGCAGTAATCTCTACAATGCCTTCCAAAGCTCTAAACAGCCTTCTGCTATGCAAAACTTCCTTTTACACTTAGATAAGGTATAATATACATAAATAATAGCATAAGATGGCATGTATAAAAACACATTGAAATTTTTCTTTCAAATTTTATATTTTTTGTTTTTATCATAATAAAAGACACATAACATGAAGTTTACCATTTTAACCATTTTTAACTAGATGTACGTTTTGTGCAACAGATCTCTAGAAAGTTTTCATCTTGCAAAACACACTACTGTATCCATTGAAAAGCTACTTGCCTTTCTTTACCCCTGGCCACCACCATTCTACTTTCTGTTTCTATGAGTTTTCTTATTTTGGATATCTTATATAAGTGGAAAGCACTGTTTACATTCCTCCCAATAGCATACATTTTCTCTACATCTTTGACAACACTTGTTATTTTCTGTTTTGGTCGGTTGGTTTGTTTTTTAAACAATGGACATTCTAACAGTGTGAGGTGATCTCTCACTGTGGCTTTCATTTGCATTTCCGTGATATTAGTGATGTGGAACATCTTTTCATATGCTTGTTGGTCATTTGTATATTTTCTTTGGAGAAATGTCTAATTCAAGTCATCTGTCCGTTTTTAATAGAATTAATTTTGTAACTTAGTTGTAGGAGTTCCTTATACAGGTTGTGGCCAAAGTAGGTTTACAGTTGTTTGTATGGAAAATAAAACAATAATAGATGATAATGCAAGAATAAACTATGTTTGCGTAGTCACAACTGTAAACCTACTTTTGCCTCACACCGTATACTCTGGAGTTGAGAGTTGAGTTGTAGGAGTTCCTATCAGATGTATAGTTTACAGATACTTTCTTCCATTCTCTAGGGTTGCTGTTCACTGCTTCCTTTGATGCAGAGATGTTTTTAGGTGTGATGTCTCATTTGTCTGTTCTGTTTTTTGTTGCCTGTCCTTTTGATGTCATCCAAAAAATAACTGTCAAATTCAATGTCATGAAGCTTTTCCCCTGTTTTCTTCTAGGAGTTTTCTAGTTTCAGATCTTAAACCTTTAGATTTTAATCCATTTTGAGTTAATTTTTGTGTTTGGTGTAAGGTAAGGGTTTAACTTTATTCTTTTGCATGTGGATATTGAGTTTTTACATCATGTGTTTTTTACCTAGCTAAGTTAGGTTTTCAGTGTTTGTTTTCTTCCTTCATCCTTCTAACATATATTGCTGGGCAGATCCTTCCTAAACCTGACATATCCAAAACTATATGCATTTGTAATGATATCACATAACTGGTCAAAGTCAATAAATAAAATAATAAACTGAATTAAAACTTAAAAAAACTGGTAAAAAGGGGTCTGTCTGCATTTTCTCTCAATTTGTAGGAAGTTCTTTGTTTTATATAATTTTTTTATTCTTAAGAAAAATATCTTATTAGTGTTTATACCTACCTGTTACTTTAGATCAGTACAGCTTTTTCATCTGAAATTATTAGTCTTATTTAAGGAGGAAAAGGGATAGGATTAATCTAGGGAATGCAAAGATGATTTAATATTTGGAAGTATGTTAATTGAATGAGTTTCATTACAATGCCTAGTAAGAAACAACCATTACAGAATCTTCTCCAGCCACTCTCTCGTTATACTCTTCTACTAAACTACAAGCCATAAGGGCGGGAGCTAATTTTTTTATTATTATCATATAATACCAGGAATGTAGGAAGAACACAGTAAATATTTCAATTAATGAAGAGTTAATATATCAGGGGAACCATTCCTTGAATGTTTTAACTTAAAGTGCAACCTTATCCAGGATTTTTTTAAGGAGGTAATTTTATTCTGTTTTCATGGAAATTTTCAGTTTTATTTAAATGTTTGGTGAATTTGTTTGCTATTTCTTATATCAGTGTAGATAATTTTATGCTAAGAAATAGCATAGTGCATTATGTTCAAAACTATTAGTATATATGCATACATATACACAATTATAATTATACAGTATTATCTTTAAATATTGTTAAACCTCCATTCTATTATTTCTTTTCTTTTTTGATTAGTTGTGTGAGAATGTTTTTAAAAATTTATTCCAAATAACTGCTGTCATACTTGTCTTTTCTGTTCACTGAATTTGCTGCTTTTTTATTTATTTTTCCTTCTTAATGCTTTCCTTAGATTGTATTTACTTTTATTCTTCCTGATTTCTTATGTTGAATGTTTGATTGGTTTCTATTTACTTGCATAAGTATTGAAATTAGTTTAAGTCTGTGACTTTGTAGTTAAGTATAATTTTGGCCTTAGCTCATAATTTGGCATATTAATGTTTTCATTTTGTTGTTTTTCACATAGTCTGTATTTGTGTATGATTTTCCCTGTATATATAATTTATCTATTTTGCATAATCTTTAGGATATTGCCTTAAAAACTCTTCATTGGTTGTTCAGTTTCCTATTAATGTTGTTTTATTGAATAGTACTCAGAAATGTGGACTATTCTATGATATTTTTGATAAATGTTTCATAAACAAAACATTTTTATGTCAAAAGTATAAATTAGGATATGTATTTAAGAAATCACTGGTATTTTTCTTTTACTTTCAATTTTTTTTTTTTAAAGAAAACAGAATGAAAAGGATTGCAAAGGGAATGACTTCTTTGTAGCAGACATTCTTTAAGTACTGATTTGAATTATTTATTATTTTTATGTTGGAAATAATGCCAGTAAAATATCTTAATGATCATATAAAATCTATTAGCTTATTTTGAATATTGTTGGTTTTTACATTTTTTAAAATTTAAAACATTATTTTGAATTTATAATTGAGATGAACTGTTAGGTATATGGAGTTTTTATATTTGTACACTTTTAAGTAACATAATAAAATAATTTAAGTCAATTTGGTAATGGTGTAAAATTTTCTTCATTACAGTATGTTCTCAAATGTGTTAAATACTGGTTTATTTTATTTTTAAATATTTTATTTTAAAATAACATGTCTGTTTTTCTTTAGTCACCTCCAGGTTTGAAGAAGAATTTAATGCGTACTTATGAATCTTGGACTCCTGAGCAAATTAGCAAAAATGGCAATGTACGTCGAGCTCATGCTCTCTTCAGTTTTGCATGGTTTCATGCTGCATGTCAAGAAAGAAGAAATTATATCCCACAGGTAAGAGAAGTCTTGGATATATTATAAGTTGTACATATTTTTTATAGTAAAGTATTTTTATAATTTAGTAGAAATGGCTATGATTACTTCATAATTTGGCTTGTGATTCATACATTTATATCACTAATTCGGCCTATTTTGTTAATTTCCTGGATTGTTTATAGTTAACTAG
This sequence comes from Miniopterus schreibersii, assembly GCF_964146895.1. NCBI lineage: Eukaryota > Metazoa > Chordata > Mammalia > Chiroptera > Miniopteridae > Miniopterus > Miniopterus schreibersii. The sequence goes on along the minus strand of NC_138112.1, from coordinate 15,351,407 downwards.
TTCACATCTCTTTGAATTAAAATGTTTTGAACAATGTATGAACCATCATAAGCCCTCAATGATTGCTAGGCATCTTATTTATTTATTTATTTATTTATTTATTTATTTTCTTTTTTTTAAATATATCTTTATTGATTTCAGAGAGAGGGAGGAGAGGGAGAGAGAGATAGAAACATCAATGATGAGAAAGTCATTGATCGAGCCCTCAACCCAGGCATGTGTCCTCACCGGGAATCGAACCCCGATCGCCTGGATCCTAGGTCAACGCTCAACCGCTGAGCCACGCCCGGCCGGGCAAGGCATCATTTTAAAATGTACATATATTTTTAATCCTTATCCGAGGATTGTTTTATTGATTTTAGAAAGAAACATCCGTCGGTTGCCTCCCGTATGCTCCCCGATGGGATCAGACCACAGCCTTTTGGTGTGTGGACGATGCTCCAACAGCTGAGACACTGGCTGGGGAGGCATCATTTCTGTAGTTTTCTATCTAAGGCCTCGCAGAATGCCCTGCGGAGTCCCCCGTACCTGTGTTGCCTTCAGTGTGCCTCTCAGTACACGGCATTGCTGTCCACTCCCGTCCTCCAGCTAGAAGCTTAGGAGTTGTTCTTGATTCTTTTTTAGCCCCTCCCCAGTTCAGTATCAAGTCCTATTGATTCTACTTCCAAAACATGATTCAAATTTGTAATTTTTCTTTACCGTTTTTTCTAAGCTGTATTACTTCTCACCAGTACTACTTTCTGAGGTATCCTTCCAACTCTTCTTGGTTTTTCCACTTAGCAGCCAGAATTATTATTATTTTAAATATGTTTTTATTGATTAGAGAGACAGGAGGGGAGAGGGGGAGAGAGATAGAAACATCAATCTGCTGCCTCCTGCACTCCCCCCACTGGGGGAGCCCACAACCCGGGCATGTGCCCTGACCCAGAATCTAACTGGTGACTTCTCAGTGCACTGCACCACTCAATCAACTGAGCCAGAATTATTTTTTTAATATGTAAATTTTATTATTTTATTGCTCTCCTTAAAACCTATCAAGTGGCTTTGTATTGTATTTGGGGAAAAATAATGCAAATTTCTTACCATGGTCCAGAAGGAAAGATTTGGCTGTCTGTTCAACCTCGCCGGCCTGTTCCCACTTCGCTGGCACTAGACTTCTGTACAGTCTTCACGTTCATCGCGCTTTCTCACCGTAGGCCTGAGCTGTTACTCTTATTGCAAGCAATAGACCACCTTGCCATGCAGCCCTAGCTGCTACCAGTGCTCCGTTCTTGCCAAGTGCCTATCTTAGCCAACAATTGCATCATTCTTCCATCTTTAAATTTTTCCCATCCTCTCTTTATTTTCCAGTTTTCTACTTCTCTTCAGATAATTTCTCCTCTAACTTCCCTCTCTGTCTGCCTCCCTTTTAGTCTCTCTCTCTCTATTTTAGTTACAATTCAAAGTAAGAGCATAGGTTATGGAGTTACAGACTTGAATTTGAGCCCTGACTCTAGAATTTCCTAGCTATGTGACCTTGGGTAAATTACTTTAACCCCCAAAAAGCAACTGTTTCCTCAGCTGCAGAATGGGAATGGTAATTATGCTTATCTTTGTTGTGAGGATTAAATGAAATAGTATATGTTCAGAAGTGTTTAACACAATGCTTGGCACATAGCCTATCAATAAATATTTGTGAAATTCTTGAAATAGTAAATAACAGCAATGTATTGTTTCATATAATTTACATACTATACTTATGGGGAAAGTATGCTTAATTTTCTCATTTTACAAAATAGGACAGTGGATTTCAATGGTAATTAACTTGGTAAGGAATTACACCTAAAAAGCATAGAGGTTGGAAATGGTTAGGCCCACCTTTCTCGAAAGCCTTTGCCCCTAATTTTTCTGACATTTGTCCTCACATTAATGGGCCAGTTAATCCCAATGGATACTTGAAGAATAGTGATAATCATGCACCTTTATTGAGAAAAGAAAAACTATATTTTAAAAATGAAATTAGATTTTATTTTTATTAAATGATATAGTCACATAGTATAAGTTAAAAAGCTATGAAAAGGTTTGCAATTAAAATTTTGACTCCCCCCTTCTATCCTCCTGCCATCCTGTATCTATTCCCAGGGCATCAACTTTTCACCATTTTTTGTACCCACTTAATATCTAGTTTTAAAATATTATGTGTGTTCATTATATCAATATACATATTTTTAAGCAGTTTTTTGTTATATATGTATATTTATTGGTTTCAGAGAGAGGAAGGGAGAAGGAGAGATGGAAACACCAATGATGAGAGTCATTGATTGGCTGCCTCCTGCACGCCCCCTACTGGGGATCAAGCCCGAAACTCAGACATGTGCCCCTCCTGGTTCATAGGTCAATGCTCAACCACTGAACCGTACCCGCCAGGCTTTTTAATCAGTTTTGTATTGTTGGGTGAGCATGCACATTCTTTTCGGTCTTTGCTATTACAAAATACTTGCCTATACTTACCTCTTTTGGTGCTTATTTATGGTGGCTAATTTCTAAATGTGGAATGTTTGGGTCAAAAGATAAATTATTTTAAAAAATTCATAAATATTACCAAAATGCTCTTCATAGAGATTATAGCAGTTCAATTTCATGTACACAAAAAAATCAAAAAGGTCACTTTTTTTTAACACTCTAAATTTGATCTCATGAAAATCATATAATTGGAGGTAAAAGTAGACAAAATGGAGAATACCATTAATTGCTAGAGACCATGTCATATGGATATACACTTCTACAAACTCTCTATTTTACCTGTTTTTCTCATTTCGTTTTTCTTTTTCTTTTTTTTTCTTAAATAACTTTCAGAAGTCAGATCTCTTTCTTATATATACCAAGTATGTTTCTATCCATCACACATATTACAGTTTGTGGTTGTACATGTATATGAGTGATTGTATCCATCCCACTCTTTCCCTTTTCCCCCACATTTGACCGAAAGCTACATGAGGGTCAGGGATTATTTATGGTTTGTTCATTCTTTTATTCCCAGAACCTGACATATACTGTTAATTTTATGCAATAAAAATATTCATTGCATAAATATTTTTATTGTGTAAAACTAATTAGTTGATGGGAGCCCCATAGAAATTATTTTTAATTGTTTCATATATTTTCTACAAAATGTAGATCTCTATGAACTTTTTATTCAAGCTTTGTAGCTATTAGCTATAAGCTTATATTTTATTTAGTTTCAATATGAATGCTTTGTGGGTCAAATGTACAGAAAATAATGCTTTATGCCTTGGAGTCTTTAAAATTTTTTTAGGTATTCTTTCTGTTTTCAGGTTGGTGGAGAAAGTCCACAATTCTGAATTACAAAATTATGCAAACTATCTCAATATGTTACTCAGTATGTAGACTCAGAATTTACTATGCCAATTTGTCTCTCTCTTTGACTCTATTGCCACATACTTCAGTGATAACAACTTTTATGGCATTATTAAGTTTTTTGCATGCTATGGAGGTAAATGCATTTCTTTTAAAATATTACTATTACTTTTGATTTATTGTTTATTTTTATTAAAAGTTCTCAGGTTTGTTTTTTTGTAACATGTATTGAACATTGTTTTTAAGATTGGCAGGGCAGTGACACACAATGTACCTTTGAACACTGCTTATCTTTCTTTAATATTTTTAAAATTTGTTTTGATAGGGTTGGACCAAATTTTATGAGTTTTCTTTGTCAGATCTTCGTGCTGGGTACAACATTATTGACAGGCTCTTTGATGGTAGGTTCTACTGATGAAAGTTTTTATCTCTGTTAATGAAAAAAATTTTTAAGGTCATATTAACAACATGGTTTCTTCTCAAGTGACTTAACTTCCTTTCATAACTTTTGCTTTTTGCCTTTATTTTGCGATTTATGTCCTGACCACCATGCTTGTGTTCTCTGAGAGTTTGTATTTCTTGTGGCCATCGTTTTTGATATAACTCATAAGATTTCTTACTGCTCTATAGCCCTTAGGAAGCAAAAAGCTAGAAAGACCTTGTCTGTATGTTGTGGGCTTCCGAAGTTTCAGACTTCCAACAGAATTGTTCAGTTCTCTCAAGGGAACTGTTAAAATCAGCAGTATGGTAGACTAAGGTTAGTAACAAGGGCCTGTTGGATCATAATTGTATGATTAAGCAGGTATTGGGAATCAAGGTACAAATTTGAACTAGAGCAGCATACAAAACCATGTAATCTGATCCCCCGAGGCTACCAGCTCTCTTGCCTTCTAAAGGCAGAAGCAGTCCCTTGTGCAGGGCCAAGGCAAGGGGGCACTAGAGTTTAGACAATGACGGATTAGAAAAGAGAATTCATTGATAGGAATCTCAAGCTTAAAAATGTGCAGAACATAACTCTTGATTCCTGTCTGCCTCCATCCCACCCTACAACCCTGTTAAACCACTATTCCCTAAGTCTGCTCATTTTAGTAAATGGCACCATGATTCATGTGGTTGTTCAAATTCAAAGCCTATGAGTCACCATGGATCCTTTTATTTTTCTCAGTCTCGAACATCCAGTGCTTTTGAAATTTCTGTTCCTTTCATGTCCATATCACATCATGGTTCTGATACTTCCCACTTCATCAAGCAATTGCTATTAGTTAGTGCCAAACAGTATTCTGAGTTCTTTATTTAAAAAAATTTTTAGTTGTACATCAGAAAAGTATACAAAAATGTGCAATTCAATAAATTTTCATAAATTGAACCTATTTAACTAGCACCAAATCGATAAACAGCGTTACCCACATTCCAAAAGCCCCTGTTCCTTTCCTCACATGAGTCAGCATTTCCCCATGCTGCGCCGTGGAACCACTTTCCTGATTTCCATGAGCGGCTGTTTTTAATTTGACACACGATTTTCTGGAGGATATGTACTAATACTTTACCTTGCACAGAAACTTGATAATTTTCCAAAATGCTTTTGAGCATTTATTCGATTTTTATATTACCACTGTGAGGCAGATGTTATTAGTGCCCTTTTAAGGTGAGGAAACCGGAGCACAGAGTGAATGATTTGTTCATCCTTGAATTTCAGGGTTGATGGATTAATAGCATCACGTGACTTTTACATCTATCACCCCATTGAATTGTGAATAAGAGGCAAATGCTTTAAAACAATGTTAAATCTCATGGTAAAAATCTAACTGTATGATCTTAAGATTACAAATTTTCCTGATATTGAGACCTCTACATAGGTAGAATTAAATGCAAAAAAGCAAAAAAGTTCCAATTATAGGGGGCACTTGGTGTAGAGATTATGTAGCTGTGAGACCTCAGCAAGTTTCTTAACCTTTAAGCCTGAGTTTCCTGATCTGCAAAATAAGAATAATAGTAGGCACTATTTCAGTGGATTCTATTTGTGAGAATTTTAAATGAGAAATGCTACATAAAACATTTATTTTTAGTATATTTAACATATTAGTAAGCTATCAGTAATTATTCACTTATTACTATCGCTATTTATAATTTATGTTCTGTTTATTTTCTTTTATCGTAAACAAAATAAAACTTGTCTTGAGAACAATGGCTGTAAGAAGAAAATTAAAAATTCTATAAAATATTTTCAGTGATGGCTGTTTGTATTTTTAAGCTGAAAGGTATATTAATGTTTCTGTATGTCCTGGTGACTTGCCTATGAATGAATGACATATGCATTACTAGTATATTATTTACTGAACACCAGGTCTAGAAAGTTGGCAAGTCCTGGCGAAGTCCCTGGTTGTAACTACTTAGCCACTGTTGATAGTAAGACGTGGGTGAAAACGCTTTTAATTAGTCGCCTGCCCTATAGGGGCCCTAGTTCTGCATCAGGCAGCCTAAATCACCTGTGCCTCAAGGCATATAGTAACATTGCCATCAGTTTTTGTGATTATGTCTGAATTTTATAACATTTTTAATGATATAGAACTAAACTAGTAACGCTAGCAGTGATGTTAACTAGCTAGTTTAAATATAATTGTGCTTCCTATATTTACTGCAGACATGAGATATAATCCTTACATTTTAACATTACCACTGAACTGTGATTAAGAGGATATCTCTGTTGCAAAATGGAAGATTATAGAAAAGTCCCATGTGGTTTTTTTATACATTACTTTCTATTACAATAGAAGATGGATGGTTGACTATAAAAATCATGGCTTTGAGGAGACTATGATCTGTGAAGGTGTTAGTAGTTTCCCTATTAATCAGGTTATTATATGAACTGAGTTCATCATTGTATAAAATTATGTTTTGAATATGTTCTTCAGAGGAATTTCCAATTTAAGGGGGCAGTGTTGGGTGGCAGATGAGAATATGGCTCTGGTTTCAAAGTAACTCATTTCAGTCCAGATCCGTGGGATTGTGGGATTTTCTGATTTTGGTGACTCAGCCTCCCTGTGCCTCAATTTCTCCATCTATATAATTGGACAGTATTAATAATTGTTTGTTATGAGGTTTAAGTGAGTTTATACATGTAAAACACTTAGGAATTTTACTTAATTAAATGATCTCAATAAATATTAGCCATTGTGTGATTATTTAATATTATTAATAATGAGCATTTATGAATGGACATTATATTGATTTTAATGAGCATTTAAAGAAATTATTTAGCTGAATTAAATATACATATATACCCTATATATGTATAATTGGAGCCTGGAATCTAGTTGATATTTTAGAATATTTTTATAATATTTCTAATATCTTAGAAATGAAACTAATAAAAGTATTTATTTTTAATTATAGGTACCAAAGAGGTACAATGGGAATTTGTACATGGTCTCCTTGAAAATGCTATTTATGGAGGACGTATAGATAACTATTTTGACCTTAGAGTTCTTCAGTCATACCTGAAACAGTTCTTTAATTCTTCAATAATTGATGTATTAAACCAAAGGAACAAGACAAGCATTTTTCCATATTCCTTATCTCTGCCCAAATCCTGCAGCATCTTGGTATGTAAGATTAATAATTTTCAACATATTACCAGATGTATACTCATGTCATTTCTTATGTTATCAAATATATGTTGTTTCTTTTCAAATGCACAGTCATTATCATTCACAAATATGGATGATTATTTGTTATGCCAATATGCAGCCAGCGTCTCTAAACTCTGGTTAGGTGTCCTGTTTGCTTTTGGATACTTGTTGAAGGTTGACCGATGAAAATAGGATATAGTGTGTAGTTCAATCTTGAAGGGAGTAGCCAAGGAAAATTTTAAAAATGTAGGACTGTTGTGAAGGTCTGCAATGGCAGAATATGCTGCTTCCTAGTGAGCGTAAGAGTGCTCTGGCATATTTAATAATATGAGAAAAATAAAAATGTTTAACAAATGTCTATCTTCACTTACTGGCTTATAAATTTAAAGCAGTTCTAAAAATATAGGAGAGATTCACTTTATCTGACTTTCATAGCAGCATTTTTGTTTATGTGAATTTATTTGAACCAGCTGTGTTTTTTTGCTTTGAGTCATCCTATAAAAATCTCCTAGAATATAGTGCTTTTCAGAAAGTAGTACTAGATATAACCAAAATGCTTCAATGCTAGTTTATTGGTACCATAAACCTATATTTGTATAAATGCCCAAATATTTTTATTACAGAGTATTAAAATTTCATATTCTTCATGAATTACAAATATACACACACACAATTGTATAATATTGTGCCTTTTTCTTTCATGCAAATATTTTTCAAGAAAATTCCTCTGTTTCAATAACATAATTGTCAAAAATAAAAGCTTGAAAACCAATATTAAATATATTACTCATATCTTCTATGTTATGTTACTAAGTATCCCATCTGTTTTGATCTTTAGTATCTTTCATTTATTTATTTATTTATTCAATAATATACTTTGCGCATTTGCTCAGTGGTAGCCCTGGTCCAGACATGGAGGCTCCTGTGATGTGTCTATGGAGTTCACTTTCCAGTGGAAGAACCTTAGAGTGAACGAGCAAACAGATATTTCACAGTTGTTTGTTTATTTCAGAAAGTGTACCCTGGGAAACCTCCCATCTCTGTTGTTTGAGGTTTAAATTGAAAAATAAAATTCATACAGAAAAATACACATCATAAATGTGCATTGCAATGAATTTTCATACATTGAACACATAAGCGTAACCAGCACCGGGATCAAGAAACAGAACATTATCAACTCCCCAGAATTCCTCCTTATGTTTCGTTTTAAAAACCTAGATGAGTTTTGTCTGTTTGTGTGCTACATGTAAATAGTATCATTTGTTATATATTCTTTTGTGTCCAAGTGAGGGCAGATCAGCCTGGACATGTAGCTGTTATTTAGGAAACATGTCAGAGCATAGCCCTGAGTAGAAAGAAGACTTCAGCCAGTCTAGATGAGAAAATTTCACAGCCATTTTGAAATGAACAAAGTATAGAAACACAAAGAAAGTAATAGTTTTAAATTTATAGGATGATTTATGAGGATGAATGTTTAACCTTCTGTCTAATTGAGGTAGATAGAGGGAGGAATCCAAAAGCTTCCCAGGAAGACAGGAACACATGTGCACCCCCCCCCAAACACATACACATGTCTAAATGCATACATATATACAAGCTTACACTCACCTACACATACATATATATTTATACATGCATATGTTGTGATTGAAAACCTTGTGGAAGTTTATAGATGTTGAACTATAGGAAAGGAAAAATTTTGGAGAACAGCATAGCATGTCTTCCCAAAATTTGACATATTTTGGCCCTGGGCTTCCTGGAATCCGATTGTTTCCTTGGAAATACTCCAGGAGCAGCTGCTAAGGATACGAAAAGATGATGGTGTGAAGGAGAAGACGCGTACCTTCACCAAGAACAGTTTAGATGCATATGCAATACCTGCTTTAAAATACTTGTCTCTTCATGAAAATAAAACAGTTTCCATCTTTGGGCCAAACTGAATAAATCCTGTTGGCCTATACTTAGTTGCTGTTCAGGTGCATGCTTGGCAAATCATGTCTTTGCAGTGCTAAGAGTAATTTTTGGGATTAAATGATAGGATTATCAATGCAGTTCCTCACACTTCCTCAGCTAACTGAAGACAAACTGGGATTGCTTTATGATAAAGTGATTTACAAAGCAGTGCTTGTACACCAGAGTGTTTGTGCATAGGTTTCTGGAGTTTCTATAAAAAAAGATTGTTGGAATATATATTTTGATGTTTTCATGAAAACATCTAAGAATATCTTACACATACTAGGCGTAGACACTCAGATATGTTTGTTTTAATCAATTCAGGGTCCCTTTGAATGTGGGAAGTTAGGATAAGAAAATATAGTATCAAATAATTTAAGTATGAGGAAGTAGTACAGTAATAAAGAATATTTCTTGTAGATAACTGATTATACAGACTGAAAATGAGATTTAGAAATGTAACATATTAATAACTAATAATTTAATACTTCACAATATCCCTTCTCTCTGATTTCAATAGTTATAAGTTCAATCTTTTCTGAAAAATTGTTTTTTTACTTTTTTATATTTAGGACTATCGTGCTGTCATTGAAAAACTCCCCGAGGATGACAGACCTAGCTTCTTTGGTCTGCCTGCCAACATTGCTCGCTCATCTCAGCGCATGATCAGTTCTCAGGTAATCTAAGCAAAGATTAACTTTTAGAAAAAATGTTGCTACTGAGCCTAAAAGAAATAACATTAAATTTTATTAAGTACTACAGACCCCACTAGCTTTTATTTTAAAACTTTATTTTATTTAACACAATATATTTCAGTCTTCCCTTAAATACATTTTAAATGAGCCAAATAGTTCTATCTTAATACATTTGTTAAAATTAGTATATCATTGAACACTATCAATTACATCCAAAATATGTTTGTTTTACTCCTGTGATTTATTAAGATTACTTTAAATGTAATTTATGCAATTAAATGTTGTCACTAAATTTAATATTTTCATACCAAATACCAGATACATATAATTTGCATTGTGCATTAGTTTATAAAAGATAAAGATTTAATAGTTCATGCGATTTTATTCATGATTGAATGTTATAAAATTGGGGGAAGTATGGATTTTTCAGTTATTGAGACATAGAAAAATGTTAGCCATGAACACTGTATATTCCAGCTTCTATTGAAACCAAATAATTAAGAAGAACTAACATTAATTGACCAGTTACTGTGTGTGTGGAGATATTTTAAGTGTTTACATTCAGAAACTAGTCTTTGTAAACTCTGTGAGGTAAGATCTATTCTTTTTCCCCCCTCTTAACATGAAAAAACTGAAATGCGGGTAATTAAGTTAGTTGCTCAAGATCATAGAGCCAGGAAGAGACGGAAATAGAATTTAAATTCAGGCCGAGTAAAGGCATGGCCTCCACACCTTGTGCCACAGCTGCCCCTCGGCATGAATGAAGTGCTGAGGTGAACGCACCACATTATGCACAGTTACGTAGGGGCCATCGGGTGGGCAGTATATTCTGAAAGCTCTTGGCAGTTTCCTTTTGGTAATTTACTGGTATTCTGGTTAGATTATGATATTTTATTTAGTTGTACAGTTTTGCATTTATTGCTATTGTAGCCGATGTTTTGTTACAATGTTTCCTTTTATATTGTTCATTACACAATTTTAATGTTCACGCGCACATCTTTGTAAAAAATGTTTGCTTATATAAATATATGCTCATTTATATAATATATAAATAAGTATTAATGCTCTCTGAAACAAGTAAGATCTTAGCAACTTCTCTTTATGTCTGTGCCAGCTGAAGAAGCACTCTCCTTTTCTATTTCTTATGCAAAGTGTTGTCAGTCATGAAAGAATATCAAGTCCTATATGTCCTTAAATTTTGTAAACTATATGATTGCACGCTAGTAATTTCCCTTCATGATTTTTAGCTGACCTGAAGTAATTATTTTTCAATACCCCCGCCAATAACATATATAAGATTTATATATATACATTTGTGTGTTTGTGTGTGTGTTAGTGATTTCAAAACAATGCTTAAGCAAAAAAGATGAAAAGAATCAAAATGTTATTAAAAGAACAAAAGGTTATTTCATAGGTTCCATTAAAGTGTTTACTTTGGGAACCTTGACAATAGAAGTTCAAATTTTTTCTTTCAAGCCCTGTTTTTAACATAACCTTGCTTCCACAACTTCTTATCTTAGTATCATTCAACTACTGAGAAAATCTGAGTTAGCTCCACTTGTATCACACATCTACTGAAGGGAAAAGAGTAACATAGGATGACAAAGCCTTAGAGACTTTAGGGAAGGGTACAGGATGAGGAAAACAGGATGCTCAGCATCTTCATCTTATTGAGAGGCCTCACAGCCACCTATATACAAGCTTCTTTTGCTTCTGGACCGTGTATGGGATCAGAGGTTTCATAGCAAACTAGGCAGACAAACATTCCACACTGAAATCTGTAGTTTCTAAGGGAGTAGTTCCATGAAAGACAGACTCCAATGCCATTTTCCCTGACCATCCTGAGACAACCCAGGCTTCATATTTACTTTTTACTCACTCAAGTTAGTATACCAAATAATTCCCCCAAAGTTACTTTAATATGATCTAATATCTACTTTTTTCTTGCCTTAGTATTTAAAGTTTTGTAAATATTTACTGGATGAAAAGAGGATTCCATATTCTTCCTGAAGTTTTTGGTGATACATATTTTCTTAATATTTGTATTTTAACTGTCAGCTTATTTTACTATTTATTTACTTAATTACATAAGTGTTTCTAATTGTCATTTTTGTACTTGAGCAGCTTTCACAATCCATCAGTTATTGCAACATTCTTTCATAATTATAAACGAATATATAGTCGAACTTATAAAATTTCTATATTTAGAGTATATTTAAAGATTGTCACTCTAAGTCATACTTGGAGCTGCTTTTAGAATGACTGCCCTTATTCAAAAGTGGGTATTCAGCTACTAAGATGTTTGAATGATACTGAGTAGATTTAAACAACATTGTGGATCATGTACAAGCTCAGGGATGTGAGAATTGATGTTGAAGCTGGCATTTGATGATTTGGCATTTTAAAGGCCAAGTCTTATGCCAAAGTTGAATAGCCAGTTTTGTATGAATATGAAGGTTGAAGTGAACTGACTGCATCCATACCAGGCAGAAGCCACAAATGGGATTTACTAGGAGTGTTAGTGATACTTGTGTGAAGGTGCAATGAGTCAGCAGCTACCAAATGTTTTTCTTTTTTTTGTAATCTCTGCAATATACATTCCATATAGTGTTCTCATCCACATCCAATCAGCTATTACACTATTTATTTTTCCTTCAACTCTTCCATCATAATAAAATGTATGGAAGATATTGCATTAATCAAAATGTGAAAGTCAAAAGAAAGAGAATATGTGTTTTATTTTTGAAAGGAAGAGATCAATTGATATATTAATTTGAGGTACCATGGAAATATATTTATTGGAGGTGTCCGTGTAATACCTAGTTAGAAGTGTCTAGTAGGAATTTGCACTAAGTAAATGGAGGAGAGAATTCAGATACAAATTTAATTTGAAAGGGATTTGACAAACAGCAGCCATGGGTATCAGGAATTATTAGGGAACATTGTTGGGCAGGAAGAGAAGATGCCTGGAAATAGAACCCTGAGAAATATCTACATTTAATGTATTTTTGGAGCTGGGAAGTCTTTGAAATAATTTTAGGAAGAGTAAACTGTAGTTAGAAAATAAGACAATCCAACAGGCTTTAGAGAGTTTCAAGGCAATGGGTGGGGTGGCAGTCGTTTTTACAGAGTAGAGGAGGGCTACGTGCTTAAGATTTATTTGAGTTGACACTAAGTCATAGGACTTGACCAATTTTTCAGGACTTTTCCAGAGCCTCTTTTGTAGAATGTTGGAAAGTGGAAATCAAATTGCAGTAGTTTGGGGCAGGGAAACTGGGTGAAAAGGTGGTACAAATGAATATTGGTCATTAATTTAGGAAGTTTGACAATGACCAAAACCTATGTCTCCACCAAAAGCTTAGAGGAAAAGATGTGAAACTAATGGGAACACAAGTTTCGGGGAGAAATTCTTATTGTTGATGTTGGAAGACAGTCAAGTATATATATATATTTTTTTCCTATGTTCTGTTAAAGAATTGTGTTACTCATGGTAGAGAATGTATTGTTTGCACCAATATCTGTTTGCTGATTGTACCCTAGTACGTTCCCCTGAGTATTGCTATAGCTTTAAAGACATATTTTACATTTAAAGCAACTATAAATATAGTTGTTTTAATTGATTTGTAAACAAAATGCTTTTAAAATGTTTTTATTAGCTTTTTTGGTAAAGGCTTTTCAAAATTCCTTTGTTTACCTCATTTCTGGAACTGCTCTTGCCACCACTTTTAGCTCCTTTAAATATTTTGTTCAGTATCCAGTCCAAAGCTTACCCTCTCCATAAAGTATTTGCATTGGTCTTCTGGTATATTTCACTGTTAGTGTATGTTAAACTATTCAACATTCACTGCCTCCAATGTAACTAGACATTGGAAGAGCATTTGGAATGTAGAGATGAATAAAAATAGTTCCTGTTGTAAGGAATTCAGTCTACTGGGGAAAAGATGTATGAAAAAGTACCTATGATATATAAGGGGTAAAATAGAAGCATATAACCTAGATATTTAATTGTATATCCTGTGAATCTGTATCTCTATGTATGTACTTGTCATTTTTGCTAAAGAAAAAAATATGAAGTAGAAGATAATTTTTAATGTTTCTGCAGAATTTTTCTCTTTCAGAGATTTTATTATGAGAAACACTTAATGTTTTTAAATTTTATTATAATTGACATAGAATGTTATATTAATTTTACAAATGTGTATTTTAATGTATTTTATAGATAGGGGAGCCTGGCAGATAAATAAGTTAATAAAATACTTGAAAATTTAAGAAAATCTCCTAAAGGATCGGCATTAAAATAAATATGTTACAATTAAATCAACTGCCTGTGAAATATTATTTAGCCTATATATTCAGAGATCCTTCAGAGTACTGAAATTGCTTTACAGCTTGATTAAAAGGGTCTTTATAGGCAAATAAAATTTTGTGCAAAAGTAATTTAAGTTGGTATTTCATGAAAGATATACCAGTTCTTCAGTATTATTCAAAAATACTACCAGGGCCCTGGCCAGTATGGCTCAGTTGGTTGGAGTGTCATTTCCCACACCAAAAGGTTGTGGGTTTGATTCCTGGTCAGGGCACATACCTAGGTTGTAGGTTCGATCCCAGTCAGAGCAAGTATGGGAGCCAACCAATCGATGTTTCTCTCTGTCTTCCCCTCTCTCTAAAAAAATCAATAAACATATCCCCATGTGCAAAAGTAATTTAAAAAGAAATACTATCATGATTCTATGGTAAATGGTCATTAAAAGACTAAGTAGAATTTGTATTCATTATTGATCTGAATACCGTGGTCCCTGGATATCTTAAACTCATAATGGTATCTGCCTACCTAGAATATTTTAAATGTAACAGCTCCACTGGCATTGGTGCTGGTCAGGATCAGGGAGTTGCTGGAACGGTTGATTCACTTTGTGAAGAACAAAGTAATCATTGAAAACAAAGTATAGGTATAAAGCAAGTGAATATGACCATATGAAGGATGAAGAAATCTCAGAATATTTGTGAAGATTAGGGATTTAAAATTCCAGCTAGAATTTGGATATTAGCTATGTAAAATCAATAAGGAACTCAAAGCTTTAAGGGTATTTGTGAAACCTAAAAGCCAAAGTGAAAGTCAAAGAAGAAACAAGATTATCTACTTGATTATTTTGAAAGCTGCTGTGTTCAATAACAGCATGTACTTATCTGCACCAGTAGCACCCAGCTTTGACCTGTATATTACGTTTCTTTATAGAATCATTTCATTCACTATCTCGGCAGTAGATCTATGAACTGTAAACTAACCAAGTTATTCTATGTTTTTTATTTCTCTTTCCCAGATTTGTCCCCATGTTATTGTAAAAGCAATACCTTCAGATCTTAGCTTTTCTTTCCCCTTTTAAATTTAGCAGGTAACTCACAATCACAGATGTAAGTTATTTAAAGTAATCATCAAACTGACACATTGTCTTTCTAGCTAAGTTGAACCCTAGAAAATATCTCTCAGGGTGGTAGTGTTGGCCACTTACATGAGAATTATCTGAGTTTATTTTAAAAGGTAGCTTCCTAAATTCCTTTGGAATCTGTATTTTGGTAACTCACAGGCTCTCTAAACTTCGAAAGCATCTGTGTTCGGATTATGAGGAACTGCAGAGAATTCCTCATTTTGGTGTTCTGGCTGACATGAAATCTGCATATCAGATTCTTTTTTACAATCTGGTCAAAACAAAGTCACATTTCTTACTTGATGACAGGCACAGAATTAATAACAAAGAAAAGCACTGTTAGCTGCTAAGGTATCTTACAGCTGGAACAGACTTTAGAAATAACTATTCAAAACTTTGATTAGAGAGGATTTGGATTCCTATTGTCCTGTACTGGGAAGCAGAAGGCCCTGCAAACCAGGTCTCCCAAATTATTAAATCCCCTCCCCCCATAGAAAGTTGTCCCCGAGAATTCAGTTTCTGAAGAATTTTTTTTCAAATGACTGTTTTAAATCTAGGTAGGCATTTCCTGAATTTGGTAACTGCAAGCTTTGCTCTTCCACTTAAAACCAAACAAAAACAATGAGAAGTGTTTTCTTTGTACTCAATTTGTGATTTGGTTCCGTGGATAAGAAAAAATGTCATATCATTGAATATGATATTTAAGACTTGACATTTCAATAATTTCAAGTTATAATTTATGGAATGAATGAACTCGGAGATATGGTAAATAGTCTTCAACAAACCCACTCCCTCGCTTTCTTTAGGAATCAGCCTCTAGAGCAGTCTGAGGTAATTGCTATAAAATTCTGGTGTAGTACTTCTTACTTTTGTGCATCTAGTCAGTAACCTGCATGATTCAGAAAAAAGCCTGAAGTTATTTGAATCCATATTTATACAAGCACTTAAGCCTTTCCATAGAGTTTAGATATAGTCAAACAAAGCTTATCTGCTGCACAAAGACTTCCATATTCTTAGGCCAGCTCACCTCGATCCAAGAACTGAGGTTTTCTGACTAAAGGATGGACATATTCTATAGACAGTGATAGCAACAGTCATTTCCTCATCACTTTCCATCTAACTCAGAAAAACATCCATCACAGAGGCTTTCAAGCACCTGTGCTCAGGCCTTGCCCTCTTTGCTTTAGTCTCCTAGTCTTTCTGGCTCGCTCTGGGCCAGCACACCGGCCACACTTGCCTTAAGCTTCTGCCTGACAGCCTTGGGATGTTCTGTTTCCGTTGCCTGGAGCATCCATCTCCTAGATTTCTGCAGGGCTTATTTACTCCCTTCAGGTCTCTACATGTCACTTTGCTAAAGAAATAGCAGGTCGTTTCTTGACCCCTTACATAAAATAGCAACTGCCCTCAACACTTAGTATTGCTTATTCCCCTTAACCTGCTTTGTGTTCCTTCATAAGATTTATGTACATATGACTTAGGTTTCTGTAGGTCCTGTATATATGATTCTTTAATTCTGAGTACTTTCTTTTCAAAATATAGCCTTTGATACATATAGAAGACTATACATGTAACATTAATATATAAAGAAAACATTGAAAGCATGATGATGTAATGAGACCCATGAGCCAGTAACAACCCAAGAGCTAGGATATTACCCACAACTCGTATCAACAACTATGTGACTCTCCATGATGTCATCCCCCTGGCTTTCTGAGGAGGGAGCCACCATTTGACTGTTTTGTTTATAACATTTTTATAGTTTTATACTTTTAGAAATAGTTGTATTGCGTGCATGCTTTCACACACACACACACACACACACACACACACACACACACACACACACGTGCCTAAAATATGGTGTTTAATTTTGCTTATTTTTGAAGTTTATAAACGATGCGTTGCATGTGGTGTTCTAGGACTTGTTTATTTCACTTCACATCATTTTTCTAAGATTTATTTATGTTACTGGTTTAGCTGTAGCTTCATTTATTATTATTCCTATATAGTATTTCATTTTGTAAATATAACATAATTTGTTTTTTTGGGGGGTATTACAAACAGCACTAGTATGAACATCATGTACATCTTTCTTGGTATGTCTGTGCATGAGTTTCTCTAGGGTATATTTTGAAGAATAGAATTGTTGTATCAGATTGTTATTAGTGGTTATATTAATTTACTTTCTCACCAGAACTCAATAATATCTACAACCTTTTATTATAACCAGTTCTTGGTATTTTTGGATGCCTTCATATTTGCCAGTCTAGTGGGTTAAAATGTTAATCTCATTGTCTTAATTTGCATTTTAATTACTAAGATTGAACATCCTTTGATATATTTATTGGCCATCCCTGCTTTTTTAAGTGGAGGGACAGCAATGAAACAGATGTGGCTGAAGCACAATGGACAGACAGTGGTGGGATGAGGCCAGGAGGTTGCGGAAGTAAAGGGGACTTGTAACACTGAGCCGTGCGAGTGAGCCATGGTAATAACTAGATCACTCTGGTGGCTTATGGCTTGTAGAGAATTGACAACTGAAGCAAAGATGAGTTAGAAAACAATTTCAGTAGACTAATACTATTGCTCAAAAAAAAAAAAAAAAAGCAGGTTTTGGGAGGCAGTTGTTATTTATCAAATTCCTTGTTAGCTTTCATCTGTAAAAAGTCATTTTATAACAGTAACAGATTTTATTTTTCTATAAAAGCTACCTATTTTTTAAGCACTAGCTACATATTCTTTTTTTTTTCTAAACATGCTTTGACATTCCAGAACTTTTCCATGAACTCCATAGCAGTTGAAAAGCAAAATTCTTAAAATATGTTTTATTTATTCTTAAAATGTAATGATGTTTATTTATTGTCAAAGATTTGAGGATTAATTCCTAGGGTAATAATTTTAGTAACATTGCACTGAATGGCTTTCATCAACTCAGCAGATGTGGTTACTCATGCTCAGCACCTGCAGCTATCCTCATGCAAGTGGTTTTTCATCAGTTGTTAGAGAAGTCACAAATTCCTAGCAAAATCATTTTTTGAAATCAAGCAGCTTAAGAGGCTCTTTTTTCTGAGATATTCCTCTGAATATATTAACTCATATTTCAAGAACATATTTTTAACTACAACGTTGCGAATAGCACCATCAACAGAAAGAGGTAATATATATATCATGTACTTCTATACACAGTGTATTAAATTAGGAATTCTAACTATAGGCAAATCTACATTTGAATAGTTGTCACATTTTCAGTTCTAAGACCATTTAGACAAAAGCAAATGGATTGGAAAACATTATCAGCCTGTTGAATTTTGTAACATACACAATGACTTTATATTTATTACTTTTAAATATAAGCTTAAGTTTTTACTTCTGTGGGTTATCATTTAGTAAGAAATTAAAATATCTCTAAGTTTGAAAAATGCTAGTTAGAGGGAAAGAGTGAAGCAACTCTCCTACTGTTCTCTTGTGAATTATACTTCATGGTAATAACAGAAGAGCTTATGAAAGTTCTTGTTTTTCATTGAACTTTTCAATTACTGTTTGCATTCAGTATATTTTGGAATAGTTTCAGTTGAATATCATAGTGGTTAGATAATCACATACTTTACAAATTGGTCCCCCTGATATTTCCAGTACCCCCTGGACCACACATAGTCATACAATATTATGGACTATATTTCCTGTGCTGTACTTTACACCCCATGACTGTTCTGTAACTGCCAATCTGTACTTCCTAATCCCTTTACCTTTTACACTCAGACCCTCAACCCCCTCCCCTCTGGCAACCGTCAGTCTGTTCTTTGTATCTATGAGTCTGTTTCTGTTTTATTTATTTATTTATTTTCTGTATATTCCACATATAAGTAAAATCATGGTACTTCTATTTCTCTAACTGACTTATTTCACTTAACATAATACCCTCTAGATCCACCTATGCTGTTGCAAATGGTAAGATTTTTTTTATGGCCAAGTAATATTCTATTGTATATCTGTACCACCATTTTTTATCTGCTCATCTACCGATGGGCACTTGGGTTGCTTCCATAGCTTGTCTATTGTAAATAATGCTGCAATGAACATAGGGGTGCACATATTTTTTTTAATAGTGTTTTGGGTTTCTTTGGATAAATACCCAGAAGTGGGATCACTGGGTCATAGGGCAGTTCCTTTTTTTAATTTTTTGAAGAAACTCCATACTGTTTTCCATAGTGGCTGCACCAACCTGCATTCCCATCAACAGTGCACAAGTTCTTCCTTTTACCACATCTCCGCCAGCACTTGTCATTTGATGATTTGTTGATGGTGCCATTCTGACAGGTGTGAGGTGATATCTCATTGTTTTTTGTTTTTTAAATTTACCTTTATTGTTGAAAGAATTACAGATATCCCTTTTTCCCCCCATTGACTCCTTCTACCCTGTACCCTCCCCCCACCCCAGGCCTTCACCACGCTATTGTGTCCATGGGTTATGCATTTATGCATATAAATTCTTTGGTTAACCTCCCCACCACCCCACCACCCTCGCCTTCCCTCTGAGATTCCTCAGCCTGTTCCATGCTTCTGTGTCACTGGATCTATTTTGTTCATCATTGTGGTTTTAATTTGCATTTCTCTGACAGTGACACTGAGCATCTTTTCATATGCCTGTTGGCCATCTCCATGTCCTCTTTGGAGAGGTGTCTATTCAGGTCATCTGCCTATTTTTTAATGGGATTGTCTGTTTTTTTTGTTGTTGAGTTGTATGAGTTCTTCATAAATTTTAACCCCTTATCAGATGTATCATCGGCAAATATGTTCTTTTATTCAGTAGATTGTCTTTTTGTTTTGTTAGTGGTTTCCTTTGCTGTGCAAAAACTTCTGAATTTGATGTAGTCCCATTTGTTTATTTTTTATTTTGTTTCCCTTGCCCAACAAGAAAAATGCTGCTAAGAGAACTGTTAGAGATTTTATTGCTTGTGCTTTCTTCTAAGAGTTTTATGGTTTCAAACCTTACATTTAAGTCTTTAACCCATTTTGAGTTTATTCTTGTTTGTGGTGTAAGAAGTTGGTCTAGTTTCATTTTTTTGCGTGTATCTGTCCAATTTTCCCAACACCATTTATTGAATAAACTGTCTTTACCCCATTGTATGTTTTTGCCTCCTTTGTCATATATTAACAGACTGTAAAGGAGTGGGTTTATTTCTGTGCTCTATTCTGTTCCATTGATCCATGTGTCTGTTTTTATGATAGTGCCGTGCTGTGTTGATTACTGTAGCCTTGTAGTACAGTTGATATCAGGTAGTGTGCTACCTTCAGTTTTGTTCTTTCCAAGATTGCTGTGACTATTTAGTGTTTTATGGTTCCATATACATTTTTGGATTATCTGTTCTGTGAAATACCATTGGTATTTAGATGGTAATTGTGTTGCATCTATAGATTGGTTGGGTAGTATGGGTGTTTTAATGATGTCCATTCTTGGTGGGGGGGCATGAACACCATGGCAGGTTTTGAAAATGACACCTACTTCATGTTTCAGTCCTCCTCGCAGTCCGAGCACAGGCATGACAGGCACCGTTCAAGCCTGTGATAAGGACTGAGTGACTCAGAGAGGTGGCTTCCTGCCTCTCTGGGAGGCAGTAGCACCTGAAACAAGGTTTAGTACCTGGGCGGCACCCAGAGCCAAGACCAAGGGTGACAGTGAGAAACCCATAGCCTCTCTGTGCAGCAGCCATATCAACACTTGTTTACCTTTTCCCACCAGAATAACCAGTGTTTTTATTGGCCTAAAGCCCCTTTCCTCATTATTCTGTGAACTAACATTGTTTTAATACTTTTTTTCAGTTTTTACAGCTTTATTGAGGTTAATTTCCATTCAGTAGGTTGCACATAGAGTGTATGAGTTGATAAGGTTTCACACACACACACACTCATGCACACACGCACACACACACACACACACACTCCTGTGAGACATCAACACGTCAGATGGCGAACATTTCCATTACCACCCAAAAGTTTTCTCTAACACTTTGTAATCCCTTTTTTCTGTCTTCCCTCATTTATCCCAAGCAATTACTGATTTCTTTTTTGTCAGTGTAGATTAGTTGCCAATTATGTAAAAGGATTATACAGTTAAGTACTCTTTTCTGTCTGGAGTCATAATTTATATAAGATTAGCCATGTTGTGTGTACTAGCAGTTTATTCCTTCTTATTGCTCATTAGTAGCCCATTGTATGGATGCACCACAGTTTGTCTTTCATTCACTCATTGAAGGATATTTACATTGTTTCCAGTATGAAGCTACTAAAATTAAGCTGCTATATACATTTGAAAATTTTGTGCCTTCGTATGAGCGTATGCCTTTATTGCTCTTGGGCACATACTTAGGAGTAGAAGGGATGAATCATATGACAGGCACATGTTTAGTTTTTTTTAATTTAACTGTCCTGTTCTTTTTAACTATTTTTTAAATAAATAGGTAGAAATATTAGGATATTAGAAGACATGAAGTCTCATATATGTGTGTTTATGGGTTTGTATATATAATATGATGTGTTTATATATTCTATGTTTGTCTTATTTATACTTTCATAAATAACAAAAGTATAATTTTACTCTCAGCAAGTAGGATTATTAGAGCCACTAATTATACAAAGTGCAACAAAGCATCATAATTACATATTCTCATGGCAGAGCTGAATCCATACGTTTTATATAATTTAGTAATTAATTTCAGGTCTAAGTTACTTAGTATTGACCAGAATTATATATAAAATATTAATATATATGATTTATAATGAAGTGTTCAGCCTATTACTGCAAACAATATATTCACTAGTATATTGAAGCTGGTATATTCACTAGTCTTAAATTTAAACATCCTTTGATGAGAAAGTTTATTCTTAATTTGCTTACATTAAAATTATACAAGCTAGGGGGTCTCCTGAGATTTATTTTCAGGCTTTTAGTATGTTGCCTTGGAAAGATGATGATGTCAGCCCTGGCCACTGTTGCTCAGTGGTCAGAGCACTGGCCCATGCACTGGGTTGCAGGTTCGATCTCCTGCCCTGGTGGGTGGGGCAGGTGCTAGAGGCAACCAATTAATGTGTCTCTCACATCGATGTTTCTCTCTCCCTTCTGCCCTCCCTTCCACTGCCTCTAAAAAAAAAAAAAAAGGAAAAAATACCCTTGGGTGAAGATTAACAAAACAAAACAAAACAAAACAAAAAAAGATGATGTCAGTGCTTAACGTGGTGAGTGAAATCTCATCTCACAATCAATAGAAGTTACCATTTGATCTTGTGTATGCCTGGCACAGATTTCTTTATTGAAAGACATGAAAGACATAGAGAAAGGGTTTTTCCCTCCTTTATACATCATATATTAACATTAGAAATATAAGCCATCTATAAGCCAAAAAAAGAGTGTTCACCAGAAACTGACCATACTGGCACCTAGATCTTATTGACTTCCTACCTGCAGGACTGTGACAAAATAAATTTTTGTTTTTTAACCATCCAGGCTGTGGTATTTTTTATGGCAGCCCAAGAAGACTAATACAACTTAATAAATAGTATCTACAAAACATAGCAAATATTATAATCAATAATAAAATGTTAGAAAGCGTTCTTTTTAAAATCAGGGCAAGATAAGAATGTCAACTATCACTGCTTTTATTCAACATTGCAGAAGAGGATCTAGTTATGTCAGGAAGACGAGAAAAGACAATTAGATGTATAAGGATTGGAAAGGAAAAAAGCTAAACTGTCATTTTTCTAATACGGTAGTCCCCCTTTATCTGTAGGGGATACATTTCAAGACCTCAGTGGATACCTACTGAACCCCACATTATATATATGTATGTATATACATATATGTATAATATTGGTACACATATATAATGCTTCCTATACATAAATGCTTATGGTAAAGTTTAATTTATAAGGCACAGTAAGAGAATAACAACAATAACTAATAATAAAATAAAACAATTATAATCATACTCACCACTAATTCTTATATTTTTCAGGACAAAACTAACCCTGAATCTGTGTAACCATCCCTTACTTGCAGTAATGGCATGTGTCATTAGCAAAGTTTTGGTCAACAAGGGACCACATGTACTATGGTGTTTCTATAAGATTATATTGGAGCTGAAAAATTTCTATTGCCTGGTGACATTGTAGCCATCGTGGCACAACACATTACTCCATGTTTGTGGTGGTTGATGTGGTATAAACAAACCTACTGTGCTGCCAGGCTTATAAAAGTATAGCACATACAGTGCATCATGTTTGATGATGATAATAAATGACTTTGTTACTGGTTTATTTATTTGCTATACTGTACTTTTATACTCTCATTTTAGAGTGTATTCTTCCTACTTATAAAATTTCCCTGTGAGACAGTGCGCCAGGTGATGCCGGCGCAGCCTCCTGCATCTCGTGCTGCGGCATCTCTTGGTGGCCGCAGGTGCTCTGGTGCGTGCAGCCGGGGGAGTGGCCGGGTGAGACTCCGTCCGTGGGCTCGCCCCTGGAGCGCCGTCGGTGCCCTGTAGGTCTGGGCGAGCGCCCCGGTGCTCACACAGCGACACATGGCCCACGGCGCTCCTCGGAGCCTGTGCCTGTTGCTAAGCAGTGTGCACGACAATACTGAAGGGAGTATTTTTAATTGGTTTAAAACATGAGTAATGGAAAGACATTTTATCTGTGCTTTGCAAAAGAGAGAAATATGTAAGATTTTGTAGAAACAAAGGGTGGTCAGTCCATGGTTATGAGTTATAGCCCTGCCCTCATCATAAAAATACTTCTATCATTTGTTTGAACTCCTTTTTATACTGTCTGTTCATTGAAGATCACAATATATTATGACACTGTTATTAAGAAAAGAAGCCTCACATGTTATTTTTCTAATGCAGAAAGCATGACCTTTTTGGGGCTGGCCAACATTTTATTCTTATAATAGTTTTAACATCACATATAAAAAATATTTGAACCTCTTTTTCTTCAGACAGCTCTTTGCATTCTTATTTGTTTTCTGTCGTATTTGACAAATTTAAAACACAAATAAGTGATAGGAAATGTTACCAGAGTTAAAATAGCACTTCTGACTACCAACTAGTGATGTTTGTGGTCTAGCAAAGCTGATAAATTAGGTGCTGTTGTAGGTTCAGCTAGAGCAAATGAAAATAATTTATCAGAAAAACAAAGAAAATGAAACACTGAATCACCACAGTTTTCAAGATTAGGGAATCAATCAAACCTCTAGAAGTGACGAGTTTAGCAGCATGATTGTGGATTTTAACAATTAAGCAGTGCATTCATTCTGAAGGATTTATGGCCCTTATTTTATTACAAACTTTAGTAATACAAGAACCCAACAAAATATGAAATATAGTCCAATCTGTTAAAAAGGAAAAACAACTAACATCTCTCAAAAAGTAAAAAAAAGTAGTCAACATGCTGAAAATGCTGATGTTTAAAATACTAGTTTAGGGAAACATGCCTTTTTTTAAAATTTATTTTGTTTATGTTAGATACGCAATGAGACAGCACAATTTTAATATTCAGTTGACATATTTATGAAGAACAATCAGTGGGTACCTCACTGATTTTTATACACATACTCCAGTATCTATAATACAATATTTAGTATACTTGCTAATATTCTGGGTCATTCTTAGCAAATGTTTAAGAAGGTTTATTAATGTTATTGAAATGGAAGTCATTAAAAAAAGAAAAGAAAATGTGAGTGAATTGATTTTGATTAAAAATATGGATAACAAAGGAAGTCACAAAAGTGAAAGCCCTAACTAGGGAATACTTTGTTTACCTTGCCTTGTTTTAACTAATTGATCTATACTCTTTCATCTGAGTCTTAAGTATAGAGGAAACATTAAGATGACAACACCAACTTAATATAGAGCCTTAAAACTTAGTTTTTGATGATTTTTACCAACCAGTAATTATTGAAATTGTTCTATTATTTTATACAGTTTGCTATGATATTTACTATGTTTCTTGTCATTTCATCTTTTCAAAAAAACTATAATTTATCAGTATTTTGAAAGTATGAAATTTAAACCAGTCAAACTGAAACATATTTTGGATTTCAGAAGTGAGCAAATAGGAACATTGAGAGGTTATTAATAATGAATAATTCGAGCTTTCTAGCTAAAGAAGCAGCTTTTCAAATAAGAGCCATTATAATACATCATTTTGTTTTTAATTAAATTTATTGGGGTGACATTGGTTAATCAAATAATATAGGTTTCAAGTGTCCAATTCTATGATACATCATCTGTATATTGCCTTGGGTATCCACCACCCAAAGTCAGATACTCTTCCATCTCCATGTACTTGACCCCCTGACCCCTGACCACCCTACCCCCCACCCCTCTTCCCTCTGGTAACCACCATACTGTTGTCTGTTTTTGTTTGTTTGTTTTTACTTGTTTATTGTTGCTTTCAGCTTTGTATCCCACATATGAGTGCATCATATGGTTCTTGACTTTTTCTGTCTGACTTGTTTTGCTTAGCATGATATTCTCCAGAGCCATCCATT
This sequence comes from Miniopterus schreibersii, assembly GCF_964146895.1. Lineage (NCBI taxonomy): Eukaryota > Metazoa > Chordata > Mammalia > Chiroptera > Miniopteridae > Miniopterus > Miniopterus schreibersii. Next base: position 15,325,804 of record NC_138112.1, on the reverse strand, counting down.
TTATCGCAAATGGCAATATTTCATCTTTTCTTACAGCTGAGTAGTATTCCATTGTGTATATGTACCACTGTATATTTTTTATCCAGTCCTCTATCAAAGGATACTTTGGTTGTTTTCATGTCTTGGTCACCATGAATGCTTCAGTGAACATAGGGGTGCATATATCTTTGTGAATAAATGTTTTTAAATTTTTTGTGCAGACACCCAGAAGAGGGATTGCTGGGTCATGTGGTAACTGGATTCTTAATTTTTGAGAAGCCTCCGTACTGTTTTTAGGTTCTTTTGTTTTTTAACTGCTTAAGTAAATCAGTAAAATATTAAGCCAATTGAATAGATAATGGGATTAAACTTGTTTATTTTGGTCTTTGTTTTTATAAAATAAATATGTCTGTTTTTGTACCTATGCTGTTTCTGTTCGACTGAAGTCATTTTCATTTGTTGCTACTTATTTTGTTCATTCAGGTTATTTCACAGTTGAGGATCTTGGGCAGATCAGTAACAGCTGGTTGCAAATTTGATAGAGAAATCTGGTCTAATGAACTTTCTCCTGTCCTTAATCTCTGGAAGAAACTAAACCAGGTTAGTAGTGGAAAATCATTCTGATTGTTTCTCCCTAACCTTTTTCCCCCTTCAGTTTTACCTACAAATTGTCCATGTTGGTAAAATTTGGCATTGACCTGCCCTTAATATATACAATATTTTGGAATGAGATGGAAGAAATAATAGTAAAAGAAATCGATCCGCCGAGGAAGCAGTGTCACCAGTGTAATTTGTCTTTCCTGGTCGTGTGCTGTGTCATCCTCTATACCTGCTATATTTTTGCTCACACCTTGCCTTCTTTCTCCAGAGTGTCATATTTTGGGATAGCGTGTCCTGAATCTTGTCCTTTTAGTGAACATTTGTGAAGTTGCAAGGGACAGCTCACATTGCTGAGTATGTGATCACCTACTAGCTCACTTTCCTTTGGACTGGATTCTTTTAAATTTGGGCAGTTCCTGAAGTTCATGAAGTTGACTTTTCCCACTGTGTGAAGTTTCCTGAAATATGCAGTTTAGCCTTCCTTGCCTTACCTACTTCTCTCCATTAGGCCCATTACATTTTATTGTTGTCCCATCCCTTCCACTCCTATCCCCTTCGCTAATAACAAGCAGATACCTTCTTCATAACTCTGGATAATTTTTTCCTGTTATTACATAAAGAGAATCAGGGAAGGGACTTCAAAGATAGATAGATAGGTAGGTAGATAGATAAGTAGATAGGTAGGTAGGTAGGTAAGTAGGTAGGTAGGTAGGTAGATGATAGATAGGCAGATGATAGATATAGATGATGATAGATGATGATAGATAGATAGATAGATAGATAGATAGATAGATAGATAGATAGATAGATAGATAGATAGATGATAGACAGACATTATTTGCCTCCTAAGACCCAACCCAATATAAGAAACTCATTAATTCTTTACCTTTTTCAACTCTTCACTTTTCTCATTTGGGTTGTAGATATAGTCTATTACTAGCTCTCTGATGTTGGATTCATGCTATACATAACTCCACAGTTCCTACATACAAAGGAAAAAGTGGGGAGCCTGGTTAGAGTAAAATATAGGAATATTGAGGTAAGTGTGGGGCAGAAGCACAGATTAAAGTAAATGATGTTGAAATACTTTATTGTAGGGGAGGCACCTTGGGATCATATTTATAAGTTCATATAGAGATCATTAAAGGTCATATAAGGTCATATTTATAAGCTCAGTAGACTCTCAAAATGAGTCGTCATTCTAAAGGGCTACACAGAGGGGATGGAAACTGTGAATCCCAACCTAAAACAAAGAATCGAAAGGAAGGTGAAATACAGATTTTTGGGTAATTTTTCAAACCCATTGGCATGTGGCTGCTTTGGCTTTATTGTTCCTAATAAAGATAGATAGGTGTCCTTGGACTAAACCTGGGATTCCCACCTTTCAGTTCATGTTCTACTCTTATTAATCTCTTTCTGGATCATATAATTCACCTGTTTGAAAACTTATTTGATTGCTTAGGAATAAAATAAAATGCCAGCTTGTTAGCATGGGCATTTGTGGTCTCATCCCAGACTGGCTGTCTTCATTCTGACTTCTTTGAACCACATGTCCCATGTTTTTCTACACTTGAATAGTTGCTGGGTTTTTTGTATTTTTGTTTGTTTTTAACATGCCAGCTACTTTTTAACATTTGTATTTGTTCGTGTGGTTCCCTCTGCATAGATTTACCTTTCTCTCTGCTCATGGGGTAACTTTTTTATAATTCTTACTAGTCTAACACAAATACCACTTCATAATTTGCAGAGATCTGCATTACAAACACTGGGGGAAATAATGAAAATGAAATGATTAAAATGAAATACTTCTTAATATCTCTTTGGATTGACTCTAAAGATCACTTTTCATTAGTAAGACAGGATCAATGTGTCATTTAGAATAGCAAATGCCAGTTCTTAGGGGTGTTTGTGTGTGTGTGTTTATATAATTTTTAGTTTAATACAGTTTTACCATTGTTTATTATAAAACCACACTGCAAGGTAATATAAAGTTTTATTAAAATAGGACAGAAATGAAATATTTTACCATTTTTTCTTAATGCAATATACTGTAGTAAGCATTATCATGCTTACTACATGGACTATGAAATTCCACTGCCTGGTTTAAAATTCTGACTCTGCCACTTCTAGATATGACTGCACATTTTGTTTCACCTCTTTGTCTAGTTTCCTGCTCTGTGAAATGGGGCTAGTGATTGCTATAATGACTAGATTGGTTAATACTGAGTACATGGAAGTGTACCCAGCCTATGTTAAGTGCTCAATGAATGTTAGCTATTATTATGCAAATTTAAAAATAATATTAGGATGAAATTGCTTTAAGGTTTTTACATTTTGGAAATTTGATATACCTTTGATAACTAATCAGTGAATTTAGAAGAATAGCATACATTTTCTAGTATTAATCTTATGTAATTAACTAAGAAGCTTATCCTAATTAGATAAAAGAACAGGTTTGTAGAAAAATGTTAATATATTGGGTCACTTAGAATTGTAATTAAATTGTACATGCAAAGGATTTTCAATCAAATGCTAATCGAATTGTTTTAAATTAATTACTTTTTACCATAATTATGATCATTATTTTTTATGAATGATTAATATCAGTTCTGAATAAATGTTACTTTTAGTGTTTTTCTATTGTGCTTCTAGTGTACAATATTTCATATACATTTCTATGTGTCTGAATGTGGATGTGTGTATACTGTTTCATTAGACTTGAGTTTTTTAATACTCATTAATTTCATTATTTGTCCACTAAATCAATAAATTCTAAAAGGAAATCTTAAATAATATTTTGCTCCGTTATTCTGAAAATTTTTTAAAATCAGTTTTGAAAGTCAGAAATCTAGGAAACCTAATCACATTTTTATTAGGTCACTTAAGCATCTTATTTATAAGATAGAAACAGTTTTTTCTTTTAGTTTTTCTGTTGTTGCCTTTGTCAAAGGGAAAAAGTTAATAAAAAGTATCATTTCACTGACAATTTATTTTTTATTTTTTTATTCTGACAATATAAACACTATAAACATTAATGGCAAAATTTGTGGTTTATGAGTACTACTCCTTTTTAACATTGTCATTAGCATTAAATATATAGTTATGACAGTGCCTGATGCTTAATAGTCACTCAAAAAATGTTAATTTTATTATTGTTGTTGTACTGTTTTTATAATTATTAGAAAATAAAGTATTTTTAATTTACCTTTGGATAGGTAGTAAAATCAAGATAGAGAAGGGGTCTGCGTGAGTTTAGCATTCTACTTTATTGTCTCTAAAACTTCTAAACCCAGAGATTTATTGTATTATCTTCAGTAAAGTATAACACTCTTATTTGCATGGTCAATATAGATTCTTTTCAAAGTTATATTAAATTTATAATAGCCAAATTAATCTATCAATGTTACATTTCATCATCATAACATTTTGTTTATTGCCTCTCTTCTTTCCCTGAAGCCATTGCCATAATTTAGGTTTTGGTTCTTTTCTCACATGGATTATTGCAGAAAACTCCAAATTTGACTTTCTTTCTAATATATACTTCCTCCAAGTCCTATTTCATATCATTATCACATTAATTTTCCTAAAGAAAGTATTTTTTCTCACAGCTTGACTCCATATAGAACCTTCTCTCTCAGCCTCTTCCACGGTCAGGCTGATCTCAGTGCTCCATAACCAGCCATGGTGGATTCTGTCTGTGAGAGATCCTAGAAGTTCCTTCTGGGATTTCCTAGCTATGCTAAGCCAATGGCCAGCTGAAGTCCTCGCATCTCACAGAAGCCTTTTCAGCTGTTATATTTTTCTCTCCATGTATCTATAGTACTAATTTATAACTTGCTTAATAGTTCCCATAAAAGTTGTGTTTTAAACTAGGCAAGTTAATATATGGCAGTTAGATAGAGGAATGCTCTTATTTGGGAGAGTTTTGAAATTTATGCATGTAAATGTTTCAAGTGAAACAGCTTAGTGCCACATTCTCGTTTTAGAGTTTTTTATCATTATTATCAAGTTATGGTTAATCATTAACTGAGTTAAAATAATAATTAAGGGATGAAAATAAGTTTTTGATGAAAAGTATATAGTAGCCATTAGGTTCTAATCACTTCCCATTAAATATATAAAGGACCTTAGCTGAGTCACTTCTGAACTTTTTCTTAGCTTCTCCTTGGGTGAAAAAGGAGTTCTCTGCATTCATTTGTTCGTTTGCTCTTTCATTCATACTCATCAAGTGTCTGTTGATGTGCCTGCTGTATGTTAGGCACTGTGATAGAGGAGCTGTGATTTACTAAGTGGTGATAACAACACACACAAAAATATAGGTATGACAATATTCTTTGGGATCCCAGGTGAGGGAATGATTAATTTTGCTGAGAGTAAGTCAGGGATGATTACATGAGTAAGAAGTAATTCTCTTGATAAAAATAGAGGTTACATGATGTGTAAGAAGTTCTGTGAATTAATAAAAGAGGGAATGGTATTTTAGGGACAGGAGAAGTCTGCCCAGTTTGTTATTATAACCTGACAGAGTAAAGGAAGCTTGGAATGGAATGGTGGCTACACATTAGAGCAAAGACCTTAGTAGCACCAGGCTGGGAAGATTCAAATGCTGTGCCAGAGTGGGATGTGACAAAGCTATTAAGAAGGGGATGTGGAAGTAATAAGTAAAGATCTATGTTTTATAAAGGCAAAACTGATGATAGGAACAGTGGATTAGACTGAGATAGTAGAGGCCTGAAAACAAGTAAGAGGAAGTTACAGTGTTCTAAGAGCAAGGTGGTGGGAACTTATATTGAGTATTGTGGCAACCTGAAAAGTAGAATCAGTCTTCAGGGGGCTATTGTACGGATCTAGTAGAAAATAGATTTGAACACAATGTCAAACAAACAAAAATCTTTAACTTCCACAGCCAAAAGTCTTTTTATAAGTAATGTTTTATTGATCCAAAACACTAGTCAAAAGGAAGACCTGTACCATGGCTAGATAGAAAAGACAATGCATGAATTGTCCTAGAATTTTGCTAGCATTTTTATACATCAGTTAGAGGGAAGGGGGGAAAAGTAGTAGTCTGAAGGAAATTTACATGAGCTATATAGGCAAAGAGGTGGGAGAAGGTGAGGGGGGTCAGCTCTGGGATAGGCTCAGAGTTCACATACAGAAATGCCTAATCCTATGAGTGAGCAGTGGGTAGCAGTCCGGAAAGCCCACCTGTAAACAACAGGTGCCTGACTAAAATAATCTGCTGAAATAGCAACCTGGAAATTAATCCAGAGTTCCAACAGGCAATGGAAGGAATGTGAGCAGTTTTCTGTTATATGGCCAGCAGCCATTAACAGTCTTAACAGTTCTCTTTCTGTCACTCTCAGACGCTGTAACTGAATTTAGAGCATCTCAGAATTTTCTCCTTATGAACACTGCAAAACCATGGACTAAATATTTTTATTATTATTCTTATTTGTATATTTTTAAAAGTTTCGTCCTAGCAGTATTGAATGACATTGCCATAGTCAAGACCTTTTATTTATTTAGCCTTTCATGCTTGAAGGCTAAGATGTTGAAACTTTTAAAAATATATATATATATCTTTATTGATTTCAGAGAGAGGAAGGGAGAGGGAGAGAGAGAGATAGAAACATCAATGATGAGAGAGTCATTGATCAGCAAGCCCCCGACGGGATCAAGCCTGCAACCCGGGCATGTGCCCTGACCGGGAATTGAACCGCAATCTCCTGGATCCTATGCCGACGCTCAACCCCTGAGCCACGCCTGGCCAGGCAAGATGTTGAAATTTTTAGTCACTATATTAGTGATTTTATCTTGTTCAGGAAAATACATAATATATATAAAAATGTAATTATAACTTCTAGCATTACTGTGTGTTAATATTAATTCATGTTATATCATCTTTAAAATAGTTTAAATGCATGATTTAGTAACATCTCATATTTTTGCGACATTTCCCCTGGTATGTCTATTGAAAAACTTAGTATAGTAGTTTAAAAAACAATAATTTGAAAAGCAAAATACTGAAAAGCATGACACATGAAGAACCTAATCTTACTTAAAATTCTGCAGGTATGCATTTGAAAAGTCAGTTCATGCTTTAAACTTTTTATTATGCACCAGCTACCACCCAGCAATTTTAATACCTAGTTGATGGTGATAATGGATGAGATTTACTGGCATTCTGACCAGTTTACATTTCCTTTATATACCTTGAGAACTCCCTTTAGTTCTCATTTAAATTACCCATATGGTAAGAGTTACATATAAAATTATCTCTTTTAGGGTGATAGAATTTGTTGAGAGAGAAAAAATAGGTGATGGACTTTTTTTTCTGAGCAATAATTGAACAAGTTGACCCAGTACCTATTTTATTATTTCTTTGTGTATTTGTCAAATTGAATTTTTAGATTCAGCATAGCTTAATTTCAAAAGAATGCATTGAAATTAAATTAAAATCTAGAGCACTGGAACAAACAATAGGACTGTTACTTTGTTAATGAAAATTAGACTCTTGTCTAGTTTTCTTCTTTTAATTAAGGTGAAATCATATAAAATATAATTACAGTACTTTGGCTTTAGAAATTTTAAGGTAGGGAACATATCTATAGTAAATACCTTTGTTGGATAAGAGGACTTCTCCATTGTGCTTAGAGCTATTTGGAGGCTTTCAAAAACTTCTGAAACTCAGCAAATATAACACTGTCAATAAGTCCTAGCTGAAAGATTTTCCTTGGAATTTAGTTCTTAGTAAAACTTTATCTACTACCACCAACCCCCAAAACCTGTTATGTTTTTTTCCTTTTCATAAACAAGAACTATGTAATTTACAATAAATCAATTTTCACTTGTGTATTCCAGTCAGCAAAGCAGAAAACACACTAGGTATTTCAACAAATAATTTAATATAGGGAATTGGTTATACGAGTGTTGTAGGGCCCAAAAAACAATAAAAGGGAACAACTAAATAACTGAGATATTTGCAGGAAGTATTTCCCCTAGAGCTAGGGAAGCAAGGGATGAGTCTGAGGTCATCAGAACCTAGAAACTTGGAGAAAGGTCCCAGGGAGGTGGGACTCAGACTTTGAGGAGAGAGTGGTGTCTCCTCAGAAGTACTGATATGTCCATGCTTGGCTGATTCTGATGTCCTGAAATAAGCTGGACGCTGGAACCAGCTGCCGCAAGGGGTTAAGGACTGTTGCTGAGAAGATGCTGAGAAGAATGCAAGCTAATAGGAGGGGCAGAGTTTCTTTTTTCCTGTTCATGCTTTCCATTCTCCTCTAGAAATCCCATTTGGCAGAACCTAACAGGACATCAGCTGGAAAAGGAGAACTTCAGTTTGCAGTCTCAGCCTCGGCATCACCCACCTAGACACAAAAAGAATAGAAAGCTGGGTTGATTTGGAGCTGAGAGCTTATATCTCCTCTCCAAGAACAGGGTATGCCTTTCGATAGGGTGTGCCCTTCCTTAAGGTATGCATTTCTGGGGTACACCTTTCCATGGGGTACACCTTTCGATAGGATATGCCTTTCCATGGGGTGCACCTTTCGATAGGGTATGCCTTTCAATAGGGTACACTTTTCGATGGATACGCCTTTCCATAGGGCGCGTCTTTTGATCGGGTACGCCTTTCCTTAGGATGCACCTTTCGATGGGGTGTGGCTTTTGATAGGTTACGCCTTTCCATAGGGTGCGCCTTTCGATAGGGTAGGCCCTTCCTTAGAGTATGCCTTTTCATAGGGTATGCCTTTCCATACGGTATGTCTTTCGATAGGGTGCGCCTTTCGATAGGGTAAGCCCTTCCTTAGGGTATGCCTTTCCATAGGGTGTGCCTTTCCATAGGTTGCGCCTTTCCTTGGGTGTGCCTTTCAGTGGGGTGTGCCTTTCCTTAGGGTATGCCTTTCGATAGAGTACACCTTTTGATAGGGTGTGCCTTTCGATGGGGTATGCTTTTTGATAGGGTGCACCTTTTGATGGGGTGCGCCTTTCGATGGGGTACACCTTCCGATGGGGTGCACCTTTGCCTTTGATTTTTATTCTGTTTTTCTTTTTGTAACGTTCTGTTTCTTGATTTGCTTGGTTCCATAATTCCCTCACTCTTTTTTTTCTTTAAGCACTGAAAGCTATGTCACTATTTTAACGGTACTCCACAAATTTGTATATGTGTTTTCATTATTGCCCAGTTTTAAATATCTTTAAATTTTCATTATGATTTCATCTTCTGCAGTATGTTGTTGTTGTTGTAACGGGAGAAAGTTTAATGCAGGGACAGTTTACACAAGAAGGGGCAGGGCGAAGGAAGTCAGCAAGGAAGGGAAGCACTGTAAGATTAACAATAGCAGTGAACAGCTAAGGCCTCTGTGCCTGAGCTGGCAGGGAGGGTAGTCACTCAAAGGAGCTGTGACTGTCTCTGTTGGAGGGACTGCTTGACAAGAGCTGCTACAGTTGGGGTTGGGGGTTGGGAGAGGGACAAGTGCCAACCTGTAGCCTAGCAGGGAGGGAGCCCAGAAATAAATGCTCCGAACACTCCCCCTTGCCTCTGGTTCAACCAAAGGACTCTAGAGCAGAAGGGTCACTTTATTGCAAAATAACAAGATCACCCTCTGGGCAAAGAGCTAAGTAGAGAAGACCTAGAGAAACTGGAGGTGGAAAGGGTAATACCCAGCACAGCCTTTATTTTCATTGCATTTCAAAGCAAGTTGTGTATATCATTTGCTTTGATATGCACCCTAAATAAAGAATTTCATCTTCTGTAACTACCATATTATTAACATTATCTTACTTTACTAAAGAAACTATAGTTTAATTAACAGTAATTAAATTAAACAATAATTAATTTAATACCAGTCCATGTGCAAATTTCCTGTCTACAACTATATTTTAACAGTTCATTTGAACTCAGATCCAAACAACTGCTACATATTGTGTATAAATGTTATCTCTCTCTAAATCTAGACATCCCTTCCCTCCCTTATATCATGAATTTTCAATCACATGTTGGCTAGTTGAAACCATGTCATATGTCTTTGTTATAATGCCCTATATTCTGATTTTAGCAGAGTTGCTTCATTGGTGCTTGTTTTACTTGCTCTCCTGTCTCCCAAATTGCTACAGGTTTGAACTTAATTTTAAAGGCTGAGTATGTGAAGTTTGTTTGTTTACATGACTGCTTCTTAGGTAAAGCTGAATTCGTTATACTATATCATAGTATAGTATAGGAAGGGCACACCTTATCGAAAGGCATACTCTGTTCTTGGAGAGGAGATATAAGCTCTCAGCTCCAAATCAACCCAGCTTTCTATTCTTTTTGTGTCTAGCTGGGTGATGCCGAGGCTGAGACTGCAAACTGAAGTTCTCCTTTCCAGCTGATGTCCTGTTAGGTTCTGCCAAATGGGATTTCTAGAGGAGAATGGAAAGCATGAGCAGGCACATATTGTGTGGTGCTAACTGATCAGTGATTTCTAATGGTGACAGTCACTTTCTCAATGTAAATTTCTCTATCAACTTCCACCTAATAGTGTTAACACCCATCAAAATGATCAGAATTGATTTTTTTAAATATAGTGTCGAAACTTCTAATTCTCACTTCTTACAAAACTACTTGCTTGAGTTCTATTTAGAAGAGCTATTCCACATTCACCAGGACTATGGATTTACCATAAAGTACAATTCATACCAGAAAGTCAGGATAAATGCTTAATTTAAAAAATCAATTTCCAGAGTAATGAATTGGCATCCTAAAAATTTCCAGTGGTGTAAATGAATTTTTATATATTTTTCTCTTTGTCACCTCCTACATTCATTATTTTACTCATGATTTTTATTTTAAATGAGGTAAAATTCACATAACAAAATTAAGCATTTTAAATACCGTTGTCTGCATTAGGTCTCTTAATGTGAGAGTGTGTTGTTATCTAGTATTCTACTAAGTTACCTCTTTTATGATAGTTTCACAGAACAGCAGAATCATTCTGGCCAAGTTATGGAGCAGATAGCCTATTAAATATACTTTCCTAGAAATATAGCCTTTTTAATATGCCATTTTTTGTATTAATCACCTAGTTTTCAAAAAAAAATGTTGCCATTTTGTTTTACATACCCAAGTTGTATGTGAAAAATGGCTTTCCATCAAAGGAACAAGGGATACAGACAAAGCTAAATGTCCTCTTGACAGTGATGTCTGCAAATTGTCTACCTCTCTCCCTAGGTGTAACTACTGGGTTTGGTGTTAATTAATATTATAGTATTTTAAGTAAAAGCTATGAAATTCTGACCCGGCCTGTGTGGCTCAGCAGTTGAGTGTCGACCTATGATCCAGGAGATCAAGGTTTGATTCTTAGGGCACATGCCCAGTTGCAGTCTTGACCCCCAGTCGGGGGCGTGCAGGAGGCAGCCCATCAGTGACTCCCTCTCATCATTGATGTTTCTATCTCTCTCTCCTTCTCCCTTCCTCTCTCTCTGAAACCAATAAAAATATATATTTTTAAAAAGCTATGAAATTCTGAAGGCATATATCATTAACAAACAATGTACATTTAAAACAAAAGCTGCTTTCTATTCACTTGCTAGCTTCCTCTCGATTTTTCTTTTAGAAAGGTGTGATAATAGCTTCCAATATCAGCTTCAGTACATCAACTCAAAATGCTCCCCTCCTCTGCGTTTCACAGCCTTGGCTGTACTTGCTTTACTAGTCACCAGCAATCTGGCCTTCTGTTTTAGTTCTTCAACATTTCTAATTTAAACAGTTTATTGGGTAATTAGCACACATTTGTCCTGTTTGACCTCTGCTTTAAGTAAAATACCTTTAATTGGAACCAAACTAAATAAAATGAGCTTTAAAACATGACTGCTTTGGTTGCCTTTGATCCACCTGATAATTTGGTATGAAAAGAAATAGTTATTACCAGGTTTGGAAATCTAAGCTCTGTTTATTTGCTAATAGCTGGCTTTGGGACAAACAAAACAGTAAAGCAGCCAGCTATCCTGAGGAATGGGCTTCCAGAGATTCTGTATAGATCTTTCAGCTCTTTAAACTCATCAAACTCATAGTACTACTTTCTTTCCTTTACTTGTTTTTGTTTTTGTTTTGTTAATTCTCACCTGAGGATATTTTTTCCATTGATTTTCAGAGAGTGTGAAAGGGAGGGAGGGTGGGAAAGGAGGGGAGAGAGGGAGCCAGAGACAGACAGAGACATTGATGTGAGAGAGTCATCGGTTGGTTGCCTCCTATATGCACTCCAACCTGGGCTGGGGATCGAACCTGCAACCCAGGCATGTGCCATTGACTGGGAATCAAACCCCAGACCCTTTGGTGTGAGGGTGGACTCTCTAACCCCTGAGCAACACCTGCCAGCGCTTTTTTCCTTTTCTAATTTACTTCTTTGCCCTCTCTTTCCTACAATCTTGTCAGAAATCCACTTTTGGATAGACACAATTTAATACAAATATGTCAGATTTTTGACCATTCCTATTATGAATGCTTGGGACGGAATCAGTTGAACTTAAATTAATCAGGACTCTTTAGATTCCAAGTGATGGAAAACCCAGTTCAGACTGGCTTAGGCTTAAAAGGGGAAATTACGGTTCACATAACCGAAAAAATGTTCAATTGGTTTCAGTAGCAGCTTGTTTCAAGGAATTTGAAAGGATGTAATTAGGACCCAGTAATGTTACATATGTTATATATATGATATATATCATATGTATTATATGCATGATATATAATTATATAAATATTCTGAAAGATCTGATTTACTGAAACTGTGAAACTGGTATGATACATGTGTACACATATGCAAACATACATATGCCCTGTTCTTTTATATGTTGGCACTATTTTTCATACAGACTCTCTCTTATTGTCACAAAGTGACTGCAGACTTCTATTGCATTTTGTTATCTCTGTTTGGTCGTGTGCCCCACCTTGAGCCAACTGCCGTGGTCAGGAAAATGGAATGCTCTAATTCCTTAAGCTCTAAGTTACACACTAATTTCCGGAGTTGAGTGGGTCAGCTCCACTGGAGCTATATGCACTGAGTTAGGAGAGGCCGTTCCTGCTCCTGAGAGTTATTAGGAAGTAGATGGCACTACGGCAGCGGAGCTGAGTCCTGAGGACGGAGACCTTCTGGCCCGCAAGGCCTAACATATTTACTGTCTGCACTTTACAGAAAAACTTGCTAACCTCTCATCTAGTCATTGCTTGAATTTCCTTTGGCGACAAAAATTCTTTCTGAGAGAGAACCATTTTCTGAAAGATCTAATTATATATATAAATATAACTACTTCCACATGTCATCCATTTTACTTGTCTAAAATAGCATCCCACTTAGAAAACTATTTCAGTTAAAACACAAAAATTCTGGATTCACACCTAAATTTGCACCAAATTAGACTAGTTTTTCTTGTCTAAAAGATACTCGTTGCATAACAGTTAAAATTTAAAATATCCTATAACCTTTTCCATCAACAACTTCATAATCAGATTTTCTATGAATACTCTTAGGTTTTTAATGACAAGATGAACTTTAAAATGTCAAAGCTGTCCTTCAAAAGTACATGATTCAGTCATTTGTATTTACTCATTTAAAAAAAAGCTTTTCTTAAAATAATCATCCTCCTAAAGATGTGACAGTCCTGTCTCAGTTAGTTTCACCAAAAAACATACAGTTTAGATGTTGTAATTTACTCATGGTGATTTTCGCTATATTTGAATTATAAATAATACTTAATTTGCTATTTTTTGTCTTAAAATTATGTAACACTAGCATGTTACTACAGCTATAAATCTTGTCTATACTTTATCCTTTTTAGAATGTGTAAGACATCTGCATTTATTTTTATAGTTAGAGTCATTTTACATTATTTTTTATTAAAATTTTGTGAAGGTCTACAGGAAGTGCATTATGCTATAAAAAATGGCAATACACTTGGCTGTCTTCTGCTGTGTTGTATTTTTCCCACTTGTAAACTTATCACAGATTTTACTACAGTTTGCCTTCCTACTTTTCATTTTTCTTTATAATTGTTGTCATCTTTCATTAATCGTTCACTTTTTGAGACCCAACTGTATACTGTTTTTACTCTGTTCAGTTGTTACTGCTGAACTTACAGCCCTTTACTTGATAGTCTCCAGACCTCTGTGCAGTAGAAATAAAATATGGCACCCTTTACGCATTGGTTCTTTAAAAGGGTGCCTTTTAAACACAAGTGGGAGCCATATATGTAATTCTAGTAGCCACATTTAAGAGGTGAAGTTAATTTTAATACATTTTATTTAACCTTATATATACTGAATATTAGCATTTCAACATGTAATTAATATAAAGATATTAATTTTATATTTTACCCCCTTTTTTCTTATTAAGTCTTTGAAATCCAGCTTTTATTTTATACTCCTGCACATCTCTAGACCATAGGGCTTACTTGGACTCTATTTGAATTTTAAGCCTTCTTGATTGTTACTCTCTTAAATAAACTTTTAAAAAAGTTTAGTACTTCTTTTGGATTATAGATAAATAGACTCTAGCTTGAATAATTTAAGTTTGGGCATCCTTGTGACAGTGCAGACAGTGCAGATTAGTCACCTCAACTTAATAGAGTGGATAAAAATAAACAAAATCCTTTAGATAAACTAAATTATTATTTGCTAAACTTGTTTAGCCTAAGATTAATAAATATTTAAATACCAGATATTCACTTCCAGGGATGTTTTTTAATATAAGGAATTACGGAAAATCTATAACCCAAATTTTATGTCATTTTTATCACTTAGTTGATGTAGTTTGGAGATGTGTTAAGTATTATTTATTGCATTCTCTGATTCAAATAGTTAATTCAATTTCAGTGTAAGGGGTAATCTACTTAATTTTGATGATATGATTTTATTCTGTTCTAGATTTAGTTTTGAGTTTACCATTATTTACTTTAATTTGTACATTTATGTACATTTATGTGTGTTTATCAAAAATGACATCAGCAACATTAATATTTTAAATATAGCAGTAATAGAAATAAAAATGCCTAAATTTGAGCTCATAGCCTAAAAACATGCCTTCACAAATGATCTTATGCCAATATCATTTATTTAATGATGATCGCTAGATCATCATATTATTAAATTATTTATCATGCTAAACAGATGAAAAAGAGACAGTGCTCTCATAGAACAATTAGACCAAAGAGAAGGGATCTTTAACTAGGATTGTAAGCAGACTATAGAGAAAAATAGGATAATGCATAGTAGGTAAGAGAACAGGACCTCCCAGTTTTATCTCTTGACGGTTCTTGGACAATTTTAGAAAACTATTAAAGATGATTTACCCCCTTTTAACCACCCTTTAGAAACAATTGAGATTCCTTGAGTTCTGTGGTGTGTTGTTTTTAATTTGAGAGGCCCTAGAAATTCCATATATCAGAGCTTCTGTTATTGTAGAGATGTATAAATCAGTATTGACACACACTGGTCTTGGGTACAAGATCTTTAGTGTGGTTTTCCAACATATACAGGGGTGGGCAAAAGTAGGTTTACAGTTGTAATATAAATAATGCATTAATTAATAAATAATAATACAAGAATAAACTATTTCACATACTCACAACTATAAGCCTACTTTTGCCCACCCCTGTATACTGGTAATTTTCAAATTAAATGTCCATTTACATTTTATTTCAAAGCCATTATTCTGCCCTCTTCATAGCAGCAGAGTGAGAGTGTAGCTATTTTTCTCTCTTTGCACTGGCTTGTAGCAACCAGCGCACTTTGAACTTTTTCTACTATATTGACTATTCTTTTCACTTTTTCTACTATACTGACTATTGCTTCTCAATGTATTTCTCCTTTCTCAATTCTCACCCCCTATTCTTAATTCCCACTCCCTTTGCACTTACATATTGGTGAACTTCAGAATTCTTTTCCTGTGTAATTACAGATTTTTGTAAATTTGCCAATCATAAAGCAAGAGTATTTGAAAACAGGTTAGGAGAACAAAAGGTTTTAATAACTTTTGAAGTATTCTGATATATCAGTGATTTATGTTACTTTTCAATTAATATGACATGATATACTGTTCTTTCAGAACTCAAACCTCATTCATCAGAAAGTGCCTCCTCCTAGTGACCGGCAGGGATCTCCAATATTATCATTCATCGTTCTTGAACAGTTTAATGCCATTCGCTTAGTACAAAGTGTTCATCAGTCTCTTGCCGCTCTCAGCAAAGTCATCAGAGGAACGACCTTATTGAGTTCAGAAGTACAAAAATTGGCAAGTGCTTTATTAAACCAAAAGGTAAGACAATACTAAATATATGTTTTTATTTCATTATCTTGTAAGTGACTCTTCCATCATGTATACATTTGTCAGAAGACTTACAGTTAATAGTAAGAGAAAACCCAAGTTAAACTAGCTTAAGCCTTATTGGAATTAATTGGCTGGTGTAACTGAAGGATCCAAGGTAGCTAGCATTAAGTCAGCTTAATGAAGGAGCTTAAAATTGTCATTAGGATCTCAGCTTGTATTATATATCTACCTTTCGAGTCATATTCTGTGTGTGTGTGTGTGTGTGTGTCTGTGTCCCCTCCATGTTGACTTCATTTTGGGGCAGGTCCTCTATACATGATGGTATTCTAGCAGCCTGAGTCTTATATCCTCTGAGCTCCACATGGACAGAAAGAACACCTGTTTCCTTGTAACTCAAGCAAAATCTTTGGATTAGCTTTGATCCAAACTGCTTGGCTTGTGTTTTATGCCTAGTCCCATACTGATTCTGCAGGCAGGGTATACACAGCTCTCATTGGGTAGGGCTTCAGCTAAATCTCTCTCCTAGGAGCTGAGGATGGATTCAGCTTCATCTGTAACACATGTACTGCAAGAAAGGGAAGGATGGTTACCCAGTAGAAAGTCAGGGTGTTTTAGTAGGAAAAAAGGGAAATCACCATGTCTCTTGCTGAATAATTGGACCATTTTAAATGATAGTAAAATCCATGTGTTTTAGATCTGTTGAATGGAAACAAAATCTATGGAGTAGACTGACATTAGCTATTTGGAGAACATAAACTTTATAGAACTTGGTATCTGAAAAAGGTTTCACTAGGCTCTATAGGAATCTAGAAAGAAAACAGTTGTTTGTTTTTTTCCTGTTTTTTACTTCGATATAGAGAAACCTCTGATAGTCAACCTGAAAGTCTTCTCTGTTTAAATATAAAACATAGCCTTTTCAGATCTTCCTGTATCTTCTCACTAATATATAAAAAAATTCTTTCTTAGTCAGTTTGGGCTGCTATCACAAATTACCATAGACTGGGTGGCTTAAACAACAAAAGTTTATTTCTCATAGTCTGGAGGCTGGGAAGTCCAAGATCAAGTTTCCAGGAGATCGAGTGTCTGGTGAGGTCCACTTCCTGGTTTGCTCATGGCCAACTTCTTGCTATGTCCTCACATAACAGAGGAAGGAGAGAGGAACCGAGCTCTCCCTTCTCTTCTTGGGAGTGTACTAATCACATCGTGAGAGCTCCAGCCTTATGACCTAATTACCTTTGAAAAAATTCATTTCTGACTATCATTATATTGAGGATTAGGGCTTCACTATATGGATTTTTGTGTATAGAAACTCTCAGTCCCTCACTATATCCTGTTCTTTTCCATATTTACAAAAAGACCTACTCCAACAACCTGGTGTCCTTTTTCATTTGCTTTGGAAAAAAATCTTAGCTTTGCATTGTTAAATAGTTCTTTTTTTTGTACTATTTAGATTACTATTAATCAACTGTGGTTATCAAAATACTGCGGTACTGTATTGTACTACAAATTGTAACTAATTTGTTTTTTATTTGAAGTAGGCATATTCTTGGTCATGAAAGCTCCTTGACACACTGAAGAAAGCAGTGGGAAAGCATTCTGAGAACTTCACATTTACTGATTTAATCACCACACCAAAACTACTAGATGGTACTACTGTTACCCCTATTTTATTGTGAGAACCTGAGGCAGAGGGGTGTTAAATAACATAACCAGACTCACACACAGAATCCTTGCAGAGTCAGGATTTGAACCAAGGCAGGGCTGGTTGCCATAATAAATGTAAATTATTTAAATTTACATAAAAAAGTAAATACTAATCAGAATACATTTCTTTAAAATGAAGATGCTTTATACGGGTAAACTGTATGGTATAGAACAATTTAGCAAAATAACAGCAATATAGGAACAAGGTATATCGTGAAGTATAGTAAAGTTCAAGTTAGATTAGATTTTGAGGTTTTTAAAGCCAAAGAAAAGAATTTGGACTAAATGCTGTAGTCAGTAAGAATTTTTTAATGTAGAAATAATGCATTAAAATGGCTGCGAAGGTGGCCTTGGAAGTAAGTGTGCTGTTTGAACCCTACTCTACCACTTAGCAGCTGTGTGACTTTGGGCAGGTCACGTAAACCTCTCTAAACTTTACTTTTCTCATTTGTAGAGTGGAATAGTAAGCGCACCTACCTCATGGGATTGTTGTGAGAATTAAATTAAATCATGGGTAAAGTGCTTGGCACCTACCTAGCACCCTACAACTGTTAGTTGTTTTTGTTATTGTTACTTTAGGGGAATTTTATTTGTAAAGAACAGCTCAGAGCATTTGTCTGGTAGCATGCAAAATGATTTTCTAGGTATAGGGATACCGTGTAGGCTAGTTACTCTCTGTTCATCTCAAGAGGTGGTTAGGGCATGGAATAGAGTGGTTCAAGAGGGTGCTGTATGACAGTGAAGAATATGAACGGTAATTGGCAAACCTGTTGTTCTGTTTCACTTCTGCTGTTAACCATCTGGGTGGCCTGTAACACAAATATTTGAAAAAAATAAAAAATTTAACTGTAAATTATTTTCTATGATTGTAATATAATGTGACTTACATTAGATCATATCGAAAGATAACAAAGAACTAAAAGGGCTTTGTTATAGGAAACACTTTTCCTGATTAAGCCAAAGGCTGATATTTTAGAAAGAGGTCATAGATGTTTAATTCTTTATAAAATTTCTTCCTCTTCCCTTGACCCTTTAACATCTGCTAAGTATTTCCATATTTGGCATAGCAACAGGATCTGATGACTTATTTATTAATTAAAATGTGTTTATGTAAGATGTAGACAATCTCATTAATTTATTAAAATAAGTACTATATATCACACTTTGAATTAAGAAATGCAGCCTCTGAAATATCACTATTTTTGAAACATTTTAATAATTTGCATGGAAGTGAATTTTTAAAATTTCTTTCAAAGGATGAAAAATGTGTTTTACAAAGCATGTTTAAATTATATCACTGATAGTGTCTTTGGAAATATTTCAGGGTGTTTGGGGAAGCTCAAATGAGATTAGGTTGACTTTCACTAAGACAGTATCAGTAAAATAGTTTCTGACATTTACTTTCTAATGAGTTTTACCAAAAATTGTGAATCCAGTACTGTCCCATTTATTTCAGGATAAAATTTTAATGTTTTATTACATTTTATTATGTGACATGATTTAATGTAATTTAGGAAGCAGTTTGAACTAGTACCTGATATTTTCTTTACTGTATCTGACATGATTGGAGTGGGAATTTTCCTAGAGAGAATTATGACTCCTATTTCATTAACAGTTCTTGGTGATCTACTGAAACTTTTTTCAATAAAAAGTGTCACAGTGCTTACAATTTGTTTGATAACGATAAAATATCGTTATCTCCTTTTACAGACTAGAATTTCGGCTTTAAATCGTAATTTAAAAGATACAACAAAAATAGAGAAGATGCAGTACCAAATTATTTCATCGTTCTTGTTGAATAATCACTAAAGGAATTACTGCTTTGCAGAAATTAATAGGTTATATTGCTTTAAAAAATTATTTTAATAGTGCCGCTTGTAAAGCCAATGTATGTTTTAGTTATACATTTCAATTTATCCTGTCATTCTGAGTATTAATACTAAATGGCTGTTAAATTTTTTTAAACAGAGTTCCTTAACTATATTGTGAAATTGCTAATGAATTCTAATTTTTTTTTTAAAAAGAAGTTTTAAACAACTGGTTTGATGCACTCTCTTAAAATATGTTTACACACACACACACACACACACACACACAGAGCTTTAGTGTATAACTTCAGGACATCTGAGGTTTAAGATCTCTAGACAGGTTTTATTTTTCATTTCTTTCTCTGCTGTAGCCCTCTTTACAGCAGTATTTCTCAAAGTATAGTTTCTAAACCAACAGCATCAGCATCACCTGAGAGCTTTGTAGAAGTGTGAGTTCTTAAGACTTACCCGTCTATTGAATTAGAAACTCTGTGTTACCCTGTGGTCTCTTTTTATCAAAGCCCTTTAGATGGTTCAGTGTGTGGTCAGGTTTGACAAATGCTGATCTTTAGTCAGAATTCCCATCCAAAAGGGCACCTGTGCCTTCCACATCATCTTTCTGTCTCTTCAACTCTGCTTTATCAACATCTGTGACCTCCATCTTTCAGCTTCAAGTCTTTGGGGAAAAGGAAAGATGAAATCTTATGAAATGGTTGAGGACCCCAGCTTTTCTAAAAAGCCCCCTTTTCAAAAATTATCTACCTCCATGCAAATAAGTGCTTAGCGAAGTCATACCGAAACTATTTTACTAATTATCGTTACTAATGTTTAATAATTTGCATTTTTCCATTAGAATAAAGAAATAGCCTATGTTTTCTACGACACTTTAGCAGGGAGAGGGCACTTTTGTAGCCCTCATCCAATTTACTGCTCTCATCACCCCCCTTTTAATTTAGGGATTATTTACCCAAATTTAATGTAGTCTGGAAGAGTGTATACACATTTTCAAGCATACATGCACATATACACAAAATGTATGGCTAAACTAATAATTATCTAGTTTGTGTTTCAATTAATAGCTGATTAATTTGACAGCCTGGCCAGCATGGCTCAGAGGTTGAGCATCGAACTATCCAGGAGACTGAGGTACGATTCTTGGCTGGAGCACATGCCCTGGTTGCGGGCTCGATCCCCAGTAGGGTGCCTGCAGGAGTCAGCCAATCAGTGACTCTCTTTCATCATTGATGTTTCTATCTCTCCCTCTCCCTCTCTCTTCCCCTCTCTGAAATCAATAAAAATATATATATATTAAAAAAAAATGTATAACAAACTAATGGGTAGAACCCAAGTTCTTTTGTTTTGCCTGAAGCGATTGATTGATTAGCTGCATTAATGCCCAGAAATTAATGTTGAGACTGATCCAGTATATGTTTCATGCTATTCTCATTTATATTAATTAATGACTTATTCCATGATGATGTGAACAATTACTGTTGAAACAGTATGCCATTTTGCATTAGTAGCAATTTCCAGTTTAAATTTAGAAATCTAAACCAAAATTCATAAATTTGTTAAGTTTTATTGTTATGGCTCATTTAACTTTATTATCATGACAAATATGGAAATAAAAACTCAATATTATTCGTTTTATAATGTTTATAGATCAATATTAATGCAAACCCTCAGAGCCCATTTAACTCTTCTCTTGATGTGAGTTAAATTAAAATATCTGATAAAATATTGACACAAATTATTTTAACCTCAACATGCCTACATATATATTTACATTAACACATACATTTAAGTTTGTTACCATGATATTGGCCTAAATGAATGTATCACAATAATCAATGCAGAAATAATCCATAAATTCTTAAAATCTCAAGGAATGTGCAAACATAGAGATTTATTTTTACAAAGTACCTTGAAATGAATTGCACAGAAGTAGATATGCATTCAGTGTATTTTTACATGAGCATCTCCCACGGACTGTGTATACACACTAGACCGTGGAGAGAGAGAAAGTCAGTAGGATATGGTGCCCGTGGTCAGTGAGCTGAGTATGGGTGGGGACAAAGTGGCCTAGCCCAGTGCTGGCGCAGCAGAAAGCCAGAGGGAAACTGCTTTCTTCTCGTCTCCTCACCTTTTCCAATGCTATTTTTTTAATTGTGGCAAAGTACAAATAAAATTTACCTTCCTAAGCATTTTTAAGTGTGCTGTTAATAGTGTTAAGTACATTCACACTGTCATACAGCCAATCTCTAGAACTTCTTTCATCTTGCAAAACTGAAACTCTAACTCGGTAAAACAACAGCTCGTTCCTTCTACCACCCAGCCCTCAGTAACTACCATTCTCTGTCTGTCCCTACACATTTGACTGGACTACTCTGGGTACCTTATATAGGTGGAATCGTGCAGTATTTATCTTTTCATGACTGGCTTGTATCACGAAGCATAATGTCCTCAAAGCTCATCCATGTTATAGCACGTGTCAGTATTTCTTTCCTTTCTAATGCTGAATAATATCTCATCTATGTATATACCATGTTTTGTTTCTCCATCTATCAATGAACAGGGGTTGCTTCCATCTTTCCCCCTTTTTATAACTTGGTGTAACCTTTGATCAAGTATTTTATAATTTTTTAACTGAAAGTAAAATTTACATGCTCTGAGAAAGCAAATAATATGAATTTCTTTGAAAAGGGATGACACAAAATAAACAATAGTGAGGTTCACATCTAGGAAGAGAATAAATCGATTAAATACATTTTTTGGATTTGAAAGTCCCTAGTTTGTTCTGGTGCTGTTTTATAATTTTTTCTCTGTACTGATAAGAAAATTGAAACCTTTAGAGCTAAGCAAAGGTCTTAGTAAGATTAAATTGGAATCTGTTCTAACTTCTATCACAAAATATTAATCTTCTGAGTTGTAGTTCCTCTCATGTATAAATGGTAAGTAAGGCTATCTAACGAATGTTTTACTCTAAATCTATCTTTATTCTTCTGAAATATAATTTTCTAGTTATATGTTCACGAAATAGATTGGGTTTGTTTAATTAGTTGTTTAAAGTTGTATAAAGTATAAATTATTGCTAGTGTAGAAGTTAGTGGTAATTTTTAAACTATACCTATTGTTAATCATTTCATGTAAAATTGACATTAAGATGAACTCACTATTTTTCGGTTTTCTTTTTTTTAAAAATTAGAAACTTAAATTTTTGAGGGTGAAAATACTGTCAATAACTTTATGTTATATTTTGAGTTCACCCTATTCTAGTTTACTATTTAGAGCCTAAAGTCAATGTATTGTTTTTAAGCCCAGGGTACCTTCTGGTGTTTGAAATAAATAGCAGTTACAGTGCTGTATCCCTGTTTCAGGTATTGCAATAAACGTGAATCAAATGAAAGTTCTGACAGTTTCAAAACCTTGAATCCAATGTTGGTTTAACTTCAGGCTGCTGATAATGACTTACTGGTACCACATTTACATTTGAGGAACAGCACGTCCTATTTGCTAGTGGGATGGATACTGGTGTCTGTCTGTAATATAAATAATTAGTATATATAATTACACTAATAATTACAATAGTATAAATAATTACATTATTAAATGGAAAAGGAAAGAATTACCAAAGTAGCCCTCTTTTTAAAGTTCATATAATAAACATATTAAGATTATGCCGTGGAATTTAAACCCTCAAGATTGTACTAGAGCCCTGGCCGGTGTGGCTATGTGGTTAGAGCCTCAGCCTGTGCACCTAAGGGTCCAGGGTTTGATTCCCAGTCGAGGGCGCTTACCTGGGTTGTGGGTTTGCTCCCCACCCCTGGTTGGGGTGTGTGCAGGAGGCAACCAGTCAACGTGTCTCTCTCACATCACCGCTCTCCCCCCCCATCCCCATCCTCCCTCCCTACCTCTCTCTGAAAAGCAATGGAAAAATATCCTCAGTTGAGGATTAACAAAAATTTTTTTAAAAGATTGTACTGGAATATTTTCTTGTGCCAGTCACTTAACCTTTCTCCCCTCGGTGTCTGAATGTTTGCAATGGGGATAGCTATATCACCTGAGAGGGCTGCTGTGAGGTGTGACTTGATGGAAGCAAATGCTTGGGCCAGTGCTGCGCATGTAAGCTGCAGCAGCGCTTTGCTGCTGTCCTCATGCAGGTGCTCATCCATCCCTGTCTGTTCCAGCGGCTTCCAGACTCCCCTGGCTGCATCTCATCCCCTCAGGCCTGCGCTCCCTATTTCACTAGGGTCATCTTTCTGAAACCCAAATCTGATTGTGTCACTTCGCTGGGGAAAGCTAATTTAGTGTTAGCATCACTTCCAGATTAAACACCTTAGAGTAGCATGCAGACACTTCCCGGTCCGGCCCTTAGTTCATCGGCCCAGTTCTCTCATGTTTTCTTTACCGATGTGCCTTCCTTTTCCCGCTGTCTTTGTGAGGAAGGGAGAGAGTAAGAGAGTGAGTGACAGTGAGGCAGGAGTCACAGTGCTTTATAAGCTAGTTATAGTTTCATCACTTGAAACAAATTTATTTTTATTAAAATATAGTTGACATACAATATTATATTAGTGTAAATTGTACAACATAGTGATTTAGCATTTATGTACCTTATGATGTGATCACCACTATATGTCTAGTACCCATCTGTCACCGTACAAAGTTATTGCAATGCTATTGACTGCGTTCCCTGTCCTGTACAGTACATCTCTGTGACTTATTTATTTTATAACTGGAAGTTTGTACCTCTTATTTCCCTATACCTTTTTTACACATACCCCCTCTGTCAACCATCAGTTTATTCTCTGAATCTGTGAGTCTGTTTCTGTTTTGTTTGTTTGTATGTTTTGTTTTAGATTCCCCATGTAAGTGATTACCACATATATGGTATTTGTCATTCCATGCCTGAATTTTATCACTTAGCATAATATCCTCTAAGACTATCTATGATGTTGCAAATGACCAGATTTCATTCTTTATTATGGCTGAATAATATTTTAACTTCTTTATCCATTCATCTGTCAGTAGACACCTAGGTTGCCTCCATAATTTGGCTGTTGTAAATATGTAATACTGTCTATATAAACTTAACGTGGACACTTTTAAATTGCAGTGCCCTCTCACATGGCAGAGCAAGTGGGAAGGCCCAGAAGACCCCTTACAGTACCTCAGAGGTCTTGTATCTCGTGCACTTGCAATACAGGTAATACTAAATTATTTAACAATTGCATTGTATAACTATAATTTTTGTATTACATACATATTGAGATAACTTTTTTTGTTAACAACTAGTAAGAATATTAGGATTTTGTACATAAAGCACTATTTATCTCTTATTTTCTCATCTGTTATTTTATATAACTTTTTTTAAAAGTATATTCTTTCTGAGTCAAAAATATTGTAAACAGCTACTTTATGCTAGGCTCTGAGGAAAGTACTGGAGATGCAGTGGTTAGTAAATTGATATAGTTCCTGTCTCGGTGCCAAACTGAGGTTGCTGAATGTAGAGTGATAAATAAAATAAACATACATTGTGTCCCAAGGAGCTATTCTTGCAGTTTATCAGAAGAGATAGACAGCTGAATAAACAACAGTAAGCAAAAGGAAGTACAGTGCTATGCGAGCAAATAGCAGGAGCCCCTCTCTGACTTGGGAACAGGGAAGTGATGCTCAACTGGAGAGCGTGGTAGGTAGGAATACACCAAGCGAGGAAGAAGGAAAAGAATGTGCCAAACAGGAGGAAGGCCAGAGCACAGAGTGCAAGAAGGAGGGGTATTCAGAGATCAAGCTGGAGGGGCAGGAAGGGCCACGTCATGATACTATATTAAAGAATTATATTTGATCCTAAGGACAAAAGGGCACCATTGCAGAATATTAATAAGGGAAATCAGATTATGTTTTAGAGGGATCATTTTGTAATATGAATATAGTTGGAGTTGGTATAAGGTTTAATTAAGACTCTCCTCTGAATGCTGGCAATTTAGAGAAAGCCAGAGAGCCCTTGGGTACTCAGGGAATCTCAGCCAAAAGAGAGTCTTGCAGGCAGCCTGGCATTCATTCTGTAGTCTTCACTCTAGATAAGATCTTTCAGAGCAAGGACTTTTTTTTTTTTAAAGTTCACTGTATTTCTAATACCTAGTATACAGTCTGCTGAATAAATGAATGAACTAAGGATTGAACAAATAAATGTACTAGATAGGTTATTTCCTGTTGGGACCTTAGAAGTATTTTCCCAGCTTCAAGTTTTTCTGCCCATTCTTCAGAAATAATATCTTATGAGAGTTTCTTTGGTTCCTGATTTTCACTCTCTATTTTTCTGTTGGGCTGCAGAATAGCCCCCGTAACCCATTTCCCCAGTATATGCTGATTCTTCTGTGTTGATCATTTTAAATTCCAGCGTGTCCTCTATCCAGTTCATAAATGTTATGGTGCCAGCATTTGCCATTATTTTCTGTCTTTATATTCTCAACTTTTCACAGTTGAATCCCTTGACTCTTTATCTCCAGTTTTTGTTCCAACCTAGCTTATGAATTGATTCTAAGCTAGAATTCATAGACCTTCATCTCCAGTACCCAGTTGTAACTGAAACCAAGGTTCTACTCCCTGCTGCCACCGAAGCCAGGCTCATGAGACACGTACTGGTGAAAGAGGAAAGGGGTTTATTCAAGTGCTGGCCACCTGAGAAGATGGGGTATTCTCGTCCCAAAGCCCATCTTAATATCTCAGGGTAGACAAAGGGCTTTTATAGGGGGATCATAGGAAGAGGTGAACTAAGGAATTCTGGCAACATGCAGTTTCATATTCCAGCTCTCGGGTAGTTTTGATGTGCTCTTTCATGTGTGTCAGCGTTAGTGTTATTTCTCTCTGTGGGTTTTATTGCTGATATCTGGGGACAGGATGTTGCAGGCTTGGCCAGCCATTGGCATCTGCTACGTTACTGTGGTCAAGGCCGGCAAAAAGGGGAACTGGACCTGCTGCCACCTGTAATATGCTGAAAGATGAAACTATTAATATTTTAGACTATAAGTTTTGTTAGAATATTTTTTTAAATTCTTGATTAGTTAATTGTGAGGTTTTTTTGTACCCTATATTCTGTTACACAGTTAGACTGGAGTATGCTAAACAGACCCAATATTCTAGACATATTTATTGGACTCCTGAATGCCTCCCCATTATACTTCTGCCAACCATACTTGGAGTGCCATGTGTCAGTGGCAAGCTTTCATGCTCATTTCTTAGGACTGGGTTTCTGCTTAGGGTCCATGTCTTTCATTTTAAAATTTATAGTGACTTCTTGAAGTCCACTCAGTTTTTTGGCCAGCCAGTGGTTGGTACATTTACATAGTAGCAAATCCTGCCACCCTTTCTTCTTGTGATAGGATCTTGTTGTTTATATTAACCATTAGGGACTTTGAAGTCTAGGGAGATTGAAGCAATAAGTAGAGTTAGTTACTGTTGTTGTTATTAATAAATGCCATTCAGTATGACACATGAACTATCCTTACAATTTATCAGGAAAGAAAGACAACTAAAGGAGCAACAACAATCAAAATGATAAAGAAAGCACAGTACTCCAGACATAAATAGCACAAGTACCACAACCTAGAATTTCTTAGTGCTATTTCTTGTTCCACTGTCCCCAAATATGTCCCCTGCAATGGCCTGAATTAGGTAGGCCTACTTTTAGGGCACTGTATATTAGATGGCCAAAGCATCCCTTCTACCAGCAGGTGCTACTGTGTTGCTTCCTTCATATTCATCCCACTTAGCAATGCTGGGAAGCAGATTTCTCTCTAGTACAGGTATCAGTCCCTACACCTCCTTCACTTGTGTTTTCCTAAGATTCGTTTTACATGCTGCTTCCTATCTTTTGTTCAAATTAATTTTCAGTCACACAGATTCCAGAATGTTTGCTTAGATGCTTGTTGTTACCTTAGTCACATAGATCGCTTTTTAAACTTTTTACCTTGCATCTTGCATCTGTTGCCCACTTCAAGAAGACTGACTCACTGGACAAACACTGAGGCTTTTAGCTAGTGCTTCTTCCCCTTTAACCCTGACAGTGTCTAAGGAGTCAGACTGGCATTTTCAGATCAGACATACACCTATCATGCCCTTTCGATTCATATAAATAGCTTTCTCACTTCCCTAGAAGTAAAATATGGTAGTTACTTAAATGTGAACTTCAGATGACTTCCTTTTGTTTCAGTGCATCGCTTCAAACATAGACTTTTAAAACGATCCACTGAGGTATAGAGAGAAAAATGAACATTTGTAAGAACAGGGCACATGTGGATGTCAGGCATATATGCACTCTACATTGAATGTAGTAATATTTATAACACAAGGGGGATTTTATTTCCATTTTTAAAGATGGTAAAAATAAAACCACACATTCCAGAGCCGTGAAATAGTTCATGAAAAGTATGTGGAAAATGCAAGTGCTCACCCTGACGTGCCCTTTCATGAC
The DNA here is from genome assembly GCF_964146895.1 of Miniopterus schreibersii. Classification (NCBI taxonomy): domain Eukaryota; kingdom Metazoa; phylum Chordata; class Mammalia; order Chiroptera; family Miniopteridae; genus Miniopterus; species Miniopterus schreibersii. The sequence continues at coordinate 15,297,947 of NC_138112.1, read as the reverse complement.
AGCGTGCAGGGGTCTGATCGCACTGTTGATGGGTTAGCAACATTTAAAGAAGGTTGCTCTCTTCCCCTGAAGCCCTTTTCTAAGCTGGCCTCCAGGTTGCCTTACACTTCTGTTTTCTTCCTCTCCATCTGCTTTGCTGGCTTTTCCTCTGCCGCAGTCCTCTGGTCTTTTCTGTCTGTACTCTGCCCATCATGGCCTCTTGCATTGAACCCGTCTAACTTTGATTATTTGTAGATTTATAGCTCTCTCCTAACTCTTGTGCATACTCAGTGTTTTCACTTGGATTTTGAATAAACAACTAAACTTAACATTCCAAACTGAGCTCCACCCTTTTACCAAAAGACTTATGTAACCCACAGTTATGTCCCTAAAAGTAAATGGCAACTCCATCCTTTCTGTGGCATAGGCCAAAAGTCTTGGAACTATAGTTAACTCTTCTCTGCAGACTCTGTATTCATTCTACCAGAAAAAAAATTGCCTCCGTATTCAAGATATATTCAGAGCTATCTCTCCCCACTCTCATTGCTACTCCCCTGCTTGAAGTCACTAGTAATGCAGCTGCCGCTCCTGGTCCTGCTTCCACCCTTGCCCTCTTTTTGGTTAGTCTCAACCCAGCAGTCCAAGTGCTCTGGTTAAAGCGTAAGTCAGATTATATCACCTCTTTGGAACATTTCCCCCTGGATGAACATTTCTCAGCTCATCCATTTAACACGATTTTTCCAACAACCTCCCAGTTAAGATTCGGCCCATCACCCCTCTGATTTCCTCTCACTTACTGTGTTCCAGCCGCAGTGAACAACCTGGCACCCTCCCTCTTAGGAACTGTGGTCTTGCTGTTGCCTCTGCCTGGAAGGCACTTCCCTAGAAATCTGCACAAAGTGTTCTTATCTCTTTCAGGTCTTTGCTCAAACATCACCTTCTCTGTGATGCCTCCTGGGATCATCCTATTTCAAATTGCAGCCCTGCCCATTCTTTTCTTCATAGCCTGTATCTCTACCTGATACTCTATATTTTTTACTTCATTTATTTATTTTCTCTGTATTCCTCCACTAAAATGGAACCTTCATAGGGTGGAGATTTTTGTTCATTCTCTCTGTTCTGTCAAAAAATTTAGAACAGTGGCTTGCACAAGTGGGTTTTTCAATAAATTTCTGTTAGATAAATGAATGATTCAGTTATTCTTTGGGTTATTCTCAAGCAAACTGACATCAATCTCTTTTTTGTTTCCCAATCATCATGATTTAGCCTCCCAAGATGTATTCTATAGTACCCATGATATATTGCTGAGATTTTAGCTTCTACCTAAATCTCTCCAATGAACATTCTGGTTTATAGCCTACTCTGCAATCTAACATTTGAAGACTGTTTTATTTTGTCTTAAGATTTGAAAAAATTACAGTTTATTTTTTATTCATTTTCTGAGGTGTCTTACTCTGTTTTTGAAGGTTCTGCAATACTTTGCATTCTTAAAAAAGGGATCTCTTTATTTTCCCAACTCATCCTAGTAACTCTCACAGTCCTTAGTACAGTATTTTACACATAGTAGGTACTCAATTAAATCATTCATAGGAAAACTTATATAAAGACAATTGGAAAAATCGTCTGTGTCTGGTCTAAAACCTCCAGCATCCCTATTTTTATATACTGTACTCACCTAGAAGAGCTATAAATGCATTTTATTTGTGTGTTCATTAATTTATTTGGTGAATATTTATTGAGCTTTTATTATGAGCCACCTACCTCTCTAAGTGCTGGAAACTCACAGCAGAGAAGAAACATGAAATACTTGCCAACAGGGATCTCTACATTTACTGAAGGCGATAGATCTATAAACAAATAAGTATATTAATATTGGAATTGCATAGAAAAACACATCTTGGCCTCAAACCTGAGATTTAAGATTAATATACAGCCAGTCGTTTAACTGGATTATTATCATCATAAACTGAACATAGGGTGTATATCTGAAATTTTATCCAGTAAAATATAGGTATTACTATAGCAATAGTATTACAAAATTTTAGGAGTCAAATTTTGTACAGGGGCAGTAATTTCTCAGCAATGTCAGCTGATAAATCCTGCCTATGGTCAGCTGTCTTGCACATTTAGAATACTAAATAGCAGTCTATGGCCTATGATCTAAGTGTTACAGAAGCAATCCCATAAACCATGCTGTTTGTACTGCTTGCAGAAGATAAATCTTGGTTCCAGAAATGTGACACTATAGCAACATAGTTGGCTTTCAGCATAACAAAACCGTCCCTGAAGTTTTATCTGCATCTCAGCTTTCATCACTTGCATACCAATTTCACCCACTCCTGGACTAGTCCAATAAGTGGGTCTTTACAGCAGAAAACATGCAGAGAATACTTAAACTCTTAGGGCAAATTTGGTTTCTTAAAGAATCAGCAGGTTCTAGCAACAGACTACTTTCCCTTCAAGTAAAAAGTGGTTCTGTTACTAATACCTGCTGTGTTGTTGCCCCTACTTTCCAAATAGTGCTTCAAGGCTTCCCTTGGTTCATGCGGTGTGTTTTTGTTTGTTTGTTTGTTTGTTTTAATCCTCACCTGATGATATGTTTTTATTGATTTGAGAGAGAGAGGGGGGGAGAGAGAGAGAAACACTGATGTGAGAGAGAAACGTGGATCCATCGCCTCCTGTATGCACCCTGACTGGGGATCGAACCCACAACCCGGGCGGGTGCCCTGACCTGGAGTGGAACCCGCGGCCTTTCGATGTGTGGGGCAACGCTCCCGCCGAGCCACACCAACCAGGGCCACGCAGCATTTCTGCCCCCTAAAGGCTTCTGCACATCTCGTTTGAACAGTTTATTAGTATATAACAAGACAGTTGCAAAATGTCCTTTATGTCATATAGCTTTATCTCTGGCTAAGGAGGAACAGTAATAGTGTTGATGGTTTTTCTGCTGTAGTCAATAAGCCTGGCCTATCAGATGCGGTTATTATTGCTGACAACATCATGGAAGTGTGTAAGCAAAACATGGTGTACTTTTAATTCCCAAATCAGTCATAGCCTTTGCCACTTTTGTTCCATTGTCAATGATAATTGAATGCTGATTTTCCATTATATAATCTATCTCCTGTCAGATTCACTTTGTCGACAGCTATTTGCAACTGGAAAAGCCTTCACCAGCAAGGAGGGGGGCGATTGGTTTCCTTCTTAATTTACACGTTGGCACACTTGAAAGGGATTGGGGATGTATATGCTCATCTAACTGTCTGCTGCATGGAAGTTTGAAGTGGACGATTTAACCTTTATCCGATGAAAGGGAACTTTAGTTCCCGGCAAGGAGTGGGTCCCGCTGGCTGAATTAAATGCTGATAGAATTTAAATGCCGTCTTTTAAAGGTTAAATACTCAGAAACCTAAGCATATACATTCTTTTTTACAGGCAAAAGGAAAGAAACCATTATTTGTACAGTTGATCCTGGAAAATATATGGAGTTTGTATGATGCTGTCTTTTAAATGCCGTCTTTTAAAGGTTAATGATACTACCAACAATACTAATTTGTTTGTATGTAGTTAAGTAGTTTAGGAAAATAAAATTTCAGTAATATTTTTGCCAAGAAGAACCTTGACCATAAGATCCACAGCTTAAACAAACCTCAAAATCCCTTGTACTTCACATCCTGAAAATGGTTTGTAATATCTATCAATGATTTTGTCAAGCTTTTTTTTTTTAAACCTTCGTGGATGCAAAACCTCAGTTTAAAAAGTTGTTCCTAAGTAAGTGTTCTTTTTAATGTCTTTTGTTTTGAAATTTTATGAGAAAAGAAATATTTAATGTACCTAACTTCTTTTCTTTTCTTTTTGTTTGTGTATCTGGATTGCATATGATTTATACTGGATATTTCTGTGGTGACATTAGAGGTTTTTTCTTCCTCGACATTTTGAAACAGCAGACACTCTCCTTTCGAGACATTTCATTGTAATTTCATCCTCACAAGACAGGAGTGGGCCCAACTAGGTCTTCCCCTTGAAGTGTCGCGGTTCTATAGAACTAAATAGCCTACAATTCAGTTTTGTTCTTAAAAGTAATCTTATTTAGTGTTGCCAACATAAATATGTCAAACAGTTTTAGAAAGATCTGGATTTCAGCATAGCCAAATATTTTTACTATACTTTGTATTAGTTAAGTTTTTATCACTATTTCTTGATACAATCCTTCTAGCATTATTCTTTGCACTTTTCTACTTATTGCATTCTCTCTTAATATTTGTATTATTAACAGTTTCTCTATTTATTGAACTCTAGAGTTCTTAATTTTTTTACATAAAATTAACAGTTTTTATAATCATTATTTTAAAAATTTTACTCTTGCAATAATAAGTACATAACATAATTTAGACTAAAATAAGTTTAACCTATAAGCACATAAGGAGTTATTTTTACTCTAAGTGGCATATAAAAATACCCATCTGAATATGATAGTAAGTAATATAGCATTTAAAATAAATCTTAATGTCATGCCTTGTTGATATTAGTAACTTTGTTACATTTATTAGATAGGGTAGTAACATTTGTGTGTATACAAGTAATTATTCATTTCTATGATGTCAGAACAGCTTTAGAGTAGGCATTTATGTATTGGGGTAACCAGAAATTGAAGGCAAATAATAGATGTTGCTCAAGAATTGAAACTAGACTAAACTTTATTTCTAATAAACATCAGGATACTATAAAGAAAAATGTGGATTAAGTGGGTTGGAAGGGTAACGCTTTTGTATGAGTGATTGGGTAAGGCTTCTTTTAATGGGCGATAACTAAACAGAGGCTTAGATGAAGTAGAAAAGCAAACCACGAACATGTATAGGGGTGGAAGTGTAGGCAGAGGGACTGGCAAATGCAAAATCTTTGAGAAAGGAATGTGCTTTGCTTGTTGAAGGAACAATAAACAGGAAGCCGGGGTGGCTAGGACGTGGACATGAAGAGCAGTGCTGCTGGAAATGGGGAGGCTGGGTCGCCAGGGCCCATGCCGCAGGTTCCTGCAGGCATTGGGAAGAGACTTTAAATTTAGGCTGAGTGAGTGGGGTGTCAGTGCATGGTTGAAGTCAGAGGATTAGAAGATTCTGCTGTCGGTGTGTGCTAGTCCAGGCGAGGCTACGGTGGCCTTATGGGTTAGGCTGGTGGACGTGAGACCAAGAAATGGTAAGTTTTGCCCTGGCCGGGAGGCTCAGTTGGTTGGAGTGTCGTCCCATACACCAAAAAGTGGTGAGTTGGCTTCCCGGTCAGGGCACATACCTAGGTTACTGGTTCAGTCCCCAGTCGGGGTGCTGTGTAGAGGAGGCAACTGATGTTTCTCTCACATCGATGTTTCTCTCTCTCTCCCCTTCCTCTAAAATCAATACAACATATCCTTGGGTGAGGATTTAAAAGTTTGGTGGGGGGAAGAGATTGTAAGTTTTGATATTAGACCTGTGGGTTCGGCTGTGGGACATGGGAGAGAGATGTGAAGGATGAGTTGAGGGTTTTAGCCTGAGCAGTTGGTTGATTTTTTTCCTCTGAGTTGAAGGGTACTCATGAAAGAGCAGATTTCTCAGGGAAGAGGGAGGTGGTGGTTAAGAGTTCTGATTGGGCTCAATGGTTAGAGTGTCGCCTGCCGACCAAAGGGTCCCAGGTTCTATTCTGGTCAAGGGCACATTCTATTCTTGGTTGCAGGCTCCATCCCTGCGCCTGTCAGCAAGCAAGTGGGAGGCAACCAATCCATGTGTCTCTCACATCGATGTTTCTCTCTCTCTCCCGCTCTCTCTCCCCCCCTTCTACTCTCTGAAAAGCAATGGAAAAAATATCCTCGGGTGAGGATTTTAAAAAAAAGTTCTGATTTGAACATGTTAAGCTTAGAATTTTTTAGACATTATGGTGAAAATTCAGAGAGGTAGGTGGAGAGAGGTTGGAGTAAGAGATTTAAAATTGGGAATCATTAGCAAATAAAGATGGTCTTTAAAACCGTAGGACTGACCAAATAGTGGGCCGTGGTCCACCCCAGTATCGAGAAACCCAGGTAAGGATGAGAGTCAGTAATGAAGACCAAGTAGTGCTAGGCAGGAAAGCAGAAGGAAGACTGAAACGGCAGTGATCAAGAAGCCAGAGGAAGGAAGTGTTTTAAAGGGTCGCAGTCGTCTGCGGGGTCAGATACGTAAGTGAGATTACACAGTTTTTAAGGAGTTTTGCTATGAGGTCACACAGATGAAAAAGGTAGTTGCTGATGGGGCAGAGGACCAAGGGAGTGTTTTTTGTTCAGTTTTGGTTGTGTCTGATTTTTAACATGGGGGGTATCTCACCATATCTGTATCTAATAAAGATGGAAAATTAATGATGCAAGAAAAAAAAGAAACATTTTAGGAATGGAATTCTTTGAAAGAAGAAAAAAATAGATCCTTGTACACACATGGAATGATTGGCCTTAAATGGGAACGTGGACTAACCATAAATTATAATTTATCATTAGGAAGAAACGCTCAATAGGGTGGACTGCATAGATCCCTGGTTTGCCCCACTGAAAATTAAGTACCATGCAAAAGGCCGTTACTGATAACCTTCTTTCTTGCAGTAGTTCAGGTTCATCATGAACCCTGTTTGGGTTTAACCCATGAAACTTAACTCATTCCTGTCTGGAAAAGTCAATAAAACAACAAAGATAATCAAATTTTATTCTCCAAAGTTTTCTTTGTAAGGTCATAAAAAGAATCACAAGATTCTATTGAAAAATAACACTTTCGTGAGTCAAACATTGAGCCTAGAAACCCAGATTTATGGTTTTGAGTTTTATTTTCAAATTAAAAAGTATCTTGTTTAGCTAGACTGTCTGGTATTTTAATAGTTGCATATATTAAGGGTAAAAGAAGAGTAAAGGTTTCCTTCTTTAAAGGTAAGGTAAATGTATATTTTGTTTCTAATCAGTTAAGATCAGGACTATTAAGTTAATGAAGTAAACTAGCTAGCAAAAATTATTTCATTCAAGACAGTTCTAGAGGCCAAAGTTTTCCTCAGCTCCTTTGTACAGGTTGAGGTTTTTGTTACTGGAAAGGAGACCTGGCCCTGAGCAGGTCTACCTAAGGCGGCTGGTGGTGTGTGGGTTCTTGGCTTCATGCAGGAAAGGTTTCACAACACAGGTCCAGGTAATTTTCAGAGGATGTTTATTAAAGCTGGGGACAGTGAAACAAGGAAGGACCTAGGACAGAAGAAGCGACAGGAGAGGAACTAGGTGGGGAAATGAGCCTAGGCTGGGCTGCTTTGGCTCACTAAGAAGTCAGAGAAAAGAGAGTCTTAGGGACAGGGTAGGGGTTAGCCCGGGATAAGCTGCCTGCACACCCCCTACCAGGGATCGAGCCCACAACCCCGGCATGTTCCCTGACCGGGAATCGAACCTGCAGCCTTTCGGTGCACAGAACAATGTCCAGCCAACTGAGCCACACCTCCCAGGGCTGGGCATTGCACTTTAAGTGTAAAGACACAAATAAGTTAAAAGTAAAATGGTGGGAAAAGATATACTATGACAACACTAATCAAAAGAAAGCTTGTGCAACGTTATTAATACCAGGCAAAACTGTTTTCAAAAGCAAGGACTATAACAAGGGACAATGAGGGTTATTTTATAAAGATAAAGAGATCAAGTCCTCACGAGAACATAATACTAAACTTCTACATGTCTGATAACAGAGTGTCAAATACAAAAAGTAAAAGTAGTTAGAATTGCAAGGAGGAATAGATAAATCCATGATTAAAGCTGGAGAATTCAGAATCTCTCAGTAATTGACAGAATAAGTAGACAAAGTCAGTAGGATATAGAATCCTTGCACAACATTATTAGCTAATTTAAATGGTACTTATAGAATATTACAACCAAGAAGAGCAGAATACACATTATTTTTAAGTACACACAGAATTTTAGCAAGGTGGTTATACATAGATCAAACTGGTCTGGAATAACCTAAATGTATTTAAACCATACGAAATATGCTCTCTGAGCACAAAAAAATTAAGTGTGAAATGAATAACAAAAAGATTTGTAGAAAATCTTCAAATATTTGGAAATTAAATACTTTTAAATAACTCTTGGGTCAAGGAAGATATCAAAAAGAAAATTAGATATTAATTTAGCTAAATAAAAGTCAAACCACAACACGTCAGAATTGGGAGATGCTGTGAGGAATTCAAGTCAATGAAAATGGATAGCCAAACATTAATCTTAACTGCAATGTATTCAAGACACTTGTTTTTTCCCCCCCTGTTTTTTTTAAAAATATGTTTTTATTGATTTCAGAGAGAGGAAGAGAGAGGGAGAGAGAGATAGAAACATCAGTGATGAGAGTCATTGATCAGCTGCTCCCTGCACGCCCCCGACTGGGGATCGAGCCACAACCCGGGCCTGTGCCCTGACCGGGAATCAAACTGTGACGTCCATGTTCATGGGTCAGTGCTCAGCCAACTGAGCCACACCAGCCAGGCTCAAGACACATTTTAAAGCAGTTCTCTAAATTTGGTAGGCAAGGTCACCTTATTAATGGAGTATGTGAGGCAAGAAATTATTTTTTAAGGATCATATAGCGAAAATGATTAGAGCTCCAGGAAACTGTTTCAACTCCTTATTCTCTCAAACTCCAGATTTTTCATCTCACCTCAGAAGTCTACTGAAAGATGACTTAAGATTGAGACTCAAAAAACTAAACTTGGAAAAAAAATCATTTATTTTTTCTCCTATGTTTAGATAATATAAATAGTAAAACTAGTGCACAAGATTTGAGTAATAATATAAACCCTGGTTTGAGTTTAGGAAAAACTTAAACTCGAGGTATAGCAAATCTATAGTAGTATATATACTGACTATTTCTTGAAGTTGGTACCAGAAACTTTAGTAAGAAATATTTTATCTGTTTAATGATTCTGCATTTCAATTCCAGCATAATTCCTGATAATTTACCTTGCTGATGAGCTGCAGTTTATTGCCATCTATTCATCCAGTGAATTGAGGAACTTGTTATAGCCTGGGTTATTAACATGCTAATAACTTTTAATGTTTTGTTTACTCCAGTCTAAACAATGACTAGTGTTATTATTTTTATTCTGAATAAATTAGATTTTAATTCTTGATGAATATATCCTCAGATTCTTAAACCTCTAAATTTATACTAATTTTGTAAAAACGATGAAGAAATAGAAAAGACATTGAGAAAGACAGTTACCTAAATTACTTATTTGCCTTAAACACTTTTTCCCCAAGAAACACAGAGCATTAAAATGAAATAAAACAGCATCAGTTTTTTAATACATTTTACTTTATACTAAATAACTGTTATTATATGTGAGTAAAGACTGTTATTAATAGGCTATAGGCCAGACCCAGATGAAATTATATATTTTGATATGCTTTCTTCAGTATTTGTTCTATGTATACAAATAATGATTTTACATAATTTGGTTCATATTATGTATGCATTTTTACATTCTGGTAAATACATTGGGTCTTGAGCATTTTCCAGTGTCATTCAATATTCTTCAAATATGAGTTTTTATTGTTATGCAATTTTTTTATAGTATTGATATACCATAATCTAATTAGCTAATGTTTATTATTAGCTAATTTTTATTTTCTACAATATATTATTCTATAATTTCTGTTATTATGATTCTAATTTCTTAATATTATGAGTAATTTTAAATGAGCAAACCATGTGTGATAATATCTGGGTTATTCCCTCAATTTACACTTAAACAAAAGGAATTGCTGAGTAAAATGGCTTGGATATTTTTAAAGCTTTGGCACATTTCATCAAATTGCCTTATAGAAATATTGTTCCAGGATACGTTCCTACTAACGTTTTATCCATCTCACAAACTTACTAACATTTAGCATTATCATTGCTCATTCTGCCATTCTTTAAAAATATATCTTAGTTTTTAAATTTGCGTAACTTTTAAGGATGATCCTATCTTACATGTTTCAATAAGCATCTAAACAGTCTTCTACCATTGTGTTAACATTATCAATTCATTTTCTTATTTGTGGAAAATAATTATATTTAGTCAAACTTTAATGAAGTGAAAATCTGATTATCAGCCACACTCTAAAGTTTTCATTAACTGATCATATGTGCACCCTTTCCTGGCAAAAACTCTTTTGGAGTTCTGAATTCAAAGTTAATTTTAAAGACTTTAATGAAATAATAGGATAATTTGAAATAGCCATAGAGAATATTGTTTTTAAAAACTGTTTCAAAATAACAGGAATAAATATTACATACAGTCAGGATGGGTCATGCAAGCATATTTGTTGATTATGTTTAGGTAATAAAAATAGAATGCAGATAATATAATGAAAATATTTGATGGGGAGTAAACAATACTAGCTATGGGTAATTTTAAATTATTTAATTGAAAATAGATACTTTATGAAGTGTTACTATCATAAAGGATAATATCCAAGAAGAAATAATTATACTTTGTTAAACATCTCTTTTTAAATCTTTTATATTCTTAAAGTCGTATTTTCAGTTGGTAGGAGGGGAATAGGAACATTTTTGCTACAATGTAGGAGTACTAGTCAAATGCATTAAGATAGAATACAAACACACTAGTTTTGGCGATTTTAATTTCTCCCGCTCTAGACCTGGCTGACAGATGTCAGTGCTTGGGTGAGTAACAGGGTGTTACAGTACATGAAGCACAGCCTTTCTACCTCGTAATAAATTAACACATTTCCCCTAGACTGTTTATAAAGCATGCATAATGAATTACTGAGTAAATGAGAATTCTGCATGTTTTTCATAGCCAGCCTTATTATGCTGTCATCTCTGTGCACCAGCTGAAATAACAGACTGATTCAGAAATCATCAGTAAGCCCTCTGCCTCTTAAGGCACGTTAGCACCTCCAGGAAATATTAGAGAAAAACAAATTATGTAATGCTGCCTGAGTTTAGTGCTTGGCTCCAGCGCTTGCTACTATGTGACCTTGGGCCTGACTCTCAGCTCACCGTAGCTCTGTTTCCTCATTGTGAAATGGGATATTAGTACTACCTTTCAGGGTTGCCATAAGCATAAAATTGGTGTAACACACGAAAAACATAAGTAAGTGTTGCACAGAATTTCGTGTTTCTGTTTTTTGTTCCAAATGGCAATTTTTATTATACTCATCAGACATACTTTATGAATATGTATATTTCTCCAAATGGAGTGTAATTTGATTTACAAAATGGCAGATAAGTAGAAAAGACTATTTAAAAACACCATTTAGCAAAATTTCTTCCTGGACATTACCCTGCACTATAACACTCGATTCAGTAAAGTGGCAATTCACTGTCAAATCTAGATCTGGAACCCTCGCTCAGTTTGCATTGCCAGGACTTGGGGACCCTGGGGACTCTGGAGTTAGACCCAGATGCTCAGCGTCTCCTAAGCACATCTCAAGAGGTGAGTCATTGCTAGGAGATGTGCCACGCAACTGAAACACTGTGTATTAGATTAATTTTCATATTTTAGGCTTTTTATTTTGAGTAGATTTTTACCAAGAAGAGGTTGTGTAAGGAAGCTTTTTTGTGATGAATGGATATTATGTCAAAACTGTAACAGAGCTCACAGTGTGCGGTGGAAGTCTTTCCCCCCTAGACACCATTTCAAAGCATTTGGAACCTGTATAGTTTTCAAAATGAAAATGACTTCTTAATAATTCTTTAATAGATTTCTTTATCTTTCAAATTTATAATGTTTTGAAATGCATGTGTGTGTATATTTCTCTCCTCTAGAGCTGGGTAGAGAAAGCAGAAAAACAGACTCTTCTCTCCGACACACTTGACCTATCAGAGCTCTTCCACCCGGACACTTTCCTCAATGCCCTGCGCCAGGACACTGCAAGGTAATTACAGTGAGATACTTAGCTGTCCGCGAGAGTAATCACACTTTGCTTACTCACTTCTGACCACATTCCCTTGATTGTCAAGAAAAAATTTCATTGTTGAATCCAGATAGTTGTGTTATTCCTAATGCTTGACTTTTAATCATACAGGTGACCTTTAGTTTAAAACTCATTGCTTTTAATTATGATTTTTTTCATTAGAATTGAAAAAGGTAAAATTTAACTTTTAAATTTTTGATTATTGATCTAGACTTTTTGTGTACAATAAGGTAGGCAGAAGTCAAATGGAGCTAATTAAATTTAAATGAATTAAAATTAAATATTATTTTAAGTGTAATTTCTCAGTCACATTGCCCACACTTGAAGTGCTCACGTGCAGCTAGTGGCTGCCCTTTGGACTGCTTGAAAACGTTTTTACCATCACAGGAAATTCTGTAGGACAGTTCTAACTAGGTTTGTTGGTAGGGAACAGTATTTGATGATTAAGATAAAGTTATTTTTTATAACAAATTTAGATTATCATCTCATATATATTCTATAATTTTTAACAAGGTAGAATGGTAAAAAAAGAGACACTTCCAAAAACATACTGGATAAAATTTAGTTGTTGTTTAGTGATTAATTTATAGTGCCTCAGAAGCATATTGTAAATATTAATATTTCAGTTCATCTAATAAACAAACATTCAGCACCTGTCGTATTCCTGAATTTGAGGGTGACGGTCAAAGTAGAGAATGCAGAAATAAAAAATAAGGGCCCTAACCTCACGGAATTTGCCCAGCCTTGAAGAGGAGACTGACATAACCAGTTCACTTTAAAAAACAGGGTGAAATCTATTTTAAGAGATTTTATTACTTAAACATTGTAAATATTTTAATTATAAATAAATAGAAAGATATGTATCTTCTGTAATTCTTCATATTCTACTTCCCAAGAATCATTTCTTTCTGACATTGATGCTTTCTCCTACAGGGCCGTGGGCTGTTCTGTGGATAGCCTTAAATTTGTAGCCTCATGGAAAGGTCGACTGCAAGAAGCAAAGCTGCAGATTAAGGTATTAGAGTAATTTTAAATGTTTTTCCAAGTCTATAACTCCAATCTCAAAGGCACCTGTCTTTATAGTGTAAGACTGGCAGAGATTGTGTTCCCTATGTGAGAAATCAGCATAAGATTTAGCATGAAACAACCTATACAAAATACGGTCTTTTCTAATGCAAAAATAAGAGTCTTAGGGATACGACATATTTGAGAATATAGCCTTTGGTAAAAAATGATACGGATCTTGAAGGTATGTTCAATTACCTTTTCTGAAATTCAATTCAATAAATATTTACTATACAATAAAGTATGTATAAATGTAAAATGTAAAAATAGACCAGTAGATGCAAGATGGCAGCGGAATAGGTGGAAGCTGCAGGTCCTCCTTTCAGGACCAAACTGGAATTATAACTAAAATGTAGAACAATCAACCTGAATATCCAACTGAAGACTAGCTGAACAAAAGTCTAAGTAAGGATTTACAGAAGAATCTACATCGAGACTGGTAGGAAGAGCAGAGACATGAAAAGCATTGACCTTGCCCTCTCACGGATGGTGGCTAAGATTCCAGAGGGATATCTCAGCCTCAAGGGTCCCCCATGAGGGGCGTGTAATCTCAACCCCACACCAGGCTCCCCAGTCCTGACCTCAGAGCTGGAAGAGGTGCCCATATACCATCTGGCTGTGAAAAATTAGCGGGGATTCTGTCTGATGGGGAGAGACTGGAGTCCGCTAGAAACCCAGGTGCCTTAAAGGGTCAGCGCACAAAGTGTCATTTGCAGCCACCCACTTTGGGCTCCAGTGGAGGGAGGGCAGAGTGGACTAGAGTTGTGTGAGGAGAGAGAGTGGATTAGAGTTGTGTGTGTAGCTCTGGGGGGAGAGCTGAAGGACAGCTGCCAGGATCCCTGTGCCAAGTCCTTCTCCCACACGGCAGATGCCATCTTTCTCCTGGGGGAGTGCAGTAGCCCCACTGTCTGGACTCCCTGTTGCCCTACCCTGCAGAGGTCACACCTGGGCTGGGGTGTAAAGGTCTGGGCACACTCAGGGAATGCCAGTGACTGAATTGTGTGGCTCTGGGGTGGGGGCCATTCCTCCCAACTTCCTGTGAGCCTGACTGGTGCTTCTCCCTCACAGGAGATCCAGTACCCCCAACCTCCCGACTCCCAGTGGCCCCACCCAGCTGATCTTGGGCTCTCCAGTAAGTCCCAGAAGAACTGGGACAGACTGAGCTGTGTGGCTCTAGGATGGGGACCATTTATCCCTTGCACGTTTACCGGTGCATATCCCTCCCTTCACAAGGCGAAATCTTGGTCTTTTGGGCCTCATACACTCTGCTGGCCTCACCCTGAAGATTCCCTGAGACCCTGTCCCACAACAAAGATCTGTGGGCCTCTGGCGGTGGCAGCTGGACTTGATATACCCTTGGACTTTAGCTGAGTGGCCTCAGACCCAGCACAAGCACTGAGTTTTAACCTGTATCAGTCTGGTGAAGACCACTCTCCCCCTACCTGGTAACTCACCGAGAAGCTAGCTCATGCAACTTGAGTACCTCCAGAAGCTCTTTCGGTGACTGAGCCTAACAGACAGACAGAGGCAAGTGGAGGCAGATCTTGGGTTCATTAGGCTGTTGCTGACCTGCCCCCAGGCTCCCTGCTGGTGGAAACCAGCCTTGTTGCACAGTTTGGCCCCTTCCCAAGCACAACCAAGCCCAGCAAAGGCAGCCACAAACTGGTTTGCTTTGTAGCTCCAAACAGGTTTCCCATTGAAAGACAAACAGTGTCTGACATTCACCTGCACCAGATTCCCTCCCAAGGTGCCCCAGAACAAACATAATCGGTTGCCAGCTTTAGACAACATAAGAGCAGTGTCTAATTAGCTTCACAAGCAGCATATATACCCAAAGGAAGATCTTGGTAGGCACCAGACTCTGCTGAGGTGAACTGCATTTTGTGTGGTCAGCACCTGCAGAGCAGCTTTTATACTGTGATCGAGGTCAGTCCTCCCTGTCAGCCAGCTTGAGAGGTGACCCCACACACGAACAGACCAATAGCAATCTAGACTCAATTACAACAGGAGGGCTCACATAACCCACACAAGGAACATTCCTGGAGCACCCAGCTCAGGTCATCAAGGAGATTGCAGCACTGGGTTCCAAAGGACACCTACTACTAAGGCCACCATACCAAGACTGGGAGGCATAGGACATCCACCTAATACACAGAAACAATTCCAGGTAGGCAGCCAAAATGGGGAGAAAAAGAAACATGACCCAAATGAAAGCACTGGAGAAATCTCTAGAAAAAGAGCAAAATGCAATGGAGGCCAGTAATTTACCAGATACAGAATTTAAAAAAATGGTTCTAAGAGATGCTTAAGAAACTTAGTGAGAACTTCAAAAGCATGATAAGGAAGATAGAAACCATAAAAAAGAACCAGTCAGAAATGAAGAATACAATACAGCGGAACCTCAGTCCTCGAAGTTAATTTGTACCAGAAGGCTGTTCAAGAAGCCATTTGTTCAAAAATGGAATCATTTTTTCCCATTAGAAATAATGTAAATTGAATTAATTTGTTCCAAACCCCTTAAACTATTGAGATTAAGGCATGAAATCAAAACAAGATTCTCAACAGACGTAGTATTGGCAACACTGTAACATGATGTAAATTCTTATACATGACAGGTAGGCATATAGATTGATAGAATTACTTTGGGGAATAATTTGCCAATATTATGGAAAATGAAAATACAATTCAATCTAGCATTTCCATCCCAAGCTAGAGAAATTCATGCAGAGGTGTATAAGGAGGCACTTAACATAATGTTTATTATAGTGTTATAATAGTAGATGATAACAGGACTTAAAAGTTCATTGGCAGAAGAAAGGATAAATAATTTGTTGTTTGCTAATACAGCAAAATATTTTGCAACTGTTAAAAATGAAAGAACAACCCTGATCGTTGTGGCTCATTTGCTTGGAGCACTGAAAGGTGGCAGGTTTGATTCCCAGTCAGGGCACGTACCCAGGTTGCAAGTTTGCTCCCTAGTTGGTATGTATACAGAAGGCAACCCTCACATTGATGTTTCTCTCTCTCTCTAAAATCAACTAAAAGCAATTTTTTTTAATGAAAGAACAAAATAGATGCCCCTACACCAATGACGAAGGAAAAAAGTAGGTCACAAAATGATATAATAAAGTATATTGCCCAAAACTATACTATTTATTGTTTATGGATACATGTATATTTAATAATCCTGTAAAACTAAATTCAGGCTAATGATTGGGTCAGGTGAGGGCAGAAGAGGAACAGGAGGGGCAAGGTATACCCAGAGGACCTCAGCTATCTCTCTCATGGTTTATTTGCTTAAAAATAAGAAACAAGCATGGCTCGATATTAAAAGTTTAGTAAAAATGAGTGGTAGGGATGTATAGGTTAGAAATATTTTTATGATTTTATGTGTATTTGAAATGTTTAATTTTTAAAAGGATGGTTCTGGCAGTTAAATAAAACTGAGTTTGACATGAAATTAATTTATTGTTAAATTCAAGTTAAAATCTGAATTGTGCAAGCAATTCAACATCATATATGAACTAAATTAATGGCTTTATGAACGAAGTTACTACTGTTACTGTTGCTAACCCCTTTAGAGGTGAGAGGCTAAGAGTTGAATAACATCTTATACTTATGAGTAGCCCTTTCAAATTAGATTGGTTCATGGTAATTAGTTATTTGAAATATACTTATGCAGTTGTGGTCAGCGTAATCCACACTATCCCTTTAAAATGTTGTCCTGAAACTGTATAAAGAAAACCAACTTTATTTTAAATTTTAAGATGTTTTAATCACAGGCTCAAGTACTACTAACATTATTTGAGTATAGATTTTTGGGGGGGGGTTAATGATTTTATTCTGTTTCTCTTTTGTTAAGTTGAAAGCTATGCATTTATAAGCAAAACAAGAATAGAGGAAATTATGACAAGAGATGCACATTTAGATGCCTTTCATTTAATTATTTGCATTTGACTCAAAAGTACATTTGTTCAGATGTCAAGAGGCAGCCTAAACAGTGTGGTTCTTTTAATATAATGTAAACAAATGAGCTCTCATTTCAATAATTATTTCTTTGCATCCAAGGTATATGTGTCATGCACAATAAGGCTCTAGTGGCTAACACAGACTTTTAACAGACTTTTAGTAAAAAGTATGAAGTATGCCCCAAAAGTATATGCAGAAGTGTAAACAGCATTTGAAAAGTTTATCATTTGATGGGAATAATAAAGAGATAGTGGAAGTACAGCGTTGATAAAATTAGAAAGCCTGCTCTTGCACGTCTCCTAGCTCTCTGCTGTATAAGTGAGGTGATAGAATAGACTCAGTTATCTAGAGCATTGCTTTTCAAACTTTTCCACCTCATGGTGGCACGCATAAAGTAATTACTAAAATTCTGCAGCACACCAAAAAATATGTTATATTTTTTTGCTGATCTGAACCAAAAAAATAGGTATAATTTTTTATTCATTCACGGGTCGGCTGTTGTTTTATTAGCTGTTGTTATTTTTTCATTTGACAATCTAAGAAAAGAGGTCAGTGCCCCGACTAAATAAGGTATTGCGTGTTTTAAAAATTCTTGCAGCACACTGGTTGAAAATTCCTGTTCTAGAATAATTTTGGAAAATATTTTTGTAAATTAAATATTATAAGCAAAAGTTCTTTTGATTGGATTATTCAATTAATTTCCCCACAAACCTTTATTTTGCCTCATTTAAATGGTACACTATATAAGATAATTCTAAATATCTAGAAATTAGGAGATGGATTAGATTAATGGACAATAATAGCAAATACTTAGGAGCATTTACCATGTGCCAGGCAGTTTTCCAAGTATTTTGAGTATATTGTTAGGGGGGACGTCTTATTTCCCACTCCTGCTGTTTTCTTCTGTGTGGGGAGAGATTTGCTAATGTGGACACTCGCAGGCTCCTCTGCCTCCCTCCCCCCTCCTCCCTTCCCAGGAAAAAGCCGCTTTTCCTGATGCTGAGCGGGAGCGAGGCCGCCGGTGGGCGAGGGCGAGGGCGAGGGCGAGGGCCCTGCTTCCTGTGCGTTTCTCGGGTGTGCGCGCCCTGCTCGCTCCTTCGGGCAGCGCTGCCTTGTGCGGCTCGCTCCTCCGCTTAGTGCTGTTGTAACCAGAGGGTAAGCGGCCAGGTTCCCGAGTTTGATGTTAGAAAGTCCGTTTGCCTGGCGACCTGTTATATCTTCCAGACTATTTCTGCCTCAGGATTAAAGGTAATATTTAGGGCCTATCTGCTTTTACTCCTTTTTCTGATGCAGAATTCTGGTTGCAGCAAGGATACTGTTGGCTGCTACCACTCTAATTCCTGAGGTGTTACCATTTTATTATAGGAACAGTGGGTATTGCCTTTTATCATTATGTTTTCAGCAGTAAGAATGTCTTTACTTTAAATTCTGCAAATTTACTTATATTTTAAAATAGGGCAGTGATAGAGGGATTCAGAGAAAAGGGCAGATTTAGAAAATGCTTATTAGACATGGCAGGACGTGGTAGCTGAAGTCACGTGAGAAGGAGCCAAGAACATTTCCCAGGTGGCAGATTAGCAGCTGCATGGTCAGTAGTGCCAGTGACTGAAACGGGCTCCTGAGAATGGACTTCCTCACCCTTCCCGCCTCCTGTTAGGAGAGGGAAACAATGAGTGTCTGGCTCAGCATATGCACAGTGCAGTCAAGTTGCGGCGCTACCAATAGGGACTACTGTAAAGTTCTGTACGAACTAATTGAGCTTAAAACTTAGTAAAACCTCTAAGAGGCCTTAGAAGAACTATCTTACCTAGAGGGTTTCTGGCATTGAAATTAGTAGGCAATCTCTAAATTTTAATTTACATTTTTTTCAAGGCCGAAGTACTTCAGCAACTCTTGAAGTGGCCTGTATATCATCACATCAATAGTATAGTAGAAAGAATATTGACTTAAGTATTAACTAATTCTATTTTTATCCCAGCTCTTTCACTAAAAAGCAATTGTTTACCTATAGCAACCAGACTGTAAAATTTGCTATTCAAAACTGTCAGGGCATACACTCCTAGCACCACCTTGTGCCTACACCATTCCCAAACTACATTACAGCTGAAAATGATTTTAACCCTTCCAACTTAAAGTGTTACGTTGACTAAATTCTATGCTTTTTTCATTTAGTATGTTAAAACTTGGGTTCTGTGTAATATATATGAGATTTGTTTATATTTTCTATCAAGTTTAAATTATGAGAACATAGATGTATTTCTGAATGTGAAATACTAACGACATCTGTTGCCTTTAGGTAAACTTGGGGTAGAGTAACACTGCAGAAACTGAAAGAAGAAATACGAAACAAAATCACCAACATTATTATATTGTTATTTTCATAATTTCTTAAATTTATATTAAGGCTAATTTAGAGGCAGAAATTAACTTTTTCTCCTTTTTAATTCTTTCAGCTCTGCATAGCATGTCAAGAATTTTTTGCATTAAATTATCGAAAATTTTTTTCTGTTCTTTAAAAAAATGGCCTCCAGCCCTAGGCAGTTTTCTCAATGGTTAGAGCGTCGGCCTGCGGACTGAAGGGTCCCAGGTTTGGTTCTGGCCAAGGGCATGTGCCTCGGTTGCAGGCTTGATCCCCAGCCCGGTTCGGGGCACGTGCGGGAGGCAACCAATCGATGTGTTTCTTTCTCATCAATGTTTCTCTCTCTCCCTTCCACTCTCTCTGAAGAGCAATGGAAAAAATTCCCTCCGGTGATAATAAAAAGTACTGGTGTCCAAATTCCAAGACATGGACAGTATCACGATGGTAATACACATCTGGTTTTCTATCTTACCATGTCTCCGTGCTGCTGAAAGCAATTGTTTACCTATAGCAACCAGACTGTAAAATTTGCTAAAACAGTCTTGACAAAGACTGTAATTATGCTTTTCTTTCCCCATCCTGGAGAAAAAATAACCTCTTGGCTTTTACCATTATATTTCTGCAGTGATATAACTGATGGCACTGGTATTTTTTCCTAAAATTTTTACTACAATTAGAATTCAGTCTAAAGAGAGTTCACAGTAAGCACTGGTCCAGGTCTTCACCTTCTGTATTCTCAGATAAAAATGCTATAATCTGTGTTATTATATCAGTTGGAATACATAGTCACAATGGAAACTGCTGCCTTTTTTTAAGATAATACATTAACTCCTGACAATTCAGACTTTAATACAGACTTTAATGGTTGATCTGTTTCCGTGGCAGGTTAGTGGCTTATCCCTAGAAGGATGCAGTTTTGATGGAAATCAACTTTCTGAAAACCAGCATGATTCTCCTAGTGTATCCTCAGTTCTCCCTTGTTTTATGGGATGGATTCCACAGGTAATATATTTTTAGTAGGTGCAAGTTTTAATTTAATCAATTCACTCTTAGATTTTTATCTTTTCAATAAGAATGCTTGGCCTATGCATTTTTATTTACTTCCTAATCTCATCTGCATTTGAACAAGTTTACAGTCAAAATATTATGTTCTTTATAATTCTTAAGGATGTGTAGGACATTTAAAAATCTTCAATATGTTATGGAAAGAATAACATTATGGTTTTCAATTTCTAATGAATTTATAGCCTAATAAGAAACGAGCCTTCAATGATAATATGAACTACTATGGGTATGTTCCTATATTTTTAGCAATGTGTTAAATGCTTTATAAACTTTACCTCATATACTCTTCAGAGCAGCCCTGCAGCGTAGATATTATTCTTCCCATTTTCGAATGAGGAAACGTGTGCTCCCGTATGTGAGATGACTTCTCCGTGGTTAGCCCGCAGACATGGACAGTGTCACGATGGTAATACACATCTGGTTTTCCGTCTTGCCATGTCTCCGTGCTGCTGAGAGGCAGATGAAGAAAACAGTCTTGACAAAGACTTGTTTGGTTAACGTTTCCCCTTTTAAATCTTCAATTATTGAAAGAATTTTCAACAATAGAACTTGGGGGATATCTGCCTTTTACATAGAACATAGTTATAGGTGAAGCACATAACTTTTACTTAATATAATTTAAAACTGTAAGTGTGAATATGTGAATAAACTTAAAGTTTTGATTCTATATCTAAGGACCAACAAAACTATGTCATATACTGCCTTTACTTCAAGAAAATGCAAAATGCTCATTGGGAAATAGTACCTTGACTTTTCCAATTATTGTAATTCTTTTTATAAAATAAAAATCAAAAGCATCGAAATAATTTTTAAAACACAACTAACAGAACTATCAATAATCAGCCATCATTCTCCGCTGAGGAGGATCCTCTGACCTAAAGAGCATCCGTTTCCCTGAAGCCCGCATTTCCCCCTTACCAGCTTCATTTTCTCTAGTATTAGTGTCATGTCAGATAGAAGGGGGAAGGAAATAATCTTTATTTTATTTCAATCTGGCTATTCATGTAAGAAATTTCTATCAAAAAGTTGGTAAATGAAAGATTACAAACATTAGGTATGTGAACCAAATTGAAAGTTATATGTAAAAGTTAAGGTTGGAATTTGCTAATGGTTGTAACCATAACATATAAAGTTGTATATGATGACAGGAAGTTAAATGAATCTAAGTTATGTGAAGTGTTAATTCTCTGGCAAACAAAATTAGAAGCCATATAATGACCCTGATGGGGGAAAAAGGGCTGTATAAACTGGTTCATTTAAGGAGAAACCCCAGCAATAGGAATCGAGCATGAAGAATAACTGAGCAGGCGTAAGCGCAGGAGAAAATGGTCCGGGCAGCACCCACATAAGGACCACAGGCCGAGTGCGAATCAGGAATGTGCCGCTGTTACGGACAAAGCCAGTCTGTTAGTGGGTTGTGTGAAAAGCGACATGACGTCACAAAGCTCGAAATTTATCCCCCCACAGTATTTTTATTTCATGTATCATTTCTGTCCAGTTTATTACCACGCTTGTTAAGTCTTATATACCATATGTCCTGCTGAGTAGTGGGGCTACAGACAGACAAATCTCTTCCATCCGTTAACCTGAAAGTAAAAGGCCTTTCAAAGTGAGAGGCAACAGTGTTTATTTGAGATCAATAAGAATAGCTTTTCAGGGAGCACTGATTCCGGCAGAAGCCCAAACAGTTCCAATTAGGAGACAGAGGAGATGGGGGTTTATGAGAAGGGGAACAGTTGCATCAATAGAAAGAAGGCATTTATGTTCGTTGTGAACAGTGTTGTTTAATGTTCAGTCCAGTAGTCATCAGTCCAGAAATAATAACTGCTTTCTTGATATCTTTGCAAATAGTCCTATGGGGCACAGTGTTGCCCTGCGCCCAGCCCAAAGGTTATCCTGCCCTGTTCTAACATCCCAAAGATTTGACGTGCAAGTTGCACAAGGCAGGTCCTCTGACATGGCCCTTCCAGCTCCATTTTAAAGTGCCTACAGTCATTCATTCATTTACCTATTTATCTATCTATCTGTCTACTTATTGGACACATCCGAGTCTTCTGAGTGGAGGAGCAAACAAGTAAAGAAACTATTATAGTTCAGAGTTACATGTACACTCACAGAAGTTCACGTAAAATGCGCTGGCAGATGAGGGAAGCCTCAGCTCTCCCATGTGACAGGCGAAGGAAAGGCAGCCGGCCTCAGGGAGAGAGGTGCTGCCTTCTCTTGGAACTGTGGTCACAGTATGACTCAGGAGAGTTCCAGGACAAGTCCAAAGAGGGTAACATGTTTAAGTGCAAGGACATATGAAAATATACTTAGGTTATTCTGGAAATGCACCGTTCATATGGAAGAGTGGTAGGGATGTGGTTTGAAAGGAGGCCAAGCACCAAGTATGACAAGCCACAGAGCCATGCCCAGGAGTTACACCATCTTGTGGTCAGTAGGAAGCCATAAGGACTTTATACCAGGAGTGTGGTAAGATCAGATTGGTAGTTTTGGGAAATCAGTCTAGCAGCGAGAGGGTGCCTGATTGCTACGGGGTGAAATACAATTTAGTTGGATAGAGCAGGTTATTCTCTGCTCTGCTGATGAAGAAACTGAGAATTGGGTCAGCTAAGTGATTCTTTATGGGTCCCATAATGGTAGCACTAGCATTTGTGCAATAATGGCATTTGTTCGTATTGATATGGGCCCTGACCAGGAATTGAACCTCAGTCTCCTGGATCATAGGTCGATGCTCAACTGTGGAGCTACGCTGGCCGGGCTTCAACAAACCTATTAAAGAGGGACTTGTGTCATAAGAATTTAATTTAGTTAAACGACACTCGTGAAGCTTCAGCAGCACGAGGTATTGTGCTAACAGTGAGAATGCCAAAGTATGTAGCTCCACTACTTTGATAATTTATTGATTGGTGACCTAAGAGCAAGCCCGGTCAACTCTTTTTACAGAAGATTATACCATTTAGCGTTTAAGAGATTTGGGGAGTGGCAAGCAAAATTTTAAGAAGCAACTGTGATGTTTTACTTTTAAAACACTGTAGGTTTTGATATAAGTATTTGTACCCTCACTTTAAAACAAACAAAAAGGCCTACAACCAAAGCAGGTTTGGAAGGACTTGGAAATATATACAGAACCAGTCAAGTGATAGTGAATATGCAGAGAATCTACTCTGCATTACTACGGAGTTCCTCATTCAAAGGGAAAGCTGCTTGACATTGAAATGAAGAGACAGAGAGGATCTCCGGAGTAGAAAGGAAGGAATAGCATTCATTGTAAAACATTTCAGTGTGATGTTTCTGTTTTCATTTTTGACCATAGAAGCTATAGGAAGCAAAGTAAATACCAGGTAGTAGAGAAAGATAATTTAAGAACTTCCCCGGGTTTATAAATGGTCATTCATAGATTCAGATCATTTCAGTCCAACAAATATATAATGTTTGTCTGCTGTTTGCTAAAAAATTTAAAGGCAACACTTCAAAAGAAAGCCTGGACTAGGTTATTAACTTTAGGAATGGCTAAGGAGTTATGAAAATTACAGAAGTTTCTGGATCCTGAACCTTTGCCACTTAAGCAGAATTGGAAAAGAAGGAAGAGGTGAGGCAGTGACTAGTAATGGGTGAAAGTTCTCTAGTGCATATCCTACATTTTTTCTGAGGCCCAACCAGGATTCTCTCCATTAATCCATGTTAGGTTAACATATCCCAGGCAGCATTTTGTTTTCTAAAGTAATCATTTTTCTAAAAATTATACACTGTATCTTTCATGTATATATTGTTTTCTAAACTAAATTTTAAGCTTTCAAGAAGATTATTATTTTCTCTTATTTGAATATAGATGATACTCAGCCTTTATAATTCTAGACAAGGCATTAACACACAAAATACTGTTAAGTGAATGGGTGAATAATTGACAATCTCCAGGACAAACCAAGAAAAATTAGGAAGATTCAGGGCAGATGGTGTTTTTATCTATTTGGGCAATGGTTCTTCTTAAAGAATGAATTTTGTAATATATAAATAGGTTAAGATTTAGGAATGTTAGTAATGAATGAGTTTTCAAAGGGACTTAACTGATTATCGATCGATTGATCGATCGATATCAAGGACCAGAAGAGTCAGCAGTATTTGAGAGAGGGAGAGGGAGAGAAGGATTGGAAAAGGTAATAGAAATTTCATACAATGCCCACTTACACTTAAAAAATATTTCTTTCTTTATGGGAAAATTTAAAACATTCTATTTTCAATTTCTCTTTATTTTCTAGCATTATGCATAACATGTAGTGGATGCTAAAAAACTGGGATCTTTTTCTAGTTGATTTGAAAATTAGTAGGGAGTAAGGAAAAGGCCTGTTATGCAGTTCAAACAATTAGAGATATGCGGATAAATAATACTTTATATTGGAGCTGTTGGATACATCATCGATTCTTTCAGCATCCTGTTGGGTGGAAGAGTGTTGCTATCTCTCTTTTATAACAGGGAAACCAGTGCTCAGACAGTAACCTCTTGTCAGGAGCTCCTAGGCAAGTACTCCAGAGCCTGAAAATGAGTTACTTCCATGAATCTGATTGCCTTCCACTTTGAAAAGAGCAGAATAACAGAGTATTTAGATGCTAATATTCATATGCCAAACCCTTTTTTCGAGTGCACTATCAGTGACAACTTTGCCATTTCCTAACTAGGTTGCCATGGTAAATTCTCCATGGCTTTCTGATTTGTCATTTTAAAAATTTTAAAATGAGTCTGACTTTGAAGTTTTACTTCAAGTCTAAAAAATAAGTCATAATCCATTAATTGAATACAATTATATAAGTTCTGTCAGAACATCAATCCTAGATTTAAGTTGGAAATACTATTATGAACTTGTGATTTTTTAAAGTACATGTTTCTAAGCTCCAGTCACTGAAAAATTCTAGAAGAATGGTAGATCATTTCTAGCACCCATTTCTCATTAAAGGAACCAAAGATCCTCAGAGTGTGACTAACTGATTTCTGGGACAGGAAATAAAAAGATGAGCTTGCAACATCTTGACATACTGGAAAGCAAGGAAGCTATTGAAGATCACAGGGACATGTCAAAAAACTCAGGAGACGCCTTAAGAGTTCCCACTGCACAAAGAGTGGCAATTTGAACAGATAATAACTGCATTGGATTAAAGCTCATCAAATATGTTTAAATCTACTAGTTCACAACAATGCTTCAAAAAAGGAGGGGCAGGGACCATTGGTCACCCTTAGCGTACACCAGGGAACGAATCCATTGTTTTGAAAACACATAAACAAAAGGGAATTAGATAGCATTCATCCAGACTTTATGAGCTTTCCCTTGGTAAACAAAAAATGGAGAAGTAAAAGCTTCTCTCTATAGATACACTCTTGCCTGGAAATGGAGAAGGAATAGTAGAGCGAAATCACCACTTTATCGAGTCTCTAATGAAACGATGGACCCCTGGCTCCTAATATCTGAAAAGAGAGACAGACAGTCACACATGCTTCTTGATGGGCGTATAAGCACCACCTGTGCAGTGTTTGTGTCAAAAATTGAATCTGAATCTGAGCTCACCTCCAGGGCCCTTATAGGAACGAGAGGAGACGGGCATGACCACGGCGTGTAGCCAGTAAGAGTCAGGATGTGGGAGACTCAGGTGTGGTTCCTTCAGCAAATTGCAAGGGAAAAAGGAGGAAAAAGCTGTAAATTCAGAAGACATGAGAGACATCAACAAAATGCTAGCATGGGCTTTATTTGAATTATGGCTCTACTAAAAATATGTTTTAAATTATAGGATAGTGAGATAATAGGTACATGATACTGCTAATATTTTCAAATATTATAATAGTATTGTGATATTCTTGTTTTATTTCTAGGTATATATATGAATATATACATATATATTTATAGACAAAATGTTCTGTGTTGCAGCTGGATGATGGATTATTATTGTAATCTTTATTTTAAAACATTTAATAATAAAATTGTAAATAAAACTTATTTGGGAGGAGTTTGTGTTCGTCTCTTTGGTTATCTTTGGTTATCATCTTAAAAACAATATATTGCTGTATTTTAAAACAAAGTTCATTTTTTAAACAGGGTGCATACGGCCCATATTCCCCTGATGAGTGCATATCTCTGCCTGTTTACACAAGTGCTGAGAGGGACCGTGTGGTAACCAACATCGACGTTCCATGTGGAGGCAGCCAAGACCAGTGGATTCAGTGTGGAGCAGCTCTGTTTCTGAAAAACCAGTAGAGTCTAATGGCAATAAAAGCTGTCTTAGCAAAAG
Source organism: Miniopterus schreibersii (assembly GCF_964146895.1). Lineage (NCBI taxonomy): Eukaryota > Metazoa > Chordata > Mammalia > Chiroptera > Miniopteridae > Miniopterus > Miniopterus schreibersii. The sequence continues at coordinate 15,271,305 of NC_138112.1, read as the reverse complement.
AAGCATTTATTATTTAAACTTTAAATAAAATAAATGGTGAATCTACATTTGAAATGTTAGTTCAAAACATTAGCACATAGTAACCCTATGTTGTTGAGCTCATTGGGTTTTTATTTTAATGGGTAATGACAGCACACTAATGTTTTAGGTAAGATGTTTAAAACAGTATTTTTAAGCAATAATAAATGTTATGTCTGTTACATTTGTATCATAATTATTTAATAAAATATAATCTTACAGTCTTCTATATTTAAAGTGTTAAAGGTCCGTTTTGTTTTCACAAGACAAATTGCAGTTTAAACAATTAGCTGTCCTTTATAGAAATTTGTTCAAAACTAATAGATTGTATATGACCAATGTATAATAACAGTAATAACTAAGGCTCTGACTACATCATGCTGTGCACTGCTCCACACATGATGATTGACTGATTGATAGGTAGGTAGGCAGGTAAATAGGTAGGTAGGTAGACAGACAGACAGACAGATGCATGGATGCATAGGTATTATATTCATTATGATGTTCATTTTACTAATGAGAAAACTGGGACACTGGTTAAGTGACTGGCTCAGCTAATAAACTGGTGGAGTGACAAGAGAGAAAGCTCGCTCTTTCCGCGTCCCCCCTCGAGGAAGGAGCAGAGCCAGCAAAGCCCAGCGCTCGAGCACGCCCTGAACCTGCACCGAGCGTGCTCCCGGGGGAGCAGGGGTCTTCCAGCACATGCGGATCAGTTCTGCATCCACAAGTACTTGCTGCAGCAGAGTTTCTGACAAGAAGATAAAGTGAATTGACAGTGCCAGTCAAAATGCCTGTTACATTACGTACTTTCACTGAAAAGTCCCCTCCATAAAACTTAGGAAGGGAATAGGGGGAAGTGCTTTGAATTGTGAACTTACCTCTCAGAACCGTCAGCCTGAGCTTCCTTTACTTCAGACGCCGAGGGTCCTCTGCATGCACATCCTGTTCTAGGGCCTCAGGGATTTTCTGTCTCTTTTTTCACTATATCAAGGAAATAAAATCAGAACCACTTTTTTTTACTTATAAAGAACACTGAAATACTTGGAACACACATATATGTAGGATGCATATATGCAGCTTGAAAAGCAGAGTGAACACCTGTGCCTAACACAGCGTAAGAAAAAGAACGTTACTGACGCCACTTAAGCTCCGTAATGTTTTCAGTATCTCACCTCCCACTTCCACCCAAGACAGCAATTACCCTACTTTTTGTTTGTATGATTCCCTTGGGTTTCTTCACAGTTTTCCTGAATGTGAATGAATCCCTAAAATGTGCTTTATATTTCTGCTTAACTAGACAAATACTTGTTTTTAAAAATATGTTTTTATTGATTTTTAGAGAGAGAGGAAGGGAGAGGGAGAGAAACAACGATGTGAGAGAGAAACCCATTGGCGGCCTCCTGCATGCCTCCTAGTGGGGACTGAGCCCAAAACCCACACAGGTGCCCTGACCCAGAACTGAACCTGCAACCTTTTGGTGCACTCCCGGGGTGATGCCCAACCAACTGTGCCACACTGGCCAGGGCCAGCTATTTGTTTGTAATCTTGCCCCATCACTTTTACTATTTTTTTAAATTTAAAACATCTTTTATTGGGAAAAAATGAGTTTGTTTGTTTCTTAGTAATGGCATTGTACCGCGCCTCCTTCAGGGTGCCTTGGCGGGCTTTGGTGCCAGAGCCCCCGTCACAGGACCCCCAGCTCCCAAACTGGTACTTGCAGTGGGCTCCAAACTCTCCCTCTGGCTGTGTGGCACCTGCACCAGATCACGGAGTCTGGGCCCCGCAGGTACATTCGCTGAAACCCTCGCTGCGGTCCTTGCTGGGGGTGCGGGGCCTGGTCCACTCCCCGCGCTGGCCCGGCCTGCCCTCTTCACGTCGTGGGCCAGGAGGGGGAGACGGTGCTGCCGGCCGCTTCCCTCCACCGCGCGGCCCTGCTCTAGCTTCTGAGGCCCCCTTTCCACCCCAGCACTTTTATACAGTTTTTATTTGTATGTAAATGGTGTGTATTTTGTGACCTTTCTTTTTCTCGGTATGAATGTGTGAACCCGCCACAATTTACTTAGTCTCCTCTGGAGAGACAATTGAATTGCTCTGGCTCTTCACTACCACAAACCACACTGCTGGAAGGGTCTTAGGAAGCCTCCTGGCCTGCATTTACAGGACTTCCTCTGGGACATACACCTGGCAGGGGAGCTGAGTCTTCAGTGGGAAAAGCATCAGCTTGGTCATTTGGAAGATGGTTTGGCATTATCTCATTAGGTGCCTTAACATAGTAAAGCACTGGAAAGGGTGCCTCGCGCTAGTTTTATTATGACCACGATTATTCATGTAGCTGAACAAATGTGCAGTCCCACCAGCAGTGTATATGCGTTCTTGCCATTTTGTTTCCTTATCAATACTTCACATTTCTAAAAATCTGGTAGATATAAAATGATATTACATAGTAATTTCAATTTTCATTTTTCTATTTACAAATAAGCAATTTTTCTTGTTTTTATTGCCCATTTGTGACTTCTATGAAATGCTGTTTTTATCTTTTGCCCAATTTTTCCTATTGAGTTGTCTTTTTTATGTTTTATTTTTATGAGTAAAAGTTTTTTACTCCAATGCAGTAGAATTTTTTCAGACTTTCCTTTGGCTTGTTTTTCCAGAACAAGTTTATTAAAATGACATTTTTTTTCCCCCTTACCTTTTAAAGTTTTGGTTTTTGTTACCAGAATGACCCCAAATAGTAACCTTCAATCAGATGAAGCCATGCGCAAATCCAAAATTCAGTTGCATGTCATTTTCTGTCTCTATATATATAGCTTAGTTTGACAGCCAGGACAGTGAGAAGAACTTTCTGGATACTTCCAGTCTAGACTTTCACTGCAAGTGGAACTGTTGTGGAAGCTGCGGACGGTAGGGTGCCTGCCCAGGAAGCTGTAGGAGACGGGAGGTGCACGCTACAGCCAGGAGCAGAAGGGGGACAGGCGCCCGGCGGGCTCGGTGGGGGCCGCATGCCTCACCCCCACTGCTTCTCCATTACTGCTTTATCCCTCACCCCAAGTCTCCACTCACCTCCTCCCCCATGGGCTTCCTTCTCGTGTGAACCCAGGCTGTGCCTGGGGCCTGGAGTTGCATAGCCCACGTGGGAACTAGGGCACCGGGGAGGAGAGTAGTTTCCTACGAGCTGATCAGTGCTCGGCTAAATACTCAACTCTGCAGATCTCTGGGGTTTTCTCTGTGCAGCTCTCTTCTCCCTAGCACTCCTGGGCCCTCAGCAGCATTTCCGCGATTGCAGAGCTGGCCAGGCTCTGCCTAGGTTTTCTTTTCCTCTGCTGCAGCCTGGACATCTTCTCAGGGCAGTCACAGGGTTCACTGCTAGTTAGTATACTTGGCCCATTTTTTGGTCGTTCTAGATGGGAAGGTAAATGCATTGTTGCTCCGTCTTGCTGGAAAGCACGTCCTACGCAATTTTATATCGTACTTTCGCTCAACAAACTTTCGCTGAGCCCCCACTGTGGTGCAGGGGCCAGCCGTTCCCGAGGACCAAAGGCACCCAGGGCCATGTCCTGATGACGGCTTGGTGGTCAGAGAGGAAGGAGCATCATCAGGGAATGAAGAGAAGGGTGGATGAGCTGGAGAGCCGAGGCAGTAGCAGGTAAGAAGCCAAGAGCTGGTTTGTGAGCATTTCTAAACAAAGTAAATTGCTGAGTAAAGATTTGAGCTTAAAACCCAAATCCAAACGAGCGGCGTGGCCCCTGTGCCCAAGTCTGGGCAATCTTGGAGGACTCGGGGAGCTGTTCCTGGCACAAGCTTTGTGCTCTTGGACTCCGCAGGGATCTCCCCTTGGAGGCAGGAGCTGCTGAGTCTTCCTTTGGGTTCTGGGCTGTTCCCACCTATCGGAAGGGGAGGAAAGGTTGAGAAATGAGTTCCTCGGATGGTAGAAGGAAATGTCCCCTGGTTCTGCTTGACCGGACTGTGGAATCCTCTCCCTCACCCCAGCTTCTCCCTCCCACAAAGACCCTCCGCTCGCCAAGTTACAGATCCCTTCCATCTACAAAACATCCTTTTAATCAAATTCACTTCTGCTGCTCCAAGGACGTGGGTGAGAGAACCGCATTAGACTTTGGACCAATTTTATCAGTTTTGCTACTCACGGGGATTATATCTTTTTGTTAATATCTAATCCCAAGTGACTTTTGAGGTCCCATGCACTTCATGGGTATTGGGGCCCACAGCTGACCACCACTGAGACCTGAAACAGGCATCTGATATAAATTCAGGAATCAAGAAGGAGTGTTGCGGTGGCTCTAGACTTTGAGTCACATTAGAAGCACTTGCAGCACTTTTTTAAGGAGCTCTAAGCCTGGGCCCCGTTTCCATGGTGGATGGGTAAAGATGGTTCCCAAGCATTGGTATTTTTTAAAATAAACTCAGGGAGTTTTTCTACATGTTCCTAGGATTGAGAACCACTGGATTATTGGATAAGTAGGAATCACAGTTAAAGTGCAATGGGTGATAAAAATTAATTTGTTTAAAAGTAAGTGGTAAGAAAATTTATCTTTACATCCTACCAGGAAGACTGAATAGAAAATAGGCCAGGCCCATATTTCTGAAGTGAAAAGACTGAGGAAGTTTTAGGAAGGGGGGATGTGTAAGATTAATGTGTAAGGTTTTTTTTCTTTCATAAGTGGCAGTGTTATGCAATTTAAATCCATTGACCCAAAACTTTAGCAAAGTTTGCTACATATCCTTAAGTGGTGCACTTTTTAAGAGAGAGAAGACGCCCTGGCAGGGTGGCTCGGTTGGTTAGAGAATCATCCATACACCAAAAGGCTGCAGGTTCAATTCCCAGTCAGGGCACATGCCCGGGTCATGGGTTCGATCCCTGGTAGGAGCAAGTACAGGAGGCAACCGATCAATGTTTCTCTCTCACATCGATGTTTCCCTCTCCCTCCCCCTTCCTCTCTTTCTAAAATCAATAAAAACATACCCTCGGGTGAGGATTGAAAAAAGAAAGAAAGAGGGAGAGAAGATCGGAGGCTTGTCCAGTCAGTTGACAAGATGTGGGACGCGACACCACGCATAGGAGCAGTAGTCGAAGAGACAGGAGCGTGGGACAGAGGGGAGCTGAGAAATCTCAGCACCCGCCACACCCCCTTCTTTATCTCCGAGAATACTCAGAAATACTGATTAGAAAGCATTTCTTATTCAAATATCAATGAACAACCGAAGTCCAGAAGGCTTTTCAGTTATAAATACAAAGTTTGGAACTATTACTCACTTGAAACAACATCAACAAAATGTTTCAACTTTTTCTCTCAGAAGAAATAAAGACCAAAAAAAAAAAAAAAAGTCGGAAATTTATTTCAGCATTTGCTGAAATAGAAAGAATGTCAGTGAAGGTCGAATTAAAATCAAATGTTATCTTAATCCTTAATATACTTTTCTCAACTGGAACCTCAGCTTTCCTGGGTTTAACTCCCGGGACAAGCTCTGGTGAGATCTGAAGCAAAATGACACGATTAAATCTTTTATTCCTAATGTGGGTGAGACTGGCCCGCGTATGTCACCAAACAACATTCAATGAGTTCTTTGTTCCATATTTTACAAATAACTTTCTCTAAATGTTAAAGAATTTTTATGTTTTATACTATTTAACTGTTTTTATGTTGCAACTGTAAAGTTTCAATCTTTTCAGTGGAAAACAATGAGCATTAATGAGGGTCACAGGAATGCCATTCAGAGAAAATAAAAATGCAACAAGTGCATCTAGACCATGTTGCAATAAAAACCATTTTAGGATGTAGACAGACACCAAAGTTAGCAATCTGCCAAGGAGCCAGAAAGAAGAGTCCGTGATGTAGGGAGCTGCAGGCTGCCCATGACAGGCATGAGCTCCGTCACTGACGAGGTGACATGTGAGCTGAAAGTCCGCCACGTGGATGAGAAGATGTGTCTTGGGGTGGTGGGTACCGACGGGCGGCCTGGTCATGGCCCTTCCAGCACCTGGAAAGTGAGAGGCGTGAAGGTCATATTTCTTTGTGAAATATTTTCTGATCGCGCCTCAGTCTCAGCTCGATTCCTATGCGTTCCTCTGCGTGCATGCTGCGTTGCAGCACTCGCAACGGTAAATCATAATTTCTGTGGTGAGCGCTGTGCTGGGCATGGCGGCCGCCGAGGTGTCCAGCTGGGGAGATGGGTGCTGCTTCTGTCCGGGACAGAGCACATATTGGGGAGCAGGTTCAAGGCGGTAAGATGAAGCAGTCGGGCTTTGGACACCTTGATTTTCAGGCGTCAGCAGACTGTTTGTGTGTAAATGTCCAAAACAAACGGAAACGTGGAGCTGGGGCTCAGGAAAGAGCTTGGACGTCATTGACACATCAGTGACAGGTGACCCCATGGCAGCAGGTGAAGCCCCACCGGAGAACGGGGAGCCTCAGCAACGTAAGCTCTGAACCCTAAGGAGCACCCGTTCTCAGGAGGCTGGTGTCGTGGGAACGAAGACACACACAGAGTGAGAAGCGACACCGGGGTAAAGGGAACTGAGCAGGCTCCTCGCAGTTGCCCGCAGGGGCACGTGCACCGGCTGCTTGTTTGAAAGACGGGGTTCTGGGGCCCGGGCCAGGCCTTCAGAATCAGAGTCGCCGGGAGCGAGACCTGCGAATCTAATTTTTAATGGTCTTCTCAGGTTATGACAGTCGCTGTCGTAGAAAGAGGTGTTACAGGATCCAAGGCAGAACATTTTTTTCAAGGAAGAAGTGGGTAATTTTTTCAAATTCTACAGAAAAGTCAACTTTTATAGAAAAATCAAATAAAATCTGGAGTGAAAACTGACCACTGGGTTCTGCAACTAGTTGATTACTGGCGCCCTTAGTGAGAGAAAATTTTGCAAAACAGTGGAGGTAAATGCTACATTACTTTCTAGATTGTAACTCCCTTTTTTTTTTTTAAATAAAAAAATAGAGGGTGAACATTTTTGAGACTTACAATCAATGTCTTTCTGGTACTTTTTAGAAATTTCATGATTTTTATTTGTATAACACCGTGTCACCTCTCTCCTAAGAAATGTCACACCTGTTTCTTCTAGTCACTTAGGCATGTTAAAGTACCTTTTTAGAAAAAAATCACTTTTGCAGTCTTTTCTGTTCTTACTTTTAGTTCATATCTAAGGAGCATTTCTTTTTCTTAGAGATGACGAATGTCGCTGAAATGTGTTCTGATACCAGAGTCTGCGTATCATTTTTCTTCTGGAACTTAGATATCAATTTTAAGTTTTTAAGTTTTCAGAGTCTTTTTAAATCCTGGAACTTTTTTGTCCATTACACTCTTGATGAATGTCTCCCATTCGTTCTGTATTCTCCTTCAGGAAATCCAATTAATCTCGGGTTGCTTCCTCCTGTCCTTTCTCCTATAAGCTCGCCGTCCACTCTTGAACTGTCGTTTTTGTTACTTCATTTTGGGGTCTGTGTATGTTTACAGTCTAGTTTCTGTTGCATGAATGTGTTGTTGAAACATCCGTCCTACGCCCCGTGATTCCAGGGAGTGTTTTACCACGGAGCCCGGCCCGACCTCTCCTTGTTTCTCTCTGCTGCCGGGTCTTGCGTCCCTGGAAACATTACAGGTCTCCCATTAGTGAGATGTTTCCGCCATCCCTTTGCTGGGGAAAGCCTGCGTGATGGGGTAGATTTGGTCCTGCCGTCTTCTGTTGCTTCAGCATTGCTCCTTTCTCAAGAAGGCCGCGTTGCTTTGCCTTCCTCTAGGTTCCTTTGATCTCCTTGGTGGCTTGGCCAGGGCCATCACCTCTGATGGCGTCGCCCACCGGGCCTCCAGGGTGGAGCTGCAGCCGCTGAGACAGGCTTGTCTTCCTAATCGTCACAAACATGCTAATTCTCACAGGGCCAGCAATGCCTCTGCGGCCCGCATGGAAAACTGCTTTAAAATTGCATTCTAGTGATTTGCTTTCTAGTGAATGTGGAAAAGTACACATTCGAGGCCGGGCTTCCGTGTAGCTGGTCAGTGACCAGGAATAATGGCAGAGAACCATTCACTTCCCACCACTTCATCTACTCAGCTGTCAAGCCAGTGCTTCCTGGCAGATTTTAAATTAGAAGCTACTTTGAGGCGTACTCCATGTTTCACAATGGCCATCCGTTTTAAGAAATTCAAGGAGCATATTAAAAATAACATTGTTCCTTATAAGAACACTAATCCCATTTAGGAGGGTGCCACCCTCATAACCTAAGCATTTCCCAAAGGCCTCACTTCTTTTTTTTTTTTTTTTAAATATGTTTTTAATGATTTTTAGAGAGAGAGGAAGAGAGAGGGAGAGAGAGAGAGAAACATCGATGAGAGAGAAACATCATCGATCCGCTGCCTCCTGCAGGCCCCCCACTGGGGATCAAGCCTGAAACCCAGACTTGTGCCCTGACTGAGAATCGAACCGTGACCTCCTGGTTCATGGGTCGACCCTCAATCACTGAGCCCCACCCAGCCGGGTGGCCCCACCTCTTAATACTATTGCATTTGGGCATCAAGGTTTCAACATATGAAGTGTGGGGGGGACATAAACATTCAGTGCACAGCAGAGTGATAGACAGAAAGGGGATGAGTAGTTGCCTGTGGTTTGGTGGTAGTGGGAGAGCAGGACCACGACGCGTGACTGCTGATGGGGACAGGGCTTCTTTTTAGGGTGATAAAAATGGTCTGGAATTAGTGGTGATGGCCGCACATGTCCATGAATATACGAAACCCACTGAACTGTATACTTTAAATGGGTGAGTTTTGTAGTTTCAGAATTATATATCAATAAACCTGTTGAAAATATATCATAGACATTTCGCTGGTCATTACTTGTAGTTGCAAAATAACACTGCATAGTCTACATTTAGTGTAATTTATTTTATCATTCTTACGTTAATGGAATTCATTTTTTTTCTAGTTTTTTGCTGTTAACAACAGTGCTTTAATAAATATTACTATAGGTATATATTTTTACTTCTCTGAGTTAGGTAACTACAAATAAAATTATTGGGTCAAATGGCATGTACCTATTGAATTTTAATACACGCTGCCAGGAATTTACAAAAAGAAAATAGCCATTCAAACGCATACCAATAGTGAACGAGACAGTTCATTTTCTTATACCCTCACCGGTCCTGGGTGTAATCAGTCGTTTTAACTGTTGCAAATAGGTGATAATAACAGGTCGTTATTGCTTTAATTGCCACTAAAAGACTGTTAGTGTGGTTAAGCACATTTTCATATATTGACTAGATATTTGCATTTTTTCTTTTGTATATTTTCTCTTCTAGTATTTTTCCAGTGTTTTTGTTTTGTTTTTTTTACTAGATTTCCTTCTTTATCTTTTTTACTAATACGACGGTCTTTCTGATAGAGCTGTGCTATTAACTCTTTGCTTACGATATTTTTTTTGATTACTAGAAATTACTGATAAGTTTTAATATTTGGCAGATTAAGTCTCCTTTGACTGTCTTTCAAAATTTTCTTGTCAGTTTTTCCATATTGATTATTAAATGTGATCTTTATTATTATTTTGTACAGTTACTTAAATTGTACTTTTGGAATCAAGTTAAATATATATATAGTAGTTGGGCAAGATTTAGTAATTTTTTTTAATATTAAATCTTCCCTTTCAGAAATATGCCACCATACTCAATATATTCAGGTTGCACTAGTTTTATAGATTTCTTATTTTTTTCCTAGAGATTGTAGTAGTTGTTGTACTATTGCGTGTACGTTTAATTTTTATTTTATTGCTAATATTAGTATAACTCATGATTTTAATGCTTATTCTTGTATCCACCTAGCTAACAGCTTTTTATACTGGTTCTAACAGGTTTTCTCAAGATAAACTTTTTATTTTAGATAATTTTAGATTTATAGAGAATACAAAAACCCCACACCTGGATTCTCCTGCTGAGAATACCATCTATTATCCTGATACTTTGTCACAACAAAGAAAACTAACATTGGCACGTTATTATTAACAAACTACTCACTTTGTGTGGCTCTCACTAGTTTTTCCACTAATGTCCCTTTCTGTCCCGGGATCTACCCCGAGATAACACGCTGCATCTGGTCTCCATGCCCTAGTTTCCCTGGCCTGTGCCCCCGTCTTTCCTTGTTCGGGGAGCGTTGGGTAGGCATTTTCTAAGCTCTTGTCCCTGGGCTCCAAGCCCACCCTTCTAGTCTTTCTGTGGAAGTTGGGTTGGGCCTCTGCAGGTGTCTCCCTGTTGAGTTTTGCCAACAGGACATGAGAGGGAGCCTGGGGGGCTGGAGCTGGGGAAGGGGCTCACTTGGCCCTGTGCGCCCCCCTTGCTGTCAGGGCCTCCCCGCAACGTGGCTCGTTCCCGGCGCAGGCGGGTCTCGGTGCCGTCACTCCCCGGGACGGGTCTCAGGGACCTCTCAGGGTCTCGAGCACCAACTAGACAATGCTTTTCTCCCTGCGTTTTGAGTCCCATGTCCACGGCTTTTATGTTGTCGAATCATATGAAATTGCTGGTATTGGAACATTTGGATCTGAAAAGAGAGCCATTTTCGACAATTCATACCAGGACCGGCTGCATTATTTGTGGAGCCCAGTGCAAAATGAAAATGAGAAGCCCTTGTTTAAAGAGTATTAAGAATTACGAGATGATGACAGCAGAGCGCTGAGCCAAGCGCGGGGCCTTTCTGGGCGGGGGCTGCTGGGCGGCTGCCTAAGCCCCGTTCCCGCGGAGCCCGGGTTCAAGCAACAGGCGCTCACAGCCCGGCCTCTTCCCGGGCTCCCGGGCCCTGGGCGGCTGCCCTAGGCAGTCTCTGTCTCCCTCACCTCTGTCTTCCCTTTACCGCTGTTGTGTTTCTCCAGTTCGGTTTAAACAATTTCCTCTGTTAGATTATGTTTGCTATAAAAATTGGTGAGGTGCCTTTTTTCCTGAGTGGACCCTGACTGAACCCCTTAAATTTTTCATGTTTGTTTGGGCTCTCAGATCAGCAGTTGTGTAAACAGGGACCCCTCTGTTAAGGTAGCGGTGTTGGGGGTCTTTAGGGGATATCAGGAAAGTCCAGTTGTTTTTCTATTTTTTTAAGTTTCTTTATCTTTATTGTTAAGAATATTACAGACGTCTCCTTTTTATCCCCTGTGATCCCTTCCACTCCACATCCATCCCACCCCCAGGCTTTCCCTTATCAATGCCTGTGTCCGTGGGTTATGCTTATAAACATACAAGTTCTTTGATTAATCTCTCCCCGCCCACTCCCCCCTCCCCACCTTCCCTCTGAGATCCCTCAGTCTGTTCCATGCTTCTATGTCTCTGGATCTATTTTGTTCACAGTTTATTTTGTTTTATTACATTCCACATATAAGTGAGATCATGGGGTACTTGTCTTTCTCTGACTGGCTTATTTCACTTAGCATAATACTCTTTAGTTCCCTCCATGCTGTTCCAAAGGCCAAAAGGTCCTTCTTTTTTACAGCTGCGTAGTATTCCATGGTGTAAATGGGCCACAGCTTTTTTATCTACTCATCTACTGATGGGCACTTGGGCTGTTTCCAGATCTCAGCTATTGTAAACTGTGCTGCTGTGAACATACGGGTGCACAAGTTCTTTGTGATTGGTGTTTCAGGTTTCTTAGGATATATTCCTAGCAGTGGGATCACTGGGTCAAATGGCAGGTCAATTTTTAATCTTTTGAGGAGCCTCCATACTGCTTTCCATAGTGGCTGCCCCAGTCTGCATTCCCGCCAGCAGTGCATGAGGGTCCCCTTTCTCCACACCCTCGCCAGCACTTGTAGTTTGTTGATTTGTTGATGGTGGACATTCTGACCCTGACTGAGCCCCTTAAATTTTTCATGTTTATTTGGCCTCTCAGATCAGCAGTTGGGTAAACAGGGACCCCTCTGTTAAGGCAGCAGTGTTGGGGGTTTTTAGGGGCTATCAGGAAAGTCCAATTGTTTTTCAATAAGAGGTCAACACATCAAAGTCAGAAACTTATATATACTGAGACATGTATAAAACAGTTTTACACTGAATTTATTGGAGTACAGTTTTGTTTTTGTTTTGTTTTTAACCCTCACCTGAGGATATTTTTTCCATTACTTTTCAGAGAGAGAGAGAGAAACACTGATGTCACAGAGACACATCTATTGGTTGCCTCCCGAATGCGCCCTGACTGGTGCTGGGGATCGAGCCTGCAACCGAGGTACGTGCCCTTAGCTGGAATCGAACCCAGGACCCTTCAGTTCTCAGGCTGGTGCTCTAACCACTGAGAAAAACCAGCCAGGGCTGGGGTACAGTTTTTTAAAACGGTGCAAATCCTTCTTTGCCCTCACCTAGTTCAGGTCAGTGTTCTGTTAGCACGTCTTTCGTATGGAAACGGTTCCCCCCAGACATAGATTTTATGCTTGGTCAAGTGGTATGCTTGGATGTGTCTCTCTGACATTAACTCCTAGCGTATGTATAAGACGAGCAACACTGCACGTTTTTTTAAAGACCTTGGTAAAAATCCACAGGCCTCCACCAAAAATCGCTTTATATGAGACAGCATGGCTATTTTATAGGGAAAGGGTAGGGCCTGCGGACTGTTAGGTGCCTGTGTTCTGTGGGGCCAGAATGCAATATGTGATTTCGCCCTTAAAGAGAACGCTAACCTCCAGAGCTCGGGATGGGGCCTGTGTTTGTTGCTAGAAGATTAGACACATGTTGGCTCCCATCTCCAAGCAGGCCCCACATTAATCATGGCCTGTTGTAACCTAACTGCTGGTTGTTTCGAAGGATAGGCAGAGTGCACCTGTGTCCAATGAGCCCCATGCATTCAAATTGCCCTTAAAACAGCAGAAGTTAAGCCAAGGCGGCTAACACAAGGCAGCCCTGTACCTGGGGACACGGATGTGTGTGAGCATAACCCCCATATGGATGTGCTTGGGAGAGAAATGATTTTGTCTTGTTAGGGAGCACACATTAATGCAAATGTGAGGATTAAACGTTATCATCTTTAAAGACAATTCTGTCTCTGAGCTATGTACAGAGATAGACAATATTACATAGCCTTTATAAAACCATAAATTACATCTGGTTTGAACTTTGCTTGAGACCCCAGAGGGCGAGAGAACTCTGAGTTTCCCATTAAATACAAAAGCTTCAGTGAGAATTCGGCACCTCGGGGACGGCTGACTGACAGTCCCCATCTCAGGGAGGCGGGAGGCAGGAGGGGCCCACCCAGCACAGCGGGTCAAACCTGTCGCCGGCCAGCCTCTTCTGCGGCGTCAGAGCCCGGCCAGGGTGCTCGGGCCCCAGGCTCCTGCGGCAACATCTCAACTCTCACCTCCTTGACACTCCCATGAGATTATTGTGTGACACACTCAGCAGCCCAGTCGCTGGGCCAGCACGAATCGACGCTGGCGGTGACAAGCAAATCTGGGCCATCAGGTGTCACGGCTTCTCGTTCCATCAGAACTGGCAGGGCAGCCACTGAGGTTATTGGAGTCGCACGGATCGGGGAGAGAGACTTTCTTTCTAACGTGTCAGGAGAGAGAATGGGCCTACTCCACCATCCACACCTACGGCCCCCTAACACTTACATTCACAGAGTGTGTGTGTTTCTTTTGGGAAAGTAACAAGAATCTCTTTGTTCTTTGTCTGATTAAATCTAAAGTCTACCCTGAGTCAAACTTTACCTACAAAAACTGCTACACTCATGCATTCTGGATAATATTCTCTGATACCCACAAATGCATCCCGGTCATAAAGTAAATGCCCATTGCTTTGTAACCATATGAAAGTGGCACATCCTTGCAATGACTTTTCAATTCTTTAAACACAACTCCACCAAATTTTAGCTTGAATTGCGTATAAGATTTAAACGCAACATGCGTGGATTCACTACAGTGAGTTTTCCCAGAATCCGCGTCTGCCGTGCTGTGTAACCCACTGGCCGGCAGGTCCTGTGAGTCTCAGCTGACAGTAAACTCGCTGAGGCTTTGTGTGTTTGTCTCAGGTTGCGTTCTGTGAATGCCTCACTGAGCCGTGAAGCAGCGCCTTCCTCTCAGCCTCACTTTTTAAATTGATTTTTGAGTGCCCGTTGTGGACAAGGAGCTTGCAAACTGCTGAAGAACACAGAAATGGACATGCTCATGCTCTTTCCACTTGGATCAAGGATATGAAATCGCTGCTTTAAAATATTGTTTCCGTGGCAGGAAGGCTGTTCGGGGAAAGAGCCAGCGTGGCACATATTAAAGGAGCTACCACTGTGTTGCCAAGGACAGCGGATGCAACAGCAAGTGCTTTTAAAAGTCTGCACTGCTTTTATCTGCTAGGAACTGCCACAAGCTGGAAACCATGAAAAGGTGAACAGGATCCTTTCAGGAGGGGGGCGTTTCACTGCTGTACCAGGCCACTCTGTGCTGGTTGGTTCGTGTTCACTTCTTTCAAAAAAAATTTTTTTATTTTTTATTATTTATTTATTTATTTATTATTTATTTTAAATAAATCTTTATTGATTTCAGAGAGAGGAAAGGAGAGGGAGAGAGAGAGACAGAAACGTCAATGATGAGAGTCACTGATTGAGCCCGCAACCCGGGCATGTGCCCTGACCTGGAACAGAACCCCGATTGCCCTGACCGAAAAAATTTTTTTTAGAGAGAAGGGAGAAGGGAGAGGAATAGAGAGATAGAAACATCGAGGAAAGAGAAACATCAGTCGGCTGCGTCCTGCACGCCCCCTACTGGGAATCGAGCCTGCAACCTGGGCCCGTGCCCTGACTGGGAATCGAACCGGCGACCTCTTGGTGCATGGACGACACTCAATCTACTGAGCCGCGCCAGCCGGGCCGGGTTCGGTTCTTTAACGTCCCTCCACTGCCTGCATCCTGGTTGGTAGAAACAGTGATGCCTCATTTGAATAACATTTTCTGTTTTCCGGTGGTTGGATCCGCTCTGAGGCAGACCGTCTGGCTTCACATCCCAGCGCTGCTCCCTGTCAGCTTTGCTACTGTGTACAAGTTACTCATCCCCACGTACCTTAGATTCTTTATGAAATGGGGGTGATATTAGTACGTGCGTGATAGGGCTGTTCACGAGTCAGATGACATATGAAAAGCACTTAGAACAGTGCCTGGTATGGAGAATGTTTTATATACACGTTAGCTATTAGGATTATTTGATTCTCTTAATAAATCTTTGAGGTAAATTTGAATAATCACCCGTTTTAGTTGAGGAGACTGAGGTTTGGTGATGCTGAACAAATGTTTCCAAGCTCGTTTCTAGACAGCGTCGGTATCAGGGAAGAATCCGGGTCCCTGGCCCCTTCCTGGCCAAGTGCTCTTTCCGCTGCTCTACCAGCACGTGGCAATCAGACGCTTCTGGAGGCAGGGCCCACGGGCTCCTTGCCTTCTGTGTCGCCTCAGCGGATAGGACTTGCCTCAAGGAATGAAGGTGGCACAGTCACCAAGGTAAAGAAGCCGGTCGTCAGGCCCAGAAGGAAACAGAAGAGAGGAAGTGGGGTGAGCAGCTGGCGTGACCAAGGCAGATGCCTTTGGGGACTACTCGCCATTTCTCAGCATATCCCTCTGTCTCCCCTCTCTCCTTCTCTGTCTGGACTCTTTAGTCAAACTTGGCCTGTCCAAAGGGCTGAGGCCCTTGTTAGGTAAGGCAGAGGCGTGCTGCACCGAGCACCGGCTTTCCTTAACTGAAGGCACGAGCCCAAGTGTCAGCCAGAGGCTAAATCTTCCTTCTGTGGGGTTTAAGTTCACGTGCACTTCAGGCTCATCCCCAGATCACTCGAGTCACGGAGGCTGAACGAGGGTGGTTCTTGTTCCTGGGCCCAGGGACCCTCCCGCCTCCCTGCTCTGTGCCTGTTCTGCATCTCTCCAGACCTGGCACTGTCTTCTCTTGCCACACCTGGACTGTCTCGGGTGACAGCTTTTTTCTTTCCAGGTGGCGTCAGGATGGGTTTGTGTGACACACAGCCTCCAGCCACCTTCCTTACTCTCTTGCTTGCTCATGGCTAAGCCCACCCCTGTCCCCCGTACAAAAGCCCACACTGCTCTCCTGGGGGCGCCCTGGGAGGAATAATCTAGTGTCTCTGCTCCAGGGGCTTCTCTTGTGCGGACAGGTCACTCCCAGCTATTCTGCCTCCCCCAGGCCCTGCAGCTCTAAGGAGTAATATATTCTCAATTTATTATATCAAAACGCAACATAGACTCAGGAAAATGGATTCTACACTAACCACCCAAGGAAGGAAAAGGGGTGCTCTTAGGATTTAAAATGTTTTATTTTCATCATTTATTTTGTTTTGTTTAGTTATTTGGGTCCTGTACTAAAGCAATTGTAAAACATGTTCTCTGCTCTATGCTACACTGCACTTGGACAGTGACAGACTGTGGGACATGATAAACAGCAGCAAGAGTAAAAGGTGCCCCATCCTGTGGGATAAAGTTCACAAAAAATGACTGGCATCATTAATTAAGCATGCATTATTAAGGGTATCTTATGCAGAGTGGGATAGTAGCAGCACCTACGTCAGGATCACATGAGTTAGGACGTGGAGCACACGGAGCTGGGCCTGGAGTCTAGAAGTCTCCGTCCTTGTCACTTGTTTCATTGACATCATCCTGCTCTGTTCCCACAACTCTGAAGGTAGACAATGTTATCTCCATTGTACAGAGGAGGAAAGTGAGTGATTTATTCATGATTGCAAAGTTATAAAGCATCTGTGTTGAAGTTCCAGGTCTTTTCATTTTCTATTGACTTTTAGACAGAGAGAGGAAAGGGGAAGGAGAGAGAGAGAAAGGAAGGGGAGGGAGAGAGAGAAACTGACGTCAATTTGTTGTTCCCCGTATTTATGCATCATTGGTTGATTCTGGGATGTGCCCTGACCTGGGATCAAACCCACAATCTTGGAGTACCGAGATGACGCTCTAACCAACTGAGCGACCCAGCCAGGGACAGATCCAGGTCTTTCTAATGCGACAGAAAGCCCGGGACCGGACCACTGGAGGCTGCTGCCGTCTGAGTGGCCCCGGCTGGTAAGAAACCAGAGGGAAAGGCCGCTCCTTTCTTTCCGTGGCTTTGGTCTTGGAGGAATTTGGATAGGGTGTAAAGTTGGTGGATAACATGTTCCCATCAAGTATATCAGGAGCAAAGGCGAGGGGTTAGCAGGTGGTCTGCTAGTGTCTGAAAAATGCAGCAGAGATTAGTGTGTAATTTATGGGGTGGGGGGTTAAATAACCATTTACAACACTTCATTCTCTGGTGGTTATAAATCATGATCTGCATTTCACACACCTGCACACACACACACACCCCACACACAAATAAATATATTTTAAACCCTGACTGATGCAGGAAATTGAAAGAAAAATATCTTTTCTTCCCTAGTGATGTAAGAAAATATTCATCCTAATTTTGAAGTATTTCATGCTATGGCTCACCGTACATCTTATTTCCTCTAGATCTTCATTAATTGGTCATTTATTGTCTCCTTTTCTCACCCCACAGACATTTGTTGAGTACTGAGGATTTGCCAGCCGGCAGCCGATTCAGGGGAATTAGCAGGATCCTTGCCCCCAGCAGCCCCAGTTCCCCCCGCTGCTCCGGCGCGTCATGGTCTTTCTCTCTCACCACATTGCTCACTGGTTCAGGCCTGTCTCTGACCTCCCTAGATTCTTGTAATAAGCCCCTCGACGGTCACTGCCTCAGCTTTCCAGGCGTGGAGATTATCATGTTCTTTCCCCACTTAGAAACCCTTGATGGCTTCCCACCATCTAGGGAATTGAGTATAGACTCTTTTTTGTGAGGTTGGAAGCTCCCCTCTGTCTGGTTTCTCACTTCTCTTCCTGTGTTGACTGGTAACACTGCCCTCTCTTTGATTCCCTTTGTTGGATTCCAAAAAAAATACTGTCCAACCAAGTCTATTCCTTCCTTCTCTTCTGCTTTACCTATAACAATTTTGTACTTGCAGCTCAGGTGTTACTTACCAACGGCCTAGCCCCTGTTGCCCTCTGCTGCGTAGGTAATAGTTAGTGGCCGTACTGTGGGTTCACTTTACCTGTATCATCTCTAATCCTCACGGCAAGTCCACGAGGTGTCTCCATATTACAGGTGGGGGAGCTGAGGCTTGAAGGCATATTGGCAATATAAGATGAAACAGAGACATGTCCCCAAACAGGCTCCTCTCAGTGGGGATTCTCACCTTGGCTTTTGGGCCAGTAGTAACTTGTCCAAGGTCACATAGCTAATGAGCAATGAGGCAAAAAATTGAAGCCAGACCGTGATTGCAGAGTCTGAATTGTCTGATCACACTCTGACCCTCCAGCTTGGCTGTGGATGTCTGAGTCTTCGAAGATGTTGGCTTACTTGTTTCTCAATCCCTGGTACATAGCAAAACAAACCAGCTGATTGCACAAGTGAACACAGAGTGAGGCCGGGTGAGTGGATCAGGGTGCTGGAAACCTTCAGGAGCCGTGAGAGGAGGGGTAAGGGGATAAATAGCTCATTCTCTTGACCTTGGCAGTGTCTGAGTGGGATGACATTTTGGTAACTGAGTGAGAAATCTGGGGCAAACTTACATGAGAGTTAACTTCCCAAATTTTTCTTAGCCTGTAAGTATTACGTGGTCAAAAAGCCAAGATTTGAATCTGCTGGAGAAAGATTATTTTTGATGCGTCCGTGTGCTGACCTGTATCATCACTACCTGCCCACAAGCCTCTTTCCAGGCCTTGCTCACAGCAAGGCCAGTGGACTCCAGGAGCACCGTATGTCCTTGTGAGCCTGCTGAACTGCTCATCCGAAGAAAGGATGGAAGTCGGGCTGCTGAGGGCCCTCCCTCCTTCCCTAATCTGTCATGAGGCCTGAAACTGGCAAAGTAACCTTGAGAAAGCTCAGGGAGATATCGGGAAAAAGAGAAGACAGTTACCTTTCTTTGTAGAACAGCTAAAACAGAAATTGACTTCACATTAACAATACACAGAACTTTATCAGCTGCCAGGAATGGATGGGTCGCTTTCTGTTTCATTAGAAATATTCAAGATAAATATCTTAACATAAAAGGGACAACATTTTTTTTAAAAGGTTCTAAATGTGGAAACATGCCATTTGAGCCCTGCCTTTGAAATGTGCCTAAAAACCATTGTTGTACTCAACCCTGGGGGATTCACAGAAAAGAGGAGATTATACCACCAGAGAGAATAGAATGTGCCTTTTTCATGTAATGACACCAAGAGCATTAAATAGATTATTCAAACCGAGCCCTATTTTACTACAATGGATAGTAAGTAATTTATCTGAGTTCTGGGAGTAGTGTTAGGAATTCATCACACAAAATGTACTATAAATCTTCTTTCAACCTTTTCATGTTTAAAGATTGAAGGCATTCCATTCTAGTCCTTTAAAGAAGGTCCCACAAGGTGTCATATGTTAGCAATTCCACTCGGAAAGAATTACTTCGAAAGGAAGAGTCATTGTGTAAAGAACCGCAGAGTCCTGATATAAATGACTGCGCTGCGGAGCGTGGCGGGGGAGTGGAGCCGAGGGAGGGATGAGCATGGGTGGACTTCTGAAGTGAGAGAGGGGAGAAGCCAATAAAATTATTTTTACTTACGTTCAGAAATATTTTAAAGTTAACTCCTGAATTACAACCATTGACACATCCTGCCAGGATACTATAAGGCTGAGCCTCGCCTCGCTGGTTTTGACTGGGAGACAGACTAGCACAGTGGTTAGGAAAGCAAGTTTGGAAGCCGACTGGACTTACGAAATCATTACTTGGTTGAATGTCACTCACAGTAATAAATACCCAGTCTTTTAGAGTTTTTCTTTGCCTTGTCTGGCAGGTGGTGCTGCTGGAGGGGTGACTGTGCGCTTATGAAGCACTCTGCGTACGTTCCCTTACTTAACGCATAACCTTAAGGGGAGTGGGCTTTGGTGATCCCCATTTCACAGTTTGGCTGTGAAAATATGTACAAGACATGTGCATAAGTACTCAAAATATTCTTTAGAGAGACTGAAGAAGACCCAAATAAATGGAGCAATTACTATGTTTATAGATCGGAAGACTTAATATTGTTAAGATGCCAGTTCTCCCCAACCTGATCTATGGATTACAGTGCAGTCCTAATCAAATACCAGCAGGCTTTTTTTTTTTTTTCCGGTAGAAACTTTTAAAACTTATTCTAAAATTTGTGTAGAAAATCGAAGGACTTAGAGCAGTCTCAACAAATAAAAACAAAGCTCCACTAATGTTGGAATTCTTATATTACTCTATTTTAAGACTTGTTATGAAGCTATAATTCTCAAAACAATATTGTAATGGAATAAAGTAGATATAAAGATCATAGAAACAGACTACAGGTACAGAAATAAACACAATTATACAGCCCGTAGATTTTTGAAAAAGTCATCAAGGCCATTCTATGAGGAAAGAAAAATATTTTCAGTGAAAGGTGTGGGACAACTGGACCGCCATGCAGCAAAAACATGAGCCTGACCTTATCTTCAGGCACAGAAACTAACTAGAAATTGAACATAGACTTAGATGTAAGTAAAATACTAGAAAATGCAAATTAATGTATAAAGACATAAAGCATACGGTTGTGGTTGCCTTTGGATAGTGGTGGGGTGATGTAGGGAGGGACCGATTTTAAAGAGGAAATTTTAGGTCTAATGCATATGTTCACTATCTCGACTGTAGCGACGATTTCACAGTTACATACATATGACAAACTTGTCAAAAAGACCAAAAAATTTAGACATGCCATTTATACAGCTTTGCCAGGAAGCTGCAATGTAACACTCTCCAGATCTATTCTCCACAGATCAATGGGAGAAGGGACTGGACAATAGATGCATCCCCAGTAAGGCCTGGGTGCTGTGGAAAGATGCTTACCTGTCAGTCATAGCTGGAAACAGGTAAACTGGCCAGAATAGGTGTGGCCTCTGCAAGGGTACAAAAATCTAAAATACATAAGCCCCTGAACAAAGGAAGCCCTCTCTCTTGCTCTCTTGGCTCTTGCTCTCTTGGGACGCCTATTGCAGGGGGTGTGCTCCCTTGCATTTGCCCATGTGGCTCACAGCTACATGCTGTGGCCAATGCAATACCGGACTCAACTCCACCACGGAACAGAAATGCAGCACACGGGCCCTGCTTTCATCTCTACTACACCCGCAGCTGCACATTTTCCAAGACTGGTTTAAAGACAATGGGATTTTGAAGACCAAGAAATATAATTCCACGCAAATAAAAATCATTCATTCCCCCACGCACATCTTAGAAAATTCTTTTTCTCAAGATATCACAAGAACCCCACTCCCACTAGTAACAAAGAAATTCCACCCATTCATTTCTTGGGCAACACTAGTATCACTATAAATTCTTTATAAACATTCACACTGAAAGAATCATACTGTGATACCTCGCAGGCAGAGGTTTTCTGGGGCCTGTTTGGTGGTCTCTGAGCTCAGCTTTGCAGGGATGGGACCAGGCAGCAGGAGTCACCTGTGGTCGGTGTCTGGGGGGTCCCCTTGCCTCCCCCATGCACCAGGCTGGTTCAGGGCCAGCACCTTCAGCACACCTCCTGAGAGCGAGGTCACTGCCTCAGGTCAGTTGACCGGCTTGGTGTTATTTAGCCTCATAGTTTTAAACTGTCTTTTGATTTTTTTCTTCCATCAATTAAACACTGGAAATGAAAGAAGAAGAAAAAGAAAGAAAGAAAGAAAGAAAGAAAGAAAGAAAGAAAGAAAGAAAGAAAGAAAGAAAGAAAGAAAGAAAGAAAGAAAGAAAGAGAGAGAGAGAGAAAGAGAGAGAGAGAGAGAAAGAAAGAGAGAGAGAGAGAGAGAAAGAAGAAAGAAAGAAAGAAAGAAAGAAAGAAAGAAAGAAAGAAAGAAGAAAGAAAGAAGAAAGAAAGAAAGAAAGAAAGAAAGAAAGAAAGAAAGAAAGAAAGAAAGAAAGAAAGAAAGAAAGAAAGAAAGAAAGAAAGAAAGAAAGAAAGAAAGACAGGGAACCATGCTGTGGTAAACCCTATTACTCTGCCAACACTGATCTCATTCTTGGCCGCAAGACTTGCTCTGGCCACTGAAATATGATTGGAAGTGGCATGTTATTTTGAGATTTAAAAGCATGCTGTCTATCTGTGCCTTCATCAATAATGGCACATTGTTTTAATCATGAATGATATGTTTAATATCTGGCAACGCTTGTCCTAATCAGGCTGAAAATCTCTGTGCAAGACAATGAAACGAAGACGGGAGCCGGGCGGAGGCCTGACAAACAGCACTCCTTTCTACCCGGACCGGGCAGGGACAGAGACATGGCTTTTCAATCTTTCCTTCCTTTCCTTTTATCCCTTCCTTCCTTTCCCTGAATATGTATCACACAGCTGTTACGTGTCAGGCAGTGTGCTCAGTATAAATATAAAATGGTGATAAAAAGCCACGGTCCTAGCTCCAGTGGAACTTACGCTCTGCTGAGGGAAACAGAAACAACAGGCCAGCACTTTGAGAAGTTGTGACAGTGGAGTATCCACACGAGCACGACCCAGTCGAGTTACAGAGCATCCCCATCGCCCGGGACACGGCTCCTCCTCCGTAAGGACCGCTCTGGCTTCTGCAGCTGTAGATAGTTCGGCCTGTTCTTGGACATCCTATGAATGGTATGTTCTCTTTTGTTATCTTCTAGTCCAGCAGTGTTATCTACTCCCCCCTTCAGCTGGTGGGCCAGCCTCGGTGACACCAGGAGCAACGAGCCCTAAGCCCTGTCACTGCCCCTTTGTGCTTCACGGCACCAAACTCCAGCTCCACACACATAAGAAGCCACACAGATAGGTGCCCTTCGCGGGTCCCTAAGCGGAGCCCGCGCCTGGCTGCCCGCCTGGGCCCGCCGAGGCGGGTCCGCTTTAGACCGGACACTGCGCTCGGGGAGCGTGTTGCTAGACCCACGTGCAGCAGGAAACGCACAGAAGGCTTTGAGTCATTACTGTACCTGCGGGGAGAGAGAAGCAGATGCCACCTGAAAGGGCCTGATTAGAGAGCATGTTTGCCCACGGTGTACCTGATTGGCATCTGCGGCTTTGCAGCCAGACCATCTGTTTTCGCTAATGCAGCCTCGAGTGAGGTGCGTAACGAGGTTAGGGTCAGGCCTGTTCTGTGCAAGCCTGTGGCTTCTGCGTGCCGCCTCCAGCGAGGAGAACAGTTGGGGGCCGCTGCCAGGACCAGGAGCGTGGAGGAAACTTCTCTGCTGAAATGTGTCAGGGAAAAAAAGGAGATAATAGGCTCCATTTGTGTCTCTCTGGGGGGATTGCAAGTGTGGGGGGACGCAGAGCGAGAGGGGCATGGGCGCAGGAGAGAGGGCAAGCGGTGTGAGATTTAGGAGTTAAGAGTAGATGGTTGCACAAGTGGGAAGAGGAATGTTAAAAATAAGAAAAATCAAGATGGACTGGCAGGAAAAAAAACACAGAGACAAATATTGATGACTCTGGGGTAATGTTTCATTATTTATACAAGGGAGCTCCTTCCACTTCCAGCCTCCTCCCGGCTCATGCAGAGTAGCTCTGTTTAAAATTCACTGCACTTTAGTTAAATATATTCAACACACCTATGGGTTTTATAACGATTCTCTCTTGTTCTTGTGCCCCCTGAAATCCTGTGCTCATGCCAAGGCCTGGGCAAGATTCCCAGTACATTTAAACAATCTCTCTACTTAAGCTTGGCTACAGATTCAAAGTAGATTATTTGACGAACTGCATATTACTCTTGCCTTTACACAAAATGTTACATAAAATTTGCCTGTATCAATTTTTTTTTTTTGCAACTTAGATATGCTCCTAAAGTGTCATTTTTTGATAGTAGAGCAATATTTCTCAGCAGTTCTTAATATTCAACCTTTTTGACAAACATAAAACACGCCACTCATATTATTTGAAGTTTAAAAATCAATTAGATACTGTGGCAAGAGCATGCTTTTCAAACTTCATCCTTGAGTTTTGAATATGTTCTTGTGGGTGCCCGACACTCACTCCCAGACAGCCCAGTAGCTCAGGGCTTGAGGCTCAATGGATTAAGTAAGGCATCCGGTGACAGGTACGCTTTCTACAATTTATTCTTTAGGACTCCATGCTAGGTAAATCCTTTATATTTATTCTTTGCTGTCTTAATAAGTATTATTTTGCTAAAAATTATATTCTGAACATGTACAGCTGTGATCTTTTTCTTAAAGTATGTGCTTACCATTCAGAATAATCATGGTTGGAGGAGAATTGCCTTATTGAAATAAAAATACCCAGTGTCTTCTAAATACTCCCCCTGACAGCAGATGTAACTACCTTATGAACTAAAGTGCTGAATTTATGGTGTGGTTATGGAATGGCCTTTTGTAAAAATTCAAACTTTGGCCTTTAGCTGATAAGCATTTTGAGCTATCATGTGGTTGGCTGTCTTTGTTTAGCAGTATTTGTCCAGTTATCTGGGTATTTCAGTGCTTTTTTTCCCTTATTATTTTATTAAAATAAGTGTATAATGGGAGGAATGAAAGTGCTTACACCAGCAGTAAACAGTACAGTACTTATAAACTCAACCTAATTGAAATCATCATTAGAGAAGCTGAAGCAGTGACTTTTTAGCCTCAATTAGATGCTTAATGAATGAAGCTGGCTGACTACATTAATTATGAAGAAATGGAACAAAATTAAAATTTAGAAATAAGCGAAATGTTGGAAATGTGTGTTGAAAATTACTTCCAAAAGGCAAAGTATTATTAAGACTTTCGTAATGTTTCAGTTTCATGGAAATAACCTACACACAAATGCACACACGAAGTTCTTCTCTTTGACTTTGAATATGTCACTTTTTAAATATATTTTAAGGACACATTACATAACAAAGATGAGAATTACTTAAATATCTTACTCTTTAAAAGGATTTAACAACGTCAGAGGAGCAGATCCTGAGGTTATGATGAGGCCCGAGGCCATGGCCTGCCTGGGGAGGTGAGCAGCAGGTGCCTAGCTAATAAGTGGCCACATCCAGTCCCACAGACGGTTCCTTATTCTCCAATAATCTAAACTGCAAAACTAACAGCTTCAGATTGTAGCTTCTAGAATAAAACCCAACCCTGATTCTGTGGTTTCCCAAGTTTCCTCCACCTCCACATGGTTTTCTGAAATTCTACAAATAGAAATCTATGTGTAAAAGAAAATGAAACAGGAAAAGGAAGAAACTGTATTCAGATACAAAGGTTGCTGGCCATAGAAATAACCTATTATGTCTGGTGCAGCATCTAGCACCGAGTGGAGCAAACAACGTTAAGATTCCCTGAGCTCTGTGTGTGCTGTTTTATACACACCCTGCTCTCATGTCAGCTATGAGCCCCTGATATTTGGGGCTCATAGTTTTATAGAAACCATTTCCGAGTCTGATTTTTTTTTTTAACTCCACTGAAAACCTGAATATTCAATTGGTATAGAAAAAATGAGCCTGCTCACAAATAGCTATTTGATATAAGTTGAAAAGTTATTCCTAAATCATAAAAAAGCCACTGCAGCTTTATGTGATCATAATGAAGTCCAAAGCTCTCTCGAGCACCCAAATTTAATATATTAGTATATGAAACTGGCAACCTGTAAAGGATGCTGATTAATTAACCTGATTTTGCAAGCCAGGCATGGGCTCCGAGTTATCTTCTTTGCCAGTTTCCATAAAGATTGCAAAAGCACCTTAGCTCTGTGATCTGCCGTATGTCAGAGAAGCTCGAATGGAAACCATTTTAATCATGGCATTGTGCACCGTCCCCCTGCCCCATTTAATTCTTCAAATTTACTCAGACATAAATGGAATTTGGAAACATTCAAGATCTATAAATTCTTCATTCCTTTTCTTTCATCTCTTGTTTGTACTTCAGATAATTC
This sequence comes from Miniopterus schreibersii, assembly GCF_964146895.1. Taxonomy (NCBI): domain Eukaryota; kingdom Metazoa; phylum Chordata; class Mammalia; order Chiroptera; family Miniopteridae; genus Miniopterus; species Miniopterus schreibersii. Next base: position 15,245,409 of record NC_138112.1, on the reverse strand, counting down.
AAAAAAATGAATTTAATTTAAAGTTTGAAGCAGCTCTGGTTGTCACTAAACAATTTAAATATGAATCATATGGAAATGAAATCCTCTTAGATGAATAAATAGGCTAATATTTAAGCATTTGATGACCTTGCAAATTCTGCGACTCGAGTATTGCAATGATTCATTCTCAAGTGGTAAAAATTCATTATCTTCAATTAAACGCCGAGATAATGCACATTAACCCTGAGCAGAGGCACTAGAGATGGGTAATGAAATCACTTCTTTTGTCATCTAAATACTTTGAAAGAATTATCCAATGCCTTACCATTGATACCTTGTCTACTTAGAGGCACAAAGTTAAGTGAAATACTATAGTTTTGATTTGAAATAATTGTTTAATCCATGAACACCAAATGAAGTTTAAGTAGCATATGGGATGTGAAACTACTACTATATCCTATAGCAGTGGTTTCCAGCCCTTTTCATCTCGTGGCACACATAAGCAAATGCCTAAAATTCTGCGGCACACTAAAAAATATATATTTGGCCGATCCGACAAAAAAAATAAGTATCATTTTGATTCATCCACACCAGACTGCTATTGTTGTGTTGGCTGTTGTCATATTTTTATTTGACACTTTAGGGGAAAAGAAGTCACTGCCCCTGACTAAACACTCAGGTATTGCATGTTTCAAAAATTCTCCGGGCACAGTGGTTGAAAATCGTTGCCCTATAGATATCTCATGGCGTTCATCTTCTAGTGGTTTAGATTTTCATCTTATTATTTAGTATTTTATGATAACCTCATTCCCCTTCTCAATCAACCCCCCAAATATTAAAATTAACCAGAGAACTTTTAGCTCAAACAATTGATCCAAATCAGTCCAAGGCAAGAGGCACAAGGTGTTCTCTGGTCTAGCAGCCTTCCCAGAAACAAACATGGTTCCAGAACTATAGGCTTTATCAATAACCCCGGCGGCGGTGGTGCTGTGTGTGTGTGTGTGTGTGTGTGTGTGTGTGTGTGTGTGTGTGATGAATTCAGCACGTTTCTTTTGGGAACCTTTAATGTGTCAGGCAGAGGAGCTAGCTATATGTAGGCAGAGTGTTCTGTCTTCAAAGTGTTCAATGCCCAGTGGAAGAGAGAGATAATTGATTTAGAATCTAGAATACTGGTCCAAAAATTTTATCTGCAACTGTTGGAGACTATTTATTTTTCCTATTTATAGTTTGTATATTTCACTGCTCAACATTACTGTTTTTTTTAAAAAATATTTTTTGATTTTTAGAAAGAGAGGAAGGGAGAGGGGGAGAGAGAGAGAGAAACATCATGTGAGAGCAAAACATCAATCAACTGCTTCCTGCGCGCCCCCTACCGGGGATGGAGCCCACAACCCGGCATGTGCCCTGACCCGGAATAGAAGTGGCGACTTTTCCGTGCACAGGACACGCTGGGCCAACTGAGCCACACTGGCCAGGGCTATTATTGGTTTTGATTATAAGGTGCTGTTGTAAACCTAACGGCAAATTTTATATAATATCTACTATATATACCACAGTACCTTTCTAAAATATGAAAAATTTTAAGTTCCAAAACACAGTTGGCCCCAAAGTTTTCAGAAGAGAAGTATAGATCTGAACAACATGGTCAGTGATCCACACGGTGTTACAGAGCAGAGAGGGATGGATGCTTAACCATGATGGAGCGAGGGGAGGGCGGGGGGAGAAGGGGAGGTGACAGTTGAGATGTCTCCTAAGATCAATGTGAGTTAGAGCCGGAAGGTGAGTGGGAAGCAGAAGAGGTTCGTTCCAGATGGATAACACTCCATGTGCTAATTGTGGTAAGATGCATGCGAGAGAGAGAGAGGTATGTTGATCAATATTCTGATTATCCATCCCAACAGTTAGTGACTTTAAACAGCCATGGTCATTCACTTTGCTCATGAATGTGCCAATCGGTCAAGATGTGTTGGGCATAGCTCATCTCTGCCTCACGTGGCATCAGCCGGAGCAATTCAGCTGGGGCGGGAGAATCTGCTTCCAAGAGGGTTTACTCACCTGGCTGGCGAGTGGGTGCCAGATGCTGAGTGGGGGTTCAGTCAATAGAGGCTCTCAGCTAGGCAGGGCTCTTGGTTCCTCTCACATAAATCTATCCATGGGACTGCTTGGTGTCCTCATAGCATGGCAGGCGGGTTTAAGAGCAAGTATTTCCAAGAGCCAGGACACGGGAGCTGCTATTCTCTTAAGGCGCAGGCTCAGGAACTGGCACAGCATCGATTCTGCCATGTTCTATGGTTAAGCACAGATCTCACCTCTCAGCATGAGGAATGGTGCAAGTTCACGGCCATCCTTCATAGGCCACAGTTGATCTAGTTGGAGCTTAAAATAGGAAGGTGAAATAGGATCAGTGGAGTTGGAGTGGGGCTTGAGGGAAGGATACTCCATCACCCTATGGATTCAGCTCTACCCCAGGAAAGTATTCCTAACAGAAGAAAAAAAAACAAAATAAAATTAGTTGGACTTCATGTTACTTTGCATTCTTGTGGTTAACCTCTCTCCCACGTTCATCCCTCCACACAAAAAGGGTTGGGGCTGAAGAAGGGGGGGTTGTTTAATCCAGTTTGGGAAAACACCTAAAATTTGAACTCCTTATGTCCCTACAATATAGCAATTTACTCTCAGAAGGTCACTGTGAGTAGGGTGTCCATGAGACATGGTGTGCCCCAGCCATCCTGCACTCCCGTGTGACAGCTGACTGTGCGCGTCCCTCCCTGGTTGTGCATCCAGTGACTTCACATGGGGGGAGGGGGGGTCCTGCACCCAGAGATCAGCGCACACTAGGCCGTGCTTCTCTCCAGAGAGAGCGTTTCCCACATCGGCCCGCCTACAGGAAAGCAGCGCGGAGCAGGCCTGCCTTTGGAAACATCATGGGCCAGCTTTGGGAATGACTGTTCCTTACTGGGGGAAACTGAGGCCAGGAAAAATAACATAACTTGTTTCAGAGTCAAATGAGCAGCACCAACAAGGGTAAATTTGGTAAAATAGGAAAAGTGGAGAGGCAATGCTACAGTCCCAACAGAAGGTGAAACAACCCGTCTGAGGTGCAGGGGAGTCTGGCGGCTGAGGAAGTGGGGTGCTGGGTGGGAACTGCTGCCGTGGTCAGGGTGAGGTCTTTCAGAGCCTGGAGTGGATGGTGCCTGCTCACTGCCGGTGCCAGGTGCCCCGGCTGGAGCTACAACTCCTTTAGGAACAAAGCCCGGGCTCTCTTCCTTTCTTTGAATTTCCTCGACCCATCGGTTGCTTCTTCCCTCTGGCTGTCCTTGGCTATAGGGGGGTTCTCCCTCCCTTTTCAGAAGGAAGCCAGAGGAGCTTTAACTCTGTGTTTCTGTGAAAAGAACAAGGTTGCATTTGGAGCAGGATTCACTCCCAGCTAAAAAGAACAGCTTGCAAACTGAAAACCAGGGCCTGCGATGTCAAAACAGGTTTCCAGGAGCTGGCAGCTCCAACAGCCGGTGCTCTCCGGGCTGGTGGGGAGGAAATTACACATTTCTGCATCAGCAGAGAGAATCTGGCTACATTTTGGGGGTCTGGAGGCAGAAGCATTACTGTAAATAAAGATAAGGGTTTTCATTTAGGTGGTATTGTTCCAAAAAGCAATTGCATTAGCATGTTTCCTGCTTCTGTTCTCCACAGGCCTGGACTCTGCTCATCACTGATTACAGCGTTATTATCAGTTGTGCCAGGAAGTCTTGGGGTTTCAGTGAATCTCTCTGTGAAGCCGTATTAAATGACACATTTCTCCAAATACAACTCTGCCTCAAATAAGGCCATATTGGGAAGCATTAAGCCTCTGGCTCTTCAATATCCCTCTGACATGAATCTTATATTCTGTATCTTAAACTCAACACTTGCAGATTCTTGAAGTTATCCAGGAAATGTGTATAAACCATTCCCTCCTCCCCTTGCTCCCTAATTCCCAAACATTAAGAGGAAGGTCCTGACTGCAAAATCCAAGGTGAATTATTGCTTATTAAGTGACATCCTATGCTAAGGTTTTGTTGCCAGAGCAACCAGGGGGAAGACATCAGGGGAAGCAGAAAAGAGAATTGCAGAGACTAGGTTAGGGTGGTGGTGGTGGTAGATGAGTGGGCATTAGAAATAGGGCCACCTCAGGAATGTAGCAGAATCAGCCCCCAGGGACCACAGGACAGTTGCTGCTGCAGGCCCACGTCACTGGGGACAGCTGACTTGCCCTCTTTCTCTGTGTGATCTTTTTTTTCACCCTCTCATCTATCTTTTCTTCCACAAATACTTTCTGAGGTCCCATTACTATGCCACCAAGGTAATATGTGTCACAGATGGAGTCTCTGATCGGGGAGAGAAAGGAAACCAAGGGAAAAAGTGATCATTTGTGTTAAATATCTAGGAGAGGTTCAGTGGGAAAAGAAGCCGGTAGAGTCTTGCACAGGCTGTTGGATTCTAAAATAGACAAGTGCTGGTCCTTAAAGGAAGTTTTAATATTCCTTTTTGTAAATCCAGACACTGAATTGCCTCGCCTTCCCTCAGAAAGCTTTTAGTCAAAGATCAACTAAGTTGAAACACAGTGACAGTGACAGTGAACATGGCTTAGAGAGGACCTGCATACAAAACCACAGGGCAGCATGGGCCTAAGCGCCAAAGAGAGTTTTGTTAAATAGTGAGTCAGGGTGATGGCAACTGAACCAAAATCTGGCTACAAATTAGTGAGTCCACAGTAAAACTTCAGTTATTTTTTAATTCCCCATTTATTAGAAATAATCTGATATAATTCTAAATAAAAGCCCCACCTACAGAGAAGGACTTTTGAATAACCCAGTGGCTTGCACTGTTTTCATAAGCAAAGACAATCAGCAGGTGAAGGTTTATTTCATTATTTTGAGTGTTTATGGTTTTACTACGGTGTGTCCAGGTGTGGGTTTGTTATTATTTATTTCTGCTCATATCTTGACCTGTCCCTTCAACCTAAGAACTCATGTTTTCCATAAGTTTTGGAAATTTCTTATCTTAATTATCTCTTTGAATATTGCCTCTCTTGCATTTTCTCTATTGACTTTTTCAGGAACTTCAATATACACTTGTGTTTGTAAACACACACACACACACACACACACACACACACACACCCCTTTCAACATTTCATTACATTTCCTCAATTTTTAAACTTCTCTTTCATAGCTTTATCTCTATTGCATGTTAGGCTCATATTTTCCTTCCAATTCATAGACTCTCCTGAATTGTATTACTATAATCACTATTTGAATTTTACTTATAAAGTTTCTATTTTGTTATTTTTCAAACTGCCTATTTTTTTTCCATACTGCTCTGTCCTTTCATATGATTTTTATTATTTCTTTTTTCCTCTCTCTGAACATTTCAGCATACTTATTTAAAAAACCCCTTCATATAATTTTATTCTTCAGGTCTTGGTATACAAATTCTCTTATCATGGTAGTTTGTTTACTCTTGTGTTTTATAATTTTTATTAAATATGTAATCTCCTGTTCTAGCTAATTATCTTCTCTGGAGGTGTAGAGTTGTGGGATGTGCTCAAAAAATGTTTTGAGTTTGCTCTGCCTGGGGCCTGTAGACACCCCCGGCCTGGACCACACTTGAATTTTGTACCAGAACAGAAAGATGAATTCTGACCACTTATCCATGTGCATGGATGCTGTGAATGTCAGGCCTTAGCAGACTGCTTAAATTAGTAAGCTTACTTTTTAAGACATGTATTTATAATATATCAGGTTGTTGTTTTTTAAATTAGGGCCCTGATTTGAAAGAGAAAATCCAGGTTCTCTCCTTGGGTGGCAAACAGAAATCTTCTAGAATGCAGTTCACATGTGGGTCAGCCCCACTGGATGCTGGGTTCACACAGGTAGCTCAGTTTCATGGCACCGACGAGCAAGGGACACATGGCCCTGCTTGGGTGGGCATTATAGTTTAGGCCAAATCCCCCGTTCATGTCTCAGCTTTGGTACCACTTACTTCTCCAGCTTTGAGTTTTGTCTTCATTTCTAGGACCTAGAACTTTCCCTTTCTTGGTCTGACCTCGGTAGTATATTTAATTAGGCAGGAGATTCTATTTTAGTCAGAATTACTACACGTGTGAACATTATTTTGGCTTCCCAAATTGTCCCAAATGTCCTCTGGTGATACAGTCCTTAGATACCGAAGCATCCCAAGCGAGCTTTTATCCGCCACACACCTTCTCTTAAGGAGCCTCTCCAGCACATCAACACGTCAGCTTGGTGCCTGGGCCCCTGACCCTCCCCTCCCCTCAAACGGGCTCCCACTTGCCATGGGGGGGGGGGTAACCTGGATAACCTGCACGTGGATGGGGTCCTGGGTTGCTTACATCATATTCTGTATAGCACCTTTCTTATTTGAAAGCACTTTCAAAACCATTATTTTTTAAAATCTGACCAGGGAAATTAGGTGATTTAAAAAATTTTTCATCTGAATGGAAATGAAAAGGAGGGAGACCTGCAGGGCCAGCAAATGCAGAGGGTGGGACAGGAGCAATGCCAACATTTACAGGAGGGAGGGGATCCGTGAGGATGACTGAGGGGAGTCACCAGGTGGGAGAAGAGCCATCAGAGAGGGGCTACATGCCATATAAGGGGCAGGCTTTGCCGACACGGAGGTCAATGAGGCCAAGTGCTGAGAGAGAGGAAATATTAATTTTGGTGACTTTAAAGAAAATTGGAGAGATAGTAGCTATAGTATAAGAGGAAAGTCAGTTGTTTTGAGGGTTTGGGCAAGGTGTTGATAGAAAGGAAAAATTTACGGCTTGAAGGTAAGGAAAAAAAATGAGGAGGAAAGCCTGAAGATACAGGAGAAACAGGATTAGAGAGGAAGTGACTGACCACGGGAGGCAGGACGCCTGAAACAGAGAAAATGCTCAATAAGTATTTGAATGGGCAAAAAAGGTAGGAAAGGTCGAAGTCTATGCTGCGTGTTTTAAAGCCAGGAAAGCAGGGAAGGTGCGGGGGGGGGGTGGGGTGGGGGGGTGGGGGTGTGTGTGTGCTATGCTACGTGTGTCAGTTCATTTGCTTTTAGGCTTCAAGAGAGGAACCCACTGTTCTCACATGACAGGGCCCAGGGGTGGGACAAACCTAAGGCTGGTGAATTCAGGAGCTCAATGATGTCCTCAGGGACCTTGCTGTTGGGGTTTGTGGCCACAACAAGAATTGCACTCTTTACTCCTTGAGTTTTTATTTCATAGAGATATACTTGGGGTAGGACAAATGGAGACGTTTGGCTTTCCCATTGACAGTGGTGTTGAATGTGCCTTTGACGAGTGGCTGTCATGGGTCTCAGGAATGGGCACTAGATCACACAGCCTTACTCCCAGCCACTGGACAAGCCCGGGCTGTGTCCCCCGGAGGGTAAGTCTCTTCACAAAGACAGGAGCAGAGCAGAATGTCCCATTGCTTTGTAATTTCAAAAATTAATTTGCTTGGAGAAAATCAGACCTTACTCAAACATATGCAACATCTTACACTTAAAAGTATAAGTGAAATATTTAGTTACTTTCTGAAAACACATTTGACTATTAAAATCTCCGCTTCTAAGCAGAGTAAACACACTCAAAATCACTTCTTTCTGCATATCCTCTGCTTGAGAGCTGAAGACAAACAGATTAAATGCGGAGAGCCTCTCTTTCTCCAGTTTAACAGAGGATTTTTCCCCCTGTTCACATAATTGAAAATGAAGATTGATGAATTGTGTCATTTGACCAACACCCACGTCAGAGACGGTTGCCCTGACCTTGGAAACCTTTGTGTCACTCTCAACGAAGCAAATATAAACATGTATTACTTCTTAGGAAACAAAGGTTTTGCCTCGTGAAATCTAGGAAATCAGCCATCAGACAACTTCTAAATCTTTGATTTACAGACTCTACTGCAACAGATTTTAAATAAGTTTTCTTGTGATAAATAATGTTAAAAATTTCCAACTCTTTGCAAATGCCGAGAGCATAGAAAGAAAGCACCCAAAGTTTTCAACAAATGCTGATGTGAATGACATTGTAGCTGTGACTGGAGAGTAAACAGAGAGATCGATTTTCTTAGTTATAAAGCTTTCAGCTTTAAACACATGTGATGGAGACGGATGGCAGGACTTGTTGCCAAAATACCAGTTAATCAGAGAACACTGCACATTTGGGACTCAGGTCTCCCTAAGGAGAGTTGGGTTCAGATCCCATTTTGATACCTGTCAAGACTAAGGCGTCTTGGTTGAGCCCAAGCCCCAAGCTCCCATAATCCAACCTGAGTTAAGGACTGAGTACCCAGAAATGGCCCTATGATTAGAGGGCAACAATGTTAATAGCAGCATGTACTGAGGGATTATTAAGTGCAAGCTGCTGTTCTAGATGCTTTCTATTTATGTATTAACTCGAGTTTGCCTCACAGTAACCAAAGCCAAGATTTGAAACCCATACAGTCATCAGAAAGGCCATAAAATCATAAAACCTAAAGTGCATTTAGCACCTACTGTGTGCTTAGTTTAAACCTTATGTCACACGCTTTACACACATTCCACCATTTAATGCTCAATCAGATCCTTCGTTGCAAACAGCAGATGCTAACTCTGATGGAGGTAACGGAAAAAGATGTTATTAAAGAGGTTACCTTTTTAACACCGCCAAGCTGTTTGGAGGGCTGGAGACACAGGATCAACCCTGAGCTACCTAGAACAATCCTCACGCCACGCAAACTTCTGAAGACAAAAACCACAGCTGCTGCTACCAAAAACTAGACTTTGATCACTATCAACTTCTACACCAGAGACGAACTTTACAGCAGATGCTGCCCCATTAATGTCGGGGCCGTTTCTGTCTCCTGAAAAGCCAGCCCCGGCTGCTGCTGGTGCATCGCCAGGTCTTGAGAAAGTGGAAAGACATTGGAGGAATGATTTCCTTTGGCTCTACCCTTGCTGCAAAGATGTTTAGGAAAATAACTATCTAGCATTTCCAGCTCCTACCTGAGGACACGGTGTTTCGTTTCCTGCCAATTTCCTAAACCCAGAAAAAAGTTGAGAGAAATGACAAATGTCCGCTCAGTGTGATTTTGCAAGGGAAGCTGTGTTACCCTCGCTGTAACGGGCCATGGGACCAAGATCCAGAGAAGCTAGCTGTCTTGGGGCTCTTGCAAACAAACTCCAAGATGGAAAATCTTGTTCAGAAGGTTTACTAGAGAGCGCTCTCAGGAGATACATCTCTGAGGAAATTAGACTAGAACTGGGCCGAGGGAGAAGCTAACCTCCAATGTCATCAGAACTGAGGCCTCGATCCTGTATATGAGGAGCTCCTTGTTGGGTGACAACAGGTTGCACCAAAAAAGGCAAGGGGGCTACACCTTGCACCTCTGGATAAGCCACTTTTGGGCTTTGGCACGCCCTTTGGATGGGGTGGACCCTCCCATGAGGTAGTTCCCTGTGGTTGAAAGGGAACAAATTACTGTTGTTTTGTTTTCGTAGTAGCAATGAATTCGATTCAACACTGACTAATTCCCATAGACATTTGGCAGAAGAATAGTGGTATTCATCTCTCTTCCTATGGTATAATGTACACGAAACATATTTAAATATTTTTAAAACCTATCATTTGTAACTAAAGATGGACTGTGTCCAGTATTGAGGAAGGACAGAAACCAGAGACCTCACATGTGGCCACGTGAGGACATATGTCAAGCGGTGCGGTTGCTTTGGAGAGTTTGGCATCTCCTCACATGTGAAGCCCGGTGGTGTTCCTGTGTCTTCTCTCCTTCAGTGAGTATAACGATTTTGTATTATGTAAACCCCCTTTCTGCTAAAATATCTAGGGTGACTTGAGTTCCATGCACTGACACCTGACTGATGTAACTCACAACACCTAAGACAAGGGTGACAATATTCTGCCTTCACCTAGACCACTTCACTTGGTCCCGGGGGTTATGCAGCGAGGGAACCGGACCATTGAGTCCACCCGGGTGAGGGTGGCTACGGTGGTGGAAACTCAAAGCCACGCCAGGTGAGCAAGTGTCGAAGGCGCTAGACGATATTTAGAAGGCACATAATGTCTGTTTCAAATACTTTAAGTGCCCGATGGGTGCAGAAGAACTCTGTGGCAAATAGGAACAAGTAGGACAATTTGGGGGACAAATGTAAGGAAGACAGTTATGGTAGTCAACTGGCCTCACCAGGCATTGAGATTCCCGTTGCAGAAGGAGTTAAATCAGAGGGTGGAGGACCACTTGGTGGGGAGACCCAAGGATTCTGAAATGAGCAAGTGTTGGACCTGAGGATCTTAACGTGGAGACAGCAAACCAGTAGCCGCTCATGGCGAAACCTGGCCTACATCATGCTACAAAACAGATGGATTTAGTTGTCAATACTTATAATTCAAGATTAATGTCAAGGTTCACATAAAAACCTGAAATTTCAAGTTTTCTTAGGGGAGAAAACTCAGGAAATATGGTTACACTGGGCCAGCATTTGCATTTGGCAACAACTGGCATTGCTAAGAACAGATTTCCTTCTTGAGAGGCAGCAAGCACCTAATCACCACAATTCCAACATTCCCAGCTGTTTGGCTTCAGCTCACTTCTGTTCACGCTAGGCCAGCATCTTGAGTTTACCACCTCCAGATCCCCAAACCTAAGAGTCTCTGATTCTTCGATGCCGTGATTCAAAATCCAGTTCCAATCTTCTCTACTAGAAAGAATTCCCTTCTCGTTCTGGTTAAATGCTCTTACTGTCTTCCCTGAACTCCTCTGGCTCATAAGGCATTTACCACAACTTTGAGTATTTTCTTGCAACTTCCCAATAAGTTCGTTAGATGCTTGGGGTCAGGGGTATCACACAGAAGAGGCTTCTATAGATATTTGTTCAACAAATGCCCTGCATTGACTGTTAATGCTGCCTTTTGACAGGCTGATTAATTTCACTGCGGCTTAGAAACAGCCCTTTCCACACGAGGGAAAAGCTTGCCTGCTTTCATTTTAAACTGCAAAGTTTATTTTTGAAATTGAGTTTTATTTCCCCCTGGAATTCTGGAATAATGGAACAAGTATGAAAGAGTAATTTAAACCACAGACTATGAAATATCAGAGTTGTTAGTCATTTTACTAGGCAGCATCAGAATATACATTTGTCATGCAAACCTGTAAATGGCATTCTTGCCTTCACTGAGAAATTAACTCTTAAGACGGCCTCATTTCTTTATGCCTAAAGTGTACAATTGAATTTATAATTGCAAGTCAACTTTCATATTAGTTCATTAGACATAATTTTCTCAAATCACAGTCATCTTTTTTTGGGCAGGTGAATAGTTTGTGACCTTTGATCTAATAAAGACTATTTAGAGTAACAGGACTAATTTAATGCTCGGTAATACTCTTTATATCATTAATATAGTATCTACATATTACATGTCAACTTTTTTCAAAATATATTCCACAGAATACTAGTTTCTTGAAATACCCCCAAAACACTCCATTTAAAAAATGGATCACAAACTTAGACAGTATCATGCCCCAAATAGACTGAATCAGTATCTTCTGAAGCTATAAATGCTTTTTAAAATGGTATGAGAATTTCTGCTTCTGAAGATGGACTACTCTGTTTATTCTGGAAATTGCCACCTTGATTCCTTTTAATTATGCAGTCTAAAGAAGTATAGCTCCTAATTGCGCTTCTCCTTGGGAGGAAATGGAGATACTCAGGGTTCTCAGGAAGTTGCTGGGTAACCGGTCTCTGCCAGGTGAATACTGGCCCACGCCAGGAGCTCCTCAGCAGCGCCTGTGATCAGTCCTTGGACTGCAGGCTTTCAGAGTGGTTCTTAGGGTAGCTGTTGCCATGATCTGGAAAGAATGTACAGGTGCGGAGCAGAATCTTTCCTTAAGGATAGAGTGAGGCACAGGTATTATCGTCACTGGAAGAGACAGCTCTGCTCAGCATAAATAAAGAGGCAACAGATGGATTAACTAAAAGATAAAAACCCCAAGGAAACAAACTAAAAGACAAAATGCCCAAGTGCAGGAAAGAGAAGTTAAAATTTCTGCCTACAAGGTTGCAACAGGGTATTTCATCATAAAATCAGAATAGGGTTTCATAAAAAGTAAAACACCAGAGAAATATTGGAAATTTAACTTACATATACACATTGTCACATGGCTTTGCTTTTAAGAAAACCTAGTGTTTGATATAATTTTATGAACGCAAGACAATTGTTTTATAATCATGCTTGCAATCCATAGAAGAAGCCAGGAAAGATCAAGGGCAAATGTGTAAGGCATCTAAGTTAGCTTATTCTCTTTTTTTTTTCAAAAAAAGATTTTTTATTGATTTTTAGAGAGAAGGGATGGGAGAGGGAGAGAGAGAGAAGCATCCATCCATGTGAGAGCTAAACATTGACCAGCTGCCTCCTGCACGCCCCCTACCAGGGACCCAGCCGGCAACCAAGCATGTGCCCTGACAGGGAGTGAACCAGCACAGGGCGACACCCAACCAACTGAGCCACGCCAGCCAGGCTAAGTTAGCCTCTTCTGTAAGCAGCTCACCCAGAAGCCTTGTCCAATGACTCCCACTTACTGCCCCTTGGCCCAGAGCGGGCTACAGGGCTGTTCTAGCAACAAAGGAAGCTGGGAAATGTAGTTCTAGACAGCACATTGTCCACCAGAGTGCAACTGAATTTTGCTATTAAGAATAGTTTGGTGAAGGCCTGGGGGGAAAAAAGGAGACATCTGAAATACTTTCAACAATAAAGACAAATTAATAAAAATACCCCAAAAGTAATTAGGAACATTCAGAAGGTCAATAAATTTATTTTCTCCAACAACAACAACAAAAAAGAACAACAGATTCCACACATCCATGAAATCTTTCTCTGGCTTATTTCACTGAGCATAATACTCTCCAGGTCTGTCCATGCTGTCCCAAAAGATAAGAGATCCTTATTCCCCACCCCCCCATTGTCTAAATGGATCACACTGATGAACAAAATAGAAACAGAGGCATGGATACGTGGGACAGACTGACAACTCTCAGAGGGAAGGGGAGCTGGGGGACTGGATGAAAGAAGGTGAAGGGATTAAGCACATACATACATATACACACACACAAACACACACACACACACCAGTGTGGTGATAGCCAGAAAGAGAGGGGGGTGGGGGTAGGTGAGGTGGGCAAAGGGCGCAGGGAATGGGGGTGGGAAGAGACTTTACTTGGGGCGCTGGGCACATGACGGTGCGCAGATGCTGGTTTGTTGAGTTGTACACTTGAAACCTGTATGCTTTTGTGAACCAGGGTCACCTCAATAAATTCAATTAAAAAATGCTTCTAGTACATTTGAGTAGGTTAAGATTCCTTAAATATATAAACATTGTTAAACTTACAGAAAAACAATAAAAGGGAGAGTAGCTATTAGAGGAGCAAACCGCAGTGTCTAGTACAACATATCACTGAGCCAAGAGCATCAGCTGAAGCGAGTCAAACCGCAAACGCTGAATGCGAAAACAAGTCTTTTTAGGACAAAATTAATGCATTGGCATTTTATTAATGGAACGTGGAAATTATTGTTCTTTTTTTCTGTTGTTTAAGATAAAATACTTGGCACAATTCCCATTTTAAAAAGCAGGCCTTAGAACATTTCCAATTGGCCAATTTTAAATTAATTCTGCTGTAGTAACATTTCATAACAATGAATATAAATCAGAACCAATCCTGTAGGGTATACCAGCATTCAAAATTTCTTTACAAAAACAGCAATGCACCAGTAACCACAGAGCAATAAAGAAAAATTAGAGAAGTATATCACAAGAAAAGAAATAATGGAAACCATTAGAGACTCAAAGAGTGGAAAGGTGCCAAGAGAAGATGGATGGCTCCACAAATTTTATCAGTTTTCCAAAAAATTACTGTAATCCACCAGGTAGTGAAACCATTTAGTAAAATTAATGATATAGACCAATTATGCTCCACAAGAAATAAGCTCATCATTTCCTTCTTACTGAATTCAAAGAAAGCAGTAGGAACGTAAACACATTCTGCCAGTAAACACGTTGATTGGTAATTATAAAATATTCTTCAGGATGGACTACGGAGTCTGATCAAGGTTTTATGCCATGAAACACTTTCTGGATGTTGTAGCTTTAGGACACACTCGAGTGACTACAGGCAGGCTCTGGGCTTTTAGGGAAAGCGGTTGACAGAGTGAGGAGTTGCTTCATCCAGGTTTTCATGGGTAGCTTTAGGGGAAAAGTGCCCAGGGGGCCACGATTATTGCAGATTCGTAGAGTATAATGAAAAACCCTCATGGTAAATAGAGAGTGTAGACCAGGTGGAATTCCAGGCGTGGTTGCCTCTTTCTGCGTTCACAGAAAAACATCCCAAGCAAACCCCACTCAGGGGATGAAAGTGTCATCGGTGAAGTGCCCAGGAAGGTGAAGCCGCCAGGCTCTGTAGCTGCGGAGCGGAGGGCCACCTCTGCCGCTTCAGGCCGAGTCATTCTCCTACTCTGCTCCCTACGCATCCAACAGGGTCCCCCAACATGGGACTCACTAACTTGAAACGAGAGCAGAAGTGACGTGGGCTGATGTGCTGCTTCTGGGAGGGGTTTTGATTACTCTTGTGAAACCTGCAACATCCTTGTCTTGCTGAGGTGGTTGTGGGGTTTGGAGATGATGCCTCTCTCAGCCCGTCCCTGTCTGACCGCAACGAGCAGAGGCCCCGCGCTGACCCGCACTGTGCAAGCAGAGGCGGTTTGTCTGTCACTGTAGCATGGCCTCCGAGCCTATCCTGACGATGCGCTTCACACCAAATCATTTACAGTATTTATAGTGCTGTTCGTAAGCTGTAATCTTTTTATGTGTTTATTTAGTCTTTGTTGCCTGCTCTTGAAATGTCACCTCTATGTGGACAGGGGGGCTTATCTTTGTTCACTGATATATTCTAATTTATTATCTGGAAATGAGTAAATGTTCAGTAAATATTACTCAATTAATAAACACAGTCTTTAAATAAGAAATAAGGACCCCTAAAGCCAATGGACTAACTTTTCCTAAATGCCTTTCCTAGGTCCATACCCACCTCCACCTTTCTCACACTTCTCGGCTGTGTGACCTTCGGGAAATTACTTCACCTTCTGTACCTGACACCTAAGTTCATCTGTGAAAATGGGGATAATCACAGCACTATCTCATAATATTGTTACGAATATTAAATGGGTAATGTAAGTAAGACAACGAAGCACATTAATGAAGATTTCCTCTACAGAACAGACATCCAGGACGGAGCATCTAAATGACAAACTGTGTTTTCTGTCCTTCCCTGTGACTAAACACAGTTGCGTTGCTATGAGCTGGAAGCTGCGATGAGAGGGACGTTGGGGAAGGTGCCTTCGGAAGGAGGAGGCAGACTGTCTCCTGGCTGTTGCCTGACACGATGTCCGGCCGCCGCCCTGGCTGCTGTCCCATTCCATGGGCGGGTGCAGGCTGGAAGCCGTGCACCGGGCGCAGAAAGCAGAAGGTTACTCGATGCTTTTACGGAGCTGCTGCTGCTCTGGGCCGAGACTATTGGCCCTGGAAAGCCTGCCTTCAAACTTTATTTCTATAAGCGAATGAAACCTTTAGTTGTTTATACCACTGGAGTACTTGTAACGAGCAGAGAAATTAAGTTTCTAACTGATACACTCCTGTTATATATTGATGGCCTATTTAATTTATTTTTTCCAGCTGAGAGTCTATTGTAGATGGGTGTATACAGATACACCTTCATGGTGAAATGTTTTATAGCAGCGCCTGTATTCACTCTTGTGTTAAGTTCTCTGTTGAATAAAATGACAATTGTATCAGAGGACAAGTGATATAAAACTGGACTGCTACTTATTGAATTCTTGCTGCGTCCATTCATTAATTCATTCATTCTACAAAGTTTTACTGAGAAATTGTTAAGTGCTGTACTAGGTCCTGTCTAATCACTGGGGATCAAAACCCAAACCTCTGCCCCAGTCCGTAAGGATGCTAGAAGCTAGACACAGAGGGAAGTACAGCTAGCTGACAGTTGTGTAATGAAATGATGTAACCCACGGACTATAATAGGATACTTGGGTGATGCACAGAAGCAGAGCACTTGTCCGGAAGGGTTAGAGGTTGCAGCCCATTATAAAGGGGACAGCCTGAAACATTCAGCCAGAGGTCGAGGAGTGTCACGGACACAGAGTGAGGCGAGAGGACCGAGTATCAGAGAACTGTAAGGAGCTCAGTGGGGTTAGGACGTGACGTGTACATTTTCAAGGGCTGAGGCCAGAGATTAAGTGCCAGGCGAGGACAATTCCGGATCAGGGTAAGAATTTCCTCTGGTCCATGTGGAGCCCCTGAAAGATTATACAGAGGGAAGGGAAGGAGAGGGAGGAGAAAGGAGGGGAGGGGAGGGGAGGGGAGGGGAGGGGAGGGGAGGGGAGGGGAGGGGAGGGGAGGGGAGGGGAGGGGAGGGGAGGGGAGGGGAGGGGAGGGGAGGGGAGGGGAGGGGAGGGGGGGAGGGGAGAAGTGATTGGATTAAACTTGCATTTTAGAAAGATCAATCTTCACTCTTCCCTGAAGAGGGAAGATCAGAGGTGGGTTGTAGCAGTGGCCAGGAGGCCAGTTTGGAAATAATTGCAAGAATCTAAGAGACTGAGGAAGAGAGAGGGCCTGAGGAGGTGCAGAGAAGTAGGAGCCGGGAGGAGGGCAAGGTAGACTGTGGCATTTAAAGGGCTTGGTGGAAGATTTGTGTGTGGGGGAGAGGGCTGGGACAATCGCTGCATCTCTTGCTTGGGATAAATGGTGCTATTTACCAAGCTGCAGAAAGCAAGGAAAGTTCAAATGCATGGGGTTGGGATAGGATATGGAATTTAGTCTCTTGCCTCAAAAGGGAAACTGCAACAAAATAATATATTACCATATCTTTCTTCCCTCCCTCCTCATTTATTTAGCTTTCTTGACGTTTTTATTTAGTGAGCCAAAATGGATAGCACAGGTGAAGTCTAAGCATAGGTTAATGTCCACTGCCGGGAACAGTAATATCACTGCAGGGAACAGTAATAAACATTCATGAACTGTTATTTACAAGTCAAACAAACAAGGTAATTGTCAGCAGAGAGATTATGGGTTTATTTTATGCCATTAGTTTTAATTAGCATTGTGAAGCCGAGTAACAGCTTATTTAGTTAAGTCTTGTTTGTGTCTGTAAATCTTTACTTTTTCTCCAGAGGAAAGAAGTTCAGCCTGCATTTTCTACTGGAAACTCCCTAAGAAAACTTGGAGGTTAACTTAAACAAATTAAAAATTGAAACTAAGCATGAGCAACAGATTAAGGGGTTTATTACTGGCTGTTTAAAGGTTTGGTTGTCCGCCAGAATTTGTTATTTAGTCATGTGCTGGGCTGCTTAATTTGAAGGACTTACTTCTTTTTAAGTTAATAAGCCTTCATCCAAGCATTGCTGGAGGCCTCACCTTCTGGGTGCTGTTTCTGGAGTCATGGGCAGGACAGATGCGATAAATAGGCTCCTCTCCCCTTGTGATAATACTACTCCTCTAAATTCTTGGGTAGGGAGTAAACAAACTGATTTAATCCTTGAAATCCCCTGGGAGACATGCAGTTAAGACGTTCAAATTCTTTACTTGGGAGATGTTTGAAATTAATGTATAAAGAAGTCTCTTGTATTTAGAAGCTCCTGATAAGGTTGAAAGGTGAAACAAACAACAAACAAAACAACAACAACAACAACAAAAAGCCCTAAGAGAGAACCCCCATGGCAGGTGGGGGCTTCTTGGCCTCAGTGTCTCTGTTGGGCCGATAACCAAAAGAGGCTTCATTTTGGTGGTTGGTGACTGTACTTGAAAGCCCTTCAGACTCCAGCTCTCTTGGCTCTGCAGCTCCCTTTGTGAGCTGTATCTGAATATGTAAGAGTAATTTAAAAAGCTGAAGTGTGAAGAACCATCAAGAACCTCAGCCCCACAGTGGACAGGATGGAAATTACTGAAGGCTCGATGATTTGGTTTGAGCAGAGACAACATGGGAAAGTGGCAGAAGTAAAAGCAGCTGGAAACAGCAGGCTGGTTAGAGTCTTTATTCTATCTCCCTGAAGCAGTGGGAGATAGAACAGCTTCCAATAAAGATAAAGAGACCAAAAAATTAAGCAGTGAATGGAAAAGATTTTATTTCCAAAGTGGGAGTGCAATCTGACACAGGTTCTAGGCAACAGAGGATGTGGTTGGGAGGAAAAAACTGAGTAAAACATTTAAAGTCAGAAGATCACCAATCACCTGTCAGGGATGGTTTTTCCAGGAAACAGACTCTGAGATGGAGATTTGTGTTCAGGTGGGTCACTGGGGAGAGCTCTGAGAAGCAACATACGTAAAAGAGCAGGCCCAACAGGACTGGCCAGAGGGAGAAGGTGAACTGTGATGCAGTTCACCGTGAGCAGCCAGAAACTGGAAGCTGAGATACTCTGAAGCTGGAAGCTGAGATACTCCTCAGAGGTGTCCCAAATTTAGACCAAGGGCCTGGTTCTCTGTATATCCTGCCTGGTCAGTCGTTGAATGCAAGTTACCTCAGGGGAAGGTGCATACACTAAGAAAGGGGAAACCACCTTCCTGGGTAGGGACTCAGCTGTGAGCCATCAGCAGGCAACCCTCTGGCTGGCTCGAGAAGTCAGTGCCTTTGATCCAGAAGGAAGAGATTGAGGCTACACATTCCGTCAACCACTATGACCTATCAGTCTCGCTTTAGAAAAATGAAGGCTCTGTGTGTTGCTGATTGTGCGCTGCTCGTTGGACTTGAACACCAGGTGTTGGGCCGAGAAGAGGAGCATTCTGCCCCAAATGTGGAACACTCACCTTGGGATTGGGATCCAGTTGCCTCTGCCATGTACTTGAGGTGTCTGGGTAGGTGTCCTGACATCTGCGTCTTCTGTGCTGTTGTCTGCAGGCTGCGTGACAGGGCAGGGTGTGCCACTCCTTTGAACTAAGTTCCCATAGCTCTTGGATAATTCCTGAGGGAGGAGAGACCCCAGATTTTCTGCTAATTTGGCCTATTAGGCGTTGGCTGGTTTGAATTTGATTAAAACCATGAAAGATAAGGAAGGTTGCTTCGTAAAGCCCTAAACACGTTCTATAACTTATAATACTGATGTGACTCTTAATTCCCTGAGATATTTACTAGTTCCTCTTCAACTCTGTTATCTTCCCAGGCACTGAAGTCTAATTCATCTATTAGTAGTTTTTACCTAAGTAAGCACAGGCTTATGGTAACTTCCAAATGCGTCTGGTTCCAAACTCCTGACACTTCTGGGGCTTTTGACACTCTTACACTCTCAGACTAAATACTTCACAGTCGACAAGATGCTTTTATAAATCTCTTTGATTGTAAATTTACATACCACCTTCAAATATGCAAAGAAAGCACAGCTTCTGTGTTTTTCATAATTCATCTAATCATGTTAAGAAGCCCTTCCTTATTGGAGAGCAGATGGGAGGGATACTAAATTTAGTCTAATTCATTAAACTCAGTTGCTAATTTAAATAGCACCTAATATATAAGTCAGTCTTTTAGATAAATCTATGTTTATGCTTTCCCCATTTCTGCTTCTCTTCAATACAGATCTGGGAATATGATGAAGGGGCTTATGTGACAACATAGAGGCAGGGAAGAGGAGCATCTTCTTGGTTCCTCTAGACCCAGGCAATTCAGTGTTTCCTCTGGCCAGTGGTGTCCTGCTGGCATCTGATGGTTAAGTTTATAGCTCATGAACTTGGGAGATTTTCATTCTTGATTGAATCAGATCCCCGTGGAGTCACAGCCTAAGGATTCAGTGCCCCACCTGGTCCTGGATGGGAATGAGTGTCTCCCAGGTATCTTGCTGTTGCTCTCACCTGGGGACCACCTGTTCCCAGTACAGCCACCTTTCCTTACAGGTTCACCATCCAGCGTTATCAGCTACTCTCCTGTCTATTACAGAGCATGCAGAAATTCGGGAATCCCTTCTATATTACATAGGACTTTGGGAGTTCAAATTATATCATGCTCTGTTTCATCCTGCTTTGGTTGCTCAACAAAGTTTGAGTCCTCAGATCTCTTCTCTTGCCATTCTCTGTTCACTCCTTAGGTGATCTTGTTTAGCACCATGGCTCTAAATATCACCTATAAACTAATGGGTCCCAAATCTATGTCATCATCTTAGACTTTTCCTTAGACTCTAGGCTTGAACAACCAATAGCTTGTTCGACAGCCACCCTTGGTTGTCTAATAGGTCTTTTAAACTTACATGTCTAAAATGGAACTCTTTATGTACCCCCAGACCTAGTCCTTTCTCAGTCTTCCTCAAGCTCTCAGATACTCAGCATAATACATTCACATTGTCCATGCTTCTCTCATACCCACATCCAATTCTTTGGGAAATCTTTTTGGCTATCCAAAATACACCCAAACTATAGTTCTCAACACCTCTCCCACTACTACCTCGGGGCATGGCACTATCCCCTTTCCTAGATTAGCTTCATAACTGTTTCCTTGTTTCTGATCTTAATATAAAATCTACTCCCAATATAGCATCCAGAGGGGTTTTCTTTTTAAAAAATGTATGTCATATTAGGTTATTCTTCTGTTCAAAATTTCCCAAAGATATTTGCCATTTCCTGTGAGTGGCACTCCCCCGGATATCCACATGGCTGTTTCCTCATTTCCTTTAGGTCTCTGCTCAGGTATCACCTTTTTGTGAGGCTTTTTCCAACTATTTTAATGGTCATCTTAAAATGGCACTCCCTCCCAACCCACAACTGCAACTCCTTGCCAAGTTTATTGCTTGACTTCTCTCTGTTATCTTCACAGTTCAGTGTGTTTTTTATTGATTGTTTCTTTCCCTCAACTAGAAGGTAAGCCCTAGAAGAGTAGGACCTTGATTCTGTTAATTACGTTATCCCCAGTGCCTAGAATTATACCTGGCACATAGAATGCACCACAAATTTTTGGTGATATAAAGTCTCTGTATATTTATTACATCATAAATAAGAAAAGCCCAGGAGCTTTGCAGCATAGCTTTTGCGCCAGGCCCCTGTTCTGGGTCTGTGTGCTTGATGGTACTGACTGGCAGAACTTTCTGATGTCTTCCGGTGAGCTGTTGGAGGAGACTGTCTTCCTCCCTTCCACTCTATAGGTTTGTTTTTTACCATCCAACTTGTTAGGAAAGTAGGACAGACAGTACCTTAATATTGCAGATTCCAAGGTGTATAAAATTTGGTATTATTTTAAAGATTTAAGTAAAAGCTAAGTTTAGGGCAATTCCCAGAGCTGCTTCTACAAACATACTCAGCGGTGACGGAGCCCAAAGAGGACATGGTTTGTTAGATGCAGGATGTAAATTTTGGGAAAGAATGAGGTAAATATCATAATATGGCTAATCATGTTACAAGCTACTATTTATTGTGTTCTGACTTTATGCCAAAAACATATGTATATACAAAAATATATTATCTTCACGATAGCCTTAGGAAGTAACTATTAGAAGCTCTGTGTCACAGATGAGGAAACCAGGGCCCGAGCCATTCGTAACATGACCAAAAGTCACAGGCTTCATAAGGGGCTGAGCTTAAACCCCTGACTTTAAATCTGGTCCACTGTACCATGCCCTGTGCACAGTTGTGTCCAAAAGGATGTTGGCAGCCTACTTGTTTTTGAAAATTACCTGCAATGATGTTTGAAAATTATCTTAGAAGGCTTTCAAAGAAACATATCAGAATAGCTTCTTATATTGTGATCTAAAGAGCCCACAATTTTTGAGACTATACATGTCATCAAGTGTGTTTGTCTGGGATTATGTGCTGGCTAATGATCGTATCGCTTCACCAATGACCGTGAATATAGGACGATCTTTCACCTGGAACAGTGAGGGTGGCCTTTGGCAGCACAGAGCGGGGAGAGTGGACAACACAGTATATCACAGTGGGAAGTCAGTGACCCGCCTCTGCACCGAGTGTGCACAGGAGCAGGACCACGAAGGGGGAGGAGAGGTAATTACCTATGTCTGAGTGATGACTGCTGAAAGCCATCCTCCCCTCCGCGGTCGGAGCCAGGGTTTTATGGCCTCAACACTGGCACAGCGGGGGCTGACGCTGACAGCCCGCAGGGGGAAGCTACATCTTTCATTCTGTTGCTCATGTCCCCATGGTGTTTCTCACTGTCCTGCTGTGTTCCTTAAAGGCCTCACAGGACAGCCATCCGTCAGGGGTGGCACGGCTCATGCCCATTCATAACTAAGGCCTGTTGCCTCAGCTCACATCGCCTCGCTCCTCTGAAGGCACAGAAAACCTTTATCGCTTTTGCTGGCTGCTGTTCACCTGCTTGGTGATGCCTCGCACGGCCGCGCTGGGGTAAAGAGAGCCTGCACCTTCCCAACGCTGTAAGCTCATGCGGCCAAAGCAAGGGCTAGGAGATAACAGGCCACACAAATCACTGTGTGCAGAGACTTGAAAAGAACCTAATGAAGTGACTCATCAGTATGCACAGGGAGGAAACAGTCCCTGCCTGTGTTCAGTTATCAGAGCGGTGGAGAGGTCATCCTGTAAAAGAGGTGCGCGTGGCCTCCTGCATCATTTTCAGGTGCAAAATCCCGGCACACTGCACCCTTTCTCCTGATTAATATCAATTGTACATTCTACCATGCGACTGACGACAATTCCCTTTACAAATCCCAAGTGATGTCTAATTTGGTTTCCTCATTGGGGGTGTTTGTACAATCTGCTCCCTGTTCCTGCTAGATGATTGTGAGTTGAAAGGTTCGTCAGTATGGAATTATGTTTACTCAGCAAGGCCTTGGATCTGTCGCGTGCCTCCAGTGATGACAAAATTTGAATATTCTCCGCACTGTGGGGTTCTCATACCTATGGACAGGTGATTGTAATTCACTGTCATGACCACTACAGTAGATTTACCAACAAAGAGCAGTGGAAGCCAGGTTGAAGCCAATAGATGCTTCACTGAGAAGAGGAACACCTGAGTTGGGCTTTGAAGGATGAGTAGGAGCTTGACAAGCAAAGAGGAGGGCGGGAGAAAGACATTTTAGACAGTATGGATAGCATATGGAAAGTTTGGGAGCAGCAAATCCTATTTGGAAAATGGTGATAACTTAGTTGCTGCAAGCACAGCAAACTTATCTTTATCATGTTATTTTCTTCTGTAGTTGGAGCTTTTTGTTTCTTGAGTTGTATGGAATTTGATGTGTCGCTTAAACCCTAACAATAGTAACTGTGGTAGGGCAAGTACTAGGACAGAGGGAGCCACAAGGCTTACAAAGAGCAAGAAGCGACTTCCCCATGAAGTTTGAGTTTGGGGAAGAAGACTGTCCTTGCTCTGTGATCCATTTCCCACATTAATAAAATGAAGGCATCAACTGACTTCTATCTAAAGGTAATCACTGAGTGAAACAGGACAGGGGTCCACAGCCGGTGGATTAACTCTCCTAGGCAGGGACGGGGAGGCAGAGAAAGGTGACTGGGAGCTTTCACCGTGGCCTCTCGGAGGTGCACAGCCCCAACACCACCTGTGTGCACTTTAGACATGGGTACCTCAAGGCTTTGGGAAAAGCAAATGCACCTCTCAGAAAAAGGTTGGAAAACCCCCAAGTATGGAAAATACTCGGATTCCCTTGGAAATCTAGGCTATGCCTCTATTCCCTTTCTGTGTACTCTCGGAGGAACCAGGGGTGACTAATTTTAGAAAAGAAAACCATCAGAAAAACACACCCGTGAATCTTCACAGTGTCTCTCAGATGGTTAATCCACGAGACAGACCGAGCAAGTTTTATGCTCAAGAGTAAGAACAGGTCCCCAGAGGGGAAGAACAGGCCACCGCCACGGAGGACGACAAGGAGGCCGAGTGGAGAGCGAGCTATGAAACCTTCCTTAGGGTCTCTCTGCGGGCTCAGCTTTCCCTGGCTCTTCTGTGACACTGGTGTAGACGCGGACATTTTTCTTCATGTTTTTCTTGCCATCAGTCAACGAAGTGTTTCAATGGCTCTAACAAGATCACTCATGGGGGGCCCCAGGGGTTCTCTCCAAATCGCTCAGAGACTCAGGCTGTAAGGGAGCAGAGAGCTTGAGGCCCCCGCAGTGCAGCAGCAGACAGGGCAGCAAGGAGCCTTCCCTCTGGCCAGCTCCTCTCCCCGCCACAGTGCTGAGCTCTGCGTTTCCACCAGGTGACCTGGCTGCCACCATCCTGGCCACAATTCACAGCCTGGACAGAGACAGGGCCTTGAGGCTTGGGAAGGGTAGGAGCAGCTAGCAGGTGAGACAACGCACTCGCTTTCCATTAGCCTTTCCTCACCTAGAAGAGGCAGGGCCCCCACTTTTGCTCTTGAATGAGAGGCAGCATAAATTGATCATAAAGTCATTGAAGAAGAAAAATGGTGAGAAAAAATAACTAATTTACCTGATTTATGAAGGTCATTAGCAACCTACGAGGATGTTCTGATTCACTTGAGACAGTAAATTTTATATGACAAAGATGACAATGGAGAAAAAGCAGGTGGGAGAAGGCAAGAGGAGCAAACCTTTTGCAGCCCCCAAGTCCCCACAGCGCCTCGGTCCCTTTGCTATCGCACAGGCCCCGACTCTCCTCCTGAACCGGACTTGGGCCACCTGGCCGTCCACTCGTGCAGATGGGGGGACTCAGCGCTCGGGACAGTCCTGTGGTTTGGGTTTTCAATTTTCTTGCTGCATCTAATAGTATCTATTATATATGCTGGTCAAAGCATTGACTTTGAGACGAGATAAATCTTCCATATTCAGAGATAATTTGCTTGGTTCTGGCTCCTCTAATTGAAAATTTAAAAAACTCATGCAGAGATTGCAAAACTAAAGATTGTTTTTCTCTACACTAATTTTAAAAATCTTTTCTTTCTTTCTGCTCACCCCCCCAGATATAACATGACTGAGTCTGTGAATTGTAAGGGACTTCAGTGATCATCAGTGATTGTACATTCTAGATTGTACAAGGCATGTTTCTAGATTGCAGGAGGAATTATTTTAACAATTTTAATAAATATTTATTATAATATGTATTAAAGAAATTTAAATAGTGCAAGAAAGCCATGGTTTCAAGGGTATTATTGTACAGGATGAATACGGCAATAATTGTGAAGTTCTTGTGGATGTCTAAAGTTTAGGACACACTGATGCACTTTTTTATTTCAATAGCTAGGGAAACTGAGGCCCAGAAGACAAGAGCCTAGCCCAAAGCCACACAGCTAATTCCTAGTAGACCTGGGGCTTATACTCAGGATGTAGGACTCTTCATCTATTTATCATCCCCTCCTTTTTACAAATGTGTAACATTTCTTTTTGCTGTACGCACAAATTAATTTTTTATACTCCTAAACCATGCATCTAATTTCTATGCATCAAATGTAAAAGTAATTTAGGGAAAATATTCAGTATGCTATCTAATGAATACTGAAGAGCGATTTCAAAGATAGTCCATGTTGGACGTGGCTGTGACATCTGAGCGTCGTTACCAGTTGGCAGCCCATCATGTCTGTGGCATGCATGCCTCTCCATAGCATGCCTGCCAGTCACTGGACTGTATTCCATAGTTAATCAAGGGAAGCGAACTTTTAGCAAGCTATGTTGGATACCAAACTGAGGTCTATTTTCTGTAAAATAATATCTGTACTCACTATTTATATTCCTCTGTCTATTTCTTCCATAATGTTGACCCCTATGTCTCTGCTACAGTGGACTGCTACCAACAGTAATCATAGCTACCAGTCATTAAGCGCTCACTAGATGCCAACCACTGTTCTAAGTGCTCTTTGCTCATGAGTACAATCATTTTACTCGTCCATCTTCACACCAGTGCAGTAAGGCAGGTCCTGTTTTATACTCAATTTAAAGGCCAGTGTTACAGAGCAAGCATGAGTGGTTTGTCCCAGCAGCCTGTTCCCGTGTCCACACTCTTGATCGTGGGTCCATGGTAAACCAAACAATCTTGTCTTAAATCTTTAAAGAATTTCTTTACAAATTTTTATTAGCTTGTACACTGTGACGGTACTGACGAGCTCCATTTGTTTGTGTATAGTGGGATGGTAAACTTGTTTTAGAACCAGCTTTGTTTTCTGAACTTTACACTGCTGTCTCGTAATGTGACAAAGCCTCTTAAAGAGGATTACAGGGGCTGAAAACTGGGAGGGTAATTAAGATGTACTTATGCGAAATAATTTTAAAATTAGGCAAAACAGAATGGATGAAGTGAGGAAGTGTGACGAGAAGGGTGATTGAGAATGAAAACAATAACTGACGATGGTAATAATAATTACAGCAGCTGCAATGGGTTGAGATTAGTATGTGCCCAGCACTGTGTTGAATACTTATTTACATATTTAAATTCTCACAAGAATCCTTTGAGGTAGTTGCCATCATTCTAATTTTGCAGGCGAGGACACAGACACTCAGAGGTTATGTCATGTCTCCCTGTAACCCAGCTGGTGGTCGCAGAGCCCACCCCCTGGCTTAAACCCAGGCCTGGCTGTCTCATTTCACCTCTCTCTCCACTCCTGGGCTCACAGAGCCTCTCTGGCACGTGACACAGGTGTTCTTTTGTTCTATATTTGGTTT
This sequence comes from Miniopterus schreibersii, assembly GCF_964146895.1. Classification (NCBI taxonomy): domain Eukaryota; kingdom Metazoa; phylum Chordata; class Mammalia; order Chiroptera; family Miniopteridae; genus Miniopterus; species Miniopterus schreibersii. Next base: position 15,218,764 of record NC_138112.1, on the reverse strand, counting down.
GAATCATGAGAGAAAAACATACTGAAAATTTTTCCTGCTTGAATAGCTGACCCTCTGTTTCTCAAATTAGCAGGGTTAAGGAGGTCTTTGGGGACCTTTCAGCAAGAATTGCTCTTAGAACTCTCCTAAATAGCTCCAATAGCTTCATTCTGACTTTGATATTCTGATTTTTCAAAAGTGTCATGTAGTCTCATTAGTCCCATCATTCATAAGGGAGGACAGGGTCTGAGTACCTTTGGGCCAGTTCAGAAATCAAGTACCAGATATCTGCCACTGCAGAGGCACTTTAGGAGAAAATGGTCCAACGGCTGTAAAGTCTTCTCCAAGGAGGGCTCTAAAGCGCTCCAGACAACGGCAGCCCCTCCCGAATAACTTTATAACTTTCCAAGGTGACAATTTTGAAAGCACCATATTAAAATGGACATTTGATTCATTTGGTAAAACAAACAAACAAGCAGAAAGCACCCCAAATCCACAAATTTAAAGTATATAAACATTTTGTACATAAGCAGTTAAAAAAAGAAAAGCCCAGCTACCCCTCTGGGAAACAGCCCCCCCTCAGCTCCTTCGATGGGCTGAGGGCTACCTCTGTCGGTCTGATTCTGACCCCTGTCTTCGAAGCGGCCCCTCGGAAAAGAGAATCAAGCCCGTTTCCTCTCCCACGTGGCAGCCGTTCACATGTCGGAAGACAGCTCTGTTTTCTCAGAATTGTCTCTTCTGGGGGTTCATCAGAGTTTCTTTAAAACTTGCTTGTGCTGTGAAAGACTAATAGGATCCTTCATCCGGAAAGTTGCGGTGTCCTAGATAAACACGGCCTAGTCCATTTCGGGTTTGAAAAATAGGGACCGTGCAATGATAGAATGCCACCTGGCCTGTTTACTCTTCGCGAGGCAGGCTTTAGGCCGGTGATAAATATTTGTCTAAACTGTGCAGCTGAGCCGTATCAAATTTGCATAATGGCACTCCAGGGGATGTGCTGCATGGCAATTACTGGTTACTGTAACTTGATAAAGCTGGATCTCAGCAACACACTCACGACTGAAGGCGCTGTCGGCAAAGCAGGAGCCCCAGCATGTCTCCTTGTCACCTTAAGTGGCATAAAGGAAGAGGGAAGGAGTGGCAAGAGACAGTGGGAAGATGGTTTATCAGACTTCTCCAAAGTCACAAAGATGTGTGATCTCAAAGAATTTCTAGGGGTGGTACAAAGTATTTGTTTACAGTACAAATGTTTGGATTTGATCAGTCCAGAATTTCAGGGCCTTTGCCAAGACTGATTCAGCCTGACAGATGAGTGAGTCAGAGGCAGGACACGCATTGAGCACGCGCTATGTGTCGTGCCCCGCAGTGGCTGCACAGAGGAGAAGCCCAGGCTGTGCTGAACTGGCCTCGGCTCTTCTAAGAAGCACGTGCCTCCCTGGAGAAACTTACCCTCTCCCACAAGGATTCTACACCTTCCTGCAGAGATCTAAGGAAGTCGATCGAGTCAATCCAAGAGATTCTACAAGTCAAGTCAAGGTTTTGTGTCAGGTTCTTTTTTGTAATAGTCTTTTGAATTTTGAAATGACTTAGATTACTATGATATAAATACTCCCTAAAAGCTAAATCATGTGGCAAATGTTGATGATGCAAAGTCACTTGTAAAACAGGCAGATTGCAAAGATTGCTGGGAGAGGCTGAGCAGGGCCGTGGATGGGAAAGCAGAGTGGGGTCTGAATGTTTACCCCACCCCTTGCCCTGGCACATAATCTAACCTCCCTGGCTCCAGCTCTCATCTTGACCTGGGAGTGATGATACATGGCTCTTGCCTCGTTAGTAATAAACTACTGAATACAGAGTGCCTCAGAGAACACCAGGCCCACAGTTCAGGTTCAATATATGCCATCTTCACTGTGATATCGATGCTGAGCCGGAACATTGTGAAATTGTGTAAAAACACTTGGAGTGAAGTGAGAATGGCCAATGGAAAACAAACAGTGGATTGTTTAACATCAGAGAATTTGAAGGGATCTGTCTTTTGACTTATCTTGAGAGAATGCTTGTGTGGTAAGTATAGGTAATAAAATAAAAACTAAAATTATTAAATAAAATGAATTTTAAGCAGAAGCTAAAGACACGGTCTCTGCCCTCATGGTCCTCATGGTCTGGTGGGGGGGAGACAGAATTATGGGCACACATTTTAAGTGTAATTAATGAAAGATAGAACAAAAAAGGGAATGATAAACCCTGTGAGAATGAAAAGAAAATATCCAGAAATATTTCCTCGAGTCAATAATGACTGAGATGAAGTCGGAAGGAGCAATAATGGTGGTGGGGTCAGCAAACCCTCAGGCCAGGTGCTCTGAGGTGTATGTGAGGATTAGAGTGACGTATGTTGGTGCTGGATTGTGAAGAGTCTTAAATGTCAAGCCATGAAGTTAGGGCTTTTTGCTATTTGCTCTGTGAGTTTATCCATCCAAAACATTTCTTGGAAAATATATATGGAGTGAGGATGCATTAGACATCCTGACATTTTCTTCTAATGATTAGTTTCTCAGTATATTAAAAAAAACTGAGAATGATAATGTTTTAAGTAAGATGATTTGGGACAAAGGAACAAGTAAAAGTAGGCAAATTAGGGACAGTGTTAGAACCACTAAAAGACACGTTATTTTATTCATTCTGTGTGGATGCTCTGAGTGAGAAGGAGATGCTGTGACCTTCTCAGCATCACTGCCTGCAGCATCCTCACCTGGAAACTGGCATAACCAGAGACCTTTCAAACTTCTGGATAAAGTTGAGAAAATGCATAATATTTGAAAACAGAGTAAAGTTTATGCCCCTAAACAAATCCATTACTCCTTAATTACTGATATAAAAATGGACCCAGGAGTCAAAAAGGACCCTGGTTCTTTCACTTACAAATGAACCAAAGTTTCAGTTACACAGAGTGCCTCAAACTTGACTTTAAGTGCAGTAAATTAATTTTATAATAAATACCAAGGAGGTGGCAGGGCTTGATATTGCGAGGCCTGGTAGAAAGAACCCTGGCTTTTAGCATGGGCTGTGCGAGTCTTGGCTCTGCCATCGCAGGTCTGGGCTGTTAGTTGGAGTCACAGGTCAATCTGAGCCTCAGGCTCCACAGATGTAAACGGAGGATTGAAATAATGCCTTCAACAGGGAACTCGTGGAGACTAATGGAGGAGACTTTCTCTCTCCTCCCTGCCTTTAGAAATTGAGCTGGTATCACACAGTGGGAGGGGGCCCAATCTACCTACGCCAGGCACACACTTGTTTGCTAATTGGACATCACCTAGGAAGATTTTTGGTTTTCCAAAGTGATATGCTTTCTTCCATTTTCCACGAAGCAAGGGTGCTCTTGGTCCTTCATTCATTTTCCTACTTCTGATGGGAAAAAGACTGCGTGGTGCCGAGTAGGTGTCAGATGCTAGTTTAAACACTTCCCATGTGCTAACCCATTTAATAACTCATAGAAAAGTTTTCAGTGGATATTATTATTATTCCTATTTTAAAGATGCGGAATGTGAGGCATAGAGAGGTTAAGTAATTTCTCATGACTTTACAATGACAAATGTTGGATCTAGAGTTTAAATCAAGTGGTCTGGCTCCAGAATCAATGTGTTTAATCATTATTACAGTGTCCTTTCTTTCTTCCTTCCTTCCTTCCTTCCTTCCTTCCTTCCTTCCTTCCTTCCTTCCTTCCTTCCTTCCTTCCTTCCTTCCTCCCTCCCTCCCTCCCTCCTCTCTCTCTCTCTCTCTCTCTCTCTCTCTCTCTCTCTCTCTCTCTCTCTTTCTTTCTTTCTTTCTTTCTTTCTTTCTTTCTTTCTTTCTTTCTTTCTTTCTTTCTTTCTCTCTCTCTCTCTTTTCTTTCTTTCTTTCTTTCTTTCTTTCTTTCTTTCTTTCTTTCTTTCTTTCTTTCTTTCTTTCTTTCTCTCTCTCTCTCTCTCTCTCTCTCTCTCTCTCTCTCTCTCTCTCTCTCTCTCTCTCTCTCTTTCTTTCTTCTTTCTTTCTTTCTTTCTTTCTTTCTTTCTTGTATACCTTTATTGATTTCAGGGAGAGGAAGGGAGAGGGAGAGGGAGAGAGAGATAGAAACATCAATGATGAGAGAGTCATTGATCAGATGCCTCCTGCATGCCCTTCCACCAGAGATCGAGCCTGCAACCAGGTCAGGTGCCCTGATCTCCTGGATCATAGGTCGATGCTCAACCTCTGAGCTATGCCGGCCGGGCTACATTGTCTTTCTTATACAGAGCTGTGGGTTCTTGCCTTTTCTAGAATAAAAGAAAAAGCCTCAGTGTCAGAAGGTAAGAGGGGATGAGAGAAACTAGCAAACAGGAGAATGACCCATCTGAGGGGGACATTTTCTACTCAGGTCAAAATATTGGTTGCCATGGGATGTTCTTGGCCTAATATTGTCAGCACAAATCTTCAGATTTTTTAATAAAGACCAAAATTAGGAATTTTTTAAAGTGTTCTATTGGTTTTTAGATGTTTCAAACTAGTTACAAAAGTTTAGGAGCTTGACACATGCCGCCAGTGGTTAATAGGACAATGGTTTGTGGTGTTGGCTGAGAGGCATTAACAGCACCATGGTCACAGGGACAGTGTCTGCAGCCAGGCTTCAAGGCTGCATGCACACCTCATCCTTTCGATTGGGTCATTAATGTGCTTTGCCTCTGTTCTCCTGTCAATAAAATGGGGCTTATGACATAATCAGAATACGTGCCTCCAATTATTGGTGTGAGGATTAAATCAGTTAATATAAATAGAGCACCTGAACAGTGCCTAGCCCACGGTAAGCTCTGCATGAACACTTGTAATCATTCACAGTGGGTGAGGAGCTTACGTGGATCTAGGTGACAAATAGGAAACAAATTAGCTTTCCTTGGAGAAAAATGTTCTATGCAGCCATCCAATGACTAACATTAAAAAATTATCAAGCCCTGGCAGGGTTGCTCAGTTGGTTAGAGTGTCATTGCAATACTCCAGGGTTGAGGGTTTGATCCCCAGTCAAGGCACATGCAAGAATCAACCGATGAGTTCATAAATAAGTGGAATAACAAATTGATCTCTCTCTCTCTCTTTCTCTCAGAAATCAATAAGTAAAAAGAATTATCAAATTTTAGGATAGTATTACCTCTATTTTACTCCCAGTTTAGATTCTACTTCAATTTTCATCAAAGGGAGCCCAGAGAAAATGATTTTCTAAAATTAACAATAATAATCATGATAATAACTAAATTTTTGCTTTTATTTTTCCTTCTAGTTTTCTTTAAACCATATTTTCTCTTAGTCCTTTGCTGGGAATAAAATTAGTAGAATAGGGACTAACATAACCCTTTAAAATGGCATTTATTGGGTTTCTAAAGTGCTTGATCACATAGGAAGTAATAAAGAAATGAGACAGCTTTTTCTGGAAAAAATTTGAAAGAAAAAGAAGAGAGGAAAAGTTTCCTCAGTTTCTGAATAGGACAGTAATTAAACTCTAGTAAGCACATGCCCAGGACAGAGTTCTACAGAGACGAGCTCTATATAGAACTGGCATAAATTGGAGTCAGATGAGATCCCGAAGATTTCTGCAGTGGTTCTCAGTCTTTAATGTGCTAAAGAATCACCTGGGAGCTTGTTAAAAGGCAAGTTCCTGCCCATTCTATTGGAGCATCTATTAATTTAGCTCTGAGCGGGGCCCAGGTGTATGTTTGTATTAATCAGAACACTAGATCCATGGACTTTGAGAAACACTGTTCTAAATAAAAGTTTGTCTGTTAGACAATGTAGTTACCTGCCCAACAACTGCCCTTCCTGTCTTTTTAACCAAAAGATTCTTGAGTATTATGGGCCCTTGTCTAGTTCAAGGGGATGAATATTGATTTGATAAAACCAGTAGCTAAAATTCCATCTACTTGACAGGCATAGGCTTGGAATGTCACTCTGGTCAATGTGACAAAATGGTGAGTCTTTGGGGTAAGTTTTCCACTCTGATAGAAGACAGACATGCACCAGGCCCCTGTTATTTTTTTTCTTTGCCTCCGGATGAAGCTCTGTGGGGAGATAATACCTGGGGCTACTAAAGCCACATTCAAGCATAAGCTGAGTTGCCAACACACTGACAATAATGAGGAAGAAAGAGGAAACATGGGAAAAAAGTTTTCTTGGTAACATTATTGATGGTTAAAATAACCTTTAAAAATATCTTGTCACTCGACTTGCTGAGATAATAAGCCTCATATAATTTCAACTACTTTTCATTCGGTACACTGTTATTTAAAGTTTAGAGCATCAGTATGATACAAATTTTGTTCCAGAAAGCTGTAAAGAACAAACCATAAAATACAGAACTTGCTGAATGAAATAGATAGAATGGAACACAGTGATGGCTGCACTATGCCAGTCTGGGAAGCTGGAGATGCCTGTTCCTGTTATGTGGTCACAAAATATTTGGTACAATTGCCAACTGTTTTTCGGAATGCAGATTACATTTCTTCAGTTGCCAAGGATGTATCTGATGAGGGGCTAATTTCCAAAATGTGCAAAGAACTCATACAACTCAACAAGAGGAAGACAAACAATTCAATTAAAAAATGGGCAAAGGATCTGAATAGACCCTTCTCCAAAGAGGACATACGGATGGCCAAGAGACACATGAAAAAATGCTCAACATCATCGCTAATCATCAGAGAGATGCAAATTAAAACCACAATGAGGTATCACCTCACACTTGTCAGAATGGCACCATCAACAAGTCAACAAACAACACGTGCTGGCGAGGGTGTGGAGAAAGGGGAGCCCTAGTGCACTGCTGGTGGGAATGCAGACTGGTGCAGCCACTGTGGAAAACAGTATGGAGGTTCCTCAAAAAATTAAAAATGGAGCTGCCTTTTGACCGAGTGATCCCACTCCTAGGAATGTATCCTAAGAATCCTGAAACACTAATCAGAAAGAATATATGCACCCCTGTGTTCATAGCAGCACAGTTTACAATAGCTAAGATCTGGAAACAGCCCCAGTGCCCATCAATAGATGAGTGGATAAAAAAGTTGTGGCACATTTACACCATGGAATACTATGCAGCTATAAAGAAGAAGATCCTCATACCCTTTGGGACAATATGGATGGACCTGGAGAATGTTACGCTAAGTGAAATAAGCCAGGCAGAGAAAGACAAACATCACATGATCTCACTTATATGTGGAATCTAAAGAACTTAATAAACTGATGGACATGGAAGCATGGATCAGACTGACGAATCTCAGAGGGATGGAGGGGGTGGGGGGTGGGGGGGTGAAATTAACCAAAGAATCTATATGTATATATGCATAACCCATGGACACAGACAATAGTGTAGTGAGGGACTGGGTAGGGGGATGGGCAGGGTGGAAGGAGTCAATGGGGAGAAAAAGGGACACCTGTAATATTTTGAACAATAATAAATAAATAAATAATAAAATAAAATAAAAATAAATAAATTAAAGGCAGATCAGAATGTAAGGAAAATTCAATGCATGGGAATTTGGGTGTTTATAGACTCCTTCAATAAGGTTCTACACAAGAAACAAATTGGCTAAATGGGGCCCTTAAGAGAACAAAGGGAAAGAAAAGAGGCTTTGCACATTTTATGCCTGCAGGCTGAAGACTGCGTAGGCTGAGAGTCTTTTATTTTGAAGTCTCTCACAGTGTTGGAAAAGTCATTTCTGTGCCCCCACCCCCATCCCCATCCCCACCCCCAAGCTAAAGTTAGTTTGTGAAGCAGCAGGACACTGATCAGAAGATAAAATCACTAAGTTCGGTGCCTCAGGCCTCTTGCCAATATGCTCCGTCATTTATGTTTCTAAGTGGAAGAGCGGCAAGCCTGTCTGCAAATATGGAATAAAGGAGGAAGCTTCTCCAACAAGACTATACTTCTCAAGGTCTTAAGGCAGAGGCCATGAAACCAGTCTTAAGGCAGAGGCCATGAAACCAACAGAGGGGAAGAAGGCTGGGGCGCAGAGGTCAAAGACAGACAACGGACGGGAAGCACAAATTTCAAAAGCAGCGGCCATGTCCAATCAAACACTGTACCTGTGGTTACTAACTCCTGTCAACGACTGGAAGGGCCTGCAGAGAGGGTGTGTCACTTTGCTGCTAAAGGAAACCTGATACTGGCGGAGAACAGCTTGAACGATGGGCTCTAGGGCAAACTGGGCTCTGCGCCTGAACCAGCGGGAAGCGAGCAGTGAAATCCGCGCATCCCTCGGGGAATCTGTTTCACTGGCTCATCTCAGATGTGGTCAGGGAGGGGGCCACCTGGAGAGCAGAACCAGTTTTATGGAGGCCAAGGGCAAGAGAGACCCTCCCAGAGGGCAGAACCAGGTCTCCTGAGGGTGATAGATAAGGGGCATCCTCCCAGAGGGCAGCCCAACCTTCCACAAGGCCGTCCTGGGAGCTGACTGTGCTGCTGGTCAGAGTCCTCACTGCTCCTGCCCAGATAAGTAGCAATATTTGCACCAGGGTCTCTGCGTCGCCTCTCGTTATGTCCCTGCTGAAATGTAAGTTTTGTGTCAGTTATCTTCCTCCACTTCTCCCAGTGCACACTTGTATGTTACAGGTAGATAACTTGTCTTTTAGCCATAGGACTGAACATATGGAACTTGTGCATCACCCAGATGTTCAGGACCTGGAGCCAGATGCAAAAATCAGATGAGACTTGCAGTTTTCTCCCTTTAGGAAATGGAAGAATGGTGTTAAGTGTGAGGCTGTTGTTTTTAGCATAAAGAATGGCACAGATGGATATACTGGGCAGCCAAAAGCATAAAAGGTGGTAAAATATTTTTGACTACCCAACAGTTCTCTCCGCCTCCTGTCACTGTGACTGCCTTGTTTAAAGATTTCCACTTTCTTCTGGGTTTAGGAATGCATGTGCTTCATGGGGCTTCTCCCAGCCTTTGGGGTTGGGATGGTAAATTTTGATAAAACTAAACCAATAGTGGCAAAGTCATTATCAGTGGCAACCATCAATTTCAGGGGCTATGACTACACCCTGGCAAAATGCACAGCAAGAAAATTCTCCAGAGAGACTTCTAGAATTGACGTTGCTTACTGTAAAAGTGAGAGGTATGTGGAGAAGCCTTCCCCTAACCTCACATTTTTCGGCCTCTGGAAGATGCTGTGGGAGGAGAGCTGTACTGGCAGCTTTACTGGAACTACTGACAGATAATGACAGGGCAGAAATGTGGGTGAAATGGAACCCGGATCCCAGATGACACTGTAGAGCCTCTGAATAAGAGTTGGATCATTCCCGACATCTGGTGTCTGGTGGAATGAGATGATAAATGTCTGGTGTTTAAGCCATTACTAGGTTTCCTGTTACTTGCAGCATTGGACACCCTAGACTAGTGAGAGAGACAAGGCCTTTCTTAAATACTGCATACAGAGCCTGCATGACATATTATTTTAGCACCCAGGTTTTTGACTCAAATGTCTGAATTTGAAGCCACCTAGTAGCTTAAACAAGTTACTGAACCTTCTTTTCTTTTTTTAACATGTTTTTATTGATTTTTAGAGAGAGGAAGGGAGAGGGAGAGAGAGATAAAAATATCGATGAGAGAGGAACATCAACATCCATCGGCTGCCTCCTGCACGCCCCCTGCTGGGGATCAAGCCTGAAACCCAGGCATGTGTCCTGATTGGGAATCAAACCAGCAAACTCCTGGTGCATAGGCCTACACTCAACCACTGAGCCACATCAGCCAGGCTTGTCCCTGAACCTCCTTAAGCCTCAGTGTCTTGGTCTGTAAAAATGGAAATAATAAGATTGCTGTGTGCCTTGAGATAACGTACATGCAGCAAGCATTCAATAAACGTTCACAGCTTTTCAGTTACCTCATTTGTAAATATTCTCATTTCACCTAGAAGTAGAAGCTGTTGCTAGAGTAACATACCCGCATTCTGATTTGGAGAGTGCTGCTGCATTTAAAAAAAAACAAAAATGCCACCTATTCCAGGCTTCACTGCATCAGAATGAGGCTGTTAAAGAAGACCAGGAGCAAGCCTGCTTTGCTGCGGGGGAACTTCCTCAGCCCTGCCTTCTGCCCAGCGTCGCTGGGCTAAACAAGCACACAAGCCTTCCGCAATTATCCAGGTGGCTTAGTTGGAATTTGTGATTTCTTGCTGATCTGGTAATTGATGGAGAGCGGGAGATGTCTGGACAGGCATGCTAAATTACTTTCACCATGGGAATAGATTGTGTTGGCATTACTGCTGCTATATTTATTTAAACCACATAATCATTGTTGCCATTCTCTCTGCTTCTGGGAATTGGACGTGTCTCTATTTATCCAGGATGGTATTTTGTGTATTCATGGACCACACTGGAGAGTCGAATCCAATCAAGGACCAGTGACGAGATGAGCATAAGGGATGGCCAAGCTGAGACAGAAGGGAAGGTGACATTCTCACATACTATACAATTCCTAAACATTTAGATGATGAACTCAGAGCATATATTTATGCAGAAGATAAATATGCATTCAATGGAAGCTGCTAATTTGTTCAATGCGGTTCTCTTAAGCTTTCTTGTACTTGATCACAATGACATTTTATTTCACCCAACATTTCCAGACCTGTTGCGACAGTCAGTCTCCAACTAACTAAGAATGATCAATCCCTTATCATAGCCCTATATCCATATTAGAAACTACCAACAACATTTCTGCTTTAATTGCCTTTCAAGCATGAACCTAGGCTGTGGGCATGTATTTGGAAGTGTTGGTGGAGGAGTATTTGTGATGTCATTCACAGAAGTCTTAGGTCATTACTTTGGACAACTTGCTTAACTTTCCTGAACTATTGTTTCCTCATCACTAAAATGGGGCTATCAGTGCCATTACTGTAGGATTGTTGTTAGAATCAAAACTACATAAAGAAAATGAAGCTTGTGTTGGTTGATTTGTTACCACAGGATGTATATCTGGCTAGGCAAGTTATAACCAAAGGGGATTATGTTCCAGAAACGTATACTCAAAGTATAAACTCTATGACTTGTGTAAACTTCACCTTGAGGGCCCCAAGGAGGTCACCTCAGAGACACAGTTTTATTTTCTGAGTAGCTAAAACTGAGGTATAGTGAAAGATGTGTTGTATGTATATTTAAGCAGAGTAGACACAGGGAAACGGGTTGGCATCAAACAGTTCACTGTGCAAGATGATAGGGATTCAACTGCACGCGAACAACTTGAATCACTGTGCAGAGTGAGTAGGGGCAGGACCCATCTTTATTATTATTATTTTTTAATCCTCACGAGAGGGTTTTTCGTTGTTTTTCAGAGAGAGTGAAAGGGGGAGAGAGAGAGAGAGAGAAACATCAGTGTGAGAGAGACACATTGATTGGTTGCCTCCTGCATGTGCCCTGACTGAGGCCAGGGATCTAGCCTGCAACCGAGGTATGTGCCTTGGCTGAAATTGAACCCGAGACCCTTCATTCTAACCAATGAGCCAAACCGGCTAGGGCCAGGACCCACCTTTTGTGCTTCCAAGTGGCCTTAGTGACAAAAGACCAGGTGTGGCCTTCTTTCTGTCTCTTGTGTCTGAACTTAGTTTCTCTTGCCTAACATTGGCCTGTGATGAAATAGAACTGCTTACCTCCCTAATTTCTACTAATATTTTACTTCTCAACGTAGGTAACACCCTGAGGAGGTTATCCTGACCCCAGACCCCATGCCCACCCCAGTTCCGGGCTAGGCATTCCCTGTGTTCTCCCAAAGCAACGTGTACACCTTTACTGCACGCTTACTCTTCTGTCATTGCCAGCCCACTCACAGTCACGCCTCACAAAACTGTAAGCTTGTAAGGTCACGGGCCTGGGCCAGCCTTGTGACTACTGTACCCTGGAGACAGAGCCTGACTTAGAGGATGCGCCAGTATCTGCAGCAAGAATGCACGCCTGAAAGAACACATAATGGTTTGGGCACTCTGAGCTTCTATCTCTGGAAAATATATTCACTTTAAAAATTTACTGTGAAACTTTAAAAAAATATACAGAGGAGGTATAATGGAACCCCATATAGCCAAGCAGATCCCAAAATTATCAAGATCAAGATTCTGCCACATTTGCTTCATCTTTTCTCTTTTGTAGTTTTGTTGCAAATCCCAGATCTCATGTCATTTTGCCCTCAAATATTTTAGGATGCATCTCTAAAAACACGATCATTTTCTTACTTAATCAAAACGATCACACCTAACATAATCAATAGTTCCTTTAAGTAATTCTTAGTCATTATTTGAATTTCCCTGAGTGTCTTAAAAATGGCTTTGATTTACTTCAATTAGAAAAAAAAGTCTCACAACATCATTTGGTTGTTATGTTTAGATTCCCTCCTACCCCCTTTTTTGTTTCTTGCCATTGTCATGTTGAAGAACTGGATTTATTGCTCTGGAGTATGTCCCATATTCTGGATTTCTCTGTCATTTATTTTTTCCTTTAGTTCCATATATCCTATAAATTACAAGTTAACTCTAAGGGCTCAATAAGATTCAAGGTCAATTGTTTCTGATAAGAGTATTTCATAGGCTCCGCCGTGTACTTTGTGCTACTTCCCATTGGGAAACACAATGTCTGCCTGTCCCAGAGCATTATTTTGTGCAGACGCCATGCTTTATTCAGCAAGGCCTCCGTTAATGGATATCTGTCTCTTTTTCAGCTGTTTGCTGTCACAAACAATGCCACATGCACAGTGAAGTCTTGTGCCTGAGATATACTTTCTGATAGTATGTCTTTGATATGGTTTCCTAGGGATAGGATTTTTGCTTGTTTGATGCCAGTTTATATTTTTCCCAAGGCTGCTTTAAACATTATCTTTCCATTTTTGAGTTTTAGCAGTTCTACTCTGTGCCTTGGTGTGTTTATCCTGCTTGCGGTTAGAAGTGCTTCTTGAACCTGTGATTTGATGACTTGTCAGCTTGGGAAATTCTCGACATCCCATTATCTAATATTGCCATGCTCATTCTGTCACCTCTATCCGGAACTCCAATGACTTTATGTTAGACCTAACTCTGTCCCCTTATCTCTCTTGTGTTCTTGTCTGCGTTTTCATCTATTGAGCTCTCTCTGTACTTCATTTGTGATAGTTGCGTCTGATCTGTATTCCAGTTCATTAAATCTCTACTTAGCCATGTCTAATATGCTTTTAAATCCATCCACTGTATTCTTTATTTCAGTTATTGCATTTTTAGTTCAAAAATATCCACTTGATTTTTTAAAATAATTCCTGATTAGTTGTGCCAATTTTAAATTTCTCTTTTTCATTTCCCTGAATATATAAGCATAGTTGTTTAAAGGCTGTGCTCACAAACTCTAACACTGGAGCCCTTCCTATGTTTCTGTTTGTCATTTTCTTGCTTTTGTTTGCAATCCCTTATCTCTGTGTCATTTGGTATTCGATAAAGTAGCATTCATTATACATGAAAATCTGAAGAAATAATTTGAGGTTTTAGAGCTGTTATCTTCCTCCCTATAGGATTTACACTTGCTATGGTTTGGTAAATAGGGGCAGATGCAAATGTGGGTCACCTTAATACTGAGATGGTTCAAAACAAGTCTTCAGGTGGTACCCTTCTAAGTCCCAACTTAAAGTTGAGGAATTTGCCAGAGTCCTTCCTGCCCGGTGGACCAAGATTACAAATTTTCCCCATGTCCTGTTTGACCATCACAATTATTAGTTTCTCAGCCTCTCATTCACTTCCTCTAGAATTGATAGACACCTCTGTGGTAAAGAGCATCCATCTCAGGGCTCTTCTCTCTGTGTTTTCTTCTTTTTCCAAATCTTGTCACTATCATTTTTATCTGATTTGTTATTCCCAGTGTATCAAGAATTTTAAAATATTTTCTCTATATTTTCCAGTTGTTTTGATAAGGGAATTGGTCTAAGTGGTCTAGCCTGCTGTTACTAGAAGCAGAAGTGCCCTCAACAATTTTTAAAAAGGAAATTATTCTAATTTGTGAGATTTTACCTATGGCTTTGATACCTACTTCTTAAATTTAAATTTTTGATTGCTTATTTCTTTGCTTTCCCCAGAGTGAAATCACTGGCTTCTCACCAATAATCAGGTCTTCAGGTGACTACCTGAGTTAGAAGCATTGCTATGTACCTGAAGGGATGTTGCTTGGAAATCCTTTTCAGGTCTGTATATTAGGACGCATTTTAGGATTTAGTGCCAAGCTGCACAGGTAACATTTTCCTATCAGTGTATATGAAACTTCTAATAATCAACTTATTAAAATATTCTTCTATCTTAAAAACAATTTGGGTAAATCTGTCACTGTGACATTATACACAATTGCTTTGTGAAGCTTTAAAAATTATTATACATATTAAAGTTCCGCAAAGGACAAGCCCATTACACTGCCTGCCCATCTGAGAAGGGAACTATGCCCTTTCTTTATCAAGTATTCTGTAATTGTGTAAGCAGTAGAATTGTTTCTACTTTTGTGTTATACCTAAACTAATTATTGTTTCTATGCTTGAGAAATGCTGCCAAGAGAATGGAATTGCTCAAAGCAAGTGGTAGAAAAATGCTGAGCCCCTCAGGTTATATCATGGGCAGGCTGTGCCTGGGATTAGCCTCTGACACAGGGCTGCTACCCTAAGCACTCCCACCACCTCACTTCTGTGTCCTGTGCTCTGATTTCCTTTTACCTCCGTTACTGCCTAGTGGAAAGATCTGGGGCTTTGGAGGCAGAACATCATGGACTCCCCACTCCGCCTCCTGCCAGCTGAAAATGTCATTGGCCAAATCAGTTGTAAAGATTGAAATACCCCAGGAAGCAGAGCATGGTATCCAGTCACTGGCTCATCTGCTCTGTTGGAATGCACCCTGTTGCTAGTTGAGCAAAGGAAAAGTGCTCTGAGAAAGCTGACAGAGTAAGGAGACGGCAGCAGAGGGGCTACCTGCCTACCACTCGGCACTTCGCGTGTCTGCGGGACTCTAGAGCGTCTTTGGCTCAGTTCAGCACTACAGAACATAGCTGAGGAAGGGCCATTTTACCTTTCAGGAGCGTGGCCTTGGGGCAAGGAGACCCCGGCAGCTGAAGGAAGAGGGCTGCACCCTGGTGGTGGCAGAAGAGGGAATTAAGGAGCTTTGGAGAGGTCAGGCTGGAGCCAAATCTTCTACTTCTTTTACATAACAAGGTCAACTGAAGACCACACACACACACACACACACACACACACACACACCCCCCCCACACACACACACACACACACACACTTTTCTCCAGCCTTATACCATTTGGATGCCTGCCACCTACAGGAAATCAATGGCCAGTCAGTCCTACCAGGGAAACCAGTCAAAACTAATAGAGAGGGCAACACCTGCCCCTTCTCTCTTACCTTTAAAATTTTGTACGAGGCCGAGGAGGAACCTGGTTTTTAAAAACGTCCCTGGTAATGCTAATGAACAGCTGGAGTTTCGAACTTCCAAAAATCCTATGACAGGGGATGAAAGAGGTGTTGTTCAGGGGCAGATTAAAATCTTCCCTCCACTTCAAGGTAAGGGTGAGAAAGGAGGGAGCAAAAAGCAGAACACACCCTTTTACCAGGTCAGGTTCCTCAGACCGTGGGTCTGGCCACATTGGGGAAGGTTTGAATCCGTGGAATTTTTAGCTGAATATTGGAAGTCAATATTCTCTGCATAAGGTATTTTATTTTCCATCACACCAAGAAAAGGGATTCAACACAGCACTTGGGACAGTGGTTAAAGAAAAATAAAACTGCTTCATGCTTGTATACCACTAATAGCAGACCAAATACAATAACAAAACACCTAGCAGAAAGGAAAATCTCATAATAGAACTCTGACAAATTATAAAAGTACAATTTGGGGAACTTTATATGCTATTATTCTCTTTGGAGTAACTTCCTCCCCATCCCTAAATTCCTCCCCACTCCCAATATTACAAATGAGTAATAGGCTTAAGTTCCACTTTGCTTTGGGTACAATCGATATAATGGGATTTAATAAAATCTGATAATTTCAACTACCTTCGGAGAATGGGTTCATTAATTTTGCTGCAAGCCTCCCTTAACATCTAAATGCCTCATTTTGCTTTTGTTAAATAATTTATACATCATCTCCCTTCCCTGCTACACTCTCATCTTCCTTTGCTTTTGGCATTTCAGGTAAAGTATTTATAATTTACAAGTTTCTTTCTCATGATAAGATAAGAACAAAGAATTATCTCCCAGGAGACTCTTTTATCAGCAGAACGCCTGACACCCTTTGTCTAAGGGACACCTAGATGAGAAATATTTAATTATCTTTGCTCTCAGTCCTTCACTCTTCTAAGATTACTTCTTAAACCTCAATTGTCTCAGCATGGCCATTCATATTCACAGTGAACCTTATAACCCCCTGGGAATTTAAATTTCCTTGGCTAAACCTCAGTTTTGAAAAGCAGATCCTCAGCTTTTACATCATTGTCAGGCTCTGTCTAAGGGTTATACTTCATTTTAATAAACTTTAATTGCTACATTAATCCAGTTCATTATCCATGTTGACTGCCATTTACTGTTCTTTTAAATATCTTTCCATCTGACTCTGTGTACACAGCCTGTAAACAAAGGCAGCTGCTGAATTTGTTCAGGCTCTTACCATTTGGGATGTGCCATCTACCTTTTGTTCCCAAATTAATTAGAGCAGATGAAACTGCTTACTTTGCAATTATCTGTTATTGGCGGAAGTGGAGTTCTTGGTGTGCTGCTGGGGAAAAAATTTCCTGAGGCCCCCATGGGAGGATAGGGTTTCACGGAAAGCTTTATTGATAATGTAAAATTAAGGGGGTTCCCTTCTGAGGCTCCATCTCTGTCTGTACTGCCACAGAAAAAGTCCAACTGTGTCTTCAGCAGGCATAGAATTAAGGCCGCTGTCCAGAGTTTCTGCTCCATATGAAGGCACAGTCTAGTTTAGGATCTGGCTAGCTTAGCTTGTGTTCCCAGATGCAACCCATTGCTTGTGAGGTCCTCATGACCATGGGCCATGCGACTGCTTGAGGCCACATGGCTATGGATGGAAACACAAGAGTGTGGGTCAGGGAGCAAGGGAGAGAGAGAGGGAACATGGAAGAGAGAGGAAACTCTTTGTCTGGGGATTTTAATCTTCCAAGATTTCACTTTCTTGCAGTGGCTCCACTCTTCTAGCCACTGATATTTTTCCCAGGCTAGACTGACAGGCAAGCACCTTCCCTATGTCACCCCAACTTCACTGTGCATGTGCTCTTATCCCCCTTTGTTTGATCTCTTCCCCCAGTGATCTGCAGGGAATGGACCGGTGGCTTCCTGGGGAGTATGAAGGTGTAGCTTCCTGGTGAAGCTGCCCAGATGGCCATGCTTATAATGTCGGGCCTTCCCTTTGCTCTTTCTATTATTAATATTAATAACTATCTAATTAAGATGATAATTAAGAGGTGTCTTAAAAAAATGTTATTCTTTTACTCTCAGACTGGCCCTTTTAAGTCAATGTCATAACTGTGTTTTCCAGGTCTGGTCATGACCAATTATTCAGAGCCTATTGTCTCTAGGTGATGATAGATCGACTCCTGATGTTATTCTTCACGTTATAAAGTCTCTTTCTCTTCCATGGAGTAACTTTAATCAGACACTGGGGATATGGAATGCTAGGCAATTCTGCCTGATTTGAAACATCCAAACTAAAAGCAGCTACACACATGCCTACTGGGGTGGATTGCAAATTTGTCTATTGAAAGTCACTAAGGACAGCAAGTTCTATTAAAAAGGATTGTAAATTACATCTTAGACAAGAATCCTTATAAGAATATTCCATTTAATAAAATTTATTAAAAATAAAGGCATACAGAAATAAAGTCCTGGAGAGGGATACAAACTCCAAAGCAATATTTTTCCTTCAGGCATTTTTAAGTAAGGCTGTTAATCAGAAACAGCCAGAATCAAGGTTCAGAGAACATTCTTCCTTTATACACCAATAAACATCCCTAACCATCATAGTACTCTATCATCATCCAGGGTTTTAATAACATGTCAGAGGATTCTAACCATATTTTCTTAAATTACTCTTAAAATGTGCATAACAATGCTATTTTATTGGATTATAACTAAATCATAGAGGTTAAACGATGATACTTTTTCTCCTTTCCTTCACCTCCCCATTTTTTTGAAAGGACCCTGCCTTGGGGCTTAATGGATACTAGTAGTAGGAGAACTCTGAGCATGTAGGAGGCAAAAAATAATGAAAAAACTAAGATAAGGGTATTGAAAAGAAACACCAACAATTTTACTGTTTTTATTAGGTTGTTTGTGTCATTCCAAAATTGAAATTGTTCTTGATGGAGAAGTACTATGTGGATGAAAAAGGGGCCACATATTAAACCTGGCAGGCTCAGGGGAGGCCTGCATGGTGGCCTTACAAACTCAGAGACTTAAAGTTACCACATAAGATAGTCTGAAATGAAACTTTCTAACTAAAAGGAGTTCATGGTGGGCAGTCATGTCCTAGGGCGGTATTTATCCCTAACAAAGGTCAATCTTCACCTTAACTGAGCACTCAATGTTGGCTGTTGGCTGGGATTCCAGCTGGGGTTGTTGCCAGAATACCTATGCATGATCTTTTCATGGCTGGCTTCCTCACAGCACAGTGGCTGAGTTCCAAAGGCAAGCTTCCATGAGGACCAGGAAGCAAGCTGAAGAAGGTTGAAAAAAATTTTATGACCTAGCTTTGGAAGTCACATAGCATCGTTTCTACTGTAGACACAGACCTGCTCAGATTTAAGAAGAGAGAATGTAGATCCCATCTCTCAATGGAGGAATGTCAATAATATCACATTGTAAGAAAAGGATGTGGGATGGGCTATATTTCCATTTTTTGGAAAATACAATAAATAAAATATGCTGAAGTATTAATCATGTACCACCACCTTTGGGAAGATGAAGAAAATATGCACTCCAATAATTTTCTGTTTTTTTGTGGCTGAGACAAAGACTCTAAAATAGGAAAGACTAAAGCAAATGACTTGGGCATTGGGTGAAAGTAATAACACGATGCCTACCACTAGGCGAGCGTGCAATAGACTCCTCCTCTACCAGTTGATTAGGTCCTGTAATTTCTATAGTGTTACTAAGGGCCTTTGTTAAATTACACAAAATAACTAAAATTAAGTTTTAGTTATTTCTGATTTAGATTAATCTGTTTAAACATGACTTTTAAAGTGCTAACCTTATTTTATCAATTATAGAATCTGATTTAATGAAATATGAAGTAACATAAAGAGGTTGGCTATGTTTTATAACTAACGATAAATTCAATGCCTGTTAATGTATTAACCTATTAGTTATGTCTCAAAATATGAGAGAAAGAGATGCATAGTAATAAAAAAAAAACTTTTCCAGGTTCTCATAGTTTTGTGTGTTTTTTCTAACCCTCACCCAAGGATATTTTTTTCCATTGCTTTTCAGAGAGCATGAGAGAGGGACACATTGATGTGAGAGAGACACATCGATTGGTTGCCTTCTGCATGCACCCCAACCTGGGTGGGGCATCGAGCCTGCAACCCAGGTATGTGCCTTAGGCCAGAATCAAACCTGGGACCCTTCAGTCCTTGGGCTGACACTTTAACCACTGAGCCAAACTGGCTAGGGCTAAGTTCTCATAATTTATCAGGATGGTATAATTAAATCTTCACAGGGTTTATAACCAAAAGGACATGGGTTCAAAACTTGATAGGCATTTAGTAGTTGTAACATTAAAAATAATCACAATAGTAGTTAACATTTATAGAATGTTTATCCTGAGTCAGATATTTTGCTGAGAACTTCGCATGCATGATCACATTTTTTTCCTGGATCCTAAGGTTAAGAACATGATTATCCCCATTCACAAATGTCAACCAGAAAGTAATGGAACTGATATTTGAACATATTTAATTTGACTCAAACTTTTACCTACTATGCAAGGTCCTCAGATTTCTTGAGTATATGCATCTATTTAATAGGGACATAATTCCAACTTGAAGGAGTTTAAATAAGATCATATATTTATAAAATTGTAGCACATAGCAGGTGCTTAATCCTAATTTTACTTTCTCTTTAGGGATCAAGAACTCCTAAGCACTAACTATTGGTGCCTGATTTAAGCAATGTCGGTGTCTTTTATAGTTATAGATGGCCAGGGCAGGAAAGGGCCTTTGATATCTAGTCCTCTCCTTGTTTTGCAGCTAAAGAAATGCGAGGTTTAGGTTAAATGACTTACCCAGAATCACAGAGACAGTAAATGGCAGAACTGGAATCTAAATCCAAGACCAGCATTCTTCTACTACATTATGCCACCCTCCAGTTTCTTTGACAAGTAATTGTACTTCAACATGAAAACATAAGCTAATGATTAGATATATAAAGTTTGCTGATCTTTCATTTTTATATTGATAATTTTATAATTTAAATTAGTGTTTTATTAAACAATTATTAGTAAAGCACACTTATATGTATTGCAAGTGCCTGAAACTGACATTTCATGCCATCCTCAATGATTGTTAAGTTGTTAGTAACTCACCCCACTAGGGTTAATTATTACACCTAATAACACTCAGGCTGGAAACTCCTGCTCAGACTAATTACGCTCATAAATCTCTTTAGAGAAGTGTAAAATTCTCATTACTTAAGTGATAAAACAACTAATCTTTGCTCTTTGTCCCTCTGAGATAATAAGATTGCCAAGACTGCTACAGTTGAATGAGGTTTGAAGGTAATTAATAATGCTACAAGACTGCCCTAGACAGCTGATGATGCCTGGAAACAGAAGGCAGACATGTTGGAGACACGAAAAGAGAGTGTAGAGTGTCTACCTTTAAATATTTAGAGTGATTTTTTTCCATTTAGGTTCATTTTCAGACTTTCCTTTTAGAGGGAGATCTTTAGACATGTTAAATTGCTGTCACCTAAAATTGTACTAAGTGTTTAATTTTTCATTTAGCCTGATTTTCAGACCTCTATTGTAGAGGGAGATCTTTGGCCACACTGTTGAATTTATTGCCACCTAAAATGTCACAATTTAATTTTCCATTCATTTATTTATCCAACAAATATAAAAAAGCACTGGGATAAAGCCTAGAATGGATAGATACCATTACTCCTCTCACGGAACCTGCAGTCAGAAGACAGACAAGTAAACAGACAATCCAAATATCATATTGTTGTCGGATGGAAACAAGAGGGTGGTGTAGGTCACAGCTGCACCCGCCGCCTCCCGCAACCACATCACAATTACAACTAAAATACAGAACCACCATCACTCAGGCCCTGAAATCTGGCTGAACAGAAGCCCCACAAACAGGGAACGGAAGCAGCATTGAGACCGGGAGGAGGGGCAGAGACACGGGCGGATCAGGGCTGAATTGGAGACTCAGCCGCGGGCCCACACCCAGTGCCACAGGTTAAACCCGGGAGGACATCTTGGCGGTGGAGGTTTCCCAGAGGAGCGAGGGATCCCAGCCCCACATCAGGCCCCCAGCCCAGGGCTCCAGGGCCGGGAAGAGACGTTCCCACAACTCCTGGCTGTGAAACCAGCGGGGACTGTCGCTGAGGGTCGCGGAGGCTGCGGGAGCCCCAGCGGCTCCTCTTAAAGGGCCCGGCGCGGACTCACTCGGACGCTCCCTCTGAGCCCAGCGCCGGGCAGCAGCCTGAAAGGACCCGGGACACTCGGGGGGGAACTAACCTGCCTGAGATCCGGGCGAGAGCTGGAGGGCGGCTTCCTCCCTGGCAGAAGAGCTGCCAGAGGCCGTTGCTCCTTTGGCGAGTCCTCCCCACACACAGCCGGCAGGCAGGCGCCATGTTTGAGTCGCCAGCACCTGACTCCCACCTTTGGCCCCGCCCCGTGATTCCCAGAGGCCCCGCCCCTCCCCATCTGCAGCTCATCCAGGCCATTGCCAGGGGCTTTTCTATGCAAGTGGCCTCTCTAGCCTCATGCTTAGGACTTTCCTAAAATCTCTCAAACAAGCAGCAGCAGGCCCCATATGGCTTGATAAGTGGCCCCAGGCCTGGCACTAGCGGCAGCCTGCATTGGTTCATAGCTTGGCCTCTCCTGGGCACCTCCAAGCCCAGCACAAGTAGCAGCCAACTATGGTTTGCTGTGTAGCTCATGCTGGGTGGCCCTGGGCAAGGCACTGGCACACGCTGACTTTGCACCTCCAGGGAGGCCCCAGAGACAGTTCATCTGGTGGTCAGACTCCACCACGCTAGATTACAACCCTACCACTTCCACGAGTGACACTCAAGGGGCGCACTTGGTGAACACCAAAGCTCCACTGAAGTAAATCTTGCTCCATAGGGGTGTCTCCAGCACAGCAGCTCTTTGGCTGTAGTTGCAGCTTGTCCTCACAGTTGATTGGTCTGGGGGTCAATTCCTCCCAGTGACGCCAACGGCAACTGAGGTTTAACTATAACAGGACAGTGCACACAGCCCACAGAGGGGAGCACCTAGAAGGCCCAGTTCAGGTGACTGGGGAGGCTGAGCCACTGGACCCTACAGGACACCTACTACACAAAGCCACTCTACAAATTCCAGGAGACATAGCAACTCTACCTAATACATAGAAACAAACACCTGGAAGCAACCAAAATGTGGAGGCAAAGAAACATGTTACAAAGGAAAGGACAGAAGAAATCTCTAGAAAAGGAACTAAATGAAATAGATCCAAGCAAGCTAACAGATACAGAGTTCAGAATTTTGTTTATAAGGATACTCAACCATATTAGTAAGAGTTTTACGAAAATAACTGAGAAAATCGATGACATAATAAAGTACCAATTTGAAATGAAGGTTACACAAACTGAAATGAAGAATAATTTACATGGAATCAACAGTAGAGTAGAGGACACTGATAATCAAATCAGCAATTTGGAACATGAGGAAACAAAAAAAAAACACCCAACCAGAAGAGCAAAAAGAAAAAAGAATCCAGAAATATGAAGATAGCATAAGGAGGGGTGGCTTCCTCCCTGGCAGAAGAGCTGCCAGAGGCTGTTGCTTCTTTGGCGAGTCCTCCCCGCACACAGGGACAACTTCAAGAAGCCCAACATTCATATTATTGGGGTGCCAGAAGGAGAGGAAAGGGAGCAAGAAATTGCAAACCTATTTGAAAAAATAATTACAGAAAACTTCTCCTACCTGGGGAAAGAAATAGACTTACAAGTCCAGGAAGCATAGAGGGTCCCCAACAAGAGGAACCCAAAGAGGCTCACAGCAAGACACATCATAATTAAAATGCCAAAGGTTAAAGACAAAGAGAGAATCTTAAAAGCAGCAAGAGAAAAGCAGTTAGTTACCTACATGGGAGCACCCACATGACTGTCAGCTGAGTTCTCAACAGAAACTTTGTAGACCAGAAGAGAGTGGCAAG
The DNA here is from genome assembly GCF_964146895.1 of Miniopterus schreibersii. NCBI lineage: Eukaryota > Metazoa > Chordata > Mammalia > Chiroptera > Miniopteridae > Miniopterus > Miniopterus schreibersii. Next base: position 15,195,372 of record NC_138112.1, on the reverse strand, counting down.
AAATAGTCAAAGTGATGAAAAACATGGAACTACAACCAAGATTGCTCTACCAAGGAAAGCTATCATTTAGAACTGAAGGTCAGATAAAGAGCTTCAAGACAAGGAAAAGCTAAAGGAGTTCATCACCACCAGACCAGTACTACAGGAAATGTTGAAGGGTCTTCTTCAAGAAGAAGCTAATGAACAAAAGAATCTGACAAACTAAATAGATCCAAAGACATTGATGCATGCAACAGATGATCATATTTCAGAGGAAAGAGGGAAGGGGGGTGGAGGGTGGGAAGAGATTAACCAAAGAAGTTATATACATATAAGCATAACACATAGACACAGTCAATAACGGGGTGAAGGCCTGGGGAGGTGGTGGGAGAGAGGTGGAGGGAGTCAATTGGGGGGAAAAATGGGACACCTGTAATACTTTCAACAATAAAGATAAATTAAAAAACAAACAACAACAAAAAACCCAAATATCATATTGTTGCCAGAGGAATGGGTGGGTGGAATTCTTCTGTTGCTAGTGGGAGTTGGGTTCTCGTGATGTCTTCAGAAAAGGAGCTTTCTAAGACTCCCACGGGAGAGTAAATGATTTTTGTTTGCACAGAGTTACATCCCTCCGGTTTCTAAAGTCCCAATGTCTTTAAACCAGTCCTGGAAAATGTGCAGCTGGCTAATTACAGTCCATGAGTCCATTGTGTGGGTCCCACTTGGCTGTGAGCCACATGGGTGAATGCAGGGCAGCAGGCTCCCTGCTACAGGAGTCCCGAGAGAGCAAGAGAGCGAACCTCCTTTGTTCCGGAGTGAAGTATCTCAGATTTTGCACCCTTGCAGTGGCCACACCTATTCTAGCCACTGACTCGCTCCCAGGTATAATTGACAGGTAAGCATCTTCCCATGCTATCCAGACCTTACTGGGCATGCGTCTGTCATCCAGTCCCTTCCCCCAGAGATCTGTGGGGAGTAGACCTGGAGAGTGCTAACTGCAGCTTCCTGACAAAGCCGTATAAATGGCATGCCTGTGTTATCTAGTCTCCCCTTTACTCCTTTCCAGTTATTTAATAACCAGGTTAATTGTAACAGTATCAGTATGACTTGGGGCACTTATATGTGACTTCTTCATGTGACTGAGTTTTGCCATGGATTTCTTCAGCCACTACCTCTGCCAGTGACTTGCAGTCACCACATGGCTTAGCCGACTCACTCAGTTTGTCACTCCAGAAAAGGAGTCATTAACTTTGGGTACATCTGGGTCTTTATGAATTCATTGAAATGTCAGGAGACAAAAACTACACCTGTTACTTGATCACAGATAATTGAATATAAAGAATGGTTAACTGGATATAAAGAGGTAACTAAATGGACAAATACAAAACTCAGAATGACAACTACAGGAAGCAGATATGACCTCTAGGGCTGAAGGAACAGAGATAAAAGGTTGGGATTATTATAACTTGGAAACTTAGAGGCGAGGCCCTGTGGACTCGAGTCCCAGGTCTCCAAGGAGAGGGCATAGCTCCTCCGGTGCTATTGTCTCTAGGCAGTGGGTAGACAGCATGAAGCTGTTCCTGCAAATATTGGAAAAACCAAAAATGGATTCATCTGCTACTAGGAACCTCTGCTACCGGGAAGGAGAACATTCTTGAGGTGACTCTAATAGTAACAGGAAGGCTGTAGGAAACCCACAGGGAGCAAAGAGAAAACTGCCCGTGTTTCTCCCTTCTCCAGCAGGTCAGTCTTCCTCCAGCGCCCCCTACTGGCTGAATCTAAAAGTGGGCCTGTGAACAATGCAGAAACGTTTTCTGAGTCTCAGTTCCAGCATTGTAAAACAAAGTACTCAAGGGTGAGCTAGGAAAAAGAGGCCATAATTTAATAAATATAAAAAAATTAAAATCCAACAAAGTGGCCCCTGGACTCTATAGTCCTCAAGACCCACAATCCCATGCCTGACAAGTATTCTCTGGACTCTTTCTTGGTAGTTCTGTGAGGACAGGTTCCCCTCCTATGCAAGGAAGGAGGTGGGGGCGGGGGGGAGTCTATCTGGGTGCAGTTACCCTGCAGCCTTTGCTCCTCCCTCTCCTACAGGTTAATATACACAGTTGTCTTAATATGCACAGATATCTTCCCTTTGAAGCTTCTTAGCCCCTATATCCTCATAGGGAAAAGGTGTGGATTCAAAGGTGCTCCCAGACCCACTGGTTCATTCTGTTTTGCCAAAACCCTGATAAGAATTAGAATGGGGATGCAGAATTCCTTTGCTTTCTATTAAGAGAGCCTCCAATATGCCTTTTTGCTCAGCATCGACTGAGAAATTGGTTAGTGGCCCAGCTGCTGGCTGCCTTGTTTTGGGGGTAGAAATGAGAGGCACAGTTCTGGGAAAAAATTGGGCTTAGCTGAGGACCGGTTTTTCTGGAAGGAAAGGTGAAAAGGATGGGCTCGGCTCAAAGAATGACACAGAATGACTCTTTGGGGAGAATACAGATATTATATAGTAATGGTTTGCATGCTTTTTTTGTACACACATTTTTAAATCCTAGACCTTTGGTGGGTATGCTCAAGAGATCAAAATATTAAAGTGCTCCAGTAAAATACAAGTAGCATAAATAATCACAACTCTGCAGCAGTATAGCAGTGCCCCTTACAAAAGCATCTATAGTAAACCTACTAGTCACTAAGTGGCCGGTTAGCACCATGTAACTGAGGACAATTACTTACCGCCTGAGCATGCTCTGTTGTCTTTTTCTGCATGCTTCAGGTAGACCACCGTCTTTCCTTGGTGCCGGCCTGTACAGTGCCACATTTCTAATATCCTATTCCTGGTCACACTCTGCTCCACACCTAACTTGCATGAGACAGTCTAATGCTGCAGCTCACAGGTATCACTTCAATAGTTTCCTTAGTTTTAGCAAAAATAAATTTTACACACCAATAAAAATTTCAGTGCACTTTTGTATGTTTTCTTTTACAAAGTGAAGATGGGTAGGCAAGACATTTGTCCTAAAATAGTGCCTGACCTGGTAAGTACTATATACAGGGTGTCTCCTCCAAAATATATATACACTTTAACAGCTGATAGCTCAGTTTTGAAAAAGAAATGTATTTTAATAGACACTGCCTTTATAATTATTCAAAGTGTCTGTATACATATATTTGGGACACCTTATATGTGTCAGCTGCTTAAAAACTTATTAAGACAGTGAGTTATGTTTTAGGAAAAAACAATGGAAGTTTTGGTGTGTCAAGGAAAGGAGGAAGAGCAAGGATATATAGTGATCTCTCCAATTATGTCCTTTGGCCCAGTAATTTGAATATAAGTCACTCCCATAGTGAGTATTCTCAAAGGGAAGTGACTATAATCAAGCAATTCTAGTAAGCTGGGTTTTGAAATATTGATGCCAAATCTTGCAAAAATGATACAATGATGTGATCCTGTTTGGATTATCACTGCTTAGAAATGTGACAATTGTACTAAATAATAATCCTATTTTGTTTGTAATTCCTTGAGGGCCAGACCAATTTAAGAGATAAAAGTAGAAGCAATAGATGGATTCCCTCCTAATTTCGGTCTTCCTTTGCTTCAGGTTTTCAATTACCAAGGCAAAACTAAGCCACAGCCCAGACCTGTACTGTACAGCCCAAGAGACAGCAGCTATATACGGTTGTTTAAATTTAAACTTTAATTTAAATAAAATTCAAAATTCAGTTCTTTAGTTACACTAACCACATTTCAAGTCATCAATAGCCACATGTGGCTAGTAGCTAACATATTGGAGAGCAGACATTGGAACATCCCATCAGTGCAGAAAATTATATTGGATAGCATTGATAGATTGTACCTAGAGTTGAGTGCCAGTGCTGAGTATAATGATTTCTAAAATTTTTCTAAGAGAGGCATGTAAACATTAAACCAAAAAAGAGAAGAAAGAGAGGTAGTAATTACTTACTTTCTTTTCTTTTCCTACTCCCACATTTAAAAGAGAAAATTTCTACAATGATGTATTTACTTTTTCATTATTATTAGTTATAGCTTGGCTGGGCGGGATGAGAAGACTCCTTTCTGAGTACCTCTGGAGTACCTAGGACCCAGAAGAAGAGATTCCAAGGAGTCTGCCCAGAATTCTCTTACCTGAAGACTATATAACTTCAAGGAGGGATACTGAGTGAGTTACATGGATTTCCCAGGATTCATGACATGTTTATGTGGAACATCTACTCAGGTAACTCTCATTTTACAGGAGTCAAACACTCGTTAATTTTCTTGTTAGGGACAATAATCTTTGCTGTATGCCCAGGCCACACGAGAAACAGGGCCTTGCTACAGAAGAACTTGATAGAACAATCAGCAGCCACCTCTTTTCCCACCTACGCCACAGAGGGTTCTCAAAAGCTTATTATTTGATATTGAGGACGATTAGTATGAGAGAAGAACAATGATTATTTACTGAGCATCTACCAAATGTTCCAAGAAGCTGAATAAACAGAAAGGTAAGTGTGAACTTTGAAAGGAAAAAACTACTAGGAAGGGTTCTTGGTGGCTAACTGGGCAAAAAAAAAAAAAAAAAAAAAAGAAAAGAAAAAGGCAGAGCCTGGCATCTGTCCCTGCACATGGGCCTTGGAGAAGGAGTTTCTGTGCCAAACTGGCCGGGCTGAACAAGCCCTTACAAAGGAGTTCCTGCACCCCTATTTTAACCAATAGGACTGAGGGTTTCCCCATCCAATCAGAGCTCTGAAGCTCCAACCAATCAGAGTGGCTCTATTCTGACCTATCAGGACAGTGCCTTTGGGCAAACTAGGAGGATTCGAAGTCCCTATTTGCATGAGAACTGACCAATCAGGGACCAGGGGAGGGGACTTCTGTCTATATAAGCCAGCTCCTCTCTGGCTCAGGGAGCTCACTTTCCACCAAAGAGTGTGGAGTGTGTGCTTCCCAGGCTAGAGCTGAACCTCAGGAGTTGTTGCTGTGCTGCTCAGGGGCCCAGCCTTCATGGGCACACTACATTGCAGTTGAGCTGTTCCACAGCAGTGCTGTATCACTGTTGAGTTGTTTGCACCAAATAAAGTTTCCCTCTTCACTACACCCCAAATTAGGGATTCCTGTTGGCATCGGCACCACTGTAGGTTGACATAAGTTACCTTATTCCAGAGATTGGAAACCGAGGCTCATAAAATTTAGGTATCTTGCCCAAGGCCTCATAGCTAAGAAATGAATCCAAGTTTTTTGTTTGTTTGTTTAAAAAAGAAGGAAGGTGGGTGGGGTATGGGAGGATTTTACCTTCTGTAGGGAGGCAAAATTTGCCACCCCATAGTGTGTCTCTTTGGCATGAAGATTATTTTTAAGAAACAAAAGACTCAGGTAGAACCTTTGACCCTCTCACTTACTGTCTACAGGATTTTAGATAAAGGGCTTATGCCAAGAAGGAAATTATTACCACAGATAACTAAAGTATATGAACTAGGTGTGCTTTGGGAGATTTACTTGGCAGAGCCTAGAGATGAGAGTCTACTCTGTGGCCCATTGTCTCTGCATGGCCAAACATTTGCTTTTCCCTCTCCATGTGGACTGCCTTCCCTTTCAAGTCCCAAACCACTACTCTCATCTCCTTAGCTCAAGGTGGCATATAAGCATTGTCTGCCCACCTTGCCCTTGGGTCCTGTGTTCCTATGGAAGCCCTGTACGTATGAACGTATGTAATTAAATTTTGTTATTTTCTCCTGTTAATCTGTCTCATGCTAATTTAATTCTTAGGCCAGCCAGAAGACCTAGAGGGTAGAGTAAAATTTCTTTCTCTCTGAATAGCTCCTACCACACAACCCCCAGATGCCAAGAGCAATTTTTCCTAAGGGATTCAGACCTCCTGTTCTGTTACCACTTAGGCTATTTTGAGACATCTTGTATCAATAGATTGAGGATAAGCACCTTTCAAAACCTGAAGAGATCACATGGACAAAAATGCTTTCCTGTACCCTCCTCTGCCCCATCCGCACTTAGCTCTAAGCATGGAGAGTGCGCGCAGAAGCAGCTGTGTCGGTGCGTGGCATGCCAATAGACACCTGCACAGAAAAAGCTTGGACAGACATTACTTCTCACTCCATCTGCCTTTCACAACCCACCTTCCTCTTCTGGGTTACAACTGAGTTATTCAAGCCCGCTACTCAGGAAGAAACCTTTCTGCCCTTCCCTAGAGGCCACAGATCATGTCTACTTGCTAAGTTAGAGCAATAGCTAACTAGGACTGCACAAAAATCACAGCAAAGTAACAATGCACAGTTGATATGTGCTCACCTTTGCCACGCTCACAAGCTCTACAAACGCTCACATAGAGCAGAGTGACCACAGACATCACAGGGATGGAGGCCGCCTTCTCTTGGAAGCTTATGTTTTGCACCTGCTGTGGTGAGGACAATTTGGCAGGCCCGACGGCAAGCGCCAGCTCTGCTATGAACCATCGCGTGCCTTGGTAGCTCACATTCTAGTTTCAGGTACTAAAGTCATTTTATTTGGGTCAGAATAAGACACCAATCAGTTTTTTCTTAGGCATGAGGCTGTCATAAATGCCAAAGTGAGTTAAAGAACCCTGGAAAATTTTCTTCCAAGCCCAAAGTTCATTTTTTTCTTCCTAGATTCTGAGCCCAGAGCTCTACATGTGTATTTCATAAAATATGATTTTCCTTTCTGACTTTTTTCTAAAAGTTTGCCTTTAATGAACTTCTGTACAACTGCATAGCTCCGTATTACCCATGTGGCATGTGTCTGAACAATTTCTACTGAGCTGTAACACGAGAAGATGTATAATTCAAGATGCTGTTATCATGCAGGCAGCTTTTATAGTTAAAAAAAAAGGAGAGAGAAGTAATGAAATGCGTAAGTAAAACAATAATTTATAATCTGTGCAAAAGCTAATTTGCTAATTTGATATACAGTAAACGTAATATGTTTTGATCCCGTTGAAGCATATTATGCATGCCTTGTGAAATCTTATTTGCAAAATTAATTAACATTGTCTTGAAAGAGAGCTTGCTGAAGGACTGTAAACAAGAGCAGCAATCATTGGCAAAACAGTAAGGAGCAGCGTTCAGTCAGCAGAGTAAAAGCCATCACCCTGGCAGACTGGAGAAGGTGGGAGGTTGAGAAAAGAGTAAGGGAGGGAGGGCTCATGACTTACCTGAATGTCACAAAGAAAGAAGCTAATGGTGGAGTGGAGTCTCAGCGTTTCATTCTTGTATCCCACCCACAAACACCATCATTTTTTGTTTGTTTCTTGGAACACAGAGAATGGAAATCCATTCTCTTTACCTTTTTTGCAGTCTACTGTGGAATTCTTCCACACACTGTCAGCCACAGGATCTCAGCCCTCGCCAGTGCCCAGCGGGGGGATTCAGTCATACCCTCCTCTGGTGACCATGCAGCCCTGCCAAAATCTCCACCTCTGGTTGAGGACTTTGTTTTCTTAGGACTGGTAGTAACTAGGACACTGATTTAACTCTTTAATTTGACAAATATTGCCTGGCCGGGCGTGGCTCAGCGGTTGAGCGTTGGCCTAGGATCCAGGCGATCAGGGTTCGATTTCCGGTCAGGGCACATGCTTGGGTTGTGGGCTCGATCAATGCCTCTCTCATCATTGATGTTTTTCTCTCTCTCTCTCTCCCTCTCCTTTCCTCTCTCTGAAATCAATAAAAATATATTAAAAAAAAAATCTTTAAAAAAAAATTTGACAAATATTTATGAGGACCTTCTACGTGCTATGTTGTATACACAGCATGCTTCTGTGTTCTAAGAGCCAGGTTTACGCCTGTGAACACAGCACTGTTCCTGCTTGCAAACTTGTCCCTATCCCTCAGTGCAGTGGGGACACAGTCATTTATACTACACCATAGGCTTCTCAGCTAGACACCCGCCCTGTCCCTAGCCAGCCATCTTGTAAATTCATGCCCTCAGCATCAAATAATTTCAAGGGCCTCTTCTGTGACCCTGCCTCTGTGTCACACGGGGAGCACGGGGTCCTGCCTGAGGCTACTATACCCTCAGCCAGGCAAATACGATGCTGGCCACAGAGGTAAATAACTTCGAGACATTCTACTTGGTAAGTGGAGATTTAGAAAATGCAGACATTTGCAAGAGCATGAAAATTAATAAAAATATGTATTTTGTAGCCCCAAGAGGTCCAGACCCCAAATCGCCTCTACGTGTCCTGACATGATGGTCACATATATGATTGCTCATCACTGCTGGGCCTGTCAAAGGACAGCTGTGGCACACACTGTATCTCTAGGCAGAAACACCAGAAATTCTAAACATCTGAAAAGCACGGAAATTGAGAACACATTTGTGTAAACCATTATTTAGTTTCATTAGGGAACAACTGTTTTAAGCACACTTGATGCCAGTCATTTTGTGGCCAGAGCAGGGCCTCGTGCGTTGTAAATACACAGCCCAAGAGACATGTTTCACCTCAGGCCATATTTTGAATTCAAGTACTAGAGGTCACATAGCTCATTCGCCATAAATCATATGGTCTCTGTGCAGAAATTTTACATGGTGAGAATTTATGCTTACCATTTACAAAGGCAGGTTATGGATTTTTACTCAATTGACATATTCAAGCTCAGCTAGGCTGCAGCCTGTATTTTAACGTTTTGTGATCAGAGCTAGTAAATAACTCTAATGGCTAAGGTCAGTTTATGAGCAATTGTTAATTAAATAATGAAACCCATCACTTTCTCAGCAAGTGCCCAATGAGCATTAGCTGAGGAGAGCACACAGAGCTGCAGGCATCAGGTGAAGCTCCCTTCAAGGATTTGCCCAAGTAGTAGGACCCAGTTTTCTTTTGGTCCCTAACTGGTGTCCCAGAAGGTAAAAGGGCTTTCATTAAAGGTCTGTGTTACGATTGTACTCTCCAGCCTTGCACAGAGCACTCCTCTGCAGCTGCTAAACCTCCAACACTATGACTAGGATCTCTTGAAAGGAGACGCTCAAGTGGGCACAGCCTGAATCTGAATCTCCATCAATGTCTTTCTCCCTCTGGCATCATGTCTCCCAAATAACTCTTCACCTGGGAACACAGCCCCAGAGAAACCTGAGCAACCTGAATAAGAGGCAACTAGATGGGCAAAGTGGTGACCTGCTCTGCTCTGGACTAGGGATCTGGGCAAGGAGGTGAGCTTGGAACTCTTCCATTCCCCACTTAACCAGTGAGGGACTATTTCCAGCTCCCTCCAGCTTTCTGTGTCTCACTGAAAGGATATAGGGCTTCAAGGATATAGTCTGGGGACCCTCATGGCTTCAAGGATATAGTTTGGGGACTCTCTAGACAAGGACCAGAAGAGGGATGTGGGTGAGGGAATGCTATACCACTGGAGAAAGGTGAGAAACTCTTGTGGAAGCCTCTGCCCAGAGAGACAGGCCCACAAAAAGGCTAAGACTCAATAGATTATAGAATATGCCTTCCCCTCCACATGCCAAGTTGGTTCCAGTATAATAACAATGGATTAAAGCTAAAAGAGTTGCAAGTCACAGTCTCTCTGAGTAGATGTACTGGTTCATAAAAATGATGCCACATTTAATATAGGCATTGGGCATGGTTTGATACTAGCTCTATTTCTCTGTGATGATTCTTTCAGCTCTGTCCTCCTCAGATGATTGGCTTTATTCTCTGGCCAGCTCTCCTCATAATGGTGATGTGGCTACTGTAGTTCCAGGATTCACATTCACATTATACATATAACAGAAGAAGAGAGAGAGAGTCTTTTCTACTAGCTCTCTCAGAAGAGCAAGGAGTTTTCTTTCTAATAAGCCCCCAGAAAACTTCCTTTAAGTTTTACTAGAACAAATTGGGTTACATGCCCAATTCTGCCCAGGGGAACATCATGCATTAATTTACTTAAATCTGGTCTTCTGGTGCCATTGGTTTACAATAATCAAGGCCATTCTTTTTTTTTTCTTTTTTTTTGGAGTATTTTTTTTAAAATTATTATTCAAAATATTACAGATGTCCCTTTTTCTCCCCATTGACCCCTTCCACCCCTCCCTGCCCTCCTCACCAGTCCCTCACCACGTTGTTTGTGTCCTTGGGTTATGCGTATATGCATATAAATTCTTTGGTTAATCTCTCCCTCCTTCCTTCCCTCTGAGATTCATCAGTCTGATCCATGCTTCCATGTTCTGTTCATCAGTTTATTAAGTTCTTTAGATTCCACATATAAGTGAGATCATGTGATGTTTATCAAGGCCATTCTTAAAGCTAGACAGGGGGTCAACCATGTACCAGTTACATGGTGCATTGAGAGAACCAAATGGAGATCTAGGTGCTCTTATGAAAAGGGGTGAACAAAACAAATGAAAGAAAAGGCAATCAACAAATGTCCACAACACCCATAAAATACACAATTTAATAATTTAAAAATTCTGCCCCATGTTTCACTGGATATGGATGGATATCTAGTTACTTTGTGGGAGCCCAACTTCAAAACAAATGACTCCACAGAACTTTAAGAATCTCAGACTCCAATACTACATTCTACAACAATAGATGTACATGTGAAGATTTACAGCACAATTAAGAGAACTGTGGATTTCATCGCTCATATATAAGCACTTAAACATCCTGGGATAAAAAGTACCAGAATAAAGGTTTCTATCACATACAAGCCCCTCAGGGAAGATGCATAAAGCCATTGTGTAGTTTCTAACCCTCGAGAGCACTCAGCAATGTCGGAGCAGATCAAATATGGGTATTGTAGTTGCATAAAATAGATATGTTAAGGATCTTAAGGGTCATGAAATAGAAGCTTAGATTCTTTATACAAGAATTTGTTTTCTTCTGTAGATCTCTTTAGACTGATTATATGGAACAGTGGAAGATGACTTCTATAGGAGAGGGCAGGAAGGGAAAAAATGAGAAATAATGCAGGCTACTTCTTCCCATATTCAAATGGGAGTAATCCTAAAACCATTCATCCCTTTCTTATGGATTAGTAAATGTTTCTGGACATAAGGCAATGTCAGTGATGGGGTTCAGAACAAACCACCCAAGATGTGCTTCTGTGCTATGGGGATTGTTTTGAGCTAAACATAAGTTTAGCTTCGGGCTCAAGAGAAAAACTTCTGTCCCTTCCTTTAACTACCCAGAAAAACTTGAATTAGGAGCTTTGCCCATAATAAGAGATTATCAGTGATAATCTCTTTTTGACCTGCCTATAAAGCAGAGCAAACTTTTACTTACTTAAATACCTGCTCTTATCCCACAGTGACCCATTGAAGCTCCCACGTTGCTCTACCTTATCCCCCAGCTCATGAGGTCTTACATACCTCAATCCCCCTTTCTGTCTCTGAACCTCTCATGCATGTGGGGGTCTCTGGCTCTCTCATGGGTGTGGGGGTCCCATACATATGTATGTAATATTTGGTTATTTTCTCTTGCTAATCTGCCTCGTGTCTATTTGATTACTGGACCAGCCTAGAGGGAAGATTTTTCTTCCCCTGTATCAATGTGCAGCACAACAAACATCGCAGCAGAGCTCTGCATCGTAGAGCTTGGAGGCCTTTGCTCATATCAAGCTTCTGAACATTTGCTCAGATTACTCCCCCTACCCTGAAAGAAACCCCCCAAGTTTACTACTGCCCATCTCTCCTCTATCAGCACATTTTTAGAGACTTGGCTCAGGAATCCCCTCCTTCAGGAGACCGCCCTGAGTCCCAGGACATTTCAAATGCTGGCCCCTAGCTGTGTGTTCCTCCAGCACAGCACTTCTGTGTCCTGCGGTCTGTTTCCCTCTCTTTCTCCCTCTAGAGGCCGAACTTCTCTGTGCTGCTGAATCAGCAGCTCTTAGCGCAGCTTAGTAAGCGCTCAGTAAGTCTTGGTTGGCGTGGACTGGTGCAATGAAATAACCTTATCTTCAGTGCCTGCTTCCCTGTTCGAGGCTTACTGCGATGCTTGCGTCTGATAGAAGGCAGTCAGTGACTCCGAGTTGCTGTCGTATTGTGGCCAGTAACCCTCCTTACCCCTTGCCTTGCTTCAGCTTTGCTCCAGTCGTCTTCTATTACACACAGTCACCATCAGAAAATTCTAATCATGTCTGAATACTGCTATTTCAAGTGATTTGCCCTAGAATTTGAGATATGTAGCTCTATTTGGGGAGTCACATTAAATGGTAAAGTCTGAGGATTTCTGGATTAAGTCCGCACATATTAAAAAATAGCTGTGCATTTTCTGAAGCACTTGAAATCTCTTAATGAATAGAAGGTTCCCATACATTTGAATTGTAACTAGTGGCTGAGACCCTAATGTTGGCCCAGCTCCCCTCTCTACCTCTTACCAGTTGTATGACCTTGAGCACTTTATTTAAACTTCTTGATGCTCTTTCCTCATTGGTAACTGAGTTGTTGTGAAGATTTAAAGAGAGACTAAATGTAGAACATTTGGAGTGATGCTATGTGTAACAAGTGCTTAATAAACACGAGCTTATAATTCTATTATAAAGTAAAATAATAAACTCCACACTACAAAGCGTCATGATTTTGAAGTGACGCTTATATGTTACATTGTTATTTATGTTGACACTTGAGTCGTTTGCATCTTTAAGGTCTTTTCATCTCATTCTTTCCTTCACACATGCACTTATTAAATGGTTGCTTCATTCACTCATATACTCATTCATGGCAAGTTGGCATATCCAAGTCTTCGCTCTCATTTTTCTGTCTTAGAATGTAATCTCTGCTATTTGCCACTAGTGCCTTCCCAGCTCCCACCAAAACAGAATTAAGAGTCAAAGAAACCCCTGGTCAGAAAGTGAGACAGAAAGATGTGGAGACATGCCACCAAAACTGGATGCATATTGGCTCATTTAATCTGTACACAACCCTATGAGTTAGGAGCTGTTATCATCCCCATATAATAAATGATGAAACTGAGGCAAAGAGGGATTAGGTAGCTTGACTGAAATAAAACCGTGAGGAAGTAGAAGAGTTTGAAAGCAATTCCAGGTGATCTGGCTTCGAATCATACAAAAATCATCTTAGCCCTGTCCTGGAAGTACTCATGGTCCAGTTCAAGTCACTGGAGGAAAACAGATATAATATGTGTAAGTGTTAAAATACGGACTAAAAAGAATGCTGTGGGAGCAGAGAGAAAGGAATAGCTAACAGGCTGAAGGAGCAAGGAAATGCCATCAGGGGCAAGGGCATCTGGTCCCAGTTTAAAGGATGGATGGATTTGCCAGGTAGAGGGGGACGACACTGAGGTGCAGGAGAAATGTGTGAGAAGACTTGCAGGAGTATAAGTGCCTTGCTCTGTTTGAGGAATGCCAGGGGGGTTATTGGGATGAATCCACAGGAGACATTGGACAATGTTGCATGGGACAAGGTTGAAGTGATAGATTGTCCTAAAATACCTTATGCACTACACTGAGGCTTTCAAATTTTATCCTGTAGGAAATGGTGGCACAGTGGGGAGTTTTTAATGCATGAGAGAAGAATAATCATTTGTATTTTGTAAAGAACTTTCTGGCACTGTAAAAGAGTAAGGTATGAAATTATAGACCATGGGTAAGTATAGAAATTAAAGGTTGTTGCAGTCATCCAAACAAGAGATGATGAGGGTATGATTTAGGGCAGTGGCAGTGGGCAATGGATTTTAAACGTTATGTTGTTGATTAGGGCTCCTAATACTAACATGTCAGTTTAAATTTTGATTCTGTCCTATGAGATGCTGAGAGATGTCAACTGTGTTCTCTATATGCCTCTGATGATTTCACCTAGATCAATACTTAAAATATTTAACAAAAGAGACAAGGTGATTTTTGTGTAGAAATTGTCTTCAAATTTAACATCTAACTCTCTTCTCTCCCCTGGGATACTTTGGAATGTGAACACGGAATTGATCTATTTTAAAGTTTCTAATCTCTCCTGAGATGTAGCCCCTGTTAGAATCACTGACCATGAAAGCATGCCCAGTTCTCCTCTGAAACGTGTCTGTAATCTTTCCTGCAGCCACGTATAAGAGTCGGGCTGTGTCCAAGCCTCCTCTTCTTGCCCCAGGATTGTTCAAACTGCTCCTGTGGATGGCAGTAATGAACAGATCTAAAATTACTCTCAATCCTGATGTACATTTACCCGGACCTGGAGTCCTGTCCTTAGATAAAGCAATTAAGTGCTGTCTCATTAGCTCCTCAGTACTTTGAGTTTTAAATACTTCTGAGCCATGTTAATTTGAAGGTCATTTTGTTTAGTGGCAATTCAAGTAATTTCCTTTTATCACTGTAAAAGAATACAATTAATTAGACTCTGGGATTGCAAGTGACAGAAACTCAACTTGAACTAGCTTAAGTGACTAGGGAGATGGCTTAGATAACCTGGAATGGCAAGGATAGAACTTATTAATGACAATGGTAACTGGGCCCTCAAAGAACTGGAAACTGATGAAAAATAATAACTCTGACACTTATTTCACCAACTACTTCCTTCTTTTGGGCTAGAATAAGGAAAAGATGGACATTTGTGTTGAAATTGACTTAATATAATTTCAAATCCACTTGTTTATGACTTAAGTAAAGTTGTTTTAATCAACTTATTTATGAAGAAGACAAAAAAGTTTTTAGGAGTGAAGTTGTTTTGATATAAGAATGAAGTAAGTTGTTTCAGGATGTCATCACCTTGTCTGCTGTCTTTGATAAGCATCTCATGGAGAAGCAAATATGGCAAGGGGACATTTAGACTATTAGTACTGAGAGTTTGTGAGGACTCTTTGAGAATTTTGTTTTCACTAAGGTGCCTCTTTGCTAACCCCAAAACTCTCCAAATGCCTTGGGGCATTAGCTCCTGCCCCTGTAAGGGCTACTCTTTTATCAGCAGTGGCAAGAAGCCTCCCAGTGGCCTAATAAGGAAGTCAGCCTGCCTGCCAACACCAGCATTTTCCTTCCCAGCAATGTGCTCTAGCAACAGGGGGCTTTTACTTTCACTCTGGTGGCTAGAAATCAGCTCTGAGTTGGTTGCCATATCTCCACAGTGCCTCCTTGAATAAAAAAGGTACACCTTATATTAAATCTGGACTTTATTCCTTTATCTCTCCTTGTCTAGAACAATAGTGTGACTAATCTGTCATTTGGAATATGTTATTTCTTTATCGGCTTATTAAGGGACATTAACCTGTATGCTATTGCTTTCTCAAGAAACTATAATTCCCACAGTGAACCTGTGCTAAATAATTTGCTGGTGAAGACAAAAATTAGTTTCTGGAGCTTTGCTGCCTCCTCCCCAAACAAAGTAAAAGTATTTGTCTCTTCTTATACCTGCCTTTTGAAAATGAATTGCCAGCAAGTCATGTGAACAATTGTCAGGTTGCCTACTCCAGAAAGATCATCCGTGTCCACACCATCTTCGTAGAGTGTTGCCCTCTTATCCATCTTCTTCTTCAAATAGTGAGAATTTCTTAATGTTGGAAGTCATGATATTAGAAAATGCATTGTGTAGTTCTCTATGGAGAAGAGAGGTGGGTGCTTTGCTAAGGGTGGTAGTACAGTTTCAGGGTTAAGAAACTAGAACTTGGAACCATATCAACCTGAGCTTGACGCAGGGTTGCATTATGTAGTGGGTACATGACTTTGGGTAAATTTCCTAATAAATCTGTGACTCAGATTTTATATCTTTAAACTAAGGATGGTAATACCTTCTTCATAGGATTTTTTGACTGCTGACTTTCTAAAAATATCACCAAAATAACCTGTTGGTCAAGCAGAGCCAAATGCATTACTCACTGCAAGAAGAGAGAACAACACTTTGACCAAATGATTCTACATCAGAAGGAGAAGAACAAGGAAGGATATTTATAAAGTTTTGGGTTACTTTAAACTGGTCTTTCAATACTAGGACCTGACAGGTATTGGATAAAGTTTAAAATGTGTTTGTTCTTTTTATTGGACATAGGGAGAGTTTTGAAGGGCATCTTGATGAGTAACAGTTGTTTGACAAGTGAGGAGTTTGGAGAGTTGAGCAATCTATTGACCTGAGAAGATGGCTCCATTCCAACAATTCTGCAACACCTAACTTTGTGTCCTACAATTCAATTTAATTCCGGCACTACCTGTATAAAGAGTGAAATGCTTGGTCTCTCTAACTCCTTCTTATTTAAACCTACTTTGTTCCTATGGCCTTCAGGCTAAGAGCTTCTGCTTAGTATTGCATATAGATACGCTAATATTTAGAGGAATTCTGCTTGTAGCTTGAGGAGATAAGGAACTATGTATTACCAAAGATTTGCAGGAATCTCATGACTAGACTCACATCAACTAGCACAGTCTCACTCGGAACCCTCCTGGTGCCCAGATGTATGCGGTGGTTAATCACCTTTTCCCTACCCATTTCCCCTTCCCTTGACATAAAAGGAGCCTGAACTCTGTACTTTGAGGAGGTTGGATCTGAGGAACGACCAGATATCTCAACTTCTCAGTCAGCACCTTCTTGATCAATAAATCTTTTCTTATTCCGAACTCTGATGTTTTGAGTTTTGACCTTTTGAAGCATCAGACACATAGACTTTGGACCAGGAACACCTGGAGTTAGTGTAGACACCACAAGTAAAGAGCACAAAATTGACACCACTTCAGACACCAGCTGGTATCTCCCAAGCTACTTGTGCTTCTGCCAGGCTGACTACAAATTTGGGAGTTCACAACTCTCCCTCATGTTTGATAATTCATTAGCATGATTCCAAGAACCCAGAAAAGCATTACACTTCAGAGTGCCAGTTTATTATAAAAGGATACAAACAGCCAGATGAAAAGATACATAGGGAAAGGTCTAGGGGAGGAAAACAGAGCTTCCTTGCCCTTTCTGGGCACTCCACCCTCCCGGCACATCAGCGGGTTCACCAACCAGGAGTTCTACTAGCCTCATTGTTCATGGGCTTTTATATTGAGTTTTATTACATAGGCATGATTGACTAAATCATTGGCTGTGTAATTGAACTCAATTTTCGGTCGCTGTCCCCTCCATAGAGGCCTGGGGGTGAGGCTAAAAATTTCAACATTCTAATCATGAAGCTATTTAGGGCTCCTTACCACCTCATCAGCATAAACTCAAGTGTGGTTGAAAAGAACTCATTATGAACAACAAAAGACATTCATATAACTCAGGAAATTCCAAGGGTTTTAGGAGCCCCGTGCCAGTAACTGAGGGCAAAGACCAAATATATATTTTTCATTATACCATAAGGGCTATGTATCCCGGTTAGCAGCCTGATGTCTGGAAAGGGGTAATCTGTTGAGCAGTCTGTTGTTTAGACAAATGGATTTTAAGGAAGTTTCTTAGACAAACAACAACATTATTTGCAACTTTACCTTCATGAATGAGAATTTCCTAGAATAGCAAAGTAATACTAATGTAGAGACTCCTAGGTCTTGATCCTGTGTGGTTAATACAGGTTAATACAAGAAATATTTTTTTCTCCCAGATTTGATTGGTTTAACTAAAAAAATGCATTTCAAATGTTTAGCAAAAATTAAACATTTGAAAAATTAGCAATGTAAATATATATCTATATACATATATGATAAAAAATAGGGAAAGATAGAACAATTATGAAACAGTTGTTTATAGTTCAGGAGAAAATTGTTACCATCTACGAACAGGGTTCCTGGCAATGAGAATGGACTGGAGAAATGTGGCCAAGATATATTCAGAACATAGAATTTAGAAACTTTATAGCAGATTGAATGAGGAGAGTAAGGATTAGGTGATCACAGCTTCCATGGGTGGATAATGTTGCTTCTCAGCAAGATACAGGGTGGAAAAGATGGAAGAAATTTTGAGGAATGAGTTTAATTCTGGATATGTTACTGTTGTCTGGAAAGGACAGGAATGAGAAGGCACCTGCATTTTTAAATTAATAAATAACTGGATATGGTCCTTGCTGGGAGATGGCTAACTCAGGAAACAGTTAGGAACATGTGTCTGAAGCTAAGGATAATGGTAGAAACTAGAAGTCAGTGAAAAATAAAGACCAAGCCTATGGGTCCAGTGGATTGTAGCGTCTGTGCTTATCCTGACCTTCTACAGGATTATACATGGTGTCTAAGTGTTAAAGTTGCTAGGGCATTAACATTTGTTTATTTTATTAATTCAATGAAACTAGTTGGGCACCACCATGGTAAACAACCCATCTTATAAACCCAGGCAAGGAATTTCTTGATCTCAGGCAGAACGCAATGACAGTACATTTGTATCATGAATTATAGAAGGATATAGAAATTAAACCAGCCCTTCTCTGAGCAACACAGGAGGCCTAACTGTCTGCAGGTCTCTGTCTTTGTTAGGTTCAGAGTCTAGAACAATTCTCAATTGCTGATTACAACCTTCATTTCCTATCCTGTATTTGGGTGCTCACAACAAAATTCTTAGAACTCCACAAACTCCATCAAGTGTTAGGGGTGATGGAGCTGCATAATCAGAAAAGCCTTTTCACTCACTGCTGAAGGACACAGAGCTTGTGTTGATTAGGAAAGGGTGCAAGGAGCATGTTGAAAGTTAGGGACTAAAGGGTTAGGTAAGTTTCACCATGACTTATTAACTGACGCTCTGGCCCAGGAAGGAAGCTTGTTTATTTTTTTAAACAATACTTATAAGATAAACTCCAGAGAAGCTTCAAATACTTTTATGAGCCTTTGGACTACAATTAAAAAATTCTCAAATACTTTAAACAGTCCTCAAAACCTGGGGTTAAGTACAAATGACTTATTTAACTCTGAGTCTTGAATAAAGCAACTAGTGGCAACCTTCAAAATTCAGTGTCTTTCTGAGTACTCTCACAGATCTAAGGTCAAAGCAAAGGGCTTCAGGCTTGTTACAGAACTCCATTTGTGAGAGCAGTGCTTCAAAAGATCAAAATAAAAAACATCAGAGTCACCGGTTTATTAATCAAGAAGGCGCCAACTGGGAAGATGGGGGGCTTCATAGTGCCTCAACTCATCTTGCTCACTGGATTATATTTTTTCAGGGGTTAGGGGGCAACAAGTATGCAGATGTGCTGGTGGGGCAAGCTTTAACTGGAGGGCCTTGGAACTTGGTTATTTTATGGTAAAGGGTTCCGAGTGCATGCTTATTGAGCATGAATATGTGCCAAACAATATGTTAAGTACTTTACACAATTTTGTAACCACAGAACCAGCTCAGAATAGTCCTATCCTGTTGAATGAGATACCGAGCTGCTTTTCAGAGACAACAGACCAAAATCACAAGTCATGCAGCTGAAGCATGTGCAGAGAAGAGAGCTTTGGACTCTAGCTGCACCCAGAACCAAAGTCCCCCTGCCCCAGAACCAAAGAACCAGGACATAACAGGAACCCTTTTGGAAACAAAGGGTTCTTTGTCCAGGAAGACTCAGTGTTGACGCCCCATTTACCATAAATGGCCAAGTTCCAAGATCCTCCAATTAAAACTTGCCCCACCAGCACTTCTGCTGACCTGCTGCCCCTAACCCCTTAAAAGTTCTTGACCCTGTCTAGTGAGAGAAAGATGGATTTGAGACACTATTAGGTCTCTCATCCTCCTGGTTGGTGCCTTCTTGATTGAGAAACCTTTCTTTACTTTTTACTCTGATGTTTTGAGTTTTGATCTTTCTAAGTATTGGGCACACAAACTTGAATTATGTAACAAGAGTGAAGCATTGGGCACATATTGCATATGGCTTTGCTTGGGTCTATCTCTATTCACTCTATGACTCATTTCCTAGTTTAATAAAATCCCTTTGGTGGCAAGAGCTACATTTTCTGCTGTGCATTTTCTGTAACCCCTAGCAAAGAACTGACTTATGCTAGGTTCTCAATAAATGTTTGATGACAGTAATAATCCTGTGTGAATCCAATCCAATCCAATCCAATCCAATCCAATCCAATCCAATCCAATCCAATCCAATCCAATCCAATCCAATCCAATCACTTTCCTCTAGTATATCTTGAAACAGAGAGGGTAGTTCAGAACAAAACATCTTCTCTGACCAATCTGTAATTTAGGAATTAAGAATATAAAATTAAACCCCTAAATACTGTCATCTGAAGATATTTTTTTTAAAAAAGGTCTACATAGTCTCAACCTACAGATAAAAAGACTCGCTTCACACCCAAGCAGTTCCTTGCCCTGCCATTACTCTATCTCCCTAATGCCTTGAAACAATTCTAGAAGGTCTTGAACAGAATAATTTATTACAGACTTGATTAGCTCGCATCATCAGTGAAGTGAGTTAGGAGCTGTGGGGGACAATGGCAGTCACCCATCTACTTATTTATTTATTCAACCAGCATTTATTAAGTATTACATTCATGTATCATGTTAAGTGCTAGGGTTACAGAGATGAAAGTTTATGCCCTGTTTTAAGGAGCTCATTCTCTAGAGGCATGTAAACACTATATGTGTGTGACAAGTGCTCCTCAGAGCTTTTAACAGATAGACAGGAGGCAATGGGAATCAACATTGAACATTGGAAAGTTTTTTTTTTAATAAATATATCTTTTTTTATTTCAGAGAGAAGAAGAGAGAGGGAGAGAGAAAGAGATAGAAACATCAATGATGAGAGAGATGTCGTTGATTGGCTGCCTCCTGCAAGCCCCCAACTGGCAACCAGGGCACGTGCCCTGACCAGGAATCAAACTGCAATCTCCTGGATCCTAGGTCGATGCTCAACCACTAAGCCATGCCCAGCAGGGTTAACGTCAGAAAGTTTTTGATGAAATTGTTAGAAGGACAAATAAAAGGATGGGGAACATCTTTATTAAAATAATATAAATAAAATTTAACCCTGGCCTTCAAAGTTCCTACTGCCGAATGCTGTGTATTTGTCAACATTTAAAACCAATTTGAGAATCTTAAAGAGTTAGTAAAGTACTGAGAGGCACTGAAGGTCTTTCAAACTTCTCTTTCAACAGGGGTGGAAACTGATGTCCAGAGAAGTTTGGTAGGTGCTCAAAGTCTCATAGTCAACCTGCAGAAACAAGGCAGAAATTGGTCCAGTGCTTGGCCACATGACATTTTAGACCTATCATTATTCTGGGAAAGTGGACGGTGATTCATTTCTCAACCATTATTTTTGTGTGTGTGACACAGCCTTTTAGGTGTGAATCAGGGACTCCTTGTAGCAGGTGGGCTGGAGTGGTGGGAAGTGGACTGTTAAGATGTAAAAGATTGATTCCATGCGTATTTCACATATTAGCTCTATCTCCTGACCTGTGAGATTTGGATGTTTCCACAAACCATTATTTAAAGAGGTAATTCCACCCCTCCTTCCTCAAAAATTCTGAAAATTCTTGAGGCACTTATAACCTCATGATCACCTGTGGCTATGAACTTCTGCTTACTGTGAATTAGGGGACTTTAAGTGTCATCCCTACATCTCACTTGCCCTGGCTTTGTTCTGCATCCCATTGAACCGAAGTATACAATTTAAGCCTTTTTTTTATTTTCCATGTTAAAAAAGGACCCATTCTTATGGGCTTTATGGGAAGTAGACTCTGCAGAAAATTTGGAATTAGGCTTGAGACAGAGAAAAGGTTTACATCTTGGCAACATAAACAACCACAAATTGAACATTAGACATTCCTGTTCACAAAATACCATCACCCATTTTGCTGCTGGAGATGTTAGTTTGCAGTTTCAAAGGACACAGTTTCTGCTTGGATTGTTTCTCCATTTCTCCATTGTAATTTTGCATCCATGTCTCCTTCGGTCCTGGAATCTTTGTTCTTTTCTCATGCAAACACCATGCCAGTGCATGCAGACCTGAAAGCCAACAGTGAGCGCCTGTATCTCCTTGTCTGAGATTTTCCATTGGTTGCTTGGTTGCCAGAGCCTGTGCTACACATGTGCCCATGCTCTGCCAAGCTAGCAGTGCTGAGGAATAGCCTCTCTTCAGACACCCTCAACCAATACCTGGTGGATGTCCATGTAGAGATACCCCAGGTCTCTCACCCTTGGGCTGGATGACTCTTGATCTGTGTTCTATACAGGCTCTTACAATTCTCTAGCAGATTTAAGCTCTAGTGAGTAACATGTAGTTGATTGGTTTCCTTTCCCTCTCATCCCATTCCCTTACGATTGTTTTCTGAGTTCACCTCCCAAATAAGTCCCTTGCTCTCAAATCTTTGTTTCAGAGTCTGCTGCAAATAATATCCCCTTTCCCAAAGGTTTATAAATTATTTCTCCAAACCTAGTTTTCTCCCTTTACATGTATAGTTGTCAGAAAGGTTTCCTCCCTCTATATTGTACTTGTCAGAAAGGTTTTATAAAAGTTTTGGCTTATTATTTGGGGGGAGAGTATTAAAATAGCCATGACTCTGAAAGCGTCAATAACCAAGGAATGCTAATTTATTTGATCTTCTCACAAAGATGACATTGTGTTTAAAGTATCACTACTGTTATGCCAGGAATTACATGACTAGTAAGACATAAAGATTTAAGTCATTGATACCACTAAGAGTATACCTCAAACTGAGCTTTTCAAGGACGTTCAATTTAACTTCAAAGCAAAGATTAAGAGTCATGACTCCTCTCCTCAGCTTTATGATAGTTTAGGGAACAGTAATTCATCATGTACTATGCACTCAACACTATGTGAGATCCAGGTTATATAGAGGTGGAAGAAACACATTAGGTGATCACAGTTGTTCACATTCTATTGGAGCAGACAGACTTCAATTAGATATTTTGATTCAATATGGTGAGGGTCTGCTTGAAAGGTGCATAAGTGCTATGAAGCAGGATGTTAGGTTTTTACATGAAACGAATATTTAACAATAGCCTGTTGGATAAATGGAAGAACAAAATGAAGGCCTTTTAGGGAGGGATGACATTTCTGGTATCTCCTAGACACTTGTGAAATTCTCTTGGAAAACTTGAATCTATATTCTTTGTAGACAGAAGTCAAACTTCAGGTCTCAACATCTTAATCAATGATGTTTTTGAATGTTAAAACCAGGAGGGGCATAAGGATCATCTAATTAATTCACTTAGTGAGAAATAAGTTATTGGAAAATTCCAAGGTCATGTAGTAAAATCATCCAGATCCATTTCCTGTCACCTTTCACGAAAAGGAACTTTCCCATATACCACACACACACACACACCACCACCACCACCACCACCACCACCACCACCAGTACTGCCCACAAATGCGCATTATCATATTTCTATACTTAGTCTAACAAGTGGAAAACTCAGATTAGAAAAAAAAATTGAAGGACCACATTTGACTAAAGCGTCCTTCAATTTCTCCAGGGCAAAGGCAAACTAGTATAAATGAACCATTTAAAGTATGGGGTTTCCTCAAAAGATTAAAAATTGACCTGCCATTTGACCCAGTGATCCCACTTCTAGGAATATATCCTAAGAAACCTGAAACACCAATCACGAAGAACTTATGCCCCCCTATGTTCATAGCAGCACAATTTACAATGGCTAAGATCTGGGAACAGCCCAAGTGCCCATCAGGAGATGAGTGGATAAAAAAGCTGTGGGACATTCACACCATGGAGTACTATGCAGCTGTAAAGAAGAAGGATCTTTTATCCTTTGGGACAGCATGGAGGGAACTAGGAGGTATTATGCTAAGTGAAATAAGCCAGTCGGAGAAAGACAAGTACCCCATGATCTCACTCATATGTGGAATATAATAAACAAAATAAACTGATGAACAAAATGGACCCAGAGACATAGAAGCATGGAACAGACTAAGGGATCTCAGAGGGAAGGTGGGGAAGGGGGAGTGGGCGGGGAGAGATCAATCAAAGAACTTACATGTTTATAAGCATAACCCATGGACACAGACATTGGTCTGAGGACTGCCTGGGGATGGGGTGGATGCAGGGTGGAGGGGACCAATAGGGGTAAAAAGGGGGCATCTGTAATATTTTCAACAATAAAGATAATTAAAATAAATAAAGTATTATAAGACCAATATATGACACAGGGGGACTGAATTTAGACTAGCAGCCTAGATTGTTCACAAAAGCCCACAGATTGCTCTCTTAGGAGGATAACTGCAAAATTGCCTTTATGTTGAACAAGACGCTGATTCATATCTTCAATTTTTCAGGGACCTTCCCATCACAGAATCTCTAAAACAGAAAACAAACCAGAGCTTTCTTTTACAGCTAACTTAAAAGAGAAAATGACATTTCTAATTAAAATGATTGAATTTGAATGTGCAGAAGCTAATAGACACTCCACTGGGAGGAAAGCTTTGGGAAAAAAGAAGTAATTGTGCTACCAGGTCCCTGTGAAGATGTGTACTGACTGTAGATCCTCACCTACTCGAACAACTGGGATCCTGCTTTAAATATGTGAGGGAACAGTGATAAGAGAAGTGCAGGCTGAAACATGGAGGAGAAATGACCTAATAAGGCTTTCAAGAATGGATCCGACGTGGAGAGGACACGGCTCTTCTTCATTTGTGAAGAAGACTAGAATTAGAGCTTCTTAAGATGGCCCAGGGGTAGGTCTAGTAAATAACTTGAATAGAATATACACATAAGTCTAGAAAAAGGTGCTCTTTTCAGAAGGTCTACAATATGAAATCTAAATGGAATGGAAGTGCTGACCTGATGAGCACAGTGTGAAAGATGGATGTGCGAGCCTGGCAGTAGAGATACCAAAGGTTAATATACGAATAAAATAACTAATTTGGGCTGAGAGGAGTGAGCATTTGTTTGTCTAGAAGTCATGTGGATGATGGCTTAAAAGGTTTTTCTTGTAAGCTTGAAGTGATAGCAGTATAATAAATCACATCTCTAGCAATCAGAATTGTTTTGAGTAAGCGTAGTGGCAAATCCTGAGTTTGAAAGGTCATGCTACCCGGTGGAGGTCAATAGAGATGGATTACGAATATCCAGAAAGTCAGGATCAGGCCTTACTCATCCTTTTAGTCCCACTAAACTGTGCCTGGCATGTAAGTAAGTAATAAGCGTCTTGCCGAATCCATTTAATAGTTTTTAAGTGCCAACCATGTAGCAGACTCTGTGCTGGGCTGAGCATCCAAGAGTTTACATTCTGACAAAGAGACATTTAAGATGAACTATTACATTAAATGCAGCGAGAACATGGAATATCAGACTGGTATACCTAGGTACACCTAGGAAGGTACTGGTGCACCTAGGAAGGTGAGGAGTGGAAGAATAATCTGAGCAGTTGGATCAGAGAATCCTTTATGGAGGACAATGTTACCGATCAGTTTCCTGAAGGAGCAGCAGGAGATCACCAGGTGAGTAAGAGGTGTCAGGTGGTGCCAGGTGAAAAGAACAGGCTGCCCAGAGGCACAGTGGCATGGTGTAATATCCCACATTTGGGGAATCACAAGTGATTGTACATTCCCAAAGAGAAGAATGTTGGGGCAGGAGAGTGGGTAGGGGAGTAATTCTGGCAAGACATATGGCTGAAGAGTTAGGCCTGAGCCAGATCATGGAATTTCCTTGGTAGATGAAGTTTGTTGCTGAAGTTTAACTGATCAGCTTGCTTTGCTGCACTATGAATGTCTCAATACTTTTCAGTCTTTTATGGCTTGCTGTGTTCCGCTGAGTCATTTTTGAGAAATCAGAGCTGTCATTTTGCCTAGAAAACTTAATTCAGATGGTGGGAAGAAAGGAGTGATGAACTCTGGGCTACAGACCCTTGAAGGAGATCTTAGGAATACATAATAAACTTATCCTAAATAAAAAAGGTGACAGCAAACCATGCCTGACACTGCAGGACAGAGGGAAATGATGTTAGGCTCATACGTCTGTTCTAATATGATGCAATGTAAATTTGTTCTCCTAAGTTACATGGAGCTTAATTAGGAGAAAGCTCAAGGTGATTTTAATGTATAGTGTTCTCCCCAAATTTATGCCCACCTGTAACCTCTGAATGTGACCTTATTTGGAAGTAGAGTCTTTGCAGATGTATTTAGTTAAGATGAGGTTGTCCTGGATTAGGGTGGGCCCTAAATCCAATGACTGGCATCCTTACAAGAAGAGGAAAAGACATAGAGATAGAGAGAGGATATGTGAAGACGGAGGCAAAGACTGAGTAAAACAGCTACAAGCGGAGGAATACCAAAGATCACCCAGAGCCTCAAGACGCCAGGAGATTCAAGAGACCAGCTCCTCCATCAGTGCTTTTAGAAGGAGCCAACCTTTCCAATAGTTGATTTGGACTTCTAGCCTTCTGCATTATGAGAGAATGAATTTGTTATTTTAAGCCACCCAGTTTGTGGTAATTTATCACAGAAGTCCTAATGAACTAACACAGTGATATAACATTTTAATAATTTTAGAAGCTTAATAATTTTTTTAAAAATATATCTATTGATTTCAGAGAGAGTAAAGGAAAGGGAGAGAGAGAGACAGAAACATCAATGATGAGAGAGACACCGATTGGCTGCCTCCTGCACGCCCCCGACTGGGTACTGAGCCCTCAACCCAGGCATGTGCCCTGATGGGGAATCGAACCCCGATGGCCTGGATCCTAGCTTGACGCTCAACAGCTGAGCCACACCTGGCAGGGCTAGAAGCTTAATAATTTATCATCAGATAATCTAGTAGATTTTAAATTCCATCAGTTTTCCAAGTTTCACCACCTCCCCAAAATTAGTATATGGAATTTGAATTATATAGTGACTTTTAGGAGGTGGTGAAACTTGGAAAATTGCTTCTAATGTGAGCCGGTAGTGTTTAAATTTTCTTGATTCTATTTTCAGTCTGTCACAGTCTGATATGTTAAACAGATCCACTGACAACAACTAAATATGATAAACTATTTTAAATATACATTGATGAACCAGCATGATAGTAAGAAATCCTTAGAGTCCAATAAAGTGAACATGGACCTCCAGGAAGGAGCTATTTCTGATGTTAGCTTTCACCCTGATGACATCAGCCAAACTGCTAACCTTGACTACCTAGTTTGGTGACTATACTGGACACAGGGGACAGGAGACAAAGTAAGACCACCTTCCTGTCACCCACCCCCGCATAATACTGAGACTTCAAAGTTTGAACTATACAGTGAAAAGATGAAAAAAAAGCCTTTTTGTTGTTGTTGTTGTTGCTGTTCACAGCTTTGAGCGATAGGTTAATTGTGCACCAAGAGGGTTGGAAGAGTGTCTCCACTGCTTGGGGGTCAGGGGCTTCCTACCTTGGCAGAACACTGTTAGTGTACACTACTCAGTGGCCCCAGGGGCCCTCCAGGCATCCAAGGCATTTAGATCAATGACTTGTCCTTGGCCCAGAGGTGACACACACTGTCACAATATGCAGTGATAAAAGTCCCTGCTGCATTAGTAAGTCAGTTTTGAAGCTCTCCTGTTGTAGCAAGGCCTTTCAGTCAGTGTGGATGCAGCATTTCTGAACAGAAAATTATTTTCACTTATCGTTACAACCAGTTCCAGCTCTTGGAAATCTTGGAGTCGAGCAACATCTTTGTCCTTTCTTACCAGAGTATTGGGTGACTTTCTGATCTTCTCCACTTGGTTGGGATTAACACCCAGCTCACAGCAACTCACTCTGAGCAATTCTTGATAGGTGAGCTCCTGTCGGTCCAGTACAATTTCAATGAAATCATTTTCTCAAAGAGATGAGTTTTGAATCCTCCCCTTGAGTACCAGTTCTTGCATATTAAATGGAAATGCTCCAGTGAAGAAAAATGGCTGGAATGCTAGCGCTGGTCCTGCATGTGTCTCATTTTGAGGCTCCAGAGACACTGATGGCTTGGACGGGACAGAAGAAAACAGTGATTGATTCTGACTCACTGGTGGCTGACAGACAGGGCCTGGTTTTGTGCTTTCTGGTGTTCTGAGGACATCCCCATTCTGAACCAGTGCCAAAGAGGTGTGGTCCCGTGGACAGGCCCCTAGCGGGGGAGGTTCCCAGCGGGGAGAGATGGAGGAGAGCCATCTCCAGGGGTTGATGCAGGAGGTGTGGAGGGGCCCCCATTCTGCAACTGGGCTTAATCCTCTGCCACAGGGGTGTAGATGAAAGGGAAGGCTGGGTTGGCCAAACAGTTGGGAACAAAGGGCAGGTCTGACTCCTTCATCTGGGGGCAGTTGTCACCATCATCTGTCACCATCATCGTCATCTTCCACTCCCATTATCTTTCTGATTCCTCTCCTTGATGTTAATTGGACTGGCATGTCTCCTTTTGTGGTAAGAATCTCTTTGTCAGCTCCTGATTTTAACAAGAGACTACCTGACCATGATTGCGTTTACATGCCCACTGTAAACAGGTCCAGCCGTGGACCTCATTTTGGGAGTTCACATCCCCCCCGCTCTCCAGCAGTTTCTGCACCTCCTGAATGTCCCCCAAGGCCGTGGCCTCCCGCAGCCTCTCCTGCTGCTCCTTCTGCCCCAGGAGAGCCCTCATCTTCCCCTCTGCCCGCAGCCCCCCGCCCTGCTCCCAGCCTGGGGAGAGAGTGCGGGCCCGCCTGCCCTGCTCCTCCCCGCCCGCAGGCCCAGGCCTCCTCCCGGCCGCCATAGAGCCATTTTTAAGAGAAGTGGGCATTTTGCCACCAATAGATCCTCACCAATGAAATTATTTCAATTAGAAGGAAAACAATCTCAGACAAGTGGTCTTGTAAAGAAAGTTTAATATGTTGCTATGTCTAAACAAACATCGTATAAAAAACAATAAGGCCACTTTTTTCCTAAGGGCTTAAAACAAGATAGAATTAGAATGCCTAGAAATATGTTAATGTGAATTTTGGATGGGAGATGATTGGAGTTAACATTAGACTATTAATTCTGCCTATTAAAATTTCTGGAATAATCACTAAATGATTAGAAAATCACTTGTATAAATTCTATACTAGTCAGGGACAAAAGCGAATAATTTGAATTAAAAAATCAATTAAAAGAATAGAAATCTAAGGAAGAGAAGTAACAAAAACTGCAAGTAGCATAAGATAAGGTGTTAGAAATAATTTTAAGATTATTAAAAATCACAAAAAATGAAAAGGGCTAAGCTCTTTAATTAAGAGACAAAGATACTAAATGCAATGTGTATTCTAAAACAGAAAATGGGGTTAGGTGAAGAACAGAATAAAAACTTAAGTCCCCCCTCCCACTATGTCAGTGACCAGGGAACCACCAGAACTCTTTGGTGAAATGTTATAAAGGAAAATAACCTGAAAATATGTGATAATATCACCCCTTCCAAAAAACATCTCCAAGTAACAATAGTGTAGATAGCACTACTTATTTAACCCGGAGGCTGTGGAACACAAGGGGTGAGGCAGGAACTAACCCAGTCTAGAGGTTGGAGAAAAGACTTCTCCAAAGAAATCGGATTTAAACTGAGCTCCCAAGAGCAAGCAGGATGCATCCGAGCAAAGGGAAACCATACTACACAGCTCTGAATGAGACAACCCCAAGGTTAACAAGTTCATTTCCCTTTCTCTGGCTTCAGGAGAGCTGGGGGCACAGTTCATAGTGACCCCTGGATTTCAGGGACTTGGGAGAGTTGACCAGCACTAGACTCCCTTGCCTTTCACTGCTGTGAATTTATAAGTAACAGTGTCTGTCTCCTTAGTCTCATTTTAGGGAGAAGAGAATTGAAGTGAGTTGATCAGTCAGCACTTTGTTTCCTAGCAGCTGATTTTAATCATCCAAATACATATGCCTGATTAAATTGGTTCATGATTGAAGACTGGAGAGCTGAAGCCTGCTGATCCCATGGACATTTCATTAGATGTTGGATTCAGTGAAAAATGTACTAGATTGTGAAGCAGAGGACCTCAGTTTTTGTCTCCAGTTCTATAACAAGCTCTATAATTTAGGGCATTTCTTGTCATCTCTGTGCCTCAGTTTACTCATCTGAAAATAAAAGGATAGGGTTGCATATTCTATTAGGACCCCTTAGAGCTAACTAACATTCCCAATTATCTTCACTAGAAGACCTCCTTGTATTTTGGGTATTTGGTAGTTGGGCAACTAGGTGGCAGTTATGATCATGGTAATAGCAGTGAAACTAGCTGGCATTCACTGACTCTTCCGAGGGACATACAGTGAACTAGATACTTCACATACTGTACCTTTTTTAGTATACTCACAACATCCCTAGGAGGTAGATGTCATTCTTGACCTCATTTTACAATCAGGGACCTGACCTAAGGGAAGTTAAGTGACTTGCCCAAGATCATAGCTCACAAAGGCAACCGCACATGCTGGCTGCGAATGCCAACTACACAGAGAGCCTTGCTGAGGAGGGAGGAAGGGTGGGGAGTGAGAGGCACCATTGCCAATAGAAAGAGGGAAATAATGAGGTAAGATAGGCCCATGACAACTTCATGCTTCGCACTGTGGTTTAAGACAGGCCATGGCAGGGCAACTACATCGCACATTGCCAAGGAGCATTATTCACACAAAGCACCATGTGTATGGCATGCTCTGGAGCCGTCAAAACATGGCACTCGGGACCTGGAAAAATAAGAGGGACAGCATTCTCACCCCACTTTCCGAGATCCCTGACCCTTTTCTCTCACTGCTGGGATGCGAGCAAACCTACTCTAAATTTGAGACGGAGGTAGGAAGTGGGAGGTGGAAATCAGCATTCACAAAGAGAAAATTTTAATATGCTTAATACAGAAGAGAAAGTATTCTAAATTTGTTCAAGAAAGGATTTCCATATGAATGCAAAAAGACACACACAGTTCCAGTAGTTTCAGACCCGTTGGCAGAAAGAATCCTAACCCCTTTTTCTTTCTGTAACATAGATCAGAAAGCTGTGTACAAATTCTAGATTCATTTTGACAGCTTTCCTCCTTAAAATCATTGAAATGTTGGTCTCAGTTGCAAGGTGAATTCTTAGAAGACCACAGCCCCTTTCCGCTGCAGTGTAGAAAGCTTGCTATGGGCATAGATCATAGAAATTTTAAATTAGCATACAAAGAACATTTAAGTTGAAGGAAGGGTGATTGATAACAGGATTCCTGGAGTGTTGAGATGATTGCGCTTTTGTCAAAAGGAGTATTTATGACTTGCTTCTGCACAAAAATAGGACGGGCCTTTTACCTCTAATCTTTGGAGCCCTTGGGAAACCGGTGGCCTTTGCCCAGCTACGCTGGTTGAATCAGAGCCAATTTTTTTGAGGCTGTGTGATCACACCGCGCCTGCTACATGACAATCCTGTTGAAGGAACAGCCTTACGCTGCTACCTTTCTAATGAGAAATATGATTTACATAATTAGACTTTAAGAATAATGTCAATAAAAAAGAGTCAGCTGTCAGAATTTTTCATTTTCTTATTTACTCCTTGGTAGTTCCACTAGTAGAATGTCCTGATTAGAGGTGCTGGGTCTAGAATAAGACAGATATTAAGTGATTTTATCCACTTAAATACCAGCCTGCAACTTTCTGTGTGACCTTGAGCAAATTATTTAATCTCTTGACCCTACGTCTCCTTATTTGTAAATGGGATTAATTATAATACCCACTTCATAGAATTATTATGAGGGTCAAATGAAATAATGATACAGTAGAAACTCAGTAAATATAAACTATTAATATTAATAAAATGTATATCTTTATATGTCCCAGAGAAACAAACTCAGTGACTTAATATAGTAGAAGTTCAAAAATAAAAATGAATATATTTTATTTCTATCAAGGCTCATTTCTTACTAGTTTGAGATTCTGACTAGCTTAGGTTTTAAAAATTCAAAAATATATGTATTTTTTTACTTTTCACCACCAGTGACATGTTTTTCACTCCTGCAGAGAAGAATACTGAATATCCAAATTTCCCCTACAGAGGAGGGAGTGAATCCTCTCACTTGTCCTCGCTATTGGTTCCTCCTGAAGCTAAAACCTCTCTTCCTTACAGACCTGCGCACAGTGTATCCAAAGGTCAGATGACAGCTTGTGTCTGGCCTTTTATTAGATTTACTATTTGTGCTGAAAAGATGCACAAGCATCTTCCGAGGTTGTATTTTAAATATATCTTTATTGATTTCAGAGAGAGGAAAGGAGGGGGAGAGAGAGATAGAAACATCAATGAGGAGAGAGTCATTGATCAGCTGCAGCCCGCAACCCAGGCATGTGCCCTGACCGGGAATCGAACCCTGATCGCCTGGATCCTAGGTCGACGCTCAACCGCTGAGCCACGCCCGGCCGGGCTTCCGAGGTTGTCAAGATGGGAAGAAGCATTAGAGGAAACCCTCGTTGCCTCCTACAAAGTTTTCCACGTTGGCTTCTATTCTGAGTGGTGATTTTATCAGCTCACATGAAGCCCTGCCTTGAACTTAAACACTTGCACCAGTAAGAATATGCACAATCTGAGATTTATTGAGCTCTCACAGTGTTCTGTGTTTGATACCAATTTTTCTACAAGCTTCTTCTTATTCAGTTTTCATATTGGAGGTATCAGGTAAGGACTATTGCTCCCCGTGTCATGGGTGATAAAAAAGATTTATTGGGGTTAATGACCTGTTTACACCACACTGCCCATTCACCTCTTCATCAACTTACTGAGCGCCTGAAACTGAAGTGCTCTGGGGGCAGGAGCATGTGAGAGGTGGCGCCTTTTCCCCTGGGAGCTTGTAGTTTAATAGCAGAAGGTGAGGCACACAGAGGACACTATAGACCTTGTATGATAGATGGATGCCAAGAAAAGAAACATTATTCTTTGGTATTCTTTCTCGCCCTAACTTTTAAGTCCCCAAATAAACACTTGTCTCTGAGACACACGCCTCTGTTTAGACGGCGTCTTTCTCTAGCCCGCCTCTTCCTCCCCCGTTGCTGCCCTTCGCTAAGTCCTGCGTGTGCTTTGAGACTCAGCTCAGAGGCTGTCTTCCAGGGAGTCACCCTATAACCTGGGCCGGTGGCTCCCTTTCTGCATTCACATTGATATCTAGGAAATTCTACAGAGTAAAAGTATTTGGGGTTCGTCCAGGATGACACAAGTACTAAAATGTTTGGAGGTTAGAAAATCCGTCACATAGGTTTTGAACGGCTTTGAGTTTAGTAATTGAAATGGCAGATGACTGGAATAAGGGAGAGGGAGATGCTGATCTCACATCTACGACTAGAACCAGTTTTGTCATCTTGAACTAATCATTTAACTCCTTTAAACTTTATAAAATGTGTGCACTAATGCTAACCTTATCTGCAAGCACTTCCCCAAAACAGCTGTGATTTTTCAAATCTGAAAATATGTAAAGGGCTCGTTAGCTTAACTTTTTTTAATACTTTAAAGGGCTATTCACTCTCCGAATGACCTTTTTCAGATCTTGATTTAGGAAGGATGAATGGGAATTACAAAATGGGTCTTAGCCCCAAATGAACAAAAGAAAAAACATCATTCTCTATATTCCTCTCCACCTATTTGGTCTTATTATAGAGTATTTCCCAAGAGCTCTGTGCAGTCTTGTTTTAAATATCTCAAGTGATAATTCCTCCATCACTTGCGGGTGTAGGTCATCTCAGATGTGTATTAACTGCATGAGCAAGGACACTACTTTTATTCATATTTTTGTTTTATTAATAAACTCAGTGAAGTTGACAGCATTCTCCCTTTTCCTTTTCTGTGTTTGTGAAAAGGAGCACAGAGGAGATAGGACAATTTTGGAGCCATAGAGCAGACGGCTGATTCAGGGACCCGTGTAAGTGACGGGCATGGGCAAACATTGCCTTCTCTGCCATTTAACAACACTGTTACTTAGTTGGCATCCAACTCTTTTCTTGGTTGTCCACTAAATCTATTTTTTTTTTAGTTAAGACTTCCTAAAGGAAGTGAAATGGCAAATAGTGAGGTAAGTTTCCTAAGTAACAATTATATTAATTTCAATAATGTTTTCACATTTCATATCAAAAATGAGTACTGATGGAGAAATAAAATACTGGTTTTCATATAAAACTGCCATCTTCATCACTTGCTTGAGGTGGATTGTTAAACCAGAGGCCTCATTTAGTAAACTCCTAATTGGTGGAAAAGGCCACTATAATGACTTGTATTTGAAAATTTAGGGATCTTTGGAGAATTCAATTCTTTGCTTGCCTATCACTATAGGAATAATAATATACTACATGGATTTTGGTTCTATGTTTTGAAAATTTTGCCTTCATATATTTCAGGGGGGTGAATGAGTTTGCCTACTAAGTTCTGTGATTATCTACGAGGATATGCAGTGCTGCCATGAACACACATGAAGTCAGTCTCACAAAGAGAAAATTACAAACTCTAACAGCACAGAACAGAAATGTACAAGAAAAAGATCTAAAAGTGTGGCTGCAGGTAACCTCTCTATCCTGGGAAACTGCAGTGGTTCCCTCACATTTATAAGTCATCTCTTAGGAGAAATATAGAGGAGAAACAGATAGCAATTGTTATGGTCTGATGAAGGGAGGGGGGAAAATCTCATAGAACTTGAAAAAAATATCCTAGTAACTTATTGTGGAATTGAATTTGAGCTAATGTGAGTACATCTTAGATTTCATGCACAGGCATTGTTTTTCCTACTGAACTACTAAAATAGTTATTTTTATAAGTTGGTCTTGAAACATGGAGTCCAAAGAGAGCCTTAGAGTTAAGCTCCCATGTATAAAGGGACTGTGCAAATGACACTGTGAGGCTTTAAAGAAAAACAAAACAACCCACAACAGTTATTTTATTTCCTTGCCTTTTGTCAGACAAGGTTGCATTTCTCAATCTCGTCTGCCCATAAACCACTTCATGAAGTGTTAATGAGACCTGAGAGAAATAATGCAATTTTATATTCATTTCCGAAAATTGGTGAATTTAAAATTCTCTTCTTATCAGATTGAACAATGACTTTGAGTAAATTTCTTACTTCCTCTTGCATGCCATTTTTGTAATACAATATAACAGGAAGCCGAGATGTCAAATGTGCATCCCATGTTCTGTTCCTGTGACAAGGCTCTTTTTTCTGCTGAGGGCACATGGAAACTCTTACTTCACAAACAAAATTGCCTGAAGTAGGCATGGAGTCAGGACCTATTTGCTACCCCTTATATAAAGAGAAGAAAATTTGCTTGGAAGACATGCAGTCTTGAGTTCAAATTTCTGTAGTTTATCAGCTGTATAACCATAGGCTAGTTATGTAACTTTTGAGTATCAGTTTCTGATTTACAAAAGAATTCTTGCTTTGTAGAGTCATTGGGAGAATATGAAAACATGTACATAAAATGTCACCAGTAGGGGTCACTAAAAAATAACAACTTTAATTATTCCTATCAATGAAATTAATTTAGTTTAACAAATATTCATTGGGTGTTTACCCTGTACAAGGCACCAGGCTAGGCACTGAAGCTAGTAACATCAAGATAAAGCAATCTTCTATCCATGCCTAGGAAAGAAAAAGTCCTGTGAAAAACACTTCTTTTTACCACATGATGTGATTAATTTTGTGTCCATTTGACTAGGCCACAGTACCCAGATATTGGCTAAATATTCTTCTGATGATTTTGAGTGAGATTAATATTTAAACTGGCTACTTTGAGTAGAGCAGATTACCCTTCATAATGTGATGGGTCTCATCTAATAGGTTGAAGGCCTTAATGTAAAAAAAGACTGACCTCTGTTGAGGAAGAGGGTTACCTATCAGCAGAATGCCTTTGGACTCAAACTGCAACTTGGACTGTTGGCTCTCCCAGGCTGTGGCCAACCTTGTGGATTTTGAACTCGACAACTTCTCATCATGTGTGAGCCAGTCCTTAAAGTAAATCCTTCTCTATAAATATATAAATAGATACAGATACAGATCTACATTGATATTAATACATATATACACATATATAAATATATATACACACATATGATATATACATCCATTGATTCTGTTTCTCTGTAGAACCATCATACATGTACTTTGATATTTTCTATTCTATTCTATTATAATTTTTTGAATTTTGGAAAAAATGCTGATTGAGATCCACTAAATTGGTTTCATGACCAACTAATAGATTGTGAGTGACACTGTAAATAACACTTTGAAAAATGATGCCTTTCCATTTAAACATTGTACTTAATATGCTACCCCCTAAATTCTGTTGCATTCTTGTCTTCATGACATAAAATACAACCTTGATCAACTACCTTTTGATAAAATTACTCCAAAGAATTAAATATTTTTGTGGCAATATGCAACTTATTCTCACAAGTTTTTTTATTTTTAAATTAGAGTTACATGTAATATCAAAAGTTTTAATATACTTTTTCCCAATTGGGATAATTATCAGAGATAAACTATTCAAGGGTTTATTTGTCCCTTCTTATTAAATATAAATACACAAAGTTAAAAAAAATCACCTTCATTTTATCAACTGCTCATACTGACTCCATGAAGGTGCATTTGCTATAAAACAAAACTTTCATTTCTTGTTACTTCTAAAAATAAAACTTTGGAACTTCTTCAGCCTTCAAAAGTATATCTTTACAGGAATATACATTTGCAAAAACAAAATGAGTATCCCCAATGGTCAAAGCTAGAACAACTTTAGCAATAAAGTAAATAAAGTGTGTTGGGCTATATTTAAGGTGTAAAATACTCATGAGTCCATACTAAATATAAAGAAATGGTTGAATACATGCATAAATTAAAGAGAGGAGATTGTTCTTCCTTGCAAAAGTATTCCAGATAATTTATATAGGCATGCCTCACCTCCAAGAGGTAGGGCTTAGCTCCTCTTCATCTTCTCTTACCCCTCCCACCTTCCTCACTCCAGTCCCATTGCACGTAACAACTTACTTCCAAAGAGTAGAGAATGGAAAGGGTTGAGGAGTGGGGGTAACTTTATTGTAGAAACACCTGGAAAAAACTATCTCATTTAGGTGATCAAGGCTCACATCATCCATGATAACTCATGGATGATAGCATATCGTCTTGACATCAATGATGAGAATGGCACCTTACTTCTGTAGTCTTTCTCCCCCAAACCCATGACTCCAGTGTAAACATGAGAAAACACTGAACAAAACCAAACTGAGTTTCTGCAAAAACTGACTAGGGTTTTTCAAAAATTTCATGTCATCAATGACTGGGAAAGTCTGAGAAATTGTAATGGACCAGAGAAGAGGAGGGAGCCATAATGACAATGTAAGGTGGTACCCCTGGATGAGATCATGGAACAGAAAAAGGACATTGAGGGAAAACTTGTGAACTCTGAATAAACTGTTGAGTTCCATTAATAGTAATGATCCAATCTTAGTTTTAGTTATAATAAATGGACCATGGCTGTGTAGGACAACAGGGGAAACTGGGCAAAACATGTAGGAATCCTTGCACTAACTGCAACTTCTCTGTGAATCTGGAACTATTCTAAAATGAAAAAAACCTGTTTTTTAAATAAAACAGTTACATGAGCCACAGAGAAATATAATAAATATAATTAAAAGAATATAATTGAAGGTGTCAGATAGTAATAGTTAATATATCTAAACTGGGCTTGTTCTCCTTGTGTGTTGAGGCCCAGGGAAGCAATCCTTCAAAGTAGAATTGCTATTAAACATTATGGATTGTAATTTAGAGACTATTGCATGTCAGATTTTACACAACTGAACATTTTATTGTGTGAAGTTTCTTATTCTAGCATCAGTATTTTAGTAAAATGGATCCAACAAATCATTTTATTCATATTTTCCAGAATCATTTTTGAGAGGAAAGGAAAGTCAACAAGCAATGACATATTATTCCAAAAAAGTACCTGTGATTTTTTACTCAAAATAACAGGTGCTAATTTTCATCTTATTTTGGATTTCATTTGAATATTACTCATCTTATAAATTTGTGCTGAATTCCTATTGCATTTTTCTAGGAGGAGGAAAGGAAAGAGTTGGCAGTAGGATGGGAGGACATCAGACTATCTTACTGTACCTAAACTTTCTATCTAATGCCATCCGAAGAACCATTCAGACAGCTTAATAAGGATCATTGAGCTTTATACCTTTGATTTAGCCACATTCAATACTAAATGCTCTTTCCTTCCTGAGGCATTGAGTCTAGACACTTCTTAAAGCAGAAAAATCTTTGTATACTTATTGCAGACATGAATTGCCCTTTTTGTTTTTACCCCCCCAAACTTCCTTTTTCAATATTGAATAATGCAGTTACTCAGTGCATTAGTCCAAATAAGCTAAGTGGTGTAGTGTGTTGTAATCTTCAAGCTGCTGTGGTTAAATATAATACTGTTTGTATCTCATGCAGGCCACAGCCAATACAGGTCATTGGAGGTGGTAGATTTGCACCATTCAGACCTTCAAAGACTGAGGCTTCTTCCATCTAGTGGTTCTGCCCACATTGCTTTGGGCAGAAGTAACTGACATGGCTTCACCTAAGTGTAGGAAGTTTGGTAAATGTAGAATAGCTGGGTGACCAGGAGAAAAAGAATATGGGTTTCCCTTGGAACAGAATTGCAAGACAAATGGAATGTTCTGATGGTAGGCTCCTCTAGTCTTGTATTTGAATTAGGAGACCCAGGCCTCTCTTTGAGTGAGGTGGGACACCAGACCACATGGGGATCTAGACTTGTGATCCCAACATGAAAAGCATTAGGTTACTGGACTTGCCTCAGTCTTTTACTTTTTCATATAAAGACAGAGGAGGCTGTATAATTTTTACAACCAATCATATCTTGAACATTATATTTCTCCAGTGAAAATTACTTTTAACATGACATATTAATTAACACTCACTCTAGTATTGATTTGATTATATTGGAAGTTCTTAGAGTAGCTTCTTCAGAAATGTGGTTTGGGGTTTTTATTTTAAAATTAAAAAAATTAAATTACATTTTGACAGTCAATATTATATTAGTTTTAGATGTACAGCAGTGGTTAGATATTCATATAACTTACAAAGCGTTCCCTTGATAAATCTAGTATTCACCTAACACCATACATAGTTACTGCAATATTATTGACTATATTACCTATGCTGCACTTTCTATCCCCATGACAGTTTTGTAAAGGCCAATTTATACTTCTTAATCTTTTCACATTTTCACCCAGCCTCCCAATACTCATCCCTTCTGGCAACCATCAGTTTGTTCTCTGTATCTATGAGTTTGTTTTTGTTTGTTCATTTATTTTGTTTTTTAGATTCTACATATAAGTGAAATTATATAGTACTTTTTTCTCTGTCTGACTTATTTCACTTAGCATAATACCCTATAAGTCCATCCACGTCTCAAATGGTAAGATTATATTCTTTTTATGGCTGAGTAGTATTCTGTTGTGTATATGTACAGCATCTCTTTTATTCATTTTTCCATTGATGGACACTTAGGTTGCTTTAATATCAATATCTGTATATTCAGATTGGGGTTTTTCAAATGCTAACAAACAAAGCCTCAGGCGTAAACTTCAGGGTACATTACTTTAGATATTAACTGCTCATTTCTAGGTGAGGATTAAAGTTAAACACACAAATTATGTGTGTGTGTGTGTGTGTGTGTATATATATATATATATATATATAATGTGTGTATATATATTATATATACAGACACTATAATGTGTATTTATTTTTAAAAAATTTTATACTTACCCAAGAATATGTTTGCTTTTAGAGAGAGAGAAAAGGAGAGAGGGAGTGAAGGAGAGAGAGAGAAAAAGAAAGAGAGAGATTAGCTGCCTCTCATACTCACTCCAACTAGGGATTGAACCCACAACCCTTGGTGTATGGGTCAATGTTCCAATCAACTTGCCCACCCAGCCAGGACTTTATTTTTATTATATAATGAAGTATTTTTTTTTACACTTTTGTAACTTCTCTACTTAAATTTGATCGCGACTTTCTTGCAGCTTTGGTGATACATGCACTTCCTCTGGTAGGTGAGGCCCCAAGCAACTGGAGAATGTCCTGGAGTATAACAGTGATGAGGAGAGGACCGCTGAAGCTGATATAGATTATATGATGCAAATTAAAAATCTGAAATTTCATTGACAGAATTCACAAACACAGAATATTTTTCATGAAAGAGCTTAGGCGTTCCATGCCAAGGAACGAGAAGACTATGCCTTTTGTTTCCTTCCCTTCAGAGACTATCGGACATCTCTTTATGAAGGTGTTTGGCCTTTCCTTAGGACTGGCCCCTTGATTAAGCTTAGGGCAGGAATGTGACTCTTACATCTTTCTGCTAGCAAGTCCCTGGGTCTGTTAAGTAGCTAGCCAGGAGCAGCACTTAAATCCCATCTTTCCAAGCAAAGCCAGCGAATCTACATCTTTAGCTGATATTCCCCAGTATAACCTAGAAAGTCTATACAGTTCTCCACTGCAGAGTCCTGTGGTATCTAACTAACAGCTCTCTGGGGAAAATTTTTTTTAAAACCTTGATATATATTTTTCAGAAGTCTCTGGTGTAAATATTTCCTTCATGGCCTATTTCATGCTACCAAGATGTTGTTATGGAATATAGAGTTGGGAAGAAATGTGCACATTCAGCTTTCATAAACCAGTTAAAGGTGGTCTAGCATCCCACAAAGTAGCTCTTCCCTTCTTCAGATAGGCACCAAAGAGAAATTGGATTAAAACTGCCACATTTTACAGTTCACTCTCTCTGAAGAGGTTTACTATAACCAGTTACAAAGGCAGAGCTCTGTATAGGTCTAGGCTCCTGTGCCACTTATATCATACCGGTGACTCATGCCCCAATCTGCACAGATGTCTAGTTGTGGTATAATTCGGAAGCTCTAAAGTGCAATAATGGTATTTGATCAAATAACAAAAGAGTGGGCCCTGGCCTGTGTTGCTCAGTGGTTAGAGTGCTGGCAGGTGCATCAGGGAGTTGCAGGTCCAGTTCTCAGTCAAGGGAATGTACCTGGGTTGCAGGTTCAATCCTGGTTGGGGCATGTGTGGGAGGCAACCAATCCATGTGTCTCTCCCACATCAATGTTCCTCTCTCTCTCTTTCTCCTTCCCTTCCACTCTCTCGAAAAAGCATTGGGAAAATTAGCCTCTGGTGAAGATTAACAAACAAAAAGACAGAGAGAGAGAGAAAGAAAGAGAAAGAAAGAAAGAAAGAAAGAAAGAAAGAAAGAAAGAAAGAAAGAAAGAAAGAAAGAAAGAAAGAAAGAAAGAAAGAAAGAGAAACAAGAGTGGGGAAAAAGAAAAATTTTCTTTCTTTATGAAGTAATAGCTTCTAACATGAAGAGGAATGTCATTTAAATCTAGGTTTCATTGTTGCACATCTTGGTGGCAGTTTAATTTATATGGCTACTAAAATGACCACTATAGCACATTGCAAATTATATCACTGCATATAAAATGCTCAATAAAAACAAATTTCTATGGATCAAGTCCAAAATCCCACTCATTTGCTTGCAAAAATATTCACCTCATTTCAGCTATTAAACAAATTATGTTTCAGCATTAGGAGAAAGCAAAGGAAATCTGTCTTTACAACTGCTTACAACTTTGCATCAATTCGCATGCTAGATAACACCTTGTTTATAGATTAACTTCCTGAAAAGAATTTGTAGACTTTAGGATGATGTTAAAATTTACATGCATAATAAGAAACAATTATATACCACATGCTGGAGAGAACATAAATATGAAAACAAAAAAAATCACAAATAAGCTTAGCTGAGGTAAGTTCTGGGAAATTCAGTATTGTTCTTTGTTCGAGTCAATTAACTATGGAATTGATTGCTCACCTTAAAGGTAGGAATGATTTATTTTGACACCTTAAATATATCTTTTCCAATCCAATCTTTTAAAAAAACAAAGCAAAAATAAAAACTAAAAACAAAATAGGATCAAGAGATTGGAATTGGTTGGCTCATGCTCCATAGAAAAGTGAAGAAATAATTCCTAGAAGCTAAATACAATTCTTCCTTCTCCTCAATTCTTTGGCTTTAAAAAAGTTTGAATACCAATAAAGTAAAATAAAAGATGCAAATTATTTCCATAGTAAAACATTTATGTAAATAAATCTCCTGATTTTTTACAGAATTCTGTATTTTTCTATAAACTTAAAAGGCCCCTTCTATACCAAGAAAGAGTAATATTTATCTGTATTAGTTGTTTTGTGTTTTCTTTCTTTTAATTTTTTAACCTAGAATTTTGACAATTGTTAATTTTATGTGTCAACTTGATTGGGCCATGGGGTGCCCAGATATTTTGTCAAACATTATTCTGGGTATTTCTGGGAAGATATTTTTATATGAGTTTAACATTGAAATTGACAGATAATAAAGCAGATTGCCCTACCTAATGTGTGTGGGCCTCATGCAATCAGCTGAAGGCCCAAATAGAACAAAAAGGCTGACCCTCCCACCAATAAAAGGGAATTTCTCCCACCTGACTGCTTTGAGACAGGATATCAGTTTTTTCCTGCCTTTGAATTTCAACTAAAACGTTGGCTCTCCTAGTTCTTGAGTTGCTGGTTTTGGACTGGTACTATACCATTGGTTCTCCTGGGTCTCCAGCTTGCTACCTGCAGACCTTGGAACTTGTTAGCTTATATAATTGTGTGAGCTAATTTTTTATAATAAATCTTTCTTATAATAAATCTCTCTTTATGTGTCTATATGTATCTTTCTGTATGTATATATACACCAATATATTGGTAATCTACATACCAATAGGATATTTTATATATATTCCAATATATATATATAGGCTCTGTTTTACTGGAGAACCATCTAATGTAACAATAAGGACATAGTTGTGCTCCCCAACCCCATGAAAATTATGAAAATCCTCTTTTAATTTGACTTAATTTATAGATTTATATTCTATTTC
Organism: Miniopterus schreibersii; assembly: GCF_964146895.1. Lineage (NCBI taxonomy): Eukaryota > Metazoa > Chordata > Mammalia > Chiroptera > Miniopteridae > Miniopterus > Miniopterus schreibersii. The sequence continues at coordinate 15,152,678 of NC_138112.1, read as the reverse complement.
ATTAATGTGTCTACTTATACCTTTAATTTTAATCATGACCACTTTTTATAAATGTTTAATGTTTTAGTAGTCCTGTCTAAATCAGTTCAAAATATATTGTGTTTATGTTACAATAAAAAAGATGGGGGTTGGGCTGAGGTTTGACAAATAGTGTGCTGCTCTACCTGAAATAAACAAAGGCAATGAGACAGTTTTTCAATCTTTTTCTTCCTTTTTTGTTCCTCCCTTCAGTCCTGCCTACCTGCCTTGGACCCTTTCCTTACATGAAATCTGCAGAATTCAAACACAAAATGCAGACATTACAAAGAAATTTGCTCTGGCTGGGTAGGGGGCTGGTAAGACTTCCCCTCACGTCTGCCCTCCTTCAATTAACCCTTGAGATGTTCATTCTCCAGCAAATTCTGTTGGAAAAACACTTTCTTAAACTTATATTTGCAGTCTCAAGGTATGTTTTTAATCTTCATATTTTCACAAATCATGACAACCATTTAAATGGCATTGTTAATATCACAATTTACCTAATGCATTTTCAATGTCCTCCTTAATTCTTCCAAACCAGGGGAAAGGCAAGATGAAAAGAGATTTATAAAAATTGCTCTGTATAATGTTACCTCCTAACTGAGTGGTTTATTTGCTTACTAAATGGTCTTACATTTATAGTCAATCGTCATCAACAGATAACACATAAACTTCAATTTCACATTGCAGAGGAGGTGAATCCGATTTGAATGTTGTTTATCATGAAGAATATGTTACTAAATCCAGTTTATGGGAAGATTATGCCATTTAATTTACTCTGAGAGAGAAGAATAGGCTTTCATGAGAAAGTGCGCTGGCTATTAGAACAGTAATGTAGCTGCTGGTCTGTGCCGTTTCCAGGAAGCATGGGCACATTGCTTTGACAAAAACAAGCCAGATTTTTCCCAGTGCAATCTATTAGAAAGAACACTGGACTGATAATTGGAGCTGGGTTCAAGGCCAGGTTTTTAGAGTAACTAGCTGTGTGACTATAAGGAGATAGTCATGTAACTTCTCAGGGCCTTAGGTGTCTTTGCTATAAAATAAGGGATCAGGTAAAATCTGGGAGCCACAATCTTATAAAACCTTATGATCAAAGGGAGCTTTCATTGTTCCAGTTGTTCTGATATTACAAGAAAAAAATGAAAACGGCTGCAGTAAAGTCATTGTATAGAAAGCAAGAGGTAGTAGAGCTTCCTCCTGGGCCAACTTCAGAGGTAGGGGTGTGTGTGTGTTTGTGTGTGTTGGAGTTGGGTGTGTGTGTGCTAATGTGTGTTGGTGGTACTAGTTAGAAAATCCCCCAGGTGAGACTTCATGGTCTTTAGAGTGAGTGATTAGAGAGAGGGTTAAAGCTAAACTCAGTTTATGGACATGTCATGACATTGTTTACTTTGCAATGAGAATTATATCGTTCCAGTAAACTAAACTTCTTGGGGGCAAGGACTGTGCTTTGACTCTTGGATCCTTCATGAAACCTTTGTTTCCATTTCATCACCCCTAGTTCATCTCACTCAGGCCTGTCTGAGAAGTGGTCTACTTCTCTAAGTCTCTTCATTACTCTCCCATTGATATTGACCAGCTTTATGTCTGTCAGTCAACAATCCTATTTTAATGAGCACCAGGGATGATCATCACTAAAGTTTAATGTGTCTTGCTTTCAAAGAACGTCTGATTTAATTCAAAGAATAATGTAGAATGCCTTTCAGGTACCATGGGCTGGTGGATGTGAGCCTTTGGGTAAAGCCCTTCCAGACATCCTTCAGAATACCATGTGAGCAACTGTGAACTGTATTGATGGACACATCTAGTTGCAGCTACAGCTCCACAATCCACTTCAACTCAATTTGGAGGTGGAGATAGGGAAATGAGACAAACCAGTTGGTTATGTCAAGAACAACCAAGAGACAACTAAGTGATTTCTCACTTTTATACTCATAGTTTAGGCATCACAAGGATAGGCCATTAATCTGTGTTAAATTCATCACTGCTCCTTTGCACCACAATAAAAAAAAAGTAAGCTTCTGTGTGTATGTCTCACCCACTCTTTCTTTCAAAAATGCATTTCTTAGACTTAAAGGAGTAGATAGTGAGTAAGCAGTTGATGGGAACTGAATTCCTAAGATGGTAGATGTAGCCATATATTTTTTTCATGATATTGTATTGACCTTTATTTATTTTTATTAAGTATAATTAAGAAATACAATTGTAAAAGACTTAAAGTGTATAAAGTGATGACTGAATATACATATTATATTGGGAAGGGATTCCCCCATCAAGTACATTAACATCCATCAGCTAGCAATCTCAGCTTCATTATATTTTTATTTTTTTTAAAAGGGGTAGTGATAGATTTTTATTTCTAAAAATTTATTTTTCAATTATAGTTGACAGTCAATATTACATTAGTTTCAGATATACAGCATAGTGGTTAGGCATCTATATAACTTACAAAGTGATCCCCCTAATAAGCTTAGTACCCACCAGTGACACCATACATTCAACTCTATAATCTTCAACATTTCCATCTCTACCGAATAACATTTAAAAAGATGTTTTATTGACTTCAGAGAGAGGGAGAGAGAGAAACATTGATGAGAGAAACATTGATTGGCTGCCTCCTGTACACCCCCTACTGGGAATCGAGCCAAAAACCCAGGCATGTGCCCTGACTATGAATCAACTGGTAACCTCCTGGTGCATGGGACCATGTTCAACCAACTGAGCCACACTGGCAGGGCCAAATAACACATTTCAGTGATGAAAACTAACACTAATAATATAGGCATCATTCTAACCTATGATAGGGGATGATTCTAACTTGATCATAGGCCAGCCTCCTGCTTAGTGAAAAAATCTCTTCTACAACATCCATCTTCTACTTTAAGGGAAATAACATGCTAATGTTGCTATGTGACTACATCTAATTTCAAACACAGCCTTTCAGTACATACAAGTACACAGATGAGGGAAAAAGAGTGTCTGGGGCAACCACTTAGGTGTAGAGGGGGCCTTTCGAGAATTCCTAATCCAGGGGCAGGTGGGATTTGACTGGGCAGCTGGGTTCTGAGGCCAGGACTGAATGAAGCGACAGACAAGAGGCCTGTGGGGACCACAAACAGCCTGGGAAAAAAACCTTTCTGGGAAACTGGAGGCTAAAGCAGTGCTTGGGTGTACATGACTCATTTTTCTTAAGATTCTCTTGCACACACAAAAAAAAAAAAAAAAAAAAAAAGAAGAAAGAAAGAAAAAGTTACATTGGGTAGAATTAGACAAGGAAGACTTCTGCAGTAGAAATCAAGACTATTGCAATAGGGGTGAAATATTAAACTCAACTCCACTGAGACAAAAGGCGAGAATTTTTAAGCACTGGGGGCAGCTAGTGGAAAATTATGGAGGAAATTAAGGAGTGGGTTGCTCAGTGTGATCAGGGCATTTGTGTTTGCTAAATAGTACTGATCTTTACCAAGTTAGGATATGAAGAGCAGGAGGTAGTGGTCCCACCTTCCTTGATGATTACATTTCAAAGGGATGGCTTCCAGGTACTTGAGAAAGACTTTTCTGGGTTGTAAAGCTGACAGGAGGCTGGGAGATTTAAATCTCAAAGGGGCAGAGAAATAATTTATAATGGCAAGTTTTCAAAAGTAAATGCTCTAAACAAAGGTAGGTCAGGGGACTATAATCAGGAAGAAATCTGTGTAAATTTAGTCAAGGTGAGGGGAACATTAAGTCTGTCTTGATCACTGCCAGGGGGATCTGCCTCCTTCCTGCAGGGCCTCTGCCTATCAGGTGGGTCTAGGAGGTGGCATCTTGTGCTTGGCCTCATCAGCTAAGAGGATCAGCTGCCGTGCCCCCTCCAGCAATTGGTGAGAATCTCTTGTTAGGGTCACCCCCACCTTATTCCCTTTGAGAACTAGGATTTTTACACCTCTGCCTTTAACAAGTCCTTGAAAGAGAGAAATTATAAGTGCAACTGCTTAGCGAATTGAATCAGATGTCTTCAGATTTAGCATTTAACGGCTAAAAGCATGGCTAATTTTTTCACTTATGTCTTCTATTCGCAAAATAGGTATCTAAGTGATAAGAGGTTTACATGCACTGTATATGCATACATTTGGGTGATCATAGATGTACTTTAAATCCTCCTATAGGAATCAATACAGCTGATTTAATTTTAATTTCAAGTAATAACAATTTATTTATTTTTAAAAAACTGTCTTTTGAACCCTAGGCAGTTTTTTTCAGTGGTTAGAGGATTGGCCTGAAGTCTGAAGGGTCCTCGGTTCAATTCCAGTCAAGGGCACGTACTTGGGTTGCAGGCTCGATCCCTGGCCTGGGTTGGGGCACATGAGGGAGGCAACCAATAGATGTGTCTCTCTCTCATGGATGTTTCTCTCTTTCTCTCTCACTCCCTTCCACTCTCGGAAAAGCAATGGAAAAAATATCCTTGGGTAAGCATTAAAACAAACAAACAAACAAAAACAAAAGAACAAAAATGCCTGTCCATTGCATGTAAAAATGCTGTTCCTCGCTACAGACTATTTCACTGTTGGATAAATATAGTTGTGATAAAATTTTACCCTAGTCTAAATTAAAATATTCATTCTTATCATTTTTATGCACAGGACTTACGTTTGCCTTCTGAAATAATTTTGTTATTTCTATGAACTAATCCTGTTGCATGGACTGGCTCTGGAACATGAGGCAAAAATACCCATAAGGGCAGGCATAGGTCTGGAACAAGTCTTATTTACCCTAAGGGGAAACTGAGGCAGGTATTACATATGAATAGGACCCAAACTGGTAAAGCTTATTAGAAAGCCTGCTTTGTTAGTGGATGGTATCTGCCTTCTTTCTTCCTTTTTTGTAATTAAAATTTTTCAATTCCAGTTTACATTCATTATTTTATATTGGCTTCAGGTATATCTGACATATTTCTTTATTGAAATGCTTTCAGCTCCCCAGGCCTGTCTTCAAGCATGCAGAATCTTGGGTCCAGAGCAGCAGCGCTAACTCCATGCATAGGTGAAATAAAGGATCTCCATGGCAGGTCAGGATTAGATCAGGAATGAGTGGGTAAACCAACTGCAATTCAGGGCCTCAAAAATGACTGTTGAGCAAAGCTAGGGAGAAAGGTCTAATAAGTGGAATTTCATTTCTTAAGAATTTCAAGATAGAATATTTCCAAAGGATGAAAGATACAGGATGTGGTCATGGTACTAGGTTCTTAAGTGAGGAGGGTAATAATAATAATAATAATAAATAAATTAGTGAACTGTGAGCCTAGGGTTCCTCTGGTAGCATCATTCCTTTACTCATCTCAGTGGAGTACAATACAAATTTGATGAGTTTCTACTGTGAAAATAATTGTGGTGTGCCCTCAAAGATAGGAAGGTGAGTAAGGCAGTGTTCCATCCCATGAAGAGCTCAGTGTAGTCCAGTAGTTCCCAAACCTGTCTATGGATCAGAATTACCTGGAAAACCCCTTTTAAATTTTCATTCCAGGAGATTATTTTCAGGATGCTTTGGGTAGATTCCCCATTTTTTAGTTTTAACGGCTTCTTTATGGTAGCTCTTTCCATAGTGGTTGAACCAGTCTACATTCCCACCAGCAGTGAATGAGGGTTCCCTTTTCTTGCAACATCTCCAACACTTGTTATTGAAATGCTGTGATTGCCCAAGCCTCATTTCTTTGTTCTTAGTGGCTCTCGGTAGTGGAGGGTGTGCCCAGATCCATCCCTGTTCCCAAGGGGTGGATTGCACTCAGCACCTTCCGAGAGGAAGGCTGGTTGGAAGCTGGGCGCTCAGACAGCAGCTGGGAAAGTATGTAGTTGAGCCCCTTTTAAGGAGAAACATGGAGGGGGGTGATTTGCCTGCTCAGTATGCACTGGGCTCAGGTGGAGGGTGGCTTGCTCCTGAGCGTGTTGAGAACTGCTTGTTTGCTCCGTAGGACTCATGAATGGAAGCCCTATTGGCTCTCAGATCCAGGACACCTGGCTACTCATCCCATGGCTATCAGCCACAAAAGCTGGGGCACAGACATGCGTAGGGGCTCATTCCAGGTGACTTAGTGTGGGCTAGAGGTGTAAGATAGGGGAGGTGTCAGCCAGCTTTCCCTGTCCCTGGGGAGGAGCAAAGCTAACCCCTAGATATGTGCTAAACTAGAAGCCTGACCCTCAAGGAGCACCTTTTAAAGTATGCAGATGGATACCTTTCAGGGAAAGACTGGGAGATGGGTATTTTTGCCTGTTTCATCTGTGCTGAGTTCTGGGGGGTAGCCATGGCTATTGCTGGAGCATCTGTTAACAACTGCTTTTTTGTTTTCTATAGTCTTGTGGATCTTGTGGACACAAACTTTGTTGACTTTCAGAGCTAGGTATGTTGAGGTCCCATTCTTTGGGTGGGATTCTTAAAAGTTGGGGCACTAATTGTGATGTCCAAGCCCTTCACTGCTCAGGAGAAGTTGGGGGTTGGTAGTCTCCTCCTGATGGTGTGGTGCCAGGGGAGGGTTTTATGATGAGAGTGTATCTCTATCTTTCCTATTGGTTTTGATATGGGCATTTTCTCATTTTCAGAGGTAATTACTCTGTATGTAGCTATAAATTTGGTGTATTCATGGGAGAAGCAGAGTTCAGAAACCTTCTGTGTTGCCATCTTGGTCGACCCTCCTCTACAATTTTTGAATCAGTTAGAAATTCAAGGATAAAAGAGAAACTGGTGGCTGTGGACTACGGCAGTTCTGACTCCCTTTAAAAGGTTCCTGGAGGATGACAGCTTGGAGATTGTCTAATCTATGCTTTTCCTTTCACAGGTGCTGAGTCTGAGTCTCATAGCAGGGAGTTGCCCAAAGATTTCTTCCTCTCTGAGAGTCTCTGCTCCCTTCAATCCTCTTGCAGACTCCTGCCTTTCTCCTCTGCTTCCACAGCACCTTTTACTTAGAGTTGCTGGATCATGCATCCCTCTATTGTTTTCCAATTACAGTTGACACAAATATTATATTAGTTTCAGGTGTACAACATAATGATCAGACATTTATATAACTTAGGATGTGATCGCCCCAATAACCCTAGTACCCATCTGACATCATACATAGTTATTACAATATTACTGACTATATTCCCTATGCTGTACTTTACATCCTGGCGACTAATTTTATAAGTGGCAATTTGTACTTCTTAATCCCTTCACCTTTATCACTCATTTCCCAAACCTTCCTCCCATCTGGAAACCACCAGTTTTTTCTCTGTATCTGAGTTTGTTTTAACTGTACATTTATGTATCTGTGTCATTTACCCAGATGTAGGCTCTTTGATGAAAGAAAGCTACATCTGAAGTTGTGTGTTTGCCACAACATATGAATCCCAATATTTCTATAGGCAAGAAAGGGCATCTTATGGTTATTTAGGAAGTCTTCAGAATGCCTAAAACAATGCTGTCTTAATCTGGGGAGTTGTTTGGAAAAGTGGCTTAGGCAATTGCCTAGGAAGGGAGTGGCACACAACACTTCATGAGGCAGATGACTCCAGAGGAAGGCATCCCTTACTTTCTATCCTCTGTTCTTCTGCTTTTCCTCAACCTGCAGGTTTCCCCCCTCCCCACCCCAAGGAAGTATTCAGGTAATGGTAATGTGAGTAATACCCTGTAATTGAATAGACATTTTTCATAAAGAAAGAGACAAAAAACCTACAATGCTTATTGAGAACTGGATGAAATAAGCCATCTCATTATGTATACTGCTTTACAATTTTAATACCTCAGAGTAAGCCAGGCTCTTTGTTGAAATATAATAAAAATTGCAAATAAGCAGCAGCACAGAAAATCCAACAAGGTCAGGGACACTGGCTCTGCCAGAAAAAAAAAAAAAAATCCAAGTTTCTCAGGTTATTAATCTCAATGACAACCACAGTCTCCTTTGAAAATCTTTATACAAGTAAAACCTTATGTATGGCAATCTTTATATTTATGTAAGATTGCCATACATAAGGTTTTACTTGTATAAGGATTTTACTTGTATAAGGAGTCTCTGTAGATCCATTCTCATGGTAATGTCATTAAAATGACAAAATTAGTATGACGATTATATTTGGTACACATAAAATTAGCATTAGTAGTAATAATAGTTAGCCTTTATTTAGAGTTTACCATGTGTCAGGTACTTTAAACACTTATGTCCTAATTCATTTAATCCTTGCAATCATTATATATGTACTGGTTTATGCTCTATTTCACAGATCTGAAAATAGAGGTAGAAAAAGGTAAAGCAACTTGCCAAGGCACAAAACTTATATGTAGTAAAGTTAGGATTTGATTTTAGACCAGCACTATCCAATACAAATACAATGTTCACCATCTATGACATTTTAAATTTTACACTAAGTATATTAAAGTAAATAAAACAGGTGGTCTTAATTATTATAGTTTATTTAAGTTGGTAAGTAAAACATCATTTCAATGTGTAGGCAATATAAAAATGATTAATTTACTTTTTTGGTAACATCTTTTAAATCTGGTATGTATTTTACACTTATAGGACATCTCAATTTAGACATTAAATTTTCATCTGAAATATTTAATCTGTTTTAGATTTTATAAAACTTATAACTGAAGATGTAAGTTCACATACCCACATTGTTCCAAGCATCCTTGAATGTTTCTAATGCTTGAATTGAATATTTTTGAAAATTTATATGCAATTAAAATGAAATAAAATTTAGAAACTTAGTTTCTCAGTCATACCAGCCAATAGTCCTGTGTGGACAGTGCTCCCATGCTAGCATAGATCTAGAGAATTATCCTCAAGAAGCATTGTTCTTGTCTAATAAAGAGTTAATAAAGAGTTGGTGACTTAATATTGAACCACCATGCTGTGCTGTCTCACATAAGGTGATAGAAGGCATCATTTAACTGCATTTTATAGTTATTGAACGGCTATTTATGATGACCATGCTAATATGACCTAACATTAGTGATTAAAAGTGCAGGTTCTAATGTTAGACTGGTTGGATTCGAGTCTTGGCTATATTAGTTTTTAGCTATGTAGTTCTAGCAAGGTAAAGCAAAAGAAGCCCTGCACCTTGATAACCAAAAGGAATAGTCAAGTAGGCCACCCAGAAGAAGGTCTGATCAAGGAGACTATTTTTCCATAGGCATAAATAAAACCAAGTAGCAACTAGTATTTTAAAGCATCATCATCTTTTTCTTAAATATCTATAATTTGGCACCCTATAAATGTTTATTAGTGGGCCTTAAAGAAACATGCCTAGCATTTCCAAGTCCGTTGCTATCATTGGTACACATATTGAACTGAAAAACAGGCAGTTGTGTTCCTTGCTTAGCTATGCTGTTGGGACACAAAACTTATGAAACTTCTCAGAGTGTTTAAACCACTTCTTCTTTCCTGCCTCTTGGTCATTGTATGTACAGGGTGAGTATATAAATAACAACTCTTAATCCCAGTTCTGGCCACAGCCCTTATTGACCCCAGCCTTAAGCACTGCCCATGTTCCAGGGAGAGCCACCACATCCTATCAGGGTTGCTTAATTTCCCCTAAAAATCCACAGCCAGGTGAACGGACTAGCAGAGCTCAGATGTGCATGAACCATTGTAGGATGAACGTATTGGAGCTTGCTCATTGGCATATAGACCATCCTAACATGGCTGTGACTAGAAATACCTCTAGTTTCTCCTGCAGGAAACAAGCATCCTGAGCTCAGTGGACTCAGGCTCTTCTTTAACTCTCCTAACATTTGAAGATGGACTCTCTGGATTGATTGTCTGGAACTTGTTTTGGCGAGAGAGAGAGAGAGAGAGAGAGAGAGAGAGGAAGAGAGAGATTCTGTCCCCATAGAATAACAAACAGATCATTTTGGTACCAACCTAGAGGTTGAGGTACAGTAACCCTTTACTCAAAGGAACATGGGGTATGGGGGGGGCATGGATGTGGTGTATGGAAGATGTGGTGTGTTATTAAGGAAAGATTAAGGAAAGATTAGTCTATATTACTATATTATTTCTTGTTATATGAAATAATCTTAAAAGTAATTAGAAAAGGTATTTCTGGCTAGTTTCCAAGCCAGTGGAAAGAATGTAAAGTAGCTGAGTGTTAGCCCTTGACCCCTCCGTACCTTTGATAACACCTCAATCCATGCCAGGTAACTCTTGGACTTGATCAGTATGCCATGGCGGGCTCACCCCACACTGGCTCTGGTTTCCTGGGGCCAGATGATGCCACCCGGAAGCTCAGAGGAGTCAGCTCCCCATGTGGAGAATCTTGATCAGCGAGAAACAGGAGATGAGCCAAGCCTGGGCAGATGAACTCTTTTTGTTTTTCCCGCATCCCCACTTCCCTGGGCTTGGGGCTTCCAAATAAAGTGTTAGCACCTTACTCCTCTCTCAGGACCAGAGCTCAGCCCTGAGGTAATGTTCTGATCCTGGGCTTTTACCAAGTAGAGGTAGAACTTGGAGTCTTCTCTTTTATGCTCTGTGCCATTCCAAAGGCTCCCATTTTCTTCACAAACTCTTGGTCTTAGATTACATAAAAGGGCGGTGATGGGCAGGCCCTATGCCGGTTTCTGGAAACTTGCACTGGCTAGACGGGGGAACGGGCGAACAAGCTGAGTTTTCTATTTATTCATTCCATTTAGTCCAATGTAGTCTGGCTATAGTGACATTAAGGACAGGAAATACCCATATCCAGGGGCAGAAAATACAAAGTATGCCATGTCCCTGAACAACCTCACACACCACACTTCAGAACTGCCAGGCCCAGGTCTCTCTGCAGAAGTTGGTGAGCATGCCCTTTGTTTCAAAGCCATGTTTATACACAGTTATGCCTGCTTCCCTAGGGGTCTCACGGCAGCCTGCAATTGTCTTAACCACTAAGTTGCATAAATATAGAGAATGGCTGGAAGTTCCTCCATCCTTGTCAGGAAACTGGTTTCGGTAGGATCAGTGGTGATCTATGTGGGGTGACCGTGAAGACACCAAAGGGACCTTGAGAATATTCTCCTCATGGATCTGTTTCAAAAAATAACAAGAACTGACATTTGTCCAGCACTTACCATGGGTCAGATACTATGCTAACCTCCTTACATGTGTTACCGAATGTTTTATTCGCAGTAATACTGCGAGACAGGCTCTGGTATTGTTCTATTTTGTAGATGAGGAATCACAGGCATCGTGAGCTTAGGGAACTTTCCCACCTAAGGATGCTCAGCTGGCACAACTGATGTAGCCAGGATCCAAACCCCAGGCTTCTGAGGGCGGGAGGCGTGTTTAACCACCAGTCTGAGCTGTGTCCCCTAGACTACATTGCCGTGAACGTCCTGCTTCCCAAACTGGCCAGACGCTTGGCGTTTCCTTGCTTCTGAACTGGCTTTCCTTTTCTTTAAAGCACTTTGCCTTTGAAGATCCAGCACAGGAAACACTTCCTCTGGGCAGGCTGATGACTTGCTGTGTGTCTGGCCTTTGTGCCTTTGAACACGGTCCCTGCACTTTCCACAAGTACCATCAACCAGCCCCAGAACTTCCCCAAGTATCGCCAGCCCAAGACTATGAACATAGAACGATTCATAGCAGGTTTGGGGCCATGAAGGGATACCTGTGTTCGTAGAGATGGCAGGCATTAAAGTACAGCAAAATTTAAATTGAATATTAACCACACTTGTCCTCAAAAGTGTCTTGGCCGTTCCTGAACCTGTGGATCCTCCGCACAGAGCCCAGACAACACTCTGGTTCTCCTCTCCTGCACCCCCCAGGAAAGGCGGTAGTCCCACCTGACCCAGGGGTACACAGTCCGAGGCCCCCAGGAGATGCCTGAAACCATGAATAGCACAAACCCAAACGTACAATGTTTTTTCCTATACATACCTATGGTGAAGTTTAATTTATAAATTAGGCACAGTGAGAGATTAACAACAATAACTAATAATAAACAGAAAAATCCGCAGGTACTGTAATGAAAGTTATGTGAATGCGCCCTCTCTGTCTCCCTCAAGGCATCTCACTAGGCGCTGGGCCCTGGGAGGCCCCCCCCCCCCCGCCTCCCCTGTGATTTGGAATGCCCCCTGGCCTTCCCGGCTCTCAGAGCTGCTCCAAGGATTCAGCCTTCGGATAAAAATGTGGCGGTGGGACTATCTGGACTGGGTATGTGAGGTCCCCGGGGTATGTGACTGAACCCAGTTAGGACAGCCACATAAACTTTTATGATTTGGCAGGCAGGTGCAAAAAACTACTTGTCTTGCGGCTGCTCATGACAAGCCTCATAAGTTCTCTTGCTTATGAAACCTGTTACTTACCGCCCTCAAAACATCTTATTACGCTGTGCTCACCCTTTCTTCGTGTGATGATGTGAGATGACACAATGTCTGCATAATGCGATGAAGTGAGGCGACTGACATAGGCATCGTGACCTGGCATTAACCCCCTGTTGACTGACAATACGTCAAAGGAAGATCACCTGCTGCCGGTGGTCCTGGATCATCAAGACTCAAGGCGGGAGGCTATGGATGGCTGAACTGTCGGGAGCGGCAGATGTGGATGGTCGGGGAAATTTAATATTTTCAGACCATGGTGACTGTGGGTATCTGAAACCGTAGAAAGTGAAACTGCAGATAAGCGGGGGACTACAGAACTGTTTCTTTCCTCCACGTGAGGACATCAGGCAGAAACTCAAAATTTGCCCTTCACTATACAAAGCAATGCATCAGTTCTTGTGTCTAACTCCCAGCCCGTTTAGGACTATTTTTCTTCCCCACAATCACCCATCCACATACAGTGTTTTCCTAAAGACAGTTTGCTTTTCTCTCACAAAGAAATCTGTCTTGGTTTCTTAACTAACTTTTATTTTTCTCTCCACACCACATGAGTGGATGGAAGTGTGCATGAATGATTGAATGTGTAATGACAGAGATTTTTATTTATTGTAAATTCTCCATGAGCCTTTCTTGTAGACAGTGAGTCAGAATGAGAGAGCCAGTCTGTCCAGGCTGCTTTGCGGGCTTCTGTGTGTGAGGGGGGAACAGGGATCGGGGCCTGGGGCTTCCAGAGAGGACCGACATGGCTGGTTACTGACCCTCTTTCTGGTGATCCCATTCTTTCTTTCTTTCATTTGTTTTGGAAAGAAAAAATATATTTGTATTTTATTTTTAAATAACTAATTATATGCTAATGGATGAGTGTGCTTGTTGGACACTGGATACCTTCTCAGAGCTCAGAATCGGATTCCATGTTACCACCCTTATTTTCTGTCCTGCCTGTCACCACCCTCGTTTCCTGTCCTACATTGATTTTCAAGAAGTAATTGTCTTTTGTCATAGCAACTGCCCTAAACCCAACTTTGCAAAGGTATGACATCATCTAAGGAAACGTAGCACAATTTAATGCTGCAAGTGTGAGTTACCTGGCTATAGCAATTCATGAGGTTTCTGATAGAGCCTGCTGCTTCCCTGAGCCACTCTATCAGTCCTGGTTTGGAGGCTGACACTGCAACGGGCACAGGGAAGAGTGGGTAAGGTCCTAAACACAAGCACTGCGTGCTTAGTTCCTGCTGCGGGGAGAGGCAAGGATGTTACAGGGCTCAAACTCAGATGGTCGGGATCTGTCTATGGCTGGATCTATCTAAGGGCAGCTCTTGCACAGGTTTGGGAGGCGAGGAGGGGAATCGTGGGCTTCATTCACTGACCTGTTCTCCCTTTTCCATCAATGGAGACTGAGCGCTCGCCATAACTGCTTCTGTATTTACCCACTGTCCTTTGCATTAATGTCCCATTTATTAAATTATTCCCATCAACATGCAAACATACTACAATATTTCTCATCCTAAAATGATCTCCTCTGTTGAAACTGCTTAATTCACCTTTCCTTTTAATGCTCCCTTTATTTGCGTTTGTCTTTTTTAATTCCTAAACTTATCAAAAATGTCTTCACCTTTCCCTGAATGACCGCCACATTGTCAATCCAATGTGAATTATGTCTTTTTTGAAACTCTCAGCGGCGTTTGGCCCAGCTGACTACTTCCCCCTCGACATGCTTTACTAGGTTAGAGTCTAGGTTATGACAACCTCCTGATCCAACTCTTACTTCACCAGCCGCTCCTCCTGGATCTAGACTCACTCAATCTGTTCCCATGATTGGGTCAATAAATCTCCAAAGGATCTATAAAAATAAAAAATAATTTAAAGAACCAGATTTCTTACATACCTTGCTCATTTCTCCAAATTAAATATAACTTCTAGGCAGGAAGAAAGCTCATGTTAACTTGTCCCTCTGTACCCCAGTCCCTCGCACTATGCTCAGCACACTATAGGTATTTGAGAAATATTGTTGAGTAAATGAATGTATGGAACTCCCAAATAATTTTATTCTGTCCTTGACCCAAAAAACCTGGAGTTCTTCACCGAAAGTCCCTTGGAATCTTTTGTACTCTGTCTTTGCTGGTCTGAAGATGACAATCTTTTTTTTTTTTTTTTAATTTTTGAAAATTGATTTCAGAGAGAGGAGTGGAGAGGGAGAGATAGAAACAACAAGGATGAGAGAGTCATTGATCAGCTGCCTCCTGCAGGCCCCCTGCTGGGGATCGAGCCCACAACCCGGGCATGTGCCCTGACCAGGAACCAAACTGTGACCAGGTTAATAGGTCGATGCTAAACTACTGAGCAGCACCAGCCTGGCTGAAGATGATAATCTTAAGTCCCTTTTGCCTCTCCAGTGACTGCTACTTGATTGCAGTTTAAAGTTCTGGGCCAGAAGCTGCTTCTAAGCAACCCCAGTGATCACATTTGATGTTAGGTTAACGCACTGTGGTGCTGCGACTTGTGGTCGTAGCGGCAGGGGCTTCTCTGCCACAGCCTGCCTTCTGACTATGAATAGGGGTCTGCACTTTTATTAACTACTAGCAGAGCTATGCTTAACCATGAGAGGAAAGAAACACACCAATTATTCTCTGTGCAGTTTTAAGCACATATGAATAGAAACAGCTCTGTGGCATAAGCGACTTAAATCCCTGAATTGGTCTCTGTGCACGACGTTTGAAAGAAAGTCATAGCTGTGTATTCATTAGAGGGACTATAAAATAGCAGGGAGCTAAATTTGTGACCAACAAGCTTTGTTATCAGTGATGCAGAGTTTATTATCTGCTAGTTCATAGCTGGCTTCATTAATTTGGAAGCTTTTTGCAGAAAAAGAAATGGGTTCCATTTCTAAAACTTGCAATTATGAGTTCTGTCAACGGTTTTAGCCACATTGATTTACACCTGTCACTCAGTGGGACAATTTGCAATTCGGACAGATTGCATGGCTTAAAGTAGAATGCTTCTCTACAGCCCAGTTTTTCTCCACTCCTCAAAATGGGACAACCATGGACTTACCCATCTGCTTTATGTTAAATGAATCCCAGATGAGAAGATGAGAGTTGTGTGGGGTTTTTGGTAAGATAGACATAATCTATTACAACTAATTTTATGGCCCCTATTGGGTTGAAGTCATCTGGAATAAAGCTTTTGGGGACAGGGAACGGGAATGAATAAGAAAATTTGTAGGAATTATCAATACGTTTGAAGAGGTCTCAGTGAGCCAGACAGTCGGTTCCTTGTGGCATTCTGGGAGTGACTTTCAGGAAGGGGCATTTGTGCACTGATGACATAGGTCTGGGGTGGACACAGAGCCTTCCACCTCTAGATCCCTCCCTCTGGGTTGGTATGTTTTACGATGGCCTCATCACCATAGAACCCAGATCTGTCATAGAAACTCTTGTGCCATCTGAGGCAACCCGAGGACAGAGATTGTGTCTTCAACCCTTTCTGTTTCACTAACCAACCTTGACATGTACTAGACATTTCAACAAAAGTTGCGGCTGATGACATGTGTTTAGGTTCTCAATTTCTTTAAAAGAGCATTTTAGTATCTTTTGAATGGCCACAGGCAGAGTCTCTCATTGAATACTTTTGTTTAGTTTTATTTCCCTATTTATTTTCCTCCAAAGGAAGAGAGTATTGGCATTTACTTGGAGCAAAGATTAGGTCCTGGGCATTGTGGCTGCAGGACACTGCCTCTGTCAAATAGCTCTCTGATGTCAGCCTCCTGCTTCTAGACTCATCTGAAATGACAAACTCTCCAAATTACTTGAAAATAGCCACAATTTCTTTCGCAGACATTTATAGGCAATTGTACCCTCTCTATGAAAAGGACATATTGATAAATGAACTTCAATGCTTGGTTTTATTGTTTACTTCAAGGTAAATGACTCAGTTTGGAAATTATAATGGTGCCAATATAGTATAGTTAAACTGTGAGTCTTACTCTGAGCAGGTTTACGTAGGTTAGAAATTATGCCTTTAAAAGTATTATTATTGAAGAGAAAGATGAGCATAGAAAGCTGCCTTTAAAAAAAAGTAATAATGGAGAGAACATTGGATTTGGAGTCAAAGAACCTATATTCTTGGTTTGCGACCCTGAAAACTAAAGCTCTTTTTGAGTTTGAGTTTTCAGTGTACAGGATTGGTGTGAAATTATATTTAAGAAGTAGAGAAACATACTCTGTTCACTGATAAGTTCTATAACAGTACAGAGTCATATAAAGACTATTTTAATGGATTTAAATATATGTTTTTAACTCAAGGTCTCAGAAACTTCAGGCAAGTAAGATTGACTCCATATAATTTAAAAAAAATACATTTTTATTGGGGTACCATTGACATACAGCAAACCATACATATGTAAAGTATACAACTTGCTAAATTTTGACATATTAAATCATCACTAAATACCCATTACTTCAGAAAGCTTCCCCTGTCCCTGTGTAACCTCTTTTTCATGCTCTTAGATTTGGAAGGACTACGTTCTGTGCTATTCCCCATGTCTTGATTTTCTAAAGTATGTTATTTTATCATGTCTTATTTAATTTGCCACAAATCAAATTATGACACTTTCATCCACAATGTCATAATAATTCATCTCTGTCTGACACAGCAGTTCTGGAAAATGGGTTTCATTTTTCTTTTCAGTGTTAATAAGGATCCTAATTGTAATGATGCAGGTGACTTTTCTCAAAGGGCATTTGATAGAAAAAGAGATAATGCTGAGAATGTGAAGGCATAATTGACAGAGACCTTGTAGGGTCCTGTCTAAAACATCCACAGAGACATTTGGTCCATAGTTAAATCCTGCTTTTCTGTAAGATTTGAACTCCAACCCATCTGCCTAACACCATGTGCCATGACGAGCTAGGCTACCGAGGCAAGAAGGGGTTTTATTGGCAATACAGCCACAACACCATTATTGGATTAGTGAAACATGACAGTATTTTTTATGTATTAATCCTGTAAACTGAAAGTATAAGTTATGGGCTATTTGAACCCAGGGACGTCTTCTAAGTGTGGATGTTTTGAACAGGCTCACGTATGCTCACGGACGTTTGAAACAGGACCGAATTTCAAGGACCATTTGGCATTCCAGCAATGATTTCATGCATGTTATTTTGATGATGCAGATGATTATCTCACTGTAATAAGTGTCTCGGCATTGGCAAACACGTGTAAGATCCTATTCTAAATGACTTACATTAATTTATCAAATATTTATTGGCACTTCCTGTGTCTCAGGTAATTTCCCAGTCATGGGCTCACAGAAGATAAGCACCCGGTTGCTTACATTCCAGGCTTAGGTTCAGAGGCCAACAAGGCCTCAGCCTTTGCCCTTGCTCCCTGTAAGAGCACAAGGGATTCCCCGTGAGAAAGCTTCAGGGAAGTGACCTGACGGCTTAAAGGAAATTGGGAGTCTTTATGCTTTAGCCTGGATTCATTTTCCCCCATCATCCCATTCCCCTTATAGCCAACATATTATTTATTCCAAACAGAAATTTAATTAGTTCCAATCATAAACTGGAGGCAATTTTCCTATCCAAGCTGGGTCAGCCTGTATGAATGAATGAATATGTGAATGAATAAATGAATGAATGAATGTATATGATTAAAAATCTAAAGCTAAAGCTCACCAGAATAGCCTGTGTAAGTGTGACTTTCTGAAGCTGCTGCTTCTGAAAGTTTCTGGGGCCATGGGAGATAGAACCGCGTGAGCACTCAGCCTAACTTTAGGGGAGGAGACAATGATCACTTATGGTTAAAAGGGGTGGTTTTACTATAAAAAGGGATCCTAATGGCCAGACCCACACACTGGCCAGTTTTAGCCTCATTCCACAGCTCCAAGGTCAGGCTGTCCCAGAGCTTAGGTTGCTGGAGAGCATTTGTGACTCAGGTATTCTGACACCCAAACAGTTAAACAACATCAGCCTTGCAGCCCCCAAACAAAACACTTTTTAGTTGTAAGTTGAGAGCTCTTGAGACTGGCTGCTACAGATTGATTACAAGACTGGAAGTAACCAGAGAAGAAGAGTGTTCGAGTCTAGACTATGATCTTTACTCAGCCTCTATTTAGGGAGGTCCCTTCCCTTCCCTTCCCTTCCCTTCCCTTCCCTTCCCTTCCCTTCCCTTCCCTTCCCTTCCCTTCCCTTCCCTTCCCTTCCCTTCCCTTCCCTTCCCTTCCCTTCCCTTCCCTTCCCTTCCCTTCCCTTCCCTTCCCTTCCCTTCCCTTCCCTTCCCTTCCCTTCCCTTCCTTTCCTTTCCCCCATCCATTGCTAAGCAGACAGTTTTCAGAGGGATTCAGATATTCATTCAGCAATAATAACAGGCAAATGATTACTGACCACCTAATATGCGTTGGGACCTGAAGATACAGTAATAAGAAAAGACAGACATGACCTCAGTTCTCACGGAACTTTCTAGACTGAGGAGACATATGTGAAACCACAAATGTAGGTTACGGATTGTATCAGTGCTCTAAAAGAAAGGCAGAAGTCTTCTGAAAGCAAATAACAAAGGAATCCAACCTCAACCAGGATTAAAGGAGGCTCCCATGAGGAAGTGACAATGTGAGCTGATATATAAAGAATGAATAATAACAGTAATAGCTGTCAGATGTCATTCCAAGTGCTACACAGGTATTTTCATCTCATTCTCACAACCACCCCTTGAGGGGGTAAAAGGAATAACATTTATAGATATGGAAACAGGCCTAGCAAATTTAAGTAAATTGGCCAAGGTACTCAGCCAATAACTGGGGGAGCAGGACTAAAACAGGCACTCTGACTTAAGAATATAATATTTTAACTCCTAAGAATTAGCTATATGGAAGTTATGGGGGAATTAAAAAAAGGATTTTAGACAGATCCCTTTAGCATGTGTAAAGGCCCTGTGGTGGGAGGCAGCTTGGTATGTTAAGAACCAGAAAGAGGCCAGTGTAGCTGGTGTGCTGGAGAAATGGAGCACGATGAAGCTAGAGCCGCAGAGCGGGCTCCAGATCTCCAGGACCTGGAGTCCCGATTAGGGAGTTCCACATTCTGCACCTTGCATGCTATGTGTCTCAGTACAACTGCAGTTAGAAAAAGAAATTGCAGTAATAATGGAAAATGGAAATTACCTTTTTATCTCTGTTAAATCATGGCTGAAAGTAGCTGGATAGTATTTGTAATTTGTATATCACGATATCAGAAAACAGACATATTAATGTGAGAAATAGACAAAGAAAACTTGAATCAAAACAGAGCCAGTACGGCAAAGGCATTCTGGAACGATACCAGGCTGAGGACATTGCCAAGACATTCCTGGCTAAGGCTTCCCTCAGTGCCCACATGAGGGGAAACTAGTGGCTAAATAAGGTCTAGATGTTGGTGGTAATTATCTACCCGAGCAGTGTCGGTCTGAAGCAGAAGGAGTCAATCAGCATGACTGTCACACCCCTCCACCCCCTGTGCTCCCACTGGGCATCCTGCCAGCAGTGCCCCTCATGCCCTCAAGTGTGTCCTGTTGAGGCTGAGCATCTGAGTGCTACAGCAAAGCGCTTTAATGACTCTCCTCCTTAGCTCACGGAAAAAGACTGTCGTGCATCTCCATAGAAAAGGCTCACCTTACATCTGAGATTTTTCCTCCCACCCCCTCTCCCCCCATCACTCACAGGCTATTTACGTGGGATGCAATCTTTTGGATCTCAGCTCAGCAGTCAGGGTCGATCAGCTTTCACTGGCTTGCTCTGAAGGGACAGCAAGGTCAGATGTTATTGCTATGCCACAGGCCCAGCACCAGGGGGTGATCGAAGCACATCACTCTAGCGACCACTTCCAAGCTGAGCTCTAGCAGGAGGCACCGAGGCGCTGGGCTCACAGATTCTGGTCAATAGAACACGGCGTGTCAAGAGCCTTCGCCTCGGCTCCGCACTGTACAGGTGTCCAAGTGCTCAGTACAATTACCATAACCTCGGTGGAATAGCCAAGAGGGAGAAAAAAAGGGCATCTCATAACTGTAAACAATTGCGTAGCAAATGGAAGGCAAGGAATAGTCCTGCCTGATGCCACACAGTGTCCTGCAATTTACAGGTGCCACTGGAACCCGATGTCCCTTTTCTGGCAGCACACAGACTCGCACAGTGACTCATGTGTCCTCTAATGTACTAATCCCTATGGCAACTCAAGTGCCAAGAATTCTCCAGGCCAACAGTATTTGTGACTATTGTGACTTTCCAGTCCTTGAAAATGCTCCCATGGCAAGAAACCTCTTGAAAGAAATGTGAAAGGAGGAAATTCGGTGCAAGGCTCCAAAAGCGGCTCTGTGGCTGCACGGAGCATTGTTTGTGATTGCCTTTTAATGTTGGAGATGCGCGTGATTGCTCCTTCGGGCACGCATTTTTCCATTAGCAAACACCAGTCTCCACTTTCTACTCTGAGAGTCTGAAAAAAATGTGGTTAGCTAATTTTCTGTTTTTCCTTTGACTGCCAAGCACCAAGAATATCCTATCTTCTTGGATCATATAGGAGTGTTTAAGGCAAGGACATATGGCTAAACCTCTTTAGTGAACACTCTTGAAAGTTTTCTTCTTACACCAGGTTATTGAAGCCCTTAAATGAAATATACAGACATACGTGTCCAAAAGCCCTCAGCAAGGGGGCTGCTTGGATGAAAATGGACCACATATTTCTTATTTTCTTCTTTCTTAAAGTACATTTTTTTATTCAGTTTGACAGATACTGAAATGTGCACAAATCCTAAGTGTGTATCTCAGTGCAGTTTCATAGAGGGAGCACATCCATATAGCCATCACCCATATCAACAAACAGACTAGCAACCCAGCAGCCCTCTTATGCTGCAGGGTAACTTTCTCAATAAAATAAGCATTCCCTTCTTATTTATGTGCACATGTTGCATTCTACAGCCTCTCTCATACTGTGGCTGGAATGAATTTCCTTGGCAACATGTTCTTTCTAGACTGGTGGTCTCAAAGTGTGGTCCTGTGATCAGCAGCATCAGCATTCTAGGGACTCTATCAGAAACACAAATTCTCGGCCTCACTAACCTACTGAATCAGAAATTCTGGGGGCAAGCTCTACCATCCATGTGATTCAGACACATGTTAAATTTTAGAATCTTTTTTTTTTTAGCTCAACATCTATTTTTTAGCCTCAAAATTGTGTTATAACAGTGTTCTATATACACTGGGGTGTACAATGTTAACATTAGAATGGTGGTGCTAAGGTCTAATTGTTTATCTTTTCCCCTCTTAACTTTTTGGTAACTTACATATTTGTCAGTTTTAATTTGCATATCAATTTTTACAATTTTATAATTTACTCACCATTTTTAATATATTATTCAATGGGTTTTGAGAAATGTTTACAGGTACTTTTTTCTTTACTCATTTTCACTGCAGTCTCCCCAACATTGTTGGTCTCCTTACATCTCTCCTACTAACCTGTGAGTAGAGTTCTCGAGGACAAAACTATGTTTCATTCATCATCATGTTCCTATCCCTGGACCAGACACAAATAAGAGACTTCACAAATATTTGCTGAAGAAATAAGTGAATCAAGCTGGGTAAATGAAAATAAATCCTTGGGGAAGGCTAACTGGATTCTAGGATGTGGGGAATAGGTGGGTCCAAGAATTCTGCATAATTTGAGGTTCAGAGTGGAGCTAATTGGGATACTAGTAGAATAACATCCGGGCAGCATTGGCCTTTGCTCCCTGATTGCAGCTGCCTGTGTGTGGCAGACACGCTTACTCTGCCTGCCCTGGGTCACCTACGGTCAGCTCCCCTTCAGGCCAAAGCGCTTCATGTGTCTCTCTGCTTTGGGGCATTTTCTGGACATCTGAGTGTCTCAGTCCACAAGTAGGTCAGGATAGAAGTGTGGCGACCCTTAACCAATGAGGGGCATTGTTGATGGAGAAATACCCCAGCTTCTTCCACCGTCAGTGGAAAGTTCTGAGGCGTGCTCTACACGCTTTCTCAGCAGTTTTTCTGGGGTTGAGCCCCAGTTTCCCCAGCAGTGACCCATTCCTTAATGTACCTTTACTGGCTTTCCTTCCTTTCCAGACTCTCCTCCTGGCTTCCTCACAGTGCTTCCTGGGATCACCTTCTCAAAAAACTATTTGCACCCAAATCTTGGACTCTGGGTCTGATTTTGAGGGAATCCAAACTAAATCAATAAAATTAATAAATCTGATTTTTTCTTGCTTTGTAACCTTGAGTAATTTACTTCCATCTTTAACAGTGTCTATTTGCTTATTTATAAAGTAGGGGTATTAGTACTTATACTTTTAGGATTGTCATATGAAACCACATTGAGTGCTTATATGATAGCTCAGTAAATAATAGCTACTTCTAGGTAATCTGCACATCTGGCACATTGCTTCCTTACTAAAATTTCTAATAAGAAACGACCCCACAGAAATGACCACATGTCAGTGCAATCATGAAATATTAGAGGGTTATGTGAATGAAAGAATGTCCAGGAGCCAGCTCCACACCCTCTCTGATGGATCTCTGAGTCTGGCCATGTTCTACAATCCCTGTTTCTTTTCTGTGAAGATCTAGGACCCTACATAGAGATAGAGGGGGTTTTTCTATCTCAAGTCTGCTTACCAGGAATTTATTATTTCAACAAATACTCACTGAGTGACCCTGGTGGGAAGCACTTTCCTAGGTGGTAGAGCAATAGCAGTGCTATCAAAGTCCCTGCCTTTAAGGTGCTTACATTCCAGGGACAAGATTTGGATCATAAAGAAATACTAAAATCAATAATGATATGGGGAAAAGACAAGGCTGAACAAAACAAAATGCTGGATAAAGAAGGTAGGAAGTGACAGGGGTGGGAGTGGAGGTACCAATTTCTATAGAATACCACAAAGTCCTTTCTGATAAGAGCTTTTTCCCCAGCTTAATTGAGATATAAGTGACATATGGCATTGTGTAAGTTTACGGTGTATACCATGATGATATGATACACATATACTGTGAAATAATTACTTTAACAAGGTTATATCACACATTCATTACCTCACCTAATTCCACCCCCCCTTTTTTTTTTTTTTGCGAGAGAACATTTAAGACTTCACTCTCTTAGCAATTTTCAAGTATGTAATAAAATATCGTTAACTATAGTCACCATGCTGTACATTAGATCCACAGAACTTATTTGGAAGTTTGCACACTTTAACCGGCATCTCCCCCTCTTTCCCCCCACCCCCCACCTCTCAGCCTGGTATCCACCATTCTATTCTCTGTTTCTATTAGTTCTGCTTATTTACTGTTAATCCTTTCTTGACGATATTTTTTCCATTGATTTTTAGAGAGAGTGGAAGGGAGGGAAGCAAGGGGAGAGGGAGAGAGAGAGGAGTGAGAGAAACATTGATGTGAGAGAGACACATCAACTGGCTTCCTCCTGCACGCCCTCTGACCTGGCCTGGGGATCGAACCTACAACCCAGGTATGTGCCCTTGACCGGGAATCGAACCCGAGACCATTCAGTGCAAGGGCTGGTGCTCTAACCACTAAGAAATACCAGCCACGGCTAGTTCTGCTTTATTAGATTCTACATATAAGTTAGATCAAATAGTATTTGTCTATATCTGGCTTATTTCACTTAGCAAGTTCCTTCCATGTTGTTACAAATGGCAGAATTTCCTCAATAATATTTTATTACATATATATATATATGTGTGTGTGTGTGTGTGTGTGTGTGTGTGTGTGTGTGTGTGTGTGTGTGTATATACACCATATTTTCTTTACTCATTTACCCATCCATGCACACTTAGGTTGTTTCCATGTCTTGGCTGTTGTAAATAATATTGCAATAAACATTGAGTAAAGACTTAAAGTGAATGAGACAGCCAGTCATAAGATATTTCCAAGAAGCAGACAGGCAAAAGGAAACAATGCAGGAACACCTTTCACGTGCTCCAGGGATGGCAGCAAGCCAGTGAGACAAGAATGGAGTAAGGAGAATGAGACTAGATTACTTTTCCCATCACTGAGGCAACAAGGACAAGATTGCACAGGGTTTTGTAGGTCATAGCATGAACCTGGGATTTTACTTGGAGAGGAAAATCTTGAGCAGAGGAGAAATATGATTTGAATTATGTTTTAAAAGGATCATTCTGTGTGCTAGGTGGAGAACAGGCTGAAGAGGCCAGAGTGAAAGCTCATAAGCCAGGTAGGAGGCCAAGGGAGAGATGGTTTGGCCCAAGTGGCAGTGGAGGTGGAACAAAGTGTTGAGTATTTCCAGAAGGATTTGCCCATCGATTGGATGTGGCTACCAGAGAAAGAAATGATTCAAGGATTATCCAGTGTTTTTGGACTAAGTAACTGAAAGGCTGAAGATGTTATTTACTGGTATGGGGAAGTTTGGAGGAAGAATAAGCTTTTTGGGATAAAGCAAGTGTTGAATTTTGCATGTTAAGTTTGTAATGTCTATTATTCACCCAAGCAGAGAACAAAATAGTGTACTGGTTATGTGCATTGATTCTAGAACCTGACTGCTGGTTCAAATCCCAGCTTTGCCACTTACTTGCTGTGTGTCCTAGGTATATTGACTTTACCTACCTGTCCTAAGTTTTCTCATCTATACAATGGTCACAATGATAATTTTTATGAGGATTTAGTGAATTAATAAATGTATGATTCCTGGCCCAGTGCACAGCACAAAGTGGACGCTATGTAATAATATGCCAAATAAAATATTGAATAGGCATGTGCATGAGTTTGCAGTTCAGGATAGAAGCCTGGGCTGGAGGTAGAAGTCTGGAGTCAAAGCATAGATGCCATTTCAGGTCACGTGACTGATGAGGTCATCTAGACAATGAAAGCAGGTGGAGAAGGTAACATCACTGGAGACTGAGCCCTGGATCACTCCAAAGTTTACAAGTGAAGGAAAGGTAAAGGAACCAAATCTACAAGTCTTTGGTTCATTTTTAAGGACTCTGCATTTCTTGTGTGCTTTCATATTACTACTTGGGAATTCAGCTGAGTGATTCACAAAGAGCAGCATCCGCTTGAAAATATGTCTGTGGTGGGGCCTTCAGCAGAGCCTATCTTAAAATAACACTTGTCATTCTAGGAAGGCGGCCGGTGTGTCAGGAACTGGCAGTCATGCATTACACATTTCATTCCCATGAATGAGCAGGGCTAGAGCATGGACATGTGATTATTTTTTCAAGAAGACCAGGGCAGCTAAAAGAGTGTTAGCCTTCTAAGGATTCCCCTTGGGAGGCAACATATGCACTTAAATGCCACTTATTTCAGTGTGCTGCTTTTTTCCTAAGCTATTTTGGGGATTGTTATCAAATAACTAAGAATTACAAAAGAAAATCAGTACCTATGCTTTATGGATGACATCTGTTTTTTTATTGTGGTAATATATAACATACTATTAGTCATTTTAAGTATTTTAAAATGTACAATTCAGTGGCATTGATTACATTCACAAAGTTGTGTAACCACAACTTTGGAACTAACTAGTTCCAAAATTTTTTCATCACCCCAAACAGAAACTCTGTAACCATTAAGCAATAACTCACTATTTCCCTCTCACTCCATCCCCTACTAAGCTCCCATCTACTTTTTTTCTCTATGCATTTGTCTATTCTAGATATTTTATATAGTGGTAAATACAATATTTGTCTTTTTACCTCTGGCTTATTTTACTTAGCATATTATTTTTAAGGCTCATCTATGTTGTAGCATGTGTCACAACTACATTCCTTATAGCTGAATAATATTCCATAGTATGTATATACCACATTCTGTTTATTCATTCATCTGTTTGTGTCCCTGTTTTAAACTCCTTTAGGTATATACCTAAAAGTAGAATTGCTCAGTCATATGGTATATCTATATTTACTTTTTTTAGGTGACAGCCAAACTGTTCTCCACAGCAGCTGCGTCACTTTCCAT
Organism: Miniopterus schreibersii; assembly: GCF_964146895.1. Taxonomy (NCBI): domain Eukaryota; kingdom Metazoa; phylum Chordata; class Mammalia; order Chiroptera; family Miniopteridae; genus Miniopterus; species Miniopterus schreibersii. The sequence goes on along the minus strand of NC_138112.1, from coordinate 15,126,391 downwards.
ACCTATTGTATACGGTTCCAATTCCTCCACATCCTCACCAACATTTGTTATTTTTCTTTTTTCCCCTTCGGATTATAGCTATCTCATTGGGTATAAAGTGGTATATTATTTCCTTAATAACTAATGATATTGAGCATTTTTCACATGCTTATTGGCCATTTGTATAACTTCTTTGGATAAATGTATATTTAAATTTGTTGACCATTTTTCCTTCGGGCTGCTTGTCTTTTTGATAAGTTGTAGGAGTTCTTTATATATTCTGGAAATTAATACATTATCAAACATATGGTTTCCAAATATTTCCTCCTTTTCTATAGATTGCCTTTTTACTTTTTTATTAATGTACTTTAATGCACAAAAGTTTTAATTTTCATGAAGTTAAATTTATCTATTTTTGTTGTTTTTGTTTTTGATGTTATATCTAAGAATTTATTGCCAAATCCAAAGTTATGAAAAGATTTAGTCCTATGTTTTCTTCTAAGAGTTTTATGAATTTTGCTCTTTGTGTTAATTCTTTAAAATGATGTGAGGTAGGGATCGAACTACATTCTTTTGCAGTGCAAATCTAGTTGTCCTAGCACCGTCTGTTAAAAGAGACTATTCTTTTCCCATTGAATGGACTTGGCACTCTCATAAAAAATCAATGGGTTATAAATGTATAGGTTTATTTTTGGATTCTCAGTTCTATTCTTTTGGTCTCTATGTGTATTCTTACATCCCTACCACACAGTCTTGAATCTTGCAGCTTTGTAATAAGTTTAAAATTAGAAAGTATGAATACTCCAACTTTGTTATTTCTTGATTTAATTTTTTTTTTTTAACTATTTAGAGACCCTTGCAATAACATGTGAATTTGAAGATCAGATTTTCCATCTCTGCTGAAAAGGCATTAGAACTGTGATACAGATTACATTGAATCTGTAGGTTATTCTGGGTTGTATTGCTATATTAATATTAAAACATCATGTTCACTAACAAGCATGAGATGTCTTCCCATTATTTAGGTCTTTTTAAAAAACTTCTTTAAGCAATGTTTTGTAGTTTTCAGTGTATATGTTTTTCCACCTTCTTTGTTAAATTTACTCCTAGGTATTTTATTCTTTTAGATACTTTTGTAAGTGGAATTTTTCTGAAATTCTTTTACATAGTGATAGTGTATAGAAACAACTGACTTTTGAGTGTTGATTTTGTACCTGGTACCTGCTGAATTCATTTATTAGCTATAATAACTTTCTTGTGGATTTGTTGGGATTTTCTAGGATATATTATCTGTGAATAGAAACAGTTTTATTTCTTTCTTTATGGGTTGGATGCTTTTTATTTCTTTTTCTCATCTAATTTCTACCAAACATTTAAATAAAAATTATCACCAATTTTTCCCAAACTCTTCCAAAAAATAGAAGAGGAGAGACTACTTCCTTACTTAATCTATAAAGCCAGCATTACTTTCAGTACAATGTACAGGGGTGAAAGCATGCGTCCTAGTCTTATTCCTAATACTCAGTCATTCATCATTTAGTATCATATTAGCTGTGGGCTTTTTGTGAATGTTTAGGAAGCTCCTTTCTATCCTAGTTTTCTGAGTATTTTTATCATAAAAGGGGGTTGATTTTTGTTACATGTTATTTTTCTGCAGCAATTGAGATGATCTTGTATTCTTTTTTCGTTGGGTGTGCTAATGTACTGTATTACACTGGTTAACTGGCTTGTATTGAACTACGTTTGTGTTCCTGGGATAGATCTCCCTTGGGCATGGTGAGTATGACTTTAGTATGCTGTTGGATTCAGTTTGCTGACATTTCGTAGAGAACTTTTGCATTTATACTCATAAAGGATACTTGTCTTAGGTTTCTTTTCTTGTTATGTCTTTTTCTGGCTTTGGTATCAAAGTAATGCTGATTTTATAGAATGAATAAGAGTATTCCCTGTTCTATTTTTTTAGAAGAGTTTGGAAAAAACTGGTGATAATTTTTATTTCAGTGCTTGGTATAATTCACCAGTGAAGCCATCTGGTTCGAAACTTTTCTTTGTTCAGGAATTTGTAATGATTGACTTGAAATCTTATTTCTAAGATAGGCCCTTGTGGTTATAAATTTCTCTCTGAGCACTCCTTTTGCTGTATCACATAAGTTTTGTTATGTGTTTCTATTTTCATTCATCTCAAAGTATTTTTTCATTTCCTTTTTGATTTCTTCTTTGACCTATTGATTAAGATTGTGTTGTTTAATTTCTACATGATTATGAATTTCTCAGTTTTCTTTTTCTTAAATTAATTTCTAACTTCATCATATTGTGGCTAGAGAAGATACTTTGCATGATCCAAACATTTTAAAGTTTATTGAGAATTGTTTTGTGATGTAACATACAGTTTGGTGTGGTGAATATTCCATGTACACATGAGATAAATGTGTATATTTCAGTAAAGTGTTCCATACTCAATCTTTATTATTCATAGATTCCATATTTCCCAACTAGCCTACGCATTAAAATGTATTTGTAATTCTGAAATCAATACTAATGATGCTTTTGCAGTCATTTGTGCACACACATGCTGAGAGACATGAAAGATGTACTGCCTGATGTGCACTTTCCCAGCGCAGATTGAATAACATCATGCTCTGCCTTTTTGTTTCACCTTTCATACTATAAAAAAGTCTCCTTTCTGTGATCTATTCAGTGCCATGTTTTTCACATTTCTGTGCTTTTTATTGGTGATTTGACTCTTTAAAATGGCTTCCAAGGATACTACAGAATTGCTGTCTAGTGTTCTTATATGCAAGAAGGATATAATGTGCCTTATAGAGAAAACGTGTGTTAGATAAGCTTTATTTAGGTATGAGTTATAGTGCTCCAGGCTGTAAGTTCAATAGTAATAAATAAACAACATATATAAACATACATAAAACAAGGTTATGTACGTATTGGTTGATAAAAATATGTTAGTAGAGACATGCATGAACTGCATCTTGTATTTTTCCTAAGAGTAATGATTTCATATTTGCTAAATGAGTGTTCATTAGACATAATTACTCCAAATAAAAAGAATCCACCGTATGTCTCTTAGGTCTAATTGTTTTATATTGTTGTTCAACTCTTCTATTTTTGTGTTGATCTCTGTCTAGATGTTCTAGCCTCTATTGAAAATGGTATTGAAATCTCCAGCTATTATTATAGAACGATTTCTCCTTGCAATTCTGTCCATATTTGCTTCATATATTTTGGAGCTCAGTTTGGTGCTTATATGTTCATAATTGTCCTATCTTCTTGATGAATTTACCCTTTTTATCAATATATTAATGTCCATGTTTGTCTCTTATAATTTTTTTGGCTCAGCATCTATTTGGTCTAATATAACTATGGCTACTCAATTATCTTTTGGTTACTATTTGTATAGAATATACTTTTTTATTTTTTTACTTTCAAGCTATTTGTGTCTTTGGAACTAAAGTGAGTCTCTTTAGTTGAGATCCATCATATAGTTGGATAATTTTAAAAAAATCAGTTTTCCAATCTCTGCCTTTTTATTGGGGATTTTAATCCATTTACATTTGAAGTGATTACTGATAAGAGAAGACTTATTTCTGCCATCTTACTGTTTGTTTTCTGTATGCCTTATAGCATTTATGGTGAGTGTAAATAAATTTTTGAGCTAAAAAAGAAGAAACAAAGAGAGGAGAAAGACTTACTATTTTCCCAAATTAAAAAACAACAATCTTTACAATTATTATGACAAAATCCTTTTTAACCTTTAAGCAAAACTAGTTTAAAAAGATGCCCTCTGTGAGCTCAAGATCCATAGGACTTTAGCACTATGATTTACTACCCCTTAACTCACTGGTTCTAAAATAAAAACCTGGAAGTGAAAGACTGTCACCATTGTGATTCAACAGCATCCAGCCATGTAATTTTCAAATGTCCTATTTAAATTAATATGTGGTATTTCTAGTGAGCTTTGTGCTGGACCCTTGCATTTTCTCATTTTGATGGAGACTGGCATTCAGCAGGTAATATCCATTAACTACATGATATTGAGAAGCCTTAATACATTTCATTTCCTAATGAAGACTTCAATCATTGGTCTTCATATACATTTGTAGTCATCCAGCTTTTTTAGAAGGTCAAGGAATTTTAAATATTCCTAAGCAGGCTTCTATATTCCTTCTCCAAAAACTACCCCCCCCCCCCCTTAAATCAGTAGACAATGCTTAGCATAGGACAGAAGAGTTCTGCTCTTCCCAAGGCCACCAGAATAAGATAGAAGCATCACTCAGCTTTTATCCACATATTTATCTTCGTGATGTGCTAGAAATAGAACAAACAATCAAAACTAACTGAAAACCATTTTCTTTTTGGTCACAGACATGAAGCCAGCCTGGAGAAGAGGAGTGAGATGTTAACTTTCTGCACTAGAAAAGAATAGAAAAAACAGAATAACCATTTTTTTCTTAAACAGAACAAAACAACACAAAACAGCAACAGGCAGACTCCTTAGGTATAAAACATAAACAAGCAAAACTACTCAGTTTGAAGTTATAACGAAAGGGAGGTTGGGGGTGGGGGGTGGCTGGAACTGTGGCCTTTATTCCACAATTCTGCCTACCAGCAGTTCTCAGCCTTGGTTGTACATTACAGTCACCAGGGAGTTTCAAAAATTCTAATTGCTGGGCTTTTAAAATGATTGCCAGGCCAATAAAATTAGGATATTTGGGAGAGGAAGAGACATTAGTATATTTGAAAATTCCCCAGGTGATTTCAGTGTGCAGCCAAGATTGGAACCATTGCAAGGAAGGAAGCCATTGAAACAAAGTCTGCTTTTTATTTGACTGCAGTCATAAAATTTTTCTACTGTGTAGAACAGCCAGAGATGGTAAAAAAAAAAGCTAGATAGCTGGATTAATATAATTCCTTTTGCTTTGCTGTCATTTCACAAACAACAGGGTTAGAACGAAAAGTGAGCTTTTTTAGGTCATGAAAATGTTAGCAGACTTTATTTTTAAAAAAGAAAACAGCCCATATGTTTGGAGCCAAGCAACTTTCTCTTTTGTAATTTGACTCCTGAGGAGAATATTTTTCAGCCAAAATTATGCCAGAGGTCAAAAGAAAGAGAAAAATTTTAAAAAATTGTACCATTCCCCACTTTGGAAAGTTAAATAGTTAGAAAAAAATCCATCGAGGCTATTTCATTCCTCGTGTTATGCCTACTCTCTATTCTATCAGGAGAGAACAAAGGGAATTAATTAAGAGGCTCTCTGTAGCATCTAAGAGAGGACACCTCTTTGTCTGATTGTGATTCAAGGAGATCAAAATGTTGCTCCCTCTGGAAATCAGAATTGTAGAGCATTTCCCCCCCACTCCATTTCAGGGAGCTCTTTTCCTTATTGGGTGTTTTTGAGCTGAAACAGCTTAATAGATTTAGATATTAAAAAAACACACGAAGAAACAAAACACCATAGAAACTGCCAAGGTATAAGCTAGTAATTGAACATATTTTAGAAAAAGTTCAAAACTGGTGCTGTAAAACCATGGTGAGGTCCAGTAGTGAATTTTTGAATAAAAACAAAGAAACTAATTTTCAAAGGAAAGAGACTTGAGGCCATTCTAATTTTTACGATTTCTTAAATTTTGCTTTAAGTGAATGAATTTAGTTCCTGCAAAGCAATCCTCATAAGGAAACCTCCTTTTGTCCTTTCAGTGCACAATGAGAACAAGTAGAGAAAGGAATCCCGGGAGGGGAATTTTTGTTCCAACCCAGTGAAGTCAACTGGCAAATGAACGCTCCTCGGCCCCCCTAGCCACGGGGACATCCAGGCAGGGCCACATCAGAAAGAGAGTCGTGATCCAAAGTGCTGATGGGGGGGGGGGGGAAGGAAGATTCTGCAGCAGCGATTTTTACTTTTATGCAGAGACTACCTATGGAAGTTATTATATAGTTCCCTGGTATCCTCCCATTTCTAGCTTTTACAAGTCACACTGTGAAAATGGAAATAAAATTGGCGTTCTCTCTAGTGCTTTGTAGGTGTCTTATTACTTAAGCTCTTTGCACGATGACCACTGAAACATATCCCAGAAAAACTACGTTGGGCAAACACCCTTCATATCCACAGACAGCCTACAGGATTAGGTTTTGGGTGCAAAGAAGAAAGAACATATTTAACCAAGACCAAAATGGTAAATAATGTCATAAAGAAAGGAAGGGAGGAGCCAAGGGGAAGGGGCAGAGAAGGGGCAGAGAAGTGATGATTGAGAATTTTTATATCTGAGGTTTAGTACGTGCTCAGGCATTTATTGTCAAATAAATACATGGAGGCTCAGATGCATTAGGAGACTTGCCTAAGTCTGCTCTGCTAGATAGGGAGGGAGCTACAATTAAACCCTGTTCCTTTCATCTCCAGATTTCTTGCCTTTTGCACGATGTCACTCTGCCATCCCATAGAAAAAAAAATATAAACAAATATGCAAACCAAAAAGCAAAGTGCAAGAAGATGCTACAACCTATCACTCTAACCCTTTTCATTGCCTGGATGGGCTATGATGTCTGGACATGCACCACAGAACGTGATCAAAGACGCTGATGGATGTGTCCCTCCGTCTCTTCTGCCACCAGAGCTGCAAAGCTGGCACAGGTCCTGTGCGCTGAGCTTTCCATTGCTGTCTGTGCCCTTTGGTTTCCTCATCTCCCTGCGGCTGGGACCCTCCTCTGCCCACTGCAGGAGCTGCCCTGCCGCTGCTAACTCTGCACAACTTCCTCCACGTCCAGGCCTTGGAAGGGCTCAGGGCACAGATAGGTTCAGAATTTTAGGGTGCGGGAGCTGAGTGTTCAGAAAAGTAAGGCATTCTAGGGGGAGATTTAGCCTCAAGCATTAAAGCTGCTCAGATGTAACATCTTTGATCTATTTAAAAATCAAGAATTTTAGAGCGGTCTCTGGATTTAGACTTGCTATGAGAACTATTTTACTCTCATTAAAATAATGTTATGTAGGATCATTTATTAAAGAAGAGTAAAGCTTTTATATGTACATAGCTCCAATCATCTCCATAATGACTCTATAGTGAAGTCCTAGCTCCAGTTTTAGATGAGGGAATGAATTCTCAGAAAGTTTACTCAACTTGCCCAAAATCAGTTAGTTGTAGGATGGAAATTCTACCCCAAGTCTGTGTGTTTCCAGGATTATTGTTGTACAACTGCACCTCTAATAATGGATAAGCTCGTTTGTGGGTAAAGTAATACTTATTTAATATTAATTTTTTAATTTATATTTATTTAACACAAATGAGATCATAGTGCTTGCTGTGCACAGTTGTTGTTGTTTTGTTTGTTTTTTTTAACATATATTGAAGATCTTCCCTTAACAGCATGTAACATTTGACCTCATGTTTTAATAACTGTATAGTTTTTCCATTATATGGATATGTTTAATGGATCTTGTGTTGATGGATGTCTAATTGGTTTCCAGTATTTTGCTGCAGTGAACCTTCTTGAATATGATTTTGGCATGCTATCTTCTTTGAAGAAATGTCTATTTAAATCCTTTGCCCACTTTCACTGTTGGGTTATTTTATTTTAATTGTCAAGTTGTAGGAGTTGTTTACATCTTCTGGATACTATACCCTTATCAAATATATGATTTACAAATATTTTCTTCCATTCTGAAGATTGTATTTTTACTTTCTTGAGAGTATGCTTTAAAGCACACTAGTTTTTAATTTTGATGAAGTTCAATTTATTTATTTCATTTGTTTGCTTGTGCTTTATGTGTCAAGGCTAAGGAACTATTTCTTAATCTTAGTACTCTTATTTATTGTATTATATTTTTGAGTTAATTTTTCAGTGGTTTCCTGGACATTACTATTAACATCTTTATTTATAGTAAGCTAGTTTGGATTAATACCAGCTTACTTTTTAATAGTGCTCAAAAATTTTGCTCATACATAGCTCTCTTTCCTTCTCCCTCTCTTGTCTCTTTTATTGTCATACAATTTACATATTTTTAAAATTTTATTGAATATATTAGGGTGATATTTGTTAATAAAATTATATAGGTTTCAGGTGTACAATTCTACAATACATCATCTGTATATTGTATTGTGTGTTCACCACCCAAAGCAATTTACATCTTTATACATCATGTACCTATTAACACAGATTTATAATGGTTGCTTTATAAGGTTGTTTTTCATTTATTAATTTTATTTATTTTTCAGTTGCAGTTTACATTCAATATTATTTTGTATTAGTTTCAGGTGTACAGCATAGTGGTTAGAAAATTATATACTTTAAGAAGTGGTCCCCCTGATATTTCAATACCCGCTTGGCACTGTACATGGTTATTACAATATTATTGATTATATTCTCTATGCTGTATCTTATGTCCTGGAGATTATTTTGTGGTTACCAATTATACTTCTTAATCCCTTCACTTTTTTTTTGGTTAATCCTGACCCGAGGATAATTTTTTCATCAATTTTTTCAGAGAGTGGAAGGGAGGAAGAAAGAGAGAGAGAGAGGGAGGGACATCTATGTGACAGAGACACATCGACTGGCTGCTTCCCGAACTTGCCCCCACTGGGGACAGTATCATGCCTGCAACTGGGGTACATGCCCTTCACCAGAATTGAACCCGTGACCCTTCAGTCCCCGGGCTGACGTTCTAACCACTGAGCAAACAGGCCAGGGCTCCCTTCACCTTTTTCACCCAGCCCCAGAACTCTCCTCTCTGTGGCAATCATCAGTTTGCTTCTGTATCTATGAGTCTGTTTCTATTGTGTTTGTTTATTTTGCTCTTTAGATTCCACATATAAGTGAAATCATATGGTATTACCTTTCACTGTTTGACATTTCACTTTCTGTAAGATCCTCTAGGTCCGTTCATACTGCCACAAATGGTAAAATTTCATTCCTTTTTTATGTCTGAGTAATATTCCATTGTATTTATGCACCACATCTTCTTTATCCACTCATCTCTTGATGGGCACTTGGGTTGCTTCCATATTTTGGCTATTGCAAATATTGCTGCAGTTAACATAGGGGTACATATATTCTTTCTAATTTGTGTTTTTGTTTTTTCCAATATATTCCCAGAAGTGGAATTGCTGGGTCATAAGGCAGTTTCATTTTTAATTTTTTGAGGAACCTTCATACTGTTTTTTATAGTGGCTGCACTTCCCACCAGCAGTGCATGAGGGTTCCCTTTCTCCACATCACTGCCAATGCTTGTTGTTTGCTGATTTCTTGATGATAGCCATTCTGACAGGTGTGAGGTAATATCTTGTTGTGGTTTTACTTTGCATTACTCTGATGATTAGTGACACTGAGTATATTTTCATAATTCTATTGGCCACCTTTGTGTGTGTCTTCTTTGAAGAAATGTCTATTCAGGTCCTCTATGCAGCTGTTTTTTAATTAAGTTGGGCAGAAGACACAAGTTACAAACAAATTTATAACTTTTATATTGGTCTGTACAGTTACCTTTATTTATGGTCTTTGTTTCTTTTTGTGGATTCTAGTCACTGTCTAATATCTTTTCATTTGAGCCTGAAGATTTCATGTTAGTATTTCTTGTTGGGCAGGTTTACTAGAAATGGGTTCTCTCAGTTTTTGTTTATCTAAAGTTGTCTTAATTTCTTTTTCATTTTTGAAGGACAGTTTTGCTAAATATAGAAGTCTTTATTGAGAGACTATTATTATTACTATATTCTTTGAATATGCCATCCACTGCCTTCTGGCCTTCATGATTTCTGACAAAAAAAAGAGGGTGGGGGGCCTTTGATGTAATCAAGACTTCCTTTTATGTGATAAGTTGCTTCTCTCATGAGACTTTCAAATTCCTCTTTTTCTTTTAACAGTTTGATTACAATATGTCTAGATGTTGTTCTTTTTGAATTTACCCTACTTGGAATTTGTTGAGCTTCTTAGATGTCTAGATTAATGTTTTTCATTAAATTTAGGACATTTTGTGCCTTTTTTCTTTCATTTTTCTCTCTCTTTTCTCTCTGTTCTCTTCTGGGACTCCTATTACATGTATGATGATACCCTTGATGGTGTCACACAGGTCTCTTAGAGTCTGTTCATTTTTCTACATTTGTTTTCTTTCTATTTCTCTGACTAGATAATTCAATTGACCTCTCTTTAAGGCCACAAATTCTTTCTTCTGCCAACTCAAACTGTTGTTGAACCCCTCTGGTGAGTTTTTTTTTACTTAGTATACTTTCCAACTCTTTAATTCCTATTTTATTCTTTTAAATAAATTCTAACTCTTTATCGATATTGTCTATTTGGTGACCTTATACTCATACTTTCTTTTGTTCCTTAGGAATAGCCCTTTGAACATATAGCTGATTTAAAATCTTTGTCTAGATATAAGGTCTTTGTCTAGCACAATATCTGGACTCCCTGGGGGAAAGTACCTAATTATTGCTTTTTTACCCCTGTGTATAAGTCAAACTTTCTTATTTTTCTTCATGTCTTATATTGTTTGGTTGAAACTGACCATGTTAAGTGATTTACTGTGAGAACTCTGGAAATCAGATTCTCCCTCCTCCCCAGGTTTTCTTGTTATTGTTGCTACACGTAATTGTTTTCTTAGTGACATTTTTGAACTGATTTTTAAATACTGCATTTTTGTGTGTGTGGCCACTGAGGTTCATACTTGGTTAGCTTTGTGGAAAAAGATTCTTTTAAATACCTGAAGCCAATAAATTTCCCAGTTTTTGCTGAGAGGCCCTGTGCACAGGTTGGGGCACCCTTCAACACTCAGCCAGACATTCGACAGTTTTACCTTAGCCTTTATCTGCTGCTCATGCCATTGTAGGTTATGAGCTGAAGGTCTTCTCCAGTCTTTTCTGAGTATGTACACAGCTCTGCAAATGTGTGTCTCCTTCTAGATTCCCAGGAATATGTCAGAGCTTTTCAAAGTTGCCCCTTTAAATATTGTTTAAGCCTTTTGGTTAGCCTATTGTTTGCCCCAACTGTTATCCTCCACTTCAGGTGGTTGTGAAGTTAATCAACTACTTTTCATCATTTTTGACAAATATGCAGGCTTGGTGAGCTCTGAGTCAAATAAAAACAACCTTACATGGTGGGTGGGGGGTCTTCCAAGATTCACCAGACAGGCCACATAATGCAATTTCTCAGGAATGAGACTTTAAAGGTGCTCTCACCCCATTCATTCTGCCCCCTCCAGTGACTATAAGGCTACTGTTTGTTTGTTTGTTTTTACCATTGGTTGTGGGCTGTTGGTATTCAAGGCTACTGTGAAGCTGGAGAGAGAAAATGCAATGTAGTAAGTTGAAACTTCACAAAGATTTCTGTTTTTGCTAATAGTTTGCAGTATTTCTTCTCTCTCTGGATTATGGAAAGCCTTTTGTTAATTTCTAGAGTTATGAAAAAGTAGATGCTTGCAATTTTTGCCAGTTTTCTCATTGATTTTAAGGAAGAGAATTCTTAAGGTTCTTACTGTGCCATTTTTACTATTATTCCCACTTAGCTTTTAAACTTTGTTGGAAACATTATTGTGAATTCCTAACACTTTTACAAATGTAATTTTGAGTCCTTTGTTTTGTTGACTGGGCCTAAAAGAATTTCCCTTGCACTGCTCACAATAGTACAGACTTGGACTAGTTTTACTTGGACAATCATACAAACGTCCCCCTATACAATGTAATTGGAGGAGCATTAAAAGGTTCTGCTACCTCCAAACCACCTTCTTACCAGCTTGCCACCATTGAACCTCCTGCCACTAGAGCCACTAAACTATAAGAGCACAAATATCTGGGCACTGTCTAGAGGCTCTAGTTGGAAATTCACAATATCATAAAGCATTAATAAAAACTCATTTGCTATTGGATGAACTGCTTGACCGACACCTTGGTTCTTGAGATGATAAAGACCAAACAAATATCATGTGTAAGCTTGAGTACTGTGGTGGTGGTAAGGAAACCTAGAAGTAGCAAAGTGAGATGTAAAAGCAATAGATGAGCCTTGTAATTTAAAAACCTAACGTCAAATTTACTCCACGTGACTTTGTGATATTAAGTTGCATATCTTTTTTAGTTTCATTAGTCTTTATTAGTAAATACATAAAATAATTTTTACTATGTAAGGTTGTCGTAAAGATGAAATATGTGTGGTGTTGCCCAATACATTACCTGGCATAGAGGAAATGCACAGTAGTTAATATTAGTTGAATTTGGAGGTTCAGATCTGATGAGCAAAAAGGGCCACAGTAGGTAGAGTGAGCACAGGAAAGTCTCTGTGATGGAGGATGGACTATGTCATCACTTTTTTTGGACTCTAAGCTCCCAAATTGTCATCTCATTACTAGTTCATTGCTGAATCACAGTGCTTAATGCAAGAACTGACTCACAGTAGGTGCCTTATAAAATATTTTGATATTTCTTTTGATTCTACAATCTCCATTGGTAATCATTTAAGCATTTAACTCTGTTAAGGACTAGTTCCCAACAACTTTCTGAACTACCTCTGGTTGCAGCTAGGAACCATTTTATCTTAACCAATTCCCTGTGCAGCATTTCAGTGGCCAATGTACTCAATCAGTGTGCTTCCTCTGGCTTAGCCTTTGTTAATGTTGAGCTCCTTTAATAATTAATATCAAATCTGACTCTATTCAAGCTGACAGACAGGCTGTTCTGCCTCTCTTCTTGCTTTTTAATTGGCACCTTGTGAGCTGCAAACTGCACAGTGCAAATGAGTTAAATACCAGGCTTTGGCTGACATTTCCTTGTTGATAAAATTCAGCAAGCTCAGCCTCAGGAATGTTCCAGGGATAAACACAGAAATAATGGTGATTGAAAGGATAAAAAGGTTCTCATAATTTTTTCTCCCTAATGTCTTTGTAGTTACACGTTCAATGGGCTAAAATATAGATGAAGGTAGGAGACAGTGATTCCCAAGTGAAAAGATAGAGGTTTGTTATTGACATTGTAATGGTCAAGACTGTTCATTTATAAGGCAGGTCTAGCATAGCTGCTTCAGAGCTATAGCCAAGGATGATAAAAATCAGCTCTACAAGAACCAGCCAAATTTTTATTTAATATTAACCTGAGTACCTGGGCCAGCCCTGCCACCTCCTAGAAGCAGAGTGAGATGAAGACTGAATGCATTGGGGTAAATGGTGACAATCATATGTCAACAATGAAATGCCATAGACACAGCCAAGAAGAATGCAGAGTATTAGAAGGAAAGAAATAAAGTTTCCGCAGCAGACATTTCTCATGTGTAAGTGTGTGCATCCATTACACCTACATTTTATCAACTGTATGCCAAGAAAATGGGGTTGCTGCTGAAAAAAAGATGGCAAAATTTCAAAGTCAAGTAGATACTTAAAGAATTTTAAAGAAAATCAGTCTAAATGTAATCTCACCAATTTTTAAAAATTGTATTTTAGGTGAGTGTGCTAGTAAACATGACTTTCCAATATGAAAAGACGTAGATTCTCATGTGGTCTGAGTTAAGGTAAATATCTACTAGCCACTTAGGCTAATGATTTATTTTTGACACAGGGCCTTTCACAAAGAAAGTATCTGTGGGATATTTTTGAGCAATTAAACTGTATATCGCACAACGTATAAATTATTTTTGTGAAGATTATCTATACAAAGATTGAGAGGAATATGCTCCCAGAATAAAGGGATTGAATGAAATGTTTACCTTAATTAAAAATGGGAGAGAAAATCAACTGTCATAGAGATGAAATATTATAAGTAGAAAGACCTCTAGGCCCTGTGAGTTAGGAAAAACCTACTTTCATATTCATGTATTCACAGCATATAGATTTTTTTCTCAGATATTGTTCTTGACATCTGCAAAAGTAAATTTTGCTGTGAGAATACATGACTCTAAAACCTTGGTGGTTCTCAATCCTAGACATTCTTTTCTCTCATGTTACATACTGGTGGCTGTGTGTCCATGTGTCTGCTTGTACTGGGGATCGAGGTAGAAGCAGCAGTCCCAATGTGATGGGTGGAAACAGCCAGAGAGCTGGTGAGAACTTCTGGAACCTCTCAAAACTTCTGCTCAGAAATGGTATAGGTCACATCCACTCCCATTTGGTCAAAGCCTGTCATGTAGCTAAGCCCAAAGTCAATGAAGAGGCAACATATATGGCTCCCAATACAAGCACAGTGAGTCCCAGGTCCAGAGCCAGGGATTTAGGGTCACCAGACAAGATGCCAGACTTTCAGTTAGATTTGAATTTCAGTAAAAAAGAAAAGAAAAAGTTTTTGGCATAAGTATGTCCCAAATATTGCATGGTGCATACTTATACTGTAGTATTATTTGTAGTACATCTGAAATACAGGCAGCTGGCATTTTTATTTGCTAAGTCTGGCGACCCCAGCAGGGAAGATTAATCCTACAGAGAAGGGGATAATGAATTACTGGGAACAAAAATACAACCTACCATGGCACTTTTGTATTGTGGTACCTTTTAATTAATTAATTAATTGGTAATTAATTAATAATTAATAATTGCTCAGGGAGTTAGCTTGCTACTCTCTACTCCATGAACTTGCCTCTGTACTAATCTAATCTAATGCCACCTGGCTTCATATTAATGACAAATTACAATGACCTTCAGGCCTCTATCCAAGAATTTAGCTCCCCTGGAACTGTTTAAACTTACTCTCACCCAGGCCCACAAACAAATTTGTCATTTTTGAACACCAAGCAGCACCCACCATATTCTTTTCCTCTCTTCTTTCAACTCTTGCTTACTGACCTCCCTGCCTCAAAGGCACTCGAAGGAGTCTCGCCACCACTTCTCTGCCAGTGCCTACCCTGAGGACACTGTGTGCCAAGGGGGCTGGGTCTCAGTTTCCCCCAAAGTCGCTGCACCTCCGAGCACCAGGCTGGAGCTGGGCTCCAGAGAACGATGGGCAAACTCTCCTCTCCTGGCTCTGTTGCTGCAGCTGGCCCAGGACCACAGAGTTCCCTGTTCCGGAGTCTTTCATGGGACTTATTGCCGGCTTCTGCCATTCACCCTTTAAACTGTAGTGTTTCAAACTCAAGTCCCGGGAACTTTGGGCTCACCCTTCCGCAGTGGAGTTTTGGGCGTTTTTTATGGGCCATGAGCTCACCTATGTTTTCTGTACCCTACGATGATAACACGTTATCTGCTGCCTCTTTCTTACATACCCTTTGCCTGTGTTTGCCTTTCCCATGCTTGCCTTGGCTTCCAGGAGTTCAAAGATATTGATTTCTTCTCCTGGCAGGTTTTAATCCACCCCCCACACTGGGGTGAACTTCACGGTTGATTTCCCGGTATTGATTCTAGTTGTTCCTCAGTGAAGAGCAGTAATGCGATGGGGGAATTGACCTAAGGGTAATCCAATCTGTGCTGCCTGTGGTGGGTTTTATGATCCCATCCTGGGCAATGTGATATGAGAGAGTTTTGCTAGAAGCTGCTGGGAAATGGCTTTCTTGGTCTTGAGAGAGAATGACGAGAAGTTATTTCTCTCTCTTAAGTTTGAACGAGAAAGCACATAGTGGTAAATGCTACGGATACCGCCCTGTAGCCGCGAGGGGAGCGAGAGGAAGAAGCCAGCGCTGTGGATAATGGAGCAGCGGGGCAGAAAACCTGTGTCTTCCACATCACTCAGGTTGTGGTTCAGTCAGCTCTGAGGGCCGCCCTATTTCTTTGTCGTCTAACAAATGTGCTTGCTTTTCAAGCCTATTTTGGTTTTTCATTTTTTCAGCTGAAGGCATCCTGACTAACACATTCCTACCCTTGCCTCATCTCTTGCCAGCTCCTGCCTATATGTCAAGATGGAGTTTAAGTATAATTTTCTTGAGATTGCTTGAATCTGGGTTCGAACCCTGTACTTCTGCTCTCATAGCCTTTACGACACTGTGACATTGCTTAAAACAGTCTGTGTCAACTGCTAGAATATAATTATGAAGGGCTGGAACTACTTCTGTCTTGTCCACCAGCATATCACTGTCCCAATGCCAGCCACGGAGTACATGCTCATTAAAGGCTTGCTGAGAGAAGGGGCTCCACGGACTCGCTCTTTGATGTGTCAGTATCATCACATTTAGCCATTTAGGCTCAGCTCACCTTCCATTCCAAGTTCCTGCCCCTGGTTGGTTACGACAATGCTGTTTGCTCCTTTTATTGAATCCATTATGGTTTCTGGCTCCCATTGTAAAGAATCTTCCCCAACATGCACCCAGCTAGCTCTTCTAGGTTTCCTGGCTATTGACTTGCCTCGCCTAATTGTCCCTGTCACATCTGGTCAGCCTAGTACCCTTTTCCTGCTTCAACCTTCCACTGTTCCCTTTCCTCAGACCCCACAAAAGGGCCAAAGTGATTGTCAAGTTTCTTACTTCCGAGGTAATTGCAAAATATGAAATAAAAAACAAATTTAATATGGGTAATTTATCTTTGCCTTTAAGTCTAATGAATGGCCAATAAATTAATGGGGTAGACAAGGTACAGATCCCAGAGGCCTGGGAGTTCTTCAAACATTTCATCAAGGAATAGTGCATTCTTTTCACATAGCCCAGATGGAAATTGAAGTCATATTTGAAAACAAAAATACAAAAAATAAAAGCCAGAAGTTAGCTTGAATCTTTCTCTTCACTCATGGACATTAAAAGGTGGCTGCACTGTGACGGACTGTCAGACAATCTTTGGTGACATGAATAGTGTGAAAAACTGGTCCTGAGCTCACTCTATGATCATTACAATAGAGTTATCAGAACGTATTGTGAGAGCAAATACCCACTGGCTCCCATTTCTGTATATATCTTAGAGAAGGATAATATATAACATATACACATGAAAACTATTTGTAAATCCTGCCAAGGATGGAGACTTAAGTAATAAGCACTATCCAGGGCTTTATTCTCAGGAGGAAAACCAAAGTTGTTTTTATCATGCATTCATTTTGATCAGTAATAATTCTTACTGCCTGTCCAATGCCTTCTGTGTCCCAGAGCTTCACTTACATTACCTATAAGGTTTATTTTAACTTTTCATTAGCTATTAAACAAAAGTGGAAAGACTCTGACACTGAACACCCCCCCACCCCCTTAGTTATCACCCAGCTTCAACGATTAGCAAATTGTGGCCGGTCTTGTTTCATCGATATTCCTCTCCTACTTCCCTCCTTCTCTTATTTAATTCTCTCGGTGAGAGAGGCACTATTGCTAGCCCCATTTAGAACGTGAAGATAGGGTTCCGAGAGATTGAACGATGTTCTGGTTACACAGGGAAATCCCTGGCAAAGCCAGGACTTGAGTAAAATAGTGGATTACATCAGAATCACAGCCTAAACTGCATCTCAATAGAAGTACCAAATGCAGATGTCGATCAGGTGCCGATTTACCAATGTCTTGAATGATCAACAAATCAATTGACAAGTGTTTGTTGAGCTCTGATTTTTATACCCACACTATGCTAGCAACAGTAGGGGAAACATTAAAGAAGCAGATTCACTAGAAAGGGGGTCCCATGATGGCAGTACTGAGATACAATTTAAATGCCACAATATTTACCATGTCAAGTGTATTGTTTAATGAGTTTTAGTGTATTTACAGAGTTGCACTACCATTAATGTCTGTAATTTTTTATTATTTAAATCTCCTTTATTCCCAATGCTGGGAAATGGTGCTTATAATATTAGGTGTTTAATAAATATTGGTTGAATAAATGAATAAAAAGTAATATCTAAGAAACTTACTGTATAGTAAGTTAGACAAGATACATACACAGTAACAGAAAAAAAGATAGTTTATAATAACATACTAGGTTTATTTATTTATTCATTCAGAAGATACTTATTGTAACCTGCTCCAGTGAAATTGCTGTCGAAAGTTTTATTTTCATACTGGAAATAACCTCACAAATTCAAAAATAGTGATTTGTGTACTTTGTTATTATTGACTATACTCAGTCTTTTAATAGCTATGTAAAGGATGCCAGTATTGTTTGACTTTACAAAGATTTCTTGCTTTTGGTAAGAAGCCAAGAATGCAGGCACACATTTGTAGCACATGGTCTGGAGACCCTCTTCTAAAGTGAGAGACACTGATGCGACACTCTGCACCAATGAGGCTTTTCTAGATATCTGATTAATGCAGGAAGATGCTTCTAAAAGCAGAAGTCATCATGTGAAATTTAGGGTCATGAGATAGGTATGAATTCTCAGTCATACCAAGAGCCTGAGTTTCCAAAGTACAATTTCAGCTTTAAAATAAAATAAAATAAAATAAAATAAAATAAAATAAAATAAAATAAAATAAAATAAAGTAAAATAAAATAAGACTCCTTTTTTTCAGTAAATAAAATTTGGAAGCATTTGTTGAGTTTTATAGAGTGAAAAGAAAGTAGTTTTCAAACTATACAATAATAATTTTAAGGAATATAAGCACACATTAAAGTCAATTATTAAAAAAATATGTCAGTGATTGAACTTAGACTATAGGATAAACTTTATTGATCTTTGACATTTAGAAAAAAGCATGATCATTAACAATTGGGAGGTATTTTAACTTTATATTATATCCCTTCATTGTGGAGAGAATAGCTGTGAGACAAAACAGCTTCATCCTAAAGAAGCAGGAAGTGCAAAAAAAGAACAAACTAAACTTCTGATTTTATAAAGTTCAAAGTTCATTTAGATAAGACTTTGAGTGCTGGTTTGGCTTCACATTTGTTAGAGAACTACAGCAGACCCATGATATCTGTGCACCTGAAACCGAGACCGCTCAGAAAAATCTAACCATCAAATGTACTTGTCTGTGGGCTCCTAAATGACCGTTCACTACAGAAATGGTTACAACTAACATTTTTAGAAATGTCTGTCTCTGAGGAAATAGCAAATGTCTCTGCACATTGTCCCCACCTGAGTCCATTAGTTTTAAATCGTCCAGAACCGAATCCCAACCTTGCAGGCTTCAGCAGTAAAGAGCCCTGTCTCCGGCCTAGAGCAGAGAACCAGGATGTCACTCAGCTGCAGGGCCTTCACCCTGCGCGTGTGACGAAGCCTGGCAGCAGGTGCCCGCAGTGCCACCGAGCCCTGACGGCAGCACAGCAGGCTGTGTTGTGGGTGACTGGCTTTCTGGGTTTCTGGGTGACCCGTCCTGGGAGCAACACCACAGCCAGGAAAGGTCATGTCCCTGCAAAAGTTTGAGATGACACATTTCATTGCTAGGCTGAGCACACCCTCTTTCCCCAAGTAATTCTCTACTGAACGTGTGCACTTGAATTGATGTGTGCGCGGGGGCTGGCCATCAGTTTCTAGAGCCTGACCGCGCAAGCAGGGGAGACTACCCAACACAATGAGACACAGCACTGACTTGAAGCTGGACAGACCCGGGCTTGAAATCCAGCTTCACAATGAACTAGCCTGGGCACTGAAGAATTTTCCACCTGTGCTAAATAGAGATGATAACAGCCTCTATACCCCAGGGATCTTGAAAACCATAAATGAGATAATTACATACTGAGTGCATGGTCCGGCATAAGTAATCATGTAACAAATGAAGGTTGTTACTATGTCATTAGTCCATTAGTGTCCTTCTCACAAAGATGAATGATAAAATGGGATCCTCAGTGTCCCAGTCAGCATCCAGGTGATGGCAATCAATTCAATTCTTCTTTTTTACTTTAACACAGAATAAGGTGCTTGAGAAGTGAATATGACATCTCTTCTAATTTGAAAACAACAACAACAAAATGTTGTGTGAGACTAAAATAGCTATATTTAACAATGTCACTAATCAGAATATAATTTAAGGTTCTAAAGCCTTGCTAGTCCAAGTATGGTCTATGGACCAGCATCACCATTGTCACCTGGAGCTTGTGAAAGATGAAGACTCTCAGGTCCCACTCCAAGCCTCTGAATGAAAATCTGCATTGTAACAAGATTACCATTGAATGAAAGGCACATAGAAGTTTGAGAACCAATTATATACTGTGTTACAAAGTCCTATGGTGGCAATCAGGTATGATGGGGGGACTGGAAGTCTTGCTGATGAGATTGAATTTATGCTGGGCCTTGAAGGATGACAGATTTAAAAGAACAAAAAGTCCATTTTGGGTTGAGGAAATAGAACAAAGGCAGGGAGGTGTAAAATTTTGCTTCTCCCTAAACATGATGTTTGGAGAGAAACCATTATTAGCTTCATAAACTGGGTTATGAATATGAAATGAAGTGTCAGGAGATAAGGCTAACAAACGGTGACATGTCTTCAATGCCATGTGACCGAGTATGAATCTCCTGCACAAAACGAGAGGCAGAGGGATGCCGTGATGATTTATTTGGATGGCATGTGAGCAGGTACCATGGGAGATTGATGGGAACCTATAGGGCAAGCAGAAGGGAAGCCGCCCAGGCCACTCTTGTAAGAGCCCAATGAGTTTGATGAGCCTATAATACAGGGACTAATAAAAAAAAAGCAGAATCAACAGTCATTTCTGTGTGGAAACCTTATGAGTGTGTGATTCACCAGCAATTGAATCAAGGGTGCCTTATGTTTATAGCCGAGGTGATGGGGTCAGGCCCGAGAGATCAACTGAGGCTGGTTCATCAGAGGAGGGGAGGGACCAGAAGGGAGATAACTAGCTCAGTTTTGAACATATTTGGTTTGAAGCAACTAAGGGACATCCATGTGGAGGTGCCAGAAAGGCAGTTTGGGCTGACAGGGATGGTCAAGGCAGAGATGTGGATTTTGGCAGCATTTCTATGTAGATGTAAGTTGAAATCACGGCAATGTATGAAGTGAACCAAGTCATGGGTACAGTGAAAGGAAGCGAAGGAACCGGGCATCAAATATTGGACATAATTTAAAATATGAATGAAAAAAGAAATGTCAATATTCATTCACGGCAGGACACTCCTTGTGGGCACTTGGAGCGCACTTGCTCTCACTCTGAAATACTTCTTTTCCTTTAAAAAATTTCCTTTGATATTAATGATAAGATGCTTCAAAATTTCCAGGGATTTTTCTAGGCTCTGGATTTTGCTAGGAGTGACCTAAATTCTACCCAGTTCTTCCAGGAAGGGAAAGAAGGAAGCATCACAAGTCAAAATAGCCACCGTAGCTTTCAAAACTCAACTCCTCAATGGAAACCACTTTTTGCAGCAATAATTAACTAGCCAGAACTTCAGTACTTAATACTTTATTAATTAATTCCTTTGCTTTTTGTGTAGATCCTCACACTCCTTTGGTCCCCTGAAAGCTTAAGCATGTAAATAATCAGTGTTTCTATGTGATGCTTTTCTGTTCATATGGCAATTTCCCTTTATCTCTCAAAATGACCCTGTGAGGGAAGCATTGTTTTTACTCCCATTTTACGAGGAAGGCAGCTGAGGCTCACAGTGTTTTTTCCCAAGGTCTCATCGTTACTTAGAATATAATACAACCCAGGTGTTTAGATTAGAAATTCTATGCTATTTTTTCACTTTGTGCTCTTGCCCTTAACTTATTAACAGACTATCCATATACACAAACTCAGTGTCTTAGCCCGTTTGGGCTGCTATAACAGAATAACATAAACTGGGTGGCTCATGAACAGAGTTTATTCCTCACAGTTCTGGAGGCTGGGACATCCAAGATCAAGGTGCTAGGAGATTTGAAGTCTGGTGAGAGTCGGTTTCCTGGTTCATAGACAGCCATCTTCCTGCTGTAACCTCAGAGGGGGGAAGGGCTGAAGGATCTCTCTGGGGCCTCATAAAAGAGCACTTATCTGGGGACGTAATTATCTCCCAAAGCCCCACCTCCTGATACCGTCACTTTGGTAATCAGGTCTCAACATATGAATTTCAGGGAGATACAAACATCCAGACTGCAGCACTCAGTTTATTTCCCTCAGATCAAGTACAACAGTCCAGTCATCTCACCTAGAAACTAAAAAGTAAATATATTAAATTGTCCTCTGGTTAGCGAAGAGGACAGCACGTCTTCATCTAGATGCGGCCAGTGCCCTCACTCGGCTCTTTCTCCTTGAGGCTATGTCAAGGGCATTGTCTATTGATTGGCATATGGTAACCACATACGGCAAATTGCTAATTGGGAGCAGCAGTGCATATAAAGTTATTTTTATCCCCAAACGATATTATAGTGAAAAATAAAAACTTTGCTTAGTCGGGATGTCAGGACAAGGTTTGCCTCTCATTAGAAACTGCATTTGTCAACTAAGGAAATAATCTGCAGCCTCAGGGCTTGTCTGAAGAAGAACTGGGGGATGTCCAAATACGTTGGAAGGCAAAGAGAATTGTGCCAATGGTGGGCTGGCCAAAAGATCTGTTTATTAAAAAAATATGTAATATCTTGAGGGGTTATTTCAAGGCACACTATGGGACATGACTTAACCTCTATACATTTTTTTTTAAACTCAAATTCCTTTTCCCACATATTTTTGATGACTGCACCAAAAGAAATGACTGTATACACAGCTATATCTGTCTCTCTCTCTATTTTTTAAAATATTTATTGGTCTCAGAGAGAGGAAGGGAGAGAGAAATAGAAACATCAGTAATGAGAGAGTCATTGATCAGCTGCCTCCTGCAGGCCCCCGACTGGGGATCAAGCCCTCAACCCGGGCATGTGCCCTGACCAGGAATCGAACTGCGATCTCCTGGATCCTAGGTCGATGCTCAACAGCTGAGCCATGCCCAGCCGGGCTGTCTATATATTTTTAAAATGTAACACACATGTGAGAAGAATTTTATAGAAAAGTATTATGTAGAATTACAATGTACTGTACTTTTCCATAAGAAGTGATCTAGTGATGGAGGTGAAACAGAACTAAACAAATACATTTTAAATACTCATTATGGTTCAAGAATTAGTTTTAATATTTTATGAAACAATATTCTTCAACTAAGAGTTCACAATATCATCAAAATATATTCTTACATATGGTTATCACAGCAAACCTGTAAGGTAGGTACTATTAGGCTTTCTCTTAAGGTAAGTTCAGAAATATCGAGTTACTCACCTAAGTTCATAAAGGACCAAAGTGAGTGATGAAACCAGAATAAGAACCACAGATCACCAGGCTCCTAAGTCCTTATAACCACCGTTCCTGCTGCTGCGCTCAAGGTTGCATGGCACCAGCCAGAACCAGAACTGGCTCTCGGGTCTGCTAACGCTGTTCCCAGGGGTCTTTCTCTGTTTTGTTCTGTTTTCACATAGGTAAACTAAAACAGGAGGTTAGTGTTAGTTTAGATTCCAGACACCTAAGCAAATATTTTCAAGCTTCCTTTCACAACTCACAGGCTGGGACTCCTAAAAATTCCATCCATGTGTCCTCTGGCAGCATGGAGTACTTCTCTTCCCAGAAGTGCAGACATCACTCAACTTCCAGGATAAATACCATGACAAGGTCAAGCTCGAGTGACCCACCTAGGCCCATGACAAAGCTGTTGGGGGCAGCTGGGCATAGTGCAGTGAGAGGAAGCAAGTAGGGAAAACCAGAACTAGGATTAAAACAAACCCTCTCTGGAGAGGAGACCTGGTAGGAGGACCAGTGGAGCTGGTTAAGTCCTCTCAGCTTAAGGCCTCATTAAAGTGACAATGGCTAAACAAAGATACAGATACAGAAAACAATGCTTGTCTTGAATGACCAAAGATTAAACCTACCCGCAAAAATGGGCCAGACCAAGATTTGGCCATCCAGTGGTCACCAAAGGAAGGAAGGGATGTGGCTGGAGAGCCACAGGAAGTGGCCTTATGGCCTAAATACCAGCTAGTGGGATTAGGGACTTTATTCTTAGACTTAATGTGTTTATAAGTGTGTGATAAACTTTATATGTATATTATATATTTTTTTGTTTTAAATAAATGCCTTTTATTAGACATTTTTCTGTTTATCCCTATTTCACCATTTAGGTAGAAATATGTATTGCAAGTAAATACATACACACACACACTCACTGTACATTCATGGAGTGGAAAAAAATCTTAGAGATCAGCGCATTTCTCTCACTATACTCATGAACAAACTAGATCTCCAAAAGGATGGTTAATTTACCAATGTAATACAGTTAGATATAGATATTGCTGGAAGTGTGGAGTAGAATTCCTCATGTGTTCCTGAGCCCAGGCTATGAATCAGGCAAAACCTGGAATAGAATGCAGCTCTATCAGTTATCAGCTACCTAGTCTAGGTTACAGTTTTGTCATTTGTTAAATGACAATAATCAGTACCTTAAGTGAAATGACTTAAAGGTCAAGTGAGGTCATACATGACAGGCATGTATCCCTATGCCTGGGACATAGAGGCTGCCAAAAGACTCTTCTCTCATTTTTGTTGTTCACAGCTACACAACATGCATTTTCATCTAATTTTACTGATGAGCAAATTCATTTTAGTTAACATTTATTCCCTCCTTATTTTCAAAATGATTTGCAGCAACTGGTTGGTTGCATAGACAGACATGGATTTTGAGTAACAGATGAGTGACAGTCAACCTAGAGCGAACCCGCGATTTGCGGGTGCCTGCATCACTGTTAGGCCTCACTGTCTTCCATGAGGCTGCACTGAGTGGGAGGCTCATGCATCATGGATGTATAAGCACGTGCTTTCCCTGGCTCAGTCATACAAATATCAGCGTAATGTGAAGAAATAATGAGATTCCCATTTGGTTTTTAATTTTGTTTTCAGAATTTTATTTCACTTGGCTCAGACCTTCAATCTGCCCTGGTAATTCATCTCCATATTTCAAAGACCATGAATCATAAATAAATATTTCACCTATTGCACAAGCTCACAAAATTGATCAAGGGAGAGGGTGGTTCTTTTTAAATTAATTTTGCTTGTACTCACTTAAGGAATTTCAAATCAAAAAAATTTATAAATATGGATATATTTTTTGTTGCTTCAGTATGATTTCCTGATTGAAGTGGTTGTAAACCTGTGCACACTGATTGACCCTAGGCACAAATAACTGATCTCCTCAGGATAAAATTGAAAATTGAGTGGATGATACAAAAAAAAAGAGTGGATAGAGATTCAAGATGGCTTTTGGTTTGAATTAATTTTTATACTCCACTTCTGTGTAGTTGAAGAGTGTTCTTTTACCTCTTGGCTTTTCATTTTATCCCATCTTTCTGCCTTTTAGGCAATACACTTTTGTTTGTCTGTCTGTTTTAATTTTAGCCCTGATTATGTCAGGCATTGTGCTATTCATTGCTGTAAGAAAAGTAGGTGTTCCAGCCGTGAAAGTAGCTACAGGCCAGCAAGGGAGGAAGAAAGACACACATACGTAACCAGCGTGGTAAATCCACTCTTGTTTCACAGAATAAATTGCTGAAATAAATGTAGTCTTTCAGATACAGTTTCTGGTGGGAAGAGACAATGATTAGTTGACAAAAATGTTGTGGTTTCTTTGGTAATTATATTTCTTATATAAATGAATAAATTGACATGTTGGTTTCTAAGTAAGCCTCATGGAATTTGGTGAGTCATTTCCCAAGATCTAATTGCCACAGGGAGAAATGACAAAACCAGAAGACTGAGCATGTTTTGCTGAAAACAGGCTCTGAACCCTCAGTGATTCTAACAAGATGTTGGCACCCACCTTAGAATTCAGCCTAGGTGTTCTACTTTTGTACTGTAAGAGGAGAAATGGACTAAGTAGTGCTGGGGGCTGCCAAGAATACTTTGAATTAAGTCTTTAGTTAGAGTAACATTTGGGAAGAGGGAGAAGGGAAGAAGGGAGTTTGTTTCATGTACTTGGCTTAGAGCAGCTGTTAATTGCCCCAAATCACACATTTAGTAAGAAACAGGTCTGAAATTTGAATCTAGATGCATATTCTGCTTATTTTTTTAAAGAATATTTTTCATTGATATATCAAAATCTATAAAATTCTTTGGGCATTCTAGCATAGTGTTTCTATATCTAAGTGTTTCTAGGAAATCATTAGAAATGTGCACAAAATATACCAAGAATGCTTATAGGTGTGTTGATTACATATTATTTTTTAGCCATAAATTTTTAAAATATGTAATTGTATTAATTGACACTCTTTAGGTAGCGATTTCAAGTTTTCAAAGTTTTCAAGTTTTATGTTATCTTTCATCTCATCAAATAGTGTAGGGAATTATTATTTGTCTTCCCAGATGAGGAAACTGAGACTCAAAGAGATTAAAAAGAATTTAAATGAGCTCACATAGTGAGATTTGGGACTTGAACTCTGGTGGTCTTTTCTTCCATGTTCCTTCCTGACTATCATGCCATTGGTTTTAAAGATCCTGTAATTGAATGGTTAATTCAGAATCTCCTCAAATCTCTTATGTAGCTTCCCCTCAGTCTGCCTGCTCCCGTTTTTTATTCCTAGAGAATGTTTGAAGAATGATGAAAACTGGGCTCCCCATGCCTGCAGCTGCCCATTTATTTTCTCTATTAAAATATTGTTTTCCCATTTATGACCAGTAAAAAATAGCACTGCTCTGGTTGTAGTCACCAAAGCCTGGTCTGTTTGTAACTCCCAGAGTAAAGCCTCTTGAAGTGGGATCTTTAAGAGTAGAAGCCCCACAGGCATAGTCTGCAACTTTTTCTAATCTAAAAAGTCCAGAGAGTTTAATTGATAGTTTGAGCTGCTTTCTCTTTTTAATGCTTACTTTATTATATCATTCTAAAATTAATCTATTTTAAAAGTATTTAATATGGTTAAAGAGCCAAAGGCACTAGATAGCCTTCCAACTAGTTGAATGATACCTTGCCACTGTTCAGTTGTTCAAAGGACCTAAGTGATTAGTGGTCCTCATGAAAGCCAGTAATTACTAGGACTCACAGCTTACTCACTTTTCCAACCAGGAGATAAGGCAGCTCGATCCCAGACTTATTCCCTAGGGTGGGAAATCAAGCTATCCTACCTATCCTACCTGATTAATGTCAATGCTAGGTCACAATTTGAATTTTTAATCTAGGTTTGTCTCGTAAAGGGTTTAGGCAATCTTGTTCTTCTGGCTCCAAACTCTGCACCAAAGCAGAAAGCAAACAAAGAGATAAATTTTTGGAAAAATGTGATGCAGTGTCTTTAATTTTGTCCCTTTAATTTCCTCTGGAGATCAAAATTTATGTGATGAAATGCATTCGTGCACATGGAGTCAGTGTGCTCAGCCATGTTGCTTTTGTGAAAAGCATGATAAAAATGTGAACTATGAAAGGAAAAACAGCCAATGTGTTCCTGATAACATGGGCACTAGATCTGAATTTTGGAAAAGACTTGTGTGTTAGCCAGCTGAGCATACTCTAACAAAATACCATATACTGGGTGGAGGTTGAGAAGTCCAAGATCAAGGTTCTGGAAGGGTTTGGTTCCTGGTGAGAAGTCTGTTCCTGGCTTGCAGATGGCTGCCTCCTCACTGCCTCCTCATGTGGCCTTTCCTCCGTGCACACACAGGGAGGTAGGAAGGAGGGAGAGAAAGAGATATTTTCTTCTTATAAAGCCTTTAATCCCATCTTGAAGGTGCCACCCTCCTACCTCCTCTAACCCTAGTTACTTCCTGAAGGGTCCACCCCCAAATACCACCACATTGGGTTTTAGGTCTTCAGCATAAGGGTGGGTCACAAATATTCAGTCCATAATAACTAACATAAATTATCAAGTGTTAACTAGAGTTGGTAAATCCTAGGAACTATAAAAGAAAGAAGGAAGAATGTTTCTCTCTCTTGAATGGAGCTGAGGGCAGCGTCCATAGTGCTTGTTCTGCAAAGAAAGAAGGATGCTTGCTGCATCCTGACTTTCCAGCTCAGAGATTTGCTACCCGGAGGCAGCTGAGCCCTGTGGTCTTTAGGGCCTGTCAAAAGACAGTACCTAGATCCTGACAAAGGGGCAGAAAAGCAAGAGAAAGAAGAACAACCACAAAGTGAATTGTCAAGAATAAATTAAGATCTGTTGTCAGCCCCAGAACTAATTCCTAGTATCCTTTATCTTTGAATAAATCATAAATGATATTCATTTATATTCTATGCAGCAACAGTCCTAGTTCTATGATCACAGAAATTTGGAACAGCTCCCTGAAGTTTATCGTTTTAACTTTAAAAATGTTTTATTTTTCTCTTTTTCTGAAGGCATCTTAATAAAATTGAAGTTAGTTAAAACAGTTTGCACAATGTCCTACATGAAAGGAGCAAACAAAAGCATTTATACGATCAAAAGACATTTGAGCGATTTTTTTTAGCACACACATCTTATTTATGAAGAAAGGCACTGAGTATTATCTTTAGTTAGATGATTCATGCTTTGATCAGCCTGAGTTCAAGGATATTATGCCTCCAGGCAAATGAATCTGTTTTGCTCCATTTTCCTGAACTGAGACCTCAAGTGTGCTTTCCTCAGATTTTCAATACTAATCAGAGTAAAGGCTGGGAAATAAGCCTTAATCTTCATGTTTTAAGCACACCTCAGTAAATACTCTGCTTGTAAGTCATGATTTATTTCAAATTAACAAAGCATATGGGTATCGAATATTTGCCAGGTAAAACTATTCCCTCAGCAGTGCCGGAGATCAGCTTAGTGTGAAATGGTACAGAGCAAACTGTATGCCTTATGAGAAAAGGTGCAATAGACTAAATGCTTGTGTTACCCCAAAACTTGTATGTTGAAACCAATGTAATGATTTTTGGAGGTGGGTCTTGGGAGAATATTGCGTTATGAAGGTAGAGCCCCCATGAATGGGATTAGTGTTCTTGCAGAAGATGCTCCAAAGAGCTCCCTGGCTCCTTCCACCACGTGAGGACACAGGGACAAAACAGCCATCTACGAATCAGGAAGCAGGTCACCAAGTCTGCCGGCACCCTGATCTGGGACTTTCCAGCCTTCAGAATTGTGAGGAAAAAAATTTTCTTGTTTATAAGCCACCCAGTCTATGGTATTCTATTAGAGCAGCCCAGGCAGACTAATACAGATGGGAAGGTTTTATAAGCAGTGTCAGTATTAGCCACGAAAATTCAATGTGCTTCAGGGATCCTCTCCTTTAGCTGCATATTAGTATGGCCTGGAAAGTCTTGATGGCCATGCTGCACCTCGTCAATAAAATCTGAATCTCTGGGGCTGGGACCCCAGCATTTGAGGTGATGATCTCCATGCACAAGCAAAGCTGAGAACTACTGCACAATATAGGTCTCACTTCAAGCTGCTTTTGCAGCAATCTGTCCTGTTGGCACTTCTGTAAATGTCAGCAATGGTGGACACACAGTTGAATGAAACTAAATTCCTCCAGTACGTGTTTTTCTCTTCAGATTAATCTTATGACACAAAAGGTGAAAATGTGTTGCCAGTTATCACAGCGAAGTCTACTCAAATCCTTGGATAAGGCAATTAGTTATTTAGGCATGGATTGTAATTTCTAACAAGCTGCCTGAAGTTAGAGCATGAAAATAAACTTAACTTTGATTTCAATTCTATAATATTGATATCAAATTTTAATATAGGTTCTGTATAAGGAGGTATTAGATTGATATTTCTGAAAATTCTTTAGAATGACACCTTTTTTCAGGAATGATTATAGGATTCATTTATTCAGCATTTATTTTATTGAGCTGTTACTATGTACCAGCTCTTATTCTGAGCACTAGGGACGCCTCAGTGAACAAGGCCAAGTTCCTACATTTATGAGCTGGTAATCAAGTAGGGAGAGATGGCAAATCATGAGCATCCCTGGGCTGCTGCCTGGGATTGTATCCAGCTTCTTGCGCAATGATTCTCAACATTTACCATGCATAAGGGTCACCTGGGGTGCTCATCAAAATGTGGCTCTCTGGAATCTACTCCTAGATTTTCGGAATTAGAACTCTGGGGTGGGCATTTTAACAAGCACCCCTGCTAATTCTGATGCAGGTGGTCCATTTATCACTTTGAGGGATACTAGTCTAGCACACTGTTGGTTCTATTGACTTACAAGGAACACAACGGATGGCAGGAGGATTATTCAGGGTTTATCTAATCGTATAGGCAAGTAGAAAGATATAATCTTGAAAGGATAATGCGTGTCCATTAAAGGTGAATAGCAGCTGCCAGGAATTACGCCCTTGCTTTTAGAACAGAAATTCAGCTTCTGTGAATTAAGTAGTCTTAGGAGAAAGTTAGGCTTATTATAGATTAGTTTATATTTATCTCAAGGGAGTTATTCAATTTACCTAGGTCACCTCAAAATGTGACTATTTTGAGTACAAAAATATGTCCAATAAAATAAATTGTGGTATGAAATTTAGATCTAGCTCTAAATCACACACTATGGGCGGGGGTGAGGGGTGGAGCACAAGCCTGGAAGACATAAACCCAGGGTTATACTTAAAACCCTCATAATTTTGATTAGACTTTGGCCAGTTCTCTTTATCTTGCTTAGTTTCACTCAATCAAAATTTGATCAGATGGTTTCGTAGGTTCCATATAACTAAGAATGCTTTAAGAAGGGGCAAGTCAAATGTGCAGATCATGTCTAGCTGAAAATTTAAAAAACATATGTACTTAGTGAAAACGCCCTCTAAATATCAGTGTTATAACGGATGCTTGCATGTTTGTGTTTCTCACCCACACACATGATAGTAGGAGGACTAGGGTGGTTATGGACATCACCTAGACACTTTATAGTCAGTGATCAACAGAACTTACAAAATTAGCTGTTTAGTCAGTTGAACAATTCATCCGCTATCAGGGTGACCAACCGTCCTGGTTTGTGTGAAACTGAAGGGTTTCCTGGGACAGGGGACTTCCAATGCTAAAACCAGAAAAAATTTGTGACCCTACTCACTATCCACGAGGCATTTCTGGGTTATTTGCTTAGTTCAGGGAAAAAAAAGTAGCACATACAAAAAAATAATTGAAGAAGAATTCTGTGTTAAACTGGGTGATACTTTCTCCAACTACAACAGGAGTTCCGAGAAAGAAGGTCATTGTGGACTGCAGTTACTGGAGAGAGTTTTATAAATTTGGTGGGACTGGGTCCAAGTTCTGTGACTTGCAATCCTGCTTCCTTCTTTACAAGAAATGTTGTCAAGTTTTTTGTGCTCAGAAACATGACAATGACTTAGAATATACATTTCAAACTCAACAGGAAGGGCCAAGAATAGATTAATTTAAAAATTAAGTTGATTGAAAACTTTTCATTTGTCTATTTAACCATTAACATTTATTTATTTTTCCAATAATAGATGGTGAAGATACAAAAATGAATGAAATATATTTCCTGCCCTTGAAGTGTTTACTCTCTAGTGAGGTGTATGAACATTAATATATAAAAGTGATAAGTTCACCTCTATTCGAGGAGACCTGTGATAAAACACATTCAGAGTTATGGGCACCCCAAAGAGAAATATGTGAGAGAAGAAATTAGGGTTCAATAACTAACCCTATCACTTCTATATTGAATGTCAAAATCTGTTGTTGGACATCCTTGGTTTTAGGGCAGTCACATGAAGTAGCTTGATTAAAGATAATTTGTAGGAAAATATTCATTTAATGAGGAAAAACATCCCACTGCATATTTTAAAGTCTAATCACTTGGTTTTCAATTTATTACATGCATCCACTATGCTTACCTCAGGGCAAACTTAAATAAAGGCAGACAAACATCAAATGGAGAGATGACTACAAATGCACAGGATGTACATTTGGCAGACTCAGTGCCCCAGGACCTTGAGCTTTGGAATTTCCTGATTTGGGGGCTTGAAGTATTTAGGTAGAAGTTAAATACCTAATGAGCTTTTTGTATTTCATGAGTAGGTTAAACCACAGAAAAATTTTAAGTTAAGAATCTAGATCTTCATGAATTATAGTTGCTATTGCTAACAATGAGAGAGAGAGGGAGACAGAGAAAGGGAAGAGTTATTAGGTATCCAGGTGCTAGGTGCTAGGCCTATTAAAGAGAAATAAGATCTAAGATCTGGTTGGGTTCAACAAAGGAATTCATGGTCTAGTGCAACTGCCAGATATGCAAAATAAATACTGTATTATTGGATATAAAGGGAGTAAAGGAAATAAAATGGATGAAATAAACATTGAGTATGAAATCAACTAGCCTCATAGTTCAAGATGTAGTTGAGTTTGAGGACCAGAGAATATTGTGGATAGGAAGGCCGTGAAAATTGTACCCCATCTCATTGGCATGAACAATGTTTTAAAAAATAAATTGTCGCCATAAAACTATCTGTAAATAGATATCAAAAAACAAAAAAGCAAAACACCAAAGAAATGAAAATCAGACCCGCTCAGGGAGCAGCCAATAGACAATAGAAGACTGTGCACTGTGAGGATGGAGGGAGTTCAACCCTCTCAGCTTAGAGTTTTATTTCCCTAAGCTTCCTGAGGGATCCACAGTTATGGCCTGATTCTCTTACATGTAGACTGTGCACTTGACATCTAGGCATTTGTCTTCTGCCCTTGAGAGTCTGGACCATTTGCATTCTGGAAAAGAGGAAGAAGGGAGGAGACAACTCTCACCTTCCAATTGTTCCTAAACGCTATGAAATTTGAATCTACTTACCTCTACTTGGGAACAGTTGTTCTTGTGTGGGTCATGGGTTTTCTACTCAAAAGTAGCCAACTCTGGAAAAATAGCACGATCTAGGTAAGATTGCATCAAACATTGAAGTTTCATTTCTTGGAAACTAGCATTTGGGATCTGTCCCTTCGTTGCAGCCTTGTACGCATATTGCTCTGTGACTTTTCAGGTGAATCATCCTGATCTCTAGGGGCTAATTTTCTTCTTTCTACCTGGATGTGCATACCTGGGAGTGTCACTTTCTGCACTGTACTCTGAAGGTTCTGGGGTCTGACAGCATGAGGTCACATCCTGTCCCTGCCACTTATCAGCTCTGCCACTCTGGACAAATTATTTAACCTTTCTAACTTTGTTTTCTCTTGGGGATGTTAACAAGACTACATATCACAGAGGGTTGAAGAAGATTATGTATGCAAACCACTTAGCACAGTGCCTGACCTGCAGGTAGTACTCAATAAATGCTATTTTTACACTCTGCCCTGACTTATAAATATCTGATTTACTGCCCCACACACATATGAAGGGGATAAGGCCATTTGAAGGCATTTCCTGAGCCTGCTGCCAAGGCCAGAAACCCCACTGTCCCTCAGTTGCTTCCATACCGATTACTCAGCAGCAGCATAATTCACAGTTACATGTTAGACATATAGTTCTCAAGTCCTCTGTCTACCGACTACAATTTCATACAATTACAAAACCAAAACACTCTAAATTAGGGCTTCTATGTTTTTGGCAATTTGCTTTAGAATGAGGCTCCTGTGTGGACTCCAGAAGCCAAATATGGACCTTAGGCTGGATGATCACAGACCAGCTTGAAGTGCAATGGGCCAGAGTATATCAAGGTGTGGTCCCAGCCTATTATAAGTAACAATTCAATAAGATCCAAAAAAGCATTTCCCAAACCCAAAGGGCATTGTACCAGGCAAAGTGTCTTGCTTTAAATTTGGAGGCATAAGCTGCCAAAGCTGTTTTATCAGCATTTCCTCTGTCTTTTATATTTATTTGGGGAAAAAACAAAACTAAAATCTCTTCATTGGCTTGTTCCTTCCCCTAGCTTCCTGCGTTTGCATAAACATGCCAATCAGTTAAAAATCCTCTGTTTATACCTTTCATTTGGTCAGAGTGATAAAGGGTATAAAGAAAGGCTCCCTCCTCCCCTCCCAACCATCTCTTAGGGTCTGAGTTCCAAGCCAAGGCCTCTGACAATGGGGAATCTTATCCGTTCTAGTCATTTGCACTTTGTAGATCTAAAACTGTTCAATAAGTTATGACAACACTCCCTAGGCCTTCTGTACAAATAATTCACATTTGCAACCAAAAAGACTTCAATTCTTCAAGAGGCACTAAATTTAAAACCAGTCCTTCAGGAGCCGAAAGCCATGGCTCAGTCCTTTGCAGAGAGACTGATTTAATTAAGATGTTTTATGTCTACTTTTGCATGTTTAAATGTAGGAATTTAAACATTTATAATAGTAAATAATTCTGTCTTGAGAAGCATATTTTTCTCAGAAAACAGACTGGCAGGTTTTCATTTACACAAAACACTCCAGCATCAAGAGCCGAGTCATTAGCTGCCAGACTTCACTTTGTCTCAGTAAATTAGCAGAATGTAAATGAGCCAAGGTCCATGAAAAATCTCATTGATTGCTTCTCCTGGTTTTGCCTCAAACCCTTCAGGGCTCAGATATTCGACACTGCACTTTCCTGACTTATGCATATTTACATGAAAATGACAGCACTTTTTTTGTTTCTTATCAGAGTGTCTTGAAATTTTGACAAGTGATAGGCCAGTCTTTTTCTAAAGAGACATGTGCTTTGACATGGTGAAAAATAATTAGACAGGAATGTGAGGTCTGAGGTTGGGAGCTGTTGGCAGGCCCTAGCAGCTCTAAGAAGCATTTCTGGAGGTGTGGCCAAAACATGCAAGCAGACTCATCCTGGCCTAATTTGGCCCTGGTCCCACCTGCTAAAACCAGTTTCTGAGCTGACTTTAAAAGGTACATCTAAGGTAGGAAAGGGCGACAGACTGTCTTGGAGCTAAAAAAAAATAATAACCCTAGATTAGGAAATTAGTAGTTTTAGTCCTACTTCTGTGTGACCTTGGACAAGCCACCATTCCTGACAGCCACTTCTCCTGGGCTGTGGCACAGAAGTTCCCTGCTGCAGGGATGCCCGCACCCATGAGCTGTACCACTTTACCGAAGAACACAGACATGCAGGTACAAGCCGGTTCCTTACAGAGAACTTTGAAGCCAATCAAATTTATTTTTAAAAAGTGAATTGCTTGCGAGCCTTGGGACTTTATTATTAGTATCAAATTGTGACGCTCGTACTGCTGATGGCAATAAATCATTACCCCACATCCCAGTGGATGAGAAGCACTGGGCTGGGCACCCCTCCTTTGTGCTGGCTGCCTCCCTTAGGGGAAGACTTTTCTAAGAGGTACTTTGATGGAGAAGTCTGAATAAAAAGTAAAAGGGGAGCTCTCATCTGTGAAAAGGAATCAGTAATGACCACTTCCTTAAGGGTTTGCTGTAAGGAGCAAGAGAATGCTAGTGAGTATAAAAAGTGTTTTATACGAACTGAAAGGAGGGGTCCAAGGCCAGCCATGGTCTATGCCGGTTGGCGCCGCAGAGAGAGCGTGAAGGCACACGAACACAAGATAGGATGGGTGGGACTCTTGTGCAGGGACCCAGGCCCACAGTTGCTGACAGCACAGCAGAGCGCTTGGCATGAAGTGAGTGATCTGTCGGTGTTTGCTGAAGGAACCAATGAGCAGATGCTTGAATGAGCGAATGAATGGTGGGCAGTGCCTCACAACAGGGTTCTGGACGGTGAGTCCAAAACAAGGGGCTGCGCTGAAGCACCTATTCCGGCCCAGGCTATGGTGCATGCGCCAGGGCTGGGGGCAGGCAGTTCCAGTGGCTGAAATGCGGATGACTGCTTTCAGTAGCTGGAAGCACCGTGTGGAGATCTGAAGCAGGGCATCTCAGGTCAGACTGCCTGCGTCCAAATCCCACAGCTGGCCAGCTACCTGAGATGTCTGTCAGTTCGTCTAACAGAGGACGGTGATGAAGATGGCGACGGTGGTGGCAACTACCTTACAGTATAAGGTTTAAATGAGTCACTGCATGCAAATCACTTAGGTAGTGCTTGGATCATAGTAAGCTCAATGAACATTAGTTATTACATTTGGATAATAGATAAGCATTGGAACCGTGTCGCTATATATATATATATAAAATTTATAAATATTTTCTGAGAGATTGAGTGGGAGGTCAAGGCCCCAGAAATAGAAATGCTTAGTACTTGAAGTCAGAGAAACAAGGCTTGAATATGTGCCTCTTACTGACTGAGGGCACGTGTACAAGTCAGGTATCTTTTTTTAAGGCCTAATTTCTAATACAGCGGTACCTCGGTTTTCGAACGTGATCCTTTCCGGAGACCGATCGAGCTCTGAAATGTTGGAAAACTGAGGACTCAACAGCTGACAGCTGGGCCTCAGGACCTTGCCCTCAGCGGAAGCCACGTGGCATGTTCCACTTCGAGGCGTGTTCGAAAAGCGAAGAGTTTCCTTCTGGGTTTATGGCGTTCGTCACCCAAAATGTTGGTCGACAGAGATGTTCAAAAACCGAGGTACCACTGTATTTAAAATGAGGAATGTCTTAGTCAATTTGGGCTGCTATAACAAAAATACCACAGACTAGGTGGCTTAAGTAACATAAATTTCTTTCCCATAGCTCTGGAGGCTGAGAAGTCCAAAGTCAAGGTGCTGGTGAGGGCCTCTCCCTGGTTTGCAGATGAAAGCCTTCTTGCTGTATTCTCACATGGCAGAGAGAGAGAGAGAGAGAGATCATCTCTATCCCGCCTAGTCTTATAAGAGCACTAATTCCATTCATGAGGGCTTTACCCTCATGACCCAGTTACCTCCCAAAGGCCCCATCTCCAAGTACCATCACATTGAAGATTAGGGCTTTCTTTCCCTAATCTGGAGGTAAATTTGGGGGGAAGGGATACAAACATTTAGTCCATAACAGGAAATATAATGATACCTCATAGGATTGTTAGTAGGGTTAAATTAAGGAATATATGTGAAAGGGATTTTTACACCTTAAAGACTACCCAAAAATTATTGTAGATTTTTTAAAAATTTGCTTTACATTTGTATAATGTTGAAAATTTTAAAGTGTTGTTACATACAGTTGTGAGTGTGCAAAACAGAGTTTAATCTTGCATTATTATTTATTATTGTGTTATTAATTATTGTATTATTTGTATTACAAATGTAAACCTACTTTTGCCCACCCTGTATATTGTTTCCATTGTATTGTTCCCATATTTTTATTAGTAAGTTAACAACATTATATTGCTCTGCACATAGAGTAGACTCGGCTCAGTGGTTTTCGTGTGGGGTCTCTCAAATGGGTGCAGTTAGATCTTGGTGGTATCTTGAAGCATCTGAATATTTAACTGGACAAGATGAAAGAGATGACTTCTTAATCACCTGCCTGGCATCTGGGCTGAAATGGCTGGAGTGGCTGGGGGTGGCCAGGCATGGGCTTCCTATCAGCAGGACAATCTCAAAGCAGTCAGGCTTCTTACATGGGTGCTGGCTGCTGCCAGAACGAATGTTCCAAGAGACCAGAGCGGAAACTGCAGCCTTCTTCTGGCCTCAGTAGCATTGCTTTTATCTCCTTCTATTGGTGATATAGGGCCAGCCCAGATTCCTGGGAAAAGGACCACACAAGGGGATGAGTAATGGGATGCAGGGCTCATTGGGAAGCCTTCGGTGAAGACTAGGTATTAGAGGCGTGCAAATAACGGTCATTTGGTGTATGATTCCGAAGTTCAGGAGCTCATGCTATACAAGAAACGTGTTTTTTTAATTGGATTTTAATTTCTTAATAAGAATGGAGAGCCTGATCAGACTTAGAAATCTTCAAAATAAAAAGAAACATTATAGAAATACTAAAAGTCTCTTAGTTCCTCCTGTTGGTCCTTCATCAGATCTGTTATATGCTCTGAAGCTCCAGGATGGAGCAGATATTCAAGGAAGTTTGTTACATAGAGAAACTATTCTAGTAACTGCCACTGAATTGGCCTCAATTATGAACACCATTCAATCATTCATTTATTCTTCCTTCTTGTATTCCAATCAATATCTTTCATCTCAGCGATGGGTTGGCATCAAGTGTTGTGTGAATGTATATATTAAAGTAAATCTCTCAAGAACAGTTGCAAAAAAATCAGCTTATTAGAATGGTTAATTTTTAAACCTCTGAATATTTGTAGTATGGTTTCTGCTCTCCAGCCTCTAAGTCATTGTGAAGGTCAAGGCCCACTTCTCTAATGGATTCTTTCCTTGACTATTGCACCCTGCAGTCATCCCACCCTCCCTTTACCCTGAAGAATCACTTGTCTGTTCTACATGCTGACACACTTTGCCTTGTGTCATAAACTTGATTTCCCACATTTATTGAAATTTAACTCTTAATACTTAAAAACAACCTCCATCAGTCTTTAATTTTTAAATCAGGCTTTATTTTTCTTCACTGTATTTATTGTTATTCAACATTTATTGACTATATTCACTTATTTTGGTTTTATATTTTTAACCCAATGATATAAGTACCTTAAAGGCAGGACTTCTGTCTGTTTTATCCACTGCTGCATCCACCAAAAGAAAGTGTCCAACACAGTAGATAATCAATCTTTGTTGAATGAATGACTTTGTGTTTCTTGAGGCTTTTAGGCTTTTGCGTGCTCTCGGCACTTATACCCAGGGGTTTGCTGGTAGATAAATAGGCACATTGCTCATGTCTCAGCTTTTCCCTGTGCCAGGTAGACGGTCTGCCACTTCCTGTCTCGCAGAGATGCTGTGAGGATG
Source organism: Miniopterus schreibersii (assembly GCF_964146895.1). Classification (NCBI taxonomy): domain Eukaryota; kingdom Metazoa; phylum Chordata; class Mammalia; order Chiroptera; family Miniopteridae; genus Miniopterus; species Miniopterus schreibersii. The sequence continues at coordinate 15,088,027 of NC_138112.1, read as the reverse complement.
ACAGAGTGGTGTCCGAGTTCGCTGATTAATAGTTCAAGGGTTCTCAGAGTGCAAAGTTTCAGTTTGTAAACCGATCTGTGGTTATTAGGATTTAAACAAAAAGCATGTAATCGGAAGCTACATTCAAGTGTAACAGTGTGAAACGTGTCAGCTTAATTATCCCCTGTGACAGACAGAATAAATTAACCTTCGCTATTTTCATCCCCCAGTGATTCTGTTCCTTCCCACTGTATATTGCTCCACGTAATCTTTTAAAAAACTGTGAGCCTAGACATCATGGGGTGCCCCAAATTTAACCAGGATTACAAGTGATGACTTCTTTGTTCCTCTGTCCCTGCTGTACGCCATTCTGGCTCGTCAGCTCTGAACCTCAGCAGGGCAATAATAGTGAGCCGTTGAGCAGGGGCTAGAGCATGGGCCACAGCGCCCCGTTTGTAGCATCTGTGGGATTCTGAGCCCTCTAGGCCATGGCTTTCTGCAGACACAGCAGGCTGACTGCACTGAAATAGTTCCCTCCAGGTACTTTAAAATAAATTCCAGCCAGCAGGCTCACCTTCTCAGACAGAACATTGGGCTTTTTCCCATCAGCTCTATGGCGAGTAAGGGAAGGAATGTAAGAAAAACTGGGAGGCAGAAGACATTTTGGGGGGATACTGCACTTCCTTTGTAGTCCCCAGTCCCTTTACTCTTTGAGCTCTCTTCTGGTACCTTCCAGCTCTTTTTCTTATTCACCTATTCATCTTTTAATCATCCACTCACTCATTCACTTATTCATTTCTTTACTCAGCATACATTGATGGGATGCCCACCACGTGGGAGGCACTAAGATAGTCAATAGCGCATAAGGGTGAATAAATTAGATACAGCTTCTGCCCCCGAGTTCAGGGCATAAAACTAAGGAGCTCAGTAGTGCTCCATTTTCCAAGAGCCTTTTTTCAACCAGCACTAAGTCATTCAGTTCGCATCATGGTCTGATCTGAGCACTAGCTCAGTGGAGAGTGGGGCTATGGTGTTGGTTTGGGTGGGGTGTGTGCACAGGAACAGAACAATAACACATTTTCTTTCTCAAGTTCACAGCCTAGGAGATAAGAAAAGGGCTGTAAACAACAATTAAAAACACACACACCCAAACAAAAACAAAACAATTTAAGGGAGGAAAAGTAGAGCATGATTAAGTTCAGAGATTGAAACAAAAACAAGATGCTATAGATAATCAGAGGAAAGAGAGTTTCCTTTCAGGGACTGGGAATAAAGAAGGAAGCACCAGGGAAGGCTTCTTGAAGGAGGAACTAATTCATCTGGAGGCTGAGAATGTTTGGAATTTCTTCTGGCTGACAAGGCAACCTCCAGTAGAGTCTGTTTAGCTGACTCACAGAGAGAAGTCCCTGGGGGCCTTTGAACTGATTGATGACTGACTGCTGAGAGCTGCTCCTGTAGAGGAGTTTTCAGTCCTGAGTGGGATGGGCTGGATACCGAGGAGTCTGGGGACCAGTGAGTGGATTATTTTGGAAGTGCAGGAGAGAGGTAACAAGGTGGTGGCTATGGGACCAGTATGACGAGAGTACTCAAGTTATGATTATGGAATTAGCATTTTCAGCTCAGTGGATGTGGGCTGAGGAGTGAGGAGTCAAAGACTGGGCTGCAAACAGGTTTTGTGATAACAGCTAAAGGGCTTGCCCTCCTCCCCACTTGAGTGACATTTGTATTTTAAGAGTCCTTCTTTCATCAGAATGAAGCTATTAATCATGGCTAAATTTGCACTCTGACTTTGGGCATTTTTAAATAGTTCTCATATCAAAACACTTGAAAAATTTTTAGATGGCTTCGATGTATTCATTGCTTGATCTCTGCCAAAGCTCCCTTTTTTCATTTTAGACCTTTCCCTCTGCTCCTTCACATTTGCAATTATTGTCTGTCCATGGCTGTGCAGACTAATTATGAGGTGCTGTCACTCACTGACCTTCAGCTTCATTTCCCTTGACCACGTGTGTGAGAGCAATCCCCATTTGCATGCTATGTTCCTGGTTCCTACATCAGGGTAATAAATGTCAAGTGGTTTTCAGCAGCAGTTGGAGGAACAGGCATTGCTCCCTCTGTTTCTTCTCATACCATCCTTCCTGTGATCACAAGTGGGCCTGTTAGGCATGCCAGATAGGAAGGACCTGGTGGCCGCATGAATCCCCAGATTGTAAATATTCTTCTGGGTGGACCATCAAGTGATTTGCAGGTGAAGTAAACAGCCCCTTTGTTACTGTTGCAATTAGCTAGCTATTAATAATAGAAAAGGAGTAAAAGGAAGGCCATTATAAGCATGTCATTTGGACAGCTTCACCAGGAAGCTGCAACTTGACTCTCCCCAGGAAATCACAGGTTCATTCCCTTGAGAACACTGGGGGAAGGGACTGGACAAAGGGGAAGACGGGCACATGTGTGGTGAAGTTGGGGTGAAGTGGGGAGGGTGCCTGTGAGCCAAACCTGGGAACAGAGATCATTGGCCAGAGGGGATAGAGCCACTGTAAGCCCATGAAAATTTGGTGATACATAATCCCCAGACAAAGGAGTTCCCTCTTTTGGCGCTCTTGGCTCTTGCAGCTCTCTTGCATTTGCCCATGTTCCCTCTGTAGCCACATGGCCTATACCATGTGGACCCAACAGCAACAGATTGATGAACCATAGCAGAGAACACAAACTAAGCTAGCCTGATGCTGGGCTGGACTATGCTCCAACATGGAACAGAAACTCTGGGCAACGATTTTGATTCTAGTTCTGCTGAAGTCACAGCTTTACTTCTTCCATGATGGGACGGAGGGAAATGGGACCTTAGAAACTCAGGGATTTAACTCCATGCAAACAAATGCCACTCATTCTCCCTTGGAAGTCTCAGAAAATTCTTTTTCTCATGATATCACAAGAAGCCCACTCCCACCAGCAACCAGTGGGGATGAAGAGAGCTCCTCACCAACAACACCTTCATAATGCTATTTGGAGAGCAAGCACAGGTCTTTAAATCCAAGAATATTTCCCTCAATAACCTGTTTATCTGAGAAATCTCCATTATTCATTTATTCATTTATTAATCCATTCAACAACATGTATCTTCTTTCAGGCTGATGCTGTCTCAGTCCACACAATGCCATCACACCAGTTGTTAGAAAATACAAGCACTTCTTTACTTGCTTGTAAGCAGCCATGCTCTAGTCCCTTTGAATGTTCACCTTCCTCAGACTGCCCCAGTGGCCCCAGATCCTCTTTGGGAACCTTCTACCCCAATACATACACACACACTTCCCCAGGATCCCAAAATAAAATGCTTGACCCTTGGAACAGCCCTGTAGCCAGCATTGATTCTGATTAGTTGGTGCCCACTCTATACCTATTAAATACTTCTAATAACACTCCTGATTCCATTCCCTACCAGGTGCAAAGTGTGATGCCAAAACCCTTGGAAGTACTAGGCTATGATTTTGCCTGCAGGTAGCTCCTAGTCTCTGTAGGGTCCCTGAGCAAGTGCATGAATGACTGGATGTACATAGGGAAGGTGTGGTAGATTCAAAAGTGACCCCCAAAGATATGTCTATGATATAATCCTTAAAACCTGTGAACATTACTTTAAATGGCAAAGACTTTGAGATGTGACTAGGCTAAGAATCTTGAGATGAAGAGATTAACCTGGATTATCCAGGTGGGCCTTACGTGTAATCACCTGTCTTAGGCCAAAGACACAGACAATAGTGTAGCGATGGCCAGAGGGAGGGAGGGCAGGGGCTGGGTGGACATGGAGAAAGAGGGGCAAAGGGGGACATCTGTAATAATATTAACAATAAAAATAAATAAATAAAAAGAAAAGCAGAGGGAGATAAATAGACAGAGGAGGAGGAGGCAGTGTGATCTCAGAGGCAGAAATTGAAGTAATATAACTACAAGCCAAAGAATGCTGGCAGCCACCAGAAGCTGTAAGAGGCAAGGAATGCATTATCCTTAGGACTTCTGTAGTAAATGTGGCCCTGCTGACACCTTGATTTCAATCTAGTATAACTGATTTTATATTTCTGGCCTAAAGAATTGAGAGAGAATAAATTCTCACTTAAATGCTGTTTTAAGCCACTGATTTGTGGCCATTTCTTACAGCATCCACAGAAAACTAATACAGTAGGATTAAGTGTCCGCAGGTAAACACAGATAATTCTATGGATAGTGAAGGAGAGAGAACTTGGTTCTCCAGAGAGTGTCCAAGAAGGCTTAAGAGAGATGGTGACAAAGGAGTTGGTCCTTGAAAAAAGAGCAAGGATCGGGCTTGCAGAGGTAGAACAGCATGGACGAATAAGAAGTCCTTCTGTTTGCCTGGGATGCAGTTTGCAAGGGTGGAAAAACACACACACAGAAAAACAAAAAACAAAAACAGGACAATGAAAGACAACAGGGAGTGGTAGGGCCATATAGAAAAGAAGGGTACATGCCCCATGTAGACAGGTTCCACAAAAAAAGCACAGCTCTGTAATACTATGCTGACCAGACACACTTATCTCTCAGCTGGGTTCAATCTTTTTTTTAACCTCTGGGTGAATAAAGGGGTTAGTCAGGGACTAAGTTTACGTGGGAAGTTTGTAGGCTGAACATAAACATCCATAGACATGGGACAGGCTGAGCAGTTTGGTTTGGCTGCAGACAAGGGTAAAATTAATTAGCCGGAGCGAAATGTAGGTGTGCAATCTTAGAAGGTCACTGTAAAAGTGTGTATGTACCGACAAGGAAAACAAAAGCAAAAGTAAACAATTGGGACTACATCAAACTAAAAAGTTTTGCACAGCAAGAGAAAAAGAACTCATGGATATGGACAACAGTGTGGGGACTTGGGGGGTCAAGGGGCTGGGTGGAGGTGGAAGAGGGCATAGAAGGGATAAATGGTGATGAAAAAATTAAATTAAAAAAATAAAAAGTTTTGCACAGCAAAGGGAACCATCAACAAAATGAAAAGACAACCCACTGAATGGGAGAACATATTCATTTGCCAGTGATACATCTGATAAGGGGTTACAAGCCAAAATTTATAAAAAACTTATATAACTCAACACCCCAAAAATAAACAATCCAATTAAAAATGAGCAAAGGACCTGAATAGACACTTCTCTAAAGAGGACATACAGGTGATCAAGAGACATATGAAAAGATCCTCAACATCACTAATCATCAGAAAGATGCAAATTAAAACCACAATGAGATACCACCTCACACCTGTCAGAATGGCACCATCAGCAAATCATCAAATGACAAGTGCTGGCGAGGGTGTGGGGAAAGGGGACCCTCATGCACTGCTGGTGGGAATGTGGACTGGGGCAGCCACTGTGGAAAGCAGTATGGAGTTTCCTCAAAAGATTAAAAATGGAGCTGCCTTTTGACTCAGCAATTCCACTTCTGGGAATATATCTGAAGAAACCCAGAACAGTAATTGGAAAGAATATATGCACCCCTATGTTCATTGCAGCACTATTTACAAGAGGCAAGATTTGGAAGCAGCCCAAGCATCCAGCCATAGATGAGTGGATAAAAAGCTGTGGGGTATTCACACCACGAATACTACTCAGTTGTAAAAAAAGAAGGAAATCTTACCTTTTGAGACAGCATGGATGGACCTGGAGAGCATTATGTTAAGTGAAACAAGCCAGTCAGAGAATGACAAGTACCATATGATTTCATTCATATGTGGAGGCTAATGAATAAAATAAACTAACAAACAAAATAGTAAAAGACTCATTAATAGAGAGAACAGACTGATAGCTGTGAGAGGGGAGGGGTGTTGGGGGCTGGGTGAAGAAGGTGAAGGGATTAATAATAATAAAAAAAAGACAGCAACCTCAGATACAGACAACTCTACGGTGATTATCAGCAGAGGGGAAGGGGGATGGGGGAGGTAGAAGACGGCACAGGGGGGATAAATGGTGATGGAAGGAGACTTGAATTGGGTGGTGAACACACAATGCAATATACAGATGACATGGTATAGAATTGTGCACCTAAAACCTATATAATTTTATTAACCAAAGTCACCCCAATAATTTTGATAAAAATTAAATAAAAATAAAAGTGTGCATATTGTTTGGAAAGTAAGGGAAAGACTCTGGGAAATAAAAGTTTCTATACAAACACAAATTCATTTAATGATTGTTGAAGAGTCACCTTGAAAGTCCCAAAGGCCCCTGGGCCTAAGAGGGAGAGGCAGGACCTTAGTAGAGACAACTCTGTGTGGTGAGGTCGTACCAGCATTCAGGGAGAAAGGTGACAGTAAGTCATTGGTGCTTAACTTGACCAACAACAGCTATGACTGGGGAGGACTGCAGACCACTCAGAGCCATGACTTGGCTTCATGAGCATTTGGTCATACCCACCTGAGCCAAGTCCTTGAGATCCCATTCTTGGAATTCACCCCACGCTTGCCTGAAGTTTGGATAAGTTTCTAAGTCAATTATAAAGTTGTATTGATGTCTTTATTTTCCAAGACAGTGAGAGGGGAATTTAGGCTGACCTCATATATCTAGGTAATTTTAAAAATTGATTTTAGAGTCCCATCTTAAAAATTACATCCCACCCAAACGATTAATCTCAGCAGAAATGCTTATCAGGCCTTTCTCGTGCACTTCAGATTGCAATTATTATTATTATTAGTTGGATTTGGATGCTCTTAGAACTCATAATTGACTTTTAATTAAGTGCCAAACTGTTTGCAACTGTTGCACAAACCCTAAGGATTCCTGCACCACTTCTAATTTACTCCAGATGCCTTGCCAGCACATAAAGGGATGCAGAAATGCACTTGACTATTAAGCTGCACAGGGGTAAAATTATGGTAGGCTCTTAATAAAGTTGTTAAAGAAAACCAAGGTGTTCTTTTTAAAAGAATTGCTAAAATATGTCCTGACCTGATATGTGTTATTTTCGCAGCTACCAGGCAATTACTTTGAAATCACAGCTAAAGGTTTGGTTCAAAAGTCAGCTTGTAAAACAAAAATTATGTGTAGACATCAGTTACCCTTGTCGTTCCTTGGTATTTTCCTGAGTAATGATACTCACAAGTACGTAATACATATTAAACTAGACAGCATATGATCGAGTGCCAATATGCAAAGAATAGATCTCTATTATATTTAGGGTTAAAAGAAGAAAGATTCATAACTAGCTGAACAAGATACTCAAACCACAAAAGTCATGTGAAATCTAAGGCAACTGAGGGAGCACAGATTAGCATCTTCATTTCTTCAAAGACATAAAGCATCCTCCCACCTCAGAGCCCTGGATGGAGGGGTCTTACCTGGAAAGCACTCTCCTCCTCTGCGGCACTCTCCTGTTTGATCTTCCACATTTCTGATCAAATGTCACCTTATTAGAGACGCCTTCTCAGGCCACCCCATACAGAGTCAGCTCCTTCATTTTCCTTCCTTCAGCTGAAATGATTAATAACTAGAGAATGAATAAATGATCTTTCCTAAAGGCATTCAATTAAAATTAGCGTGCATCAGCAGAACTAATACTAAGCTCCAAGCATCCTGAATACTAATTTAGCACACTTTGATAATTCAGTATACTTTGATGTAGTCACTTATTCCCGCATTCATTCAACAAGTGTTCATTGAACACTTACTCTGTCCCACACTTTGTTTTCATCATAGAGGATACAATAAAAACAAAAACAAAAAGAAGGTTCCTTGCCCTCCTGGAACTAATGTTCATTGAGGAAGAAAGCAAGTAGGCAAATAAATGATATAATGTCAAGTAGTGGTGTTATTAAACAAAAGTAAGGGGGCAGAGACAGGATGCCTCTGGCTGTCCGGGGGTACATTGAATATAGACTTGGATGAAGTTAAGGATCCAGTCATGGAGATTTCTCCAGGAAGAATATTCTAGGTAGGAGCAGAAAACACAAAGCATGGTCTTATGCCTAGAGAAGCATGATTTTGGGAGGTTACACAATGAAACAGGAGCTGGCGGCAGGCGAGACCAGAGTCCTTACCTCGCCATGGCCTACACCCCCACACTATCTGGCCCTCTTCAACTACATCTGTCATTCCCCTTACCTCCCCAAATCATGCTTCTCTAGCCATATCTATATCTACAGACATATCTATAAGTCATTTATTTATATATCTCAGATATGGAATAGTAATCCTTCAGTCACCTGGCAACTTTAAAATGACCTGCTCAGCAGACATCGGTCTTTAAACAACTACTCTTTGTGGGATGTTTACTGTTCACCAAACCCTATGCTGAATCTTTTACCTCGATCATCTCATTTAAAACCTCATGATCCTGTGTAACAAATATATTCACGTTCCCTGAGGATGCCCCATAATAAAAGTGCTTTATTGATATAACAAAATTAAATTCTTTTCCAGAATGAGCCTATGAGCAAAATAATCATCTGAAGGCTGCGAACAGTGTTCATACAAAATTATGGATAGAACTGTTCGCCTAACAGGTTTGTCATTTAGAGATGAAGTTATTAAGACAGAATGAAAAACTCAGTTTTATGCATTTTGCATGTACTATCCTGGCTATATTTGGCACTCTTGGTATGGAAGGCCCAGTAGGGTTGACAATATTTGTGAAGTTTGTGTGTGGTAATTTAAAAATTAAGAAAGTTTGGCTGTACTTCTGCTGTTATATAGAACAGCAGCTTGGACAGGTGACTGTTTCAAGTTTGCTTTTACTTTCCAGAGTCCACTTAAGTTTCAAACCTGCACTTGTGCACCTAAAGTGCTGTAACTTTACCAATAATATTTTATAAGTGTTAGTTTAAATCATTCCATTTTCCCCCTGAGATTTTGACTTTTTAAAATTTTACAGCCCAACTGGGCGTGGCTCAGTGGTTGAGCATCCACCTAGGATCCAGGAGATCTGGGTTCGATTCCCGGTTTGCAGGCTGCAGCCGATCAATGACTCTCTCATCATTGATGTTTCTATCTCTCTCTCTCCCTCTCCCTTCCTCTCTCTGAAATCAATAAAGATATATTTAAAAATAAAATAAAAAAATAAAATAAAATAAAATAAAATTTTACATATGAAGAACTGAGCATCAGAGAGATTAGATCTTCTCACCCAAAGCTCCATAATTAGTAACTCAGAACTGAGATCAATGTTCCCAGATCCCAAGCCCAGCACTGGTTCTTCTGTACCACAGCTGTCAATGTACCTACCAAATGGATAAGAACTGATCTATTTATCTATGGTTTATTTTTGGTTAGCATTTAAAAGTTTCCCCCTATATTTACATTAATTTATTTTTTGAAAGGCAATGGATGAACCTTGTTAAAGAAATTCAGTTACAAGTAGTATACAGTGAAAAGACAGTCTCTTTCTTCCTGGCAGTTCCTCTCCTTGGAAGAGACTACTTTGTTACTAGATTTTATGTATTTTCCATACATATTTTATGTGTTCGTAAATATATGGAAATATATTTTCATTTTCATCTCAAAGACATTTGCCATACAAACATTAAAGATGCACATTTTAAAGACTCTTGATATGTGTGACATGTTTTACAGGGTGCCATTGGGAGTCCCTATTAACCTTTATAAATAACCCTTGTCGGCTTGGTGGAGCCTCGAGTTCCCAGATAGGAGAGTAACCGAGGAGACGCCCTGAGTGAGACGCCAGAGCTGCACCTGCAGCTTTCTTTGTCCACTCTGACAACATGCCTCTTACTGGAATATATGCAGTATATTTTCATTTAAATTTTAAGTTTTGGTTTTTATTTTTATTTGTTATACATGCACATAAAGTGTCAGCCAGTTCCACAAGGTTTGTGTTATTTTTTAAATTATGGAACGCTTCACCAGTTTGCATGGCTCTTTTAAAAGAATAAAGTGGTACAGGCTTCCCACCCCCACTGCAACCACCTTCTTCCCTTGTCAATGTTTATGCCTCTTAAAAACATGTTTGTATTGCTGCCTCACTCCCTTGACATCATTTTTTTAACCCCTGAGGGTTTTTTGCCTTTTTTGTTTTATTTTTTCTATACACTGGTTACTCATTCAACACCAAAGTCTTTGCCAAGTGTCTAAATCTCCTCTCAAGGCACAGAGATGTCAGGGTTTCTAGTAACTCATCTTCCCAAGAGTCCCTCCGGACTTGCTCCAACTCAGCCTGGTTTTCCTGGGCTTGGGGTTCACCTACCATCCTGGGGTTTCTCTATAGTAATCCACATGAGCCTCTGCCTTCTCTGTGTTGTATTTTCTCTAGACTGTGTCTTCCTCTTTATTCTTCCTTTTATTTTTGAGATGGAGAAAAATTCCCCACTCCCTTGTTGAGAAAGGCGGCAGAAGGCAATCTTTTTGAGATACTGGCCCCTCCATAATGTCTGTATTCTACTCTCCAACTTGATTGAAAATTGGGGGGCTATAGAATTCCAGGTTGGAAATTATCTTCCTTCAAAATTTAAGGCATTTTTTCCACTGTTTCAAGTACCTGGGATTGCTGCTGAGCAGTCTGAAGTCATCCTGAGTCCTGATCTGTGGGAGGGAATCTACGTTTTGCTCTTCAGTAGTTGAAAATCCTTTTTTCACCCCCTGAAGTTTGGGAAATTCACGATGACGAGACTCAGTATGGGTTATGTTCATCCACTAAGCAAGGCAAACAGTGGGTTAGTTTAATCTGGAAACTCTTATACTTAGTTTGGAGAATTTCCCTCTACTTTTGAATCTTATATAATGAAAATATTTCATGATTTTTTTTCTCCTCTGATAGCACTTTCCCCTCCTAGTAAGGGAAAGGAGACCCTGCATTTGATCTACCTTGTTAGCCAGGGGTTGCAATTTTGCTTTATATAACTTTCTCCCCACAGTGATAAAATTTTTTATGAGTGAATAATTCAGATGTAATCTGGCAAATGTCATGTCTGCTCACAGTGCTGCTTTATGTTTGAATTTCCTGTAGCGAATAAAACCTTAGGTGAAATGGTAAGAGCGATATGAAAAGGTGGTATTTTGAGGTGACATGAAGAGTGAGAGTTGGAGAGGAGACAAGACTACCAAATCCTGCCCCTTCTCCGTAAGGGCTTCCTGAAGGAGATACATGAGCAGGGGGAAGGAAAGGGAAGGGAATGTTTAGTTGGCGATTTCTTCCAGATGTTAACGTTGAACTTTAATAAGAGGCTAGAAGTAAGAAACACTCAATCTTCCTTATCTAGCTTGGCTGAGCAAGTAAATATTGAAGCGGGCCATGTTTTCTGTCTCTATAGCTCGAAGATCACACTCAAATCTGAGATTTCATCACTTACTGACAGACAAATCTAAAGCATACACACCCCCAGCAGCAGAGGAAAGAAACAAGACAGATGAGCCTTGGGGAAGTTTTCCCAGGACCTTGCTTGCTGTGAGGGCAGCCCTAGGAGAGGAGCAGCGTGGAAATGCAGAGAGTGAAAGGGAAGGCCGACCAAGTTGCTTCTCGCATCCTTCCCTGGCTACCCCTTGCGGGACTTTGCCTTAAGTGGAAGGAGGACATTGACGGGAAATTTTTTTATACCTTGTTTGGTCCAAGTAAGAGTGACTCCCTCAGAAAGGCAGATGTCACCCCTAGGACTATCCCCTGATCATGTTCTACAGGTAGCAAACCCTTACTCCTAATGGTGACTTACACGAATTAGAAGGGTGGCTGGGAGTACAGGCCTTTGGTTTTGCCCCTAGATACTAATATTCTAAGCACAATTATGATTTAATAAATTACATTTTGTGCCTTTTTACCCCTTTTCCCCTCTTTAACCTTCAACTCAGTTCTCTCTCTTCTCTCCTCTTCCTCCAAACCTAATGTGGTTTCACATCTCTCTGCTTAGGGACAAATGAGTGTGAATGAGCTTAATGTGTATAGCTGTCATGACAATTTTTATGTTTAAAAAGATGGCACCAAGAGGAAGGTGGGAAAAGAAGGAAGAAGAAAAGGTGGTGAGCCAGCAAACATTTACTGAGCGCTTACTATATGCCAGGCACTGTGCATCTTGGTTTCACAAACCTCTGAATCTTGATAACATTTGTACAAAACAATCACCATTTTTAGTGAGACAATTTACCATCTGGCAAGCACTGAGTGACTTGGGTAAGGTCTCATGCTGAGCCAGTGGTGCGAGCGGGAGGTGGACATTCAGGCTTGTGAGACTTCCCTGTTCGGAGGCAGCAGCGCCGTAGTGAAGGGCCCTTTGCCTTCACATTCTACCACAAGTGACCTCCTCCTCTTGGTGTGACTGCATTACTCTTTCTAAAAGTACTAAACAACTGAGAGGAAGTCATTAAACCAATATCAAAAGAAGTCCCTACAGACATTTTGTGGAAAATAAAAGTAATTATACAAATAAATGTTTCCCATTCTCAAACATTTATAAATATCTACACTTAATTTTGATGTTAAACTGAAGTGTATTTTATTATTTGTTGTAGCTCCTGAGTAAAATGTTATGCTTCTTTCTAATTAATTTTTTTCCTTAAGAGTTCTTGAGATATATCTTGACATTTAAATTATTAATTCAATGAAGAAGTACTAGTAGCTAGATCTACATGTGCTCTCCCTTAAAAAAGAAAAATCACGTGGACTTGTTACTGAACTTATAAACAATGTATTTGAAAACTCTCAAAGAGAGCATGAACCAAGTCAAATGTTCATTTGGTTAGAGTTCCTGGTTTGCTGTGCATGTGGGAATGTGAGAGGAGAGCTGAGCTGAGCTGTCTATGATTTTTTTTAACTTTTTTATTGAATTTATTGGGATGACATTGGTTAATAAAATTATATAGGTTTCAGGTATATAATTCTATTACTACATCCTCTGTATATTGTATTGCATGATTGATTCCATTGCAATTAGCTAATTATTAATAATAAGAAAGGAGCAAAGGTGGAGGCCAGACATTATAAACATAGTCATTTGGGCAGCTTCAGCAGGAAGCTGCAACTTTACACTCCCCAGGGAACCACTGGTCCATTCCCTGCAGGGCACTGGGGGATGGGACTGGACAAATGTGAGGATGGACAAATGCACAGTGAAGTTGGGGTGACATAGGGAAGGTGCTTGCTTGTCAATCTAGCCTGGGGAACCATGGATTGGCTAGAGGGGGTAGAGCCACTGTAAGCCCATGAAAATTTGGGGATACATAATCCCAAGACAAGGAATTCTAGCTCTCTTGGCACTCTTGGCTCTCTGGTTCTTCTCTTGTTTGCCTGTGTTCCCTCCATAGCGATGTGGCCATGCAGACCCCACATGCAGTGAACTGATGGATGCAGCTGATGGATGCAACTGGAAACACAAGCTGAGCTGGCCTGATGCTGGATTGGCCTGTGCCCTAACATGGAACAGAAACTCTGGGCAACGGCTTTAATCCTAGCTCTGCTGAAAGCAAAATGGGGCTTCTTCCTTGGTGGGACGAAGGGAAATGGGATCTTGGAAAGTCAGGGGTTCAATTCCACAGAAGGAAAGCTTTCTACAATATCTCATCTCCTGCGAATCTCAGAAAATCCTTTTTCTCATGATATCGCAAGAAGCCCACATCTCCCAGCAACCGGTAGGGTGAGAACTCCCCTCTGAAACATGTTCACCACCTCAAGTCAAGCCTGCTTCCATCACCATCTATCCACCCTCTTCTGCATGCCCCCATCCCTGTTCCCCTCTGGTAATCATCAGTTGTCTATGTCTGAGTTTTTTTGTTTTTTTTTTCCCCTTAATCCCGTCACTGTTTTTACCCAGCCCCACAGCTTCCCTCCCCTCTGACAGCTGTCAGTCTGCTCTCTAAGAGCCTGTTTCTATTTTGTTTGTTAGTTTATTTTGTTCATTACATTCCACATGTGAGTGAAATCATAGGGCACTTGTCTTTCTCTGACTAGCTCACAGCTCTGTTGATTTGACTGAAGGCAGCAATTATCCTTCAACTGTCTTACTTCATCCTTTTAAAATTTATCCAATCTCCCCCCTTTTAGAAAGGCCTCCCCGGTTCACCTTGAAACAAAATAGCACAGCATTCCCAAAGACTTAGAAACCCTGGAGGAAATACGCAGGCTGTGTTTTGATCTTCTCCACCTGGATTTATTGACTGCACCCAGCAGAATGGTCATCAAATAGGAGGTCCCCAATTAGTGTCAGTTTTCACCATTCTTTCAAACCACAAGTTCACTATGGAGATGAAGTGGCTGTTTCCATCGTCTTTCACTGCCCTAGAATCAGGCTTGGAAAACTCACCAATTAATAGATTGAAGGCTGAGCTGCTGTTTTAGAAAAACTCCAAAAACGGTGGCTTCAAGCCTATAGAAATACATTTATGTTGTCGTAGTTCTAAAAAAGCAGTTCAAGTGGGTGAGGAAGTGTTCCTCCTTACAGCCATCCTGGACCTAGAGCTCCTTGCAACACATTGGTGAGCCAAACCCTAGAGCATTTTTGTGATGTAGCTCAAAGCCCTAAGGCATGGTTGAAACTAGGTGGAGGCAGAGGACAGACGGAAGAGCATCTGAAAGTCACACCAACGTCTTACAGTCTTTGATTCACAATCCTTTGGTAACAATTTAGTCAGAGTTGACATCCAGCTGCATGCGAGGGTTAAGAAATATCACATAGATGGGCGGTTATGTGCCTGGTCTCAATGGAAGACACAAAATGGGTTTTGTATGCTGCTAGCAATCTCAACTCCATAATCTTCGTAAGATTTCCATTTCTACCAAACAACACATTCTTAATGATGAGAACTAATACTGATAACATAGGCACCAGGCTAACCTATGATAGGGGATGATTTTGAGGTTAACATAGGCCAGCCTCCTGCCTAGTGAAAGAATTTTTTTTTTTTATAGCAGCTGTCTTCTACTTTAAGGGTGATAGCCATGCTAATGTTGCTATATGGCTAAATCTAGTTTCAACCACAGCCTATTAGTAGGTACAAGTACAAAAATGACAGCAAAGAAGCCTCTGGGGTAACCACTTAGGTGTAGACAGGTGCCTTCCTGGATTTCCTAATTCCAAGGCATGTTGGATTTGACAGGGCAGGATGGACTGGGGAAGTGGGTGCTAAGGCCAGAACTAGATACCACAATGGGAGGAAAGAACCAATAAGTGACAGGCAGGAGACATGCAGGGACCACAGACAGCCCTGGTAGCACAGTATGGCTAGGAAGAAAACCTTTCTGGGAAGCTGGCGGCTAAATGGGTGCTTGGGTGTACACGACTCATCTTCCTCTGATCCTGTGCGCCATCAAGACAGGAGGGGCTAATTATTAAGATTCTGCTGCAAAAAAAAAAAAAAAAAAAAAAAATTGCACTGGATGGAGTTAGACAAGAAAGGCTTTAGCAATGGAGATCAAGACTATTGCAATAGGGGTGAAATATTAAACGCAAGTCCACTGAGACAAAAGGCGAGAGAGTTTTTAAGCACTGGAGTCAGTTAGTGGAAAATTATGGAGGAAATTAAGGAGTGGGTTGCTCAGTGTGATCAGGCCATTTGTGTTTGCTAAATAGTACTGATCTTTACCAAGTTAGGATATGAAGACCAGGAGGTAGTGGTCCCACCTTCCTTGATGATTACATTTCAAAGGGATGGCTTCCAGGTATTTGAGGAAGACTTTTCTGGGTTGAAAAGCTGATAGGAGGCTGGGAGATTTAAATCTCAAAGGGGCAGAGAAATAATTTATAATGGCAAGTTTTCAAAAGTAAATGCTCTAAACAAAGGTAGGTCAGGGGCCTATAATCAGGACGAAATCTGTGTAAATTTAGTCAAGGTGAGGGGAACATTAAGTCTGTCTTGATCACTGCCAGGTAGATTGGCCTTCTTCCTGCAGGGCCTCTGCCTATCAGATGGGTCTAGGAGGTGGCATCTTGTGTTAAGGTGATGGGATTAACAAAAAAAGCCCCAAAACTTTATAAGACAGACAATAATAGTATGGTGATTACCAGAGGGAAAGTGGGGTGGGGGAATTTAAGAGAGGGTAAAAGGGGAATAAATGGTGATGGAAGGAGACTTGACTTGGGGTGGTGAACACAATACAATATACAGATGATGTATTGTACTTTTATTAACCAATGTCACACCAATAAATTCAATTAAAAAGAAAAGACTATCAGCTGCTGTCCACCTTCTAGCAATTGGTGAGAATCTCTTGTGGGGATCATACCTACTTTATTTCCTTTGAGTACTATAGGATTTTTACACCTCTGCCTTTATTTTAACAAGTCCTTGAAAAAAAGGAATTATAAATGCAACTGCTTAGCAAATTGAACCAGATGTCTTCAGATATTAGCATTTAATAGTTAAAAAACATTGCTAATTTTTTCACTTATGTCTTCTGTTCACTAACAGATAACTAAATGGTAAGGTATACATATACTGTATGCATTGCCACGGCTGTGCACTTGTTTTTAATCTGCCTGTAGGAATTAATATAGCTAATTTAATTTCAATTTCGAATGTGATTCATTAATTTGTTTTTTTTTAAATGGTCATTGTGCATGAAATGCTGTTCTTTGCTACAGTCCACTTTATTATTTGGATATATCCAGTTGTCATGAAGCTCTAAATTAAAATATTCTTATAATTTCTACCCACTGGATTTATCTTCACCTTCTGAAATAATACTACTTCTCTGAACTAATCCTGTTGAATAGACTGGCTCAGAGACATGAGGCAAAAATAACCACAAGGGCAGGCAAGAGTGTGGAACAAGTCTTTGTTACCAAAAGGGCAGGTGTTCTATATAACAGGACAAAATGCTAAAGTTTATTGGAGAGCCTGCTTTATTAGCTAGTGGTATCTGCCATGATTTTTTAATAGAACCCTTCGGCTCATTGGCTGATCTTGAAGGGGGTGTGAAGGAGCAGGATTGTCGAAGGCAATAAATAGTCTGCAAGTTAAAGTGAGAATCCAGGGGAAGAGGCCCCAAGACACAGGGAGTATGAAATATGAAGCTACTGCCATTGAAAAAGGTACAAGAAAAGCGTCACCATCAAGGGAAACCAGCTTCCTGGTGAGGAATGGGTGTGTGGTGGGGAGAATTGTTCCAAAAGAAAATTAGCAATGTGGCAAGTTACTTTGAAAGGTTAAAAAAAAAATAGGGAGGGTACCAACAGGAAAGAGCAAGAATGGGAATTAGCAGGCCCAAGGTAGGTCAGAGAAAGTGATAGCCTGATTGACAGGGAATGACTTTGGGAAAGTAAGTCTGCACTTTGGGTCGTGACTGTGGAGCACGGAGCTAAGGAAGGATAATGTTTATCGGTACAGAGAGGATTTTTCTGTACTAGGCGCACTACCCACCTCCCTCATTAAGCACATACCTCATTAAGCACAGAGTTTACAGACCATTGTTTACGAATCCCCAGGAAGTGACACAGCTTTCCCAGATGTCCCAGCGGACTTGCTAAGGTATAAAAGACAAGACAATTCTCCCTTGTAAAGCTGTTATCATCATAACTAGCTAGCTTATTAATATTAATGATAGGAAGAAAGCAAAGGGAAGGCCAGACATTATAAGCATGTTCGTCTGGGCAGCTTCACCAAGAAGCTGCAATTTCATGCTCCCCAGGGAACCACCAGTGAACCACCAGTTCTATTCTGGGCAAATCACTGGGGGAAGGGGTCCAACAAAGAGGAAGATGGATGCATATGCAGTGAAGTCAGGGTGATATAAGGAAGGTGCTTGCCTGTTAGTCTAACCTGGGGAAAAAATAATTGTCTAGAGTGGGTGGAACCACTGCAAGTGTGTGAAATCCTGAAGGGTTCATTGATTAAGCTCCTAGTTAAAATCCCCAAGGAAACTTTCACCCTCTTGTTTCTCTTGCTTCATTACTGCTTCCTTGCAGTTGCTTGTTCCAGGACTCACACTAGCTTGCCATGTGGCCCTGGAAGCCACATTGCCCATGGCTGTATGAACTCTACATGTAATGGACTGAAGTCGGGAACAAAAGCTAAGCTAGTCAGATGCTGGACCGGAATGGACTTTAATATGGAGTGAAGACTCTGGGCAATGACTATGATTTTAGCTTTGTTAAAGACAAAATGGGACTTTTTCCATGGTGGGACGGAGGGAGAGGGGACCTTGGAGGGAAAGTTCCTTAATGTTACATCACCAATAAAACTTTCCAGAATACCTCACCCTCCAGTGGGGGCTTCAGGAAATTCTTGTTCCCACTGCACCCCAAGAGCTCCACTTCCACCAGCAACAGGTGAGGACACAGAGGCCATCCCACTGATCACAGAACCAACCTTGTGTCCTGACCCTAGACTTCAGATGGGTTTGATAACTTTTGGGAAAAGGAATAATAAATCTGAATTATTCTTTAACATGCTGTGCATTATTTGATACAGATTAAGGGAGGCTGGAAAAACTTCATTAAAAGCCAAGGAAATCTGACTACAGAGGATTCTTAGAGCAGTAAGAACACTCTACGATATTATGATGGATTTATGTCATATGTTTGTCCAAATGCATAAAATGTACAACACCAACACTGGACCCTAAGGTAAACTATGGACTTTGGGTTATGATAGGTCAATATAGGTTCATTCTTTGTAATTAACATACCATTCTGAGTGAGTGTTGTTGACAATGCATACGTGGGTGCAGGGGGTTATTTGGGAAATCTCTGTACCTCCAAGTTTTGTTGTAAACTTAAAACTGCTCCAAAAAATGAAGTCTGAAAAAAAGAGATGGGAACTTTGGCAGTCCTCATGCCACCCCCCCATGCCTTTTAAGGAAAGAACAGACTTTCTACATACTTGTGTAGAATTTGTTGTTATTAGTACTTTAACAGCCTTCAAGCATCTGATCCCTTTGCAAGCTCTAGAGAAGACCAAGTATAGGATAAACTGCAACAGCAAATTAGGAGTTAATTGAATACTATTCCACCGTTTGTTTTCTCTTTCCTAGCTACCACAGAGCTGTTTATGCAGGCTCCTCCTGGGGGAGTCTATCTGTACCCTCCACAACAGCATAATGACACTTTTCTGCAGGGAGTTCTTGCCATGTTTGATTGCTTAGTCCAATCCTCATTTTTCCCATGAGGTAATTAACGTAAGTAGAATTTCTGTCCCCTCCCAGCAGGAGAAATAAGATTTACGTAGAAATATATAAACATAATGATTTATGGTTAATAATCATATCATTACAGTGGTTATTGAGAACATGAGTTTGAAGACAGAGGCTCAGCTTGCATTTGAGGTCTACTACTTCTAGTTGTGTTACAGAGATTAAGTTAACCTCTCTGAGTCTCACTTTTCTCAGTAGTAACATTCACGTGTGATCGGGCCTACATATTGGTAGTTGTGAAGATTAAATGGCATGATACATTTAAATGCTTAGCAAAGTACACTGGTTCTAAAAGTGGTAGCATATCTTTGCTTTACTATCATCTTACATGGCTATTATTTTATTATTTAACTCAGCTTCACAGTAATACTATGAGGCAGGCATGAGAGCTCTAGTTTGTGGAACACTCATAGCAGAGGCAGGAGGCAGAACTGTCTATAAAAAAAACCATGTGAATAGATAGATGCACTTGCAACATCTTATTTGTGACCTTATTTCAGTCTGGGACACATATAATTAAGTTAGGAACTCAGGAAAGTTCTCTAATAACCACCCCCTTCTTCCAACTCTTGTATGTCTATGTTCTAACATATTTCCTCCATCCCCACAGCCAGAACCCACCCACACTCTCCACCATTTGCTTGAAAATTGAGTCTCTTGCCTAGTTCTTGCAGGGTCACTGCTTGGAAATGGGTCCCACCCTGTTCCAGCAGACCCCCACTGCGACTCTTGTGGGTCAGGGCTATTAGTGTTATATCCCTTGTTTTGACAACCAAATTTAGAACTGGCTCCATAATTTGCAGGGTCCAGAGCAAGTGAAATGAAAATGAGAGCCTCCTGTTAAAAAATTTGAAATATCACAACAGACAACAGAGTATTAAACATCCACAGGGGCTGCATGCAGGATTTCAGAGGGTGCTCAGCCATGACTTCAGTTTAGCTAAATTGTAAAGTGGCTTCTTTGATTTGGAATAGCTCACTTCAGTTATTAACCTATTTATTTTGGTGGAGAATAATCTCAAGAACTGGAACATCCTGGGTCCCAGAGAGTACACAGTAAGAGGGACCACATATGCTTCATCTTATGAGGAAAAAATCAACCCCACTTTGTGAGCTCGAAAAGCAAAGGAAAAGAAAGAGCTGAAATGCAGGAATATGATGACTTTGGAGACACTATATTCTATGCCCCAGCAAACTCATGCCCTGGCCTTGGGGCTGTCTCCCAAATTCTGAAAAGAGAAATGGAATCAGAACCTAAGTGAACACAACTGTGTCTCCCAGATTTCAAGCCACAGAAGAAAGACTGATGAAAGCTAGTTAGACCACAGCCCTTGTGCCCTGAAAAAAGGCTTTGTAAAAAATAAATCTCACACAAGGCAAGTGTCCTACAAATAGACATGCTGAGTCATTTCAGAAAGGGGGTTTGGTTGGCTTTGGGGCAGAAGGTTGCTGTAAAGTCAGCCTGCATAGGGACCTGGAGGACAATAGGCTATGAACATAAATAGCTTCCCTCTGATGTCAAATCTTTCTATTTAGAATAGGAAAGAAAATAGCCCATAACCCCTTTGTCATGGATGATGAGGCTAGTTTTAAGAAGAGATTATGCTAAAGTTAGAACTGAAGCTGAGCCAATCCAAGAAGGCCCTTCTTGCAGCCTCCCTGTAAGAAGTGTAAATCCATGAAGTAGAAGTGTCCTTCCTGATGAATGCAGGGCCAATGCTCTCACCCCAGGACCTCAGCTAGAATTACCTTTGAGAGCTTCCCCAGCCCTAGATTTTCTACAAACCACAAGCCAAGTGAAGGAGGTGCAGAGAAGAGGAATGAGGTTCACCTAAAGAGGTAGCTTTAACATTTCATCAGTGCAAGGTGTTTCTTCTCAGCTCAATATCATGTTTAGCTTTTTCATAGTGGAAGAAAGAAGTTTGGGTTTATTGCCCAAGTTTGACTTCTTGGTCATATTTTCTGATTATGAGTGAGAAGAAAGCAAAGGGGTTTCCATCTAGGTACCTTATCATGTTGCTGGTCTTTCCCACAGCCAAGTAGCAGGGAATTTCTTACCTCTTAAAGGAAACAGAAACAGAAAAGAAGGGAGAAATAGGTACTGAGAGAAAAGAAACTAATAGATATTTTCCACTCTCCATCCAGCTACTCAGGTCCACCTGTGCTTCAGTCAGCAGCTACAGACCCAACAGGGTCCCTAAGCCTTGCTTAAGTAGAAAATGGGGGAATGTAATTGCTCAGAGTCGAGACCCTGATTGGTTGGAGCCAATGAGCTTCCTGACTGAATCTATTAAACCAGAAGAAATCTGTCAGCTGACAATTGGTGCTGATAAAAAAAAAAATTTTTTTCCAAATATGTTTTTATTGATTTCAGAGAGAGGAAGAGAGAGGGAGAGAGAGAGAGAGACGTCAATGATGAGAGAGTCATGGATCAGCTGCCTCCTGCACGACCCCTACTGGGGATCGAGCCCACAACCTGGGCATGTGCCCTGACCCCGAATCAAACCATAGGTCGATGCTCAACCACTGAGCCACCCCGGCCAGGCTGATTTTATTATTTTAATTGAGAGACCTCTGAGTGTGTCCACCTGTCAATATAGTGTAGTAATTCACCCTCTAGCAATGATTAGGATTCACAAGATAAAAAAGTTGCAACTGTCAGCAATGGGCTAGAATTTTAAATTTGGTAGTAAAGAAAATAAGCACAGTAAATAGTGATGTTACCTAATTCCATGTAAAAACAACAAAAATTTATTTCCTTAAATAGAGGAAGAGCCAGGTTCTATCACTCTGTGTGAGCAGAAACCATGGCCAACTCTCTCATTAGGGTCTCTCCTTACCAGCCCTGACCCTCTCCATGAACCATGTTAACCATTCAATCACTTCATGGTCTCAAATGTTCCTCTTAATGGCTGCAGTTTTTTATCGAAACCCAATTTTCATGTCTTAGTGTTTTTCTTATTAATACAGCCTCATCCTCAGCTTGCTTAGGAAAACTGGTGCAAGTTCCAGTGAGGACAGCTGGACTGCACCTACTATTTTCACTCTGACAGTATCATCTTAGGAGAGGGGTGCTTATGCTGCCAGGGGAATATTAATAAGTTTACAAATCTTCTCTCCAGCAGCTGTTACCAGCAGCATCACTGGAGGCATGTTAGAAATGCAATTATTTTATTGAGGTATAACTAACATACAACATTTTATTACTTTCAAGTGTACAACATAACAATTCCATATTTGTATATATTGTGAAATGATCACCACAATAAGTCTAAACATCACCTGTAACCACACATAGTTATATATATTTTTTTCTTGTAATGTAGATTTTTAAGGCTTTATTCTCCCAGCAACTTTTAAATATGTAATACAGTATTATTAACTATAGTCAGCATGCTGTACATTACATTCGCTGGACTTACTTAGTTTATAACTGGAGTTTGTACCCTTTGACCTTCTTAACTATTTTACCTCCATCCCCACCTGCTACTTGGCAAGCACCAATCTTTTCTTTGTAACTATGAGCTTGGTTGTTTATTTCTAGATTCCACATATAAGTGAGAATATATGGTATTTGTCTTTCTCTGTCTGGCTTTTTTCACTTAGCGTAATGCCTTCAAGGCCCATCTATGTTGGTGCAAATGAAGAGATTTCATTCATTTTTAATGGCTGGATAATATATCACATTTTATTTATCCATTCATCCATAGATGGACACTTAGGTTGATTCTATATCTTGGCTATTGTAAATAATGCTGCAATGAACATGGGAGTGCACATATCTTTTCAAATTAGTGTTTTTGTTTTCTTTGGAGAAATACAAAGATATGGAATTGCTTGATCATGGTATTTCTATTTTGAATTTTTTGAGTACTCTGCATACTGTTTTCCACAGTGGCTGCACCAACTTACATTTCCACCAACAGTGCACAAGGGTTCCCTTTGCTCAACATTCTCACCGACACCTGTTATTTTCTGTCTTCCAGATTGTAGCCATTCTAAAAGTTGTAAAGGGATATCTCACTGTGGCTTTGATTTGCATTTTTCTGATGATTAGTGGTGTTGAACATTTTTTCATGTACCTGTTGGCCATCTGCATAGCTTATTTTTAAAAATGTCTATTCAGTTCCTCTGCCCATTTTTTAACAGAATTGCTTGTTTTGGTGCTATTGAGTTGTACGAGTACTTTATATATTTTTGAAATTATGCTTTTTTCAAATATATGATGTGAAATATTTTCTTCTATTCAGTAGGTTGCCTTTCTGTTGATGGTTTCCTTTGCAGTGAGATTTTTGTTTGTTTGTTTGACGTAGTCCTATTTGTTTATTTTTGCTTTTGTTTCCCTTGCCTCTAGAGTCAGATTCACAAAGGCATTGCTAAGACTGATGTCAAGGAGCTTGCTGCCTATGTCTTCTCAGAATTTTATGGCTTCAGGTATTACAGTCAAGTCTTTAATCCATTTTAAGTTAATTTTTGTGCATATTATAAGATAATAGCCTGGTTTTATTCTTTTGCATGTGGCTGTTCAGTTTATCCAACACTATTATTGAAGAGATCATTTTTCCCCCATTGTATATTTTCTCCTCCTTTATCTAAATTAATTGACCGTATATGTGTAGATTTATCTCTGGGCTCTCAATTCTGTTACATTGATCTGTGTACCCGTGTTTATTCCAATACCATATAGTTTTTCATACTGTAGCCTTGTAATATAGTTTGAAATCAGGGAGAGTGATGCCTTCAGCTTTCTCAAGACTTCTTTGGCCATTTGGGGTCTTTTGTGGTTCCATACAAATTTTAAGATTGTTTGTTCTTTTTTTGTAAAAAATGCCATTGGAAATTTAGTAAGGATTGCATTGAATGCGTAGATTGCTTTGAGTAGTATGGACATTTTAACAATATTACTTATTCCAATCCATGGGCATGTATCTTCAATTTCTTTCATTAAAGTCTTATAGTTTTTAAGTGTACATGTTTTTCACCTCCTTGGTTAATTCATTCCTAGGCATTTTATATTTTTTGATGCAATTGTAAATGTGATTTTTTTAAATTTCCCTTTCTGGTAGTTCATTATTAGTGTATATAAATGAAACAGAATTTTCCATATTAATTTTGTACCCTGCAACTACTGATTTTGTTTATTAGTTCTAACGGGATTTTTTTGGTAAAGTCTTTACGGTTTTCTAAATGTAGTATCATGTCATCTGCAAATATAGACAGTTTTTCTTTCTTTCTAATTTGGATGCCTTTTTTCTTTCTTGCCTGATTGCTCTGGCTATGACTTTTAATACTATGTTGAATAAAAGGGGAAATAGTTGGCATCCTTGACTTGTCCTGATCTTAGAGGAAAAGCTTTCAGCTTTTCATCACTGAATATGATGTTAGCTGTAGGCTTTTCACATATGGCCTTTATTATGTTGTGGTATGTTCCTTCTATACCTGCTTTAATAAAAGTTTTTATCAAAGATGTTGAATTTTGTGAAATGCTTTTTATGCACCTGTTGAGATAATGATATTTATCCTTCATTTTTTTACTGTGATGTATCACAGTGATGGATTTGTGATTTTTTTTTTTTTTAATATATCTTTATTGATTTCAGAGAGAGGAAAGGAGAGGGAGAGAGAGAGCTAGAAACATCAATGATGAGTGCAGCCCACAACTCGGGCATGTGCCCCGATCGGGAATCAAACCCTGATTGCCTGGATCCTAGGTCGATGTTTAACCGCTGAGCCACACCCGGCCGGGCCTGGATTTGTGATTGTTGAACCATGCTTGCATACCTGGAATAAACCTAACTAGATTATGGCGTATGATCCTTTTAATGTATTATTGAATTTTATTTGCTAACATTTTTTTTTTTGAGGATTTTTGCATTTATGTTCATCAAGGATATTGGCCTGAGTATAAAATGTTAGATGAAAATATACACAATGGAGTAAACTAAAGCAGGGTAAGAGGTACAGGGAATACTGGAATGGAGGTTGTTTTGTTGCTATTATTATTTTTTTAAATAAAAAAAATGTGGATTTTTACAGAGAGAGGAAGTGAGAGGGAGAGAGAGAAACATTGATGTTTGATAGGCTGCTTCCAACAAGCCTCCGACTGGAGATTGAGCCCGAAACCCTTGCATGTGCCTTGATCGGGAATCCAACCAGCAACACTTTGGTGCATGGGAAGACGCCCAACCAACTGAGCCACACCAGCCAGCGCAGTTATTATTATTATTATTTTAAAATATTCTGGAAAGCATTGACTGCTTAACCCCTCATCTTTTATTTGGCGTAAAGTTATTCTTGTATTTTACATCTGGCAAAACACCATCATGTTTAAGGGTTCTTGGAGAATGATGTAATGCAAAAATAAACTGGAGCTGTATATCTAGCCATACACAAACAAAAACTTTTGACTTGTAAGAGAAGCTTTGTTTTAACCCTTCGAGCAACTCCCAGTAGAAGATTTACTCCTTTATAATATGGAGAAACCCATGGAGTCATTCTTTTAATAAATAATTTTCTGAGCAGATACTATATGTCAGGTGCTGTTCTGGGTCTGAAGATATAACAAACAAGGCCTCTGTCTTCCTGATAATATCCTAGGTCAGGGGTCAGAAAACTACAGCTCACAGGCCAAATCTGGCTTGCCATCTGTTTTTGTACTGCATAAGAACTAAGAATGTTTTTTTCTATTTCTAAATGCTTGAAACAAATCAAAAGATGAATAATATTATGTGATGTGAAAATTATATGAAATTTACATTTCAATGTCCATAAAGTTTTATTGGAACACAGCCATTCCCACTTGTTTACATATTGTCTTTGGTTGTTTTTTCAAAAGCAATGTCAGAGTTTAGCAATTCTAATAGGTTGTATTGCCTGCAAAGCCTAAAATACTTGCCTTCCAGGTTTTTACAAAAAACGTTGCCAGCTGCTATTCTAGGGGTAGAACAGATAATAAACAGGTAATCAATTGAACAAGGTAATTATGAATTGTGATGAGGGCTCAGTATGAAAGCTACTGAGTGATAAAGTCTCATTATTATTATTATTATTATTATTATTATTTCAACAAAGA
This sequence comes from Miniopterus schreibersii, assembly GCF_964146895.1. Classification (NCBI taxonomy): domain Eukaryota; kingdom Metazoa; phylum Chordata; class Mammalia; order Chiroptera; family Miniopteridae; genus Miniopterus; species Miniopterus schreibersii. Next base: position 15,061,926 of record NC_138112.1, on the reverse strand, counting down.
CTGGAAAGAAGAAAGACAAAGGAATTTAGTAAATTAACTGTGCACATCCAGGGAAAAAAGCATTCCAGACTAGGGGAGCAGCATGAACAAAGCCCCTGAACCAAGTGTATGCTTGAAATATTTGAAGATCAGCACTGAGGGGACAGTTGTAAACAGTGAGATGAAGGTGGCAGAAAAAGTCCGATTTTGTAGAGTTTTGAGGGTCATAGAAAGACTATGTGTCTACTCAAAGTGAGATGGGATGCCACTGAAGGATTTGAGTTGCCAGGAGCAATAGGAGCTGAAATACATCAAAAAAGAATTGCACTGGAAGAAACTAGGCAGCAAGGGCAGATAGTGAGGGACCAGACAGAAAGACGTGGAGAGAAACATAGCAGGGAATAAAGCAAGAGCTCTATTTTGAACATATTAATTTTAAGACCTCTAGTTTATGCCTGAATATAAAGCAGCTCTAGAATAGAACCCAACTCCAAATAAAAGATATTTTCCTTTTCCCAGTTAGAACATCTGCTACCCTCAAAAAATGTTTTTGGTCAACTTGTGTACATATACTATTTAATTTAGTTAAACACACATACTGAAAATCACATATCAGGGTGGTGGGCACACAGTGCAATATAGAGATCATGTATCATAGAAGAAATGCATACTTAAAACCTATATAATCCTATTAACCAATGTCACCCCAATACATTTAATAAAAAAAGTCATATATCTTATTAATTTAAATAAAAAGTGTAACTTTAAAATAAAATACATAGAATTTACCAATTCTTTTACTAAGTCCATGTCTGTTTTTTTTTTTACTTTTATAGAATCAAAAATTTTACTGTGTAGTAGCAATCTTACTTATCATTAGGGATTTTGACTTGAGTACTATTTTCTCAAAACCTGCAAAGATCTGAATGCAAAGTGATTTCCTTTTTCTTCTGAAGTATGATTTGGGGTAATAACTAAGTAAATAAATAAATAAATAAATAAATAAATAAATAAATAAGCAAATCAACTCATTGTGCAGGCCCATACAATAACCACCTGGAGACTGGACAAGCAAAGGTACTGGGGGAGGTGAGGAAGGAGTCCAGTAGAGGTCAGTGCAGCTGTGCAGTCACGAGTCCTAAGCCCAGCTCTGGAAGGTTCCCCAGCAGCTTTCACTGCCCAGCAGCACAGGTGACAGGGGCTCATCCAGGGCAAGAGGTTTGCCGACAGCTGAGAGGGAGAATGAATTCAAGTTTGGGGGCATTCACAAGGGAGTGGTTTTAGATGATGAAAGGCCAAATGGCTGACACAGAAAGGGAAAATCCAAAATGACTCGACTTCTCTTTCCTCACTTTCCTGGGCCAGAGTTATAGGAAGACCTTGGGAGAGCTGGTAAACCAGTCTGTCAGTCAGCACAACAAGGCCCAGAGACTTGAGGGACAGGACCTGAACTGATCGAAGCTCAGCTCAGCACCCAGTCCTCCTTTTCAGGCAGGGCGGCCCAGTCTGGCCTCTGAGGCCAGCTGCGGAAGGAGCCACGGGAGGGCCTTAGGCTAAGGGGCTAGGCCTCTCCCTCGCCCACAGTTCCAGCCATTTCTCCTCGCTGCCTCTTCACATCGCCTGTGTTTGCCAAGAGGCCATCCTCTACCTCAGGCAATTTATATTTTACCGTCATCGCACTCCTTTGTGTTTGTCTCCCTGGCCGCACTCAGAATCCTTAGCAGGCAGGGTTAGTAGCTTCATTTGCTTTTTAAAAAGATCAAAAAGGAGAGAGAAAGAGACAAGGACAGAGACAGAGAGACAGGGGGTGAGTATAAGGAAAGAATTTAAAAACACATTGGAAGGCTTAAAAATACACAAGAAAGAGGACATTTATTTTTGTTAAGCCATTTTTCTGCCCCCCACTCCGGGAAAAAAACCCCTAATTTTGAATGTTACTTTTTTCTTTTAACTTATTTTTCAAAGACATTATTTTAAGGCTGCATAGCTTTCCATTTTATGCTTTATTTTCTAATCCCTCTAATGTTCAATAATATTCTATCCCTTTCATATGCTCCTACATCTACATGGAGAAGGAAAGCTGTGGCTAATGCTTCCAACATCCTCGACTGAGTGGAACCATAAATTCCCTTCATAGAGTGGCAGTGACAGTTGAAAGAGAATGCACACATGTGTCTTCACGGTGCCTGGCTCATAGTGGCTGTCCCATAGTTGGCATCTACAATCACAGGAGGTAGTGTGACAGGGAAAAGAATATGGCCCTTGGGGGGCAGCCAGATGTGGTTCGAACCCAACACTACTGTCACTTGCCATATGACCTTGATCAACTTAATTAACAGCTTTACTTTTGTGTGAAAATGACATAGTGCCTATGTGGAATGGACACTAAAGTGACAGTTTTTACCATTACTATTATCCTAGAAAATGATGACTATGCTGATAAATGCATGAAACACAACCCTCAAATACGGTTTCTGTCCCTGAGTGGGGTGCTTATATATGTAGGGGGAGGAGGTTGGCAAGTAAACTTCAAATGTGCAGCTGTACCTGGCACATAAATAGGCGATGGAGAGAGATGAGAAAACAGCTGGATCTACTCAGCCATTTTGATCTGAGAAGGTTTTAGTCACCCATCCGAGAGGATCAGCAGCTGGGGGAACCCGCGTTAGGCCAGAGGGTGCGGGAGAGGGGTGGATGGGCAGGAAGCTGGGACGGCGGGTGCAGAGGGCTGGAGAGGGCAAACGAGTGCACTGCTTTCCCTTTCTGTGTACACAAGGTCTGCGGTTTACTTCTTCATGAGTCATTTACCTTATTAATTTGCAGGTTCCATTTGGTGGAGGCAGCAGCAAGCAATATTGGTGCATTTTATATTTACAGACATCATCAATCCTCCAGTGCTTTTAATCTTTGCTGAGTAATGTAACTTTTCCTGTTATTTCTCATGAGAGGCTGGAAAAGGAAACTAAATTATGCCAACCTGCGTAGGAAAGACAACATTTTATAAGCCGCAATCATTTAACCACGTGGCTATTTGGTAATAATTCTTTTTAGGAGCAGATATTTATATTTGTCTAATCAGGGAGGTAGTATTACACTTCACTGACTGACATGTTAAAATTACCTGTAACTTCTACCTCTTCTACTTAGAAATGTAAGTGCTGGATTAAGCCAGGTTCAGTGACAGTCTTGCTAACTGAGTTATGTTTTGCAATAAACAAAATCAAACAAACAGGCAAAAAATAGGCTTCAGCGTTAGAAGGGACTAGTCTTCAATTCTTCATCTTCTTCTATTTAGAGAGAGAGGAAGGGAAAGAGAGAGTAGAAACATGGGTGAGAGAGAACATCGATTGGCTGCCTCCTATAAGCCTCTCACCAGGGATGGATCCCACAACCCAGGCATGTGCCCTGACTGGGAATCGAACCAGTGACCTCTTGGTGCATGGGTTGATGCTCAAACACTGAGCCACACTGGCTGGGCTCTAATTCTTATATCATTTGCTAGTTTTTCAGCCTTGGACAATATGAGGCTCAGTTCCTCATCTCTAAAATGGAGTCATATTTATAGTCTCCCTCAGGGTTGTTGTGAAGATTAAGTGAGATTATTATATATAAAGCTCTTAGCACAGTACCCGGCATACTACAATTGCTCAATAATTGTTAACATCCTGTTTCCTCTTTTTCCTTCCTTCATTCTTTTCAATATTCTCTGTGCTCAAGACCATTTGGCTACCAGCAGAACTGAGGAGCAACAATGTCAATGTCAGCAGACACATCTTTGCCATGTATTATCAGGATGGACTTGGGCCCATTAGTCACCTGTCTTAACTGTCCTGTCTGTACACGATGGGGGTGATATCCATAGTGTCAAGGGATCTAATTGCTGAGACATCAGTGGATCAAAGAAGTAATGAGCGAGAAAGTACCTTTAAAATGGTAAAACTCTAATACCTGTAATTTTATGAGTAATCACCCAGGGACTAGAAAAGTGCTCTCATCACCTGTTATGGACTAAATGTTTGTGTCCCCCTAAAATTCATATGTTGAACCTTACCCCCCAATGTGATGATATTTGGAGGTGGTACCTTTGGCAGGTAAGTAGGGTTAAATTAAGTTATGAGGGTGGGGCCCTCCCGATGGGATTAGTGCCCTTATATGATGAGAAGAAGAAGAAAGAGAGATCCCCCTACACACACACACACACACACACACACACACACACACACATACATTGAGGAAAGTTCAGGTGCAAACATATCCAGAAGTCTATAAGCCAGACAGATGGTCTAGCCAGGAACAAAATTGGCAGCACCTTGATCTTGTAATTCCCAGCCTCCAGCACTGTGAGAAGTGCCATCTGTTGTTTAAGCCACTTAGTCTGTGGCATTTTGTTATAGCAGCCCACACTAACGGATATATCACCCTTTAAATTTCCAGTCATTTCCAGTGAAAATGTTATCAAGGGAAGCCTCTAATGGTTAAAAGTCTCTAGAGCAGTGGTTCTCAACTTTGGCTATGCATTGAAATCACAGAATACTATAATATAAAACAAAACAAAACAATGCCTGTGTCCCAGTCCTAGTGGTTCTGATTCCATTGGTTTGGGTGTACCCTGAGCATGGGGCCATGTCAGAGCTCCCCAGTGACTCTGATGTGCAGCCAAGGCTGAGGAGTGCTGTGCTTGTACAGTCTAAACTGTAGTTTAGATCAGTGCTTCTCAGGCTTCTAATGTGCATATGAATCACCAGGCATCTTGTTGAATTTTGATTCTGATTCAGAGTGTTTGCTGTGGAGCCTGAGAATCAACATTTCTATTAACTTCCCAGTGATGTCCGTGTTGCTGTTCTGTGGATCACACTTTGAGCAGCAAGAGTTTAGCAGAGATTAGCAAACTAGGACCCATAGGCCAAAGCCAGCCCCGTGAGCTAAGAATAGTGTAATAAATCACAAGAAGAATATTTCTTGTCACATGCAAATTATATGCAGTTCAAATTTTAATATTCATAAATAAAGTTTTATTGGAACACAGCCACCCTTATTTATTTATTTTTGTTTATGGTTGTTTTTGTGCTATAATGGTTAAGTTGCCGTGACAAAGACTAAATGATCTTAAAGACTAAAATATTTACTCTCTGGCCCTGTACAGAAAAAGTTTGCCAGCTGTTGGATTAGAGGGTAACTTGGACTCACAAGGGAGTAAATATTGTTTTCTAGAGGATTTTGTTTTGTTTGCTATCAGTTTTTCATGCCACCAGCTTTCTGCCTGTTGGCAGCAGACTCAAATACACTGAACTTCTACTCCTTTTCCAAGGCAGGAGGTGCCAGGTCTACAATACTGTGCATGTCAGAGTTTCTGCAAAGCTCCTCTTAAGGGACTGGTTGACCAGGCCAGCCATTCTCTCTTGCTTCTGTTCAGCCTCACACTATGCTATGGTCTGAAGGTTTGTGTCTTCCCAGAATTCATAGGTTGAAATCCCATCCCCAAAGGTGATTGTATTAGGCCCTGGGGCCTTTGGGAGGTGATTAGATCATGAAGGCTCCACCCTTATAAAAGAGACCCAGAGAGCTAGCTTGTCCCTTCCACCATATGAGGACAGAGCAAAAAGTCAGCAATCTGACTGGAAGAAGGTCTTCAACAGAACCTGCCCATGCTGGCACTCTCACCTTGGACTTCAGCCTTCAGAACTACGAGAAATAAATTTCTGTTGGTTATAAGCCACCCAGTCTTAGCATTTTGTTTAAGCAGCTCTAACAGACTGAGATATACTCATATCATCAATGTCTTCTCATACACATAGGACTTGTCTAATGCACAGAGGAAAACTTTTATTAAAGCTTTGAAAACAAAAAGAAATACTTCTGTTTATTAATCAACACTCCATTAAAAAACAATATTGAGCCCTGGCCAGGTGGCTCAGTTGGTTGGAGCACCATACCTTACATCAAAATAAGGTTGTGGGTTCACTTCCCAGTCAGGGCACATATCTAGGTTGCAGGTTCAATCCCCAGTTGGGGTGTATAAGAGAAGCATCTGATCAATGGGTCTCTCTCACATCAATGTTTTTCTCTCTCTCTAAAACAATAAAAACATATCCTTGGGTGACCAACAAACAAAAAAGACATCAAAATTTCTGAATTTCTGCCTAAAAACAGATTAATCTAATCTGCTTTAATATTAAATGATAAATCACCTGTGGAGATTTTTCATTAATATAGGAGCTCTTGATCTTCAGATGGGATCCTTAAAACCAATTCGTTTTTCATCATGGAGTCTCAGTCTTATCCCAGGAGAAAAAATGATTTAAGGCTTCTACCCATCTCTCACACCAATATTTTAATATCTGATATATTTAGAGAAGTTTGCAAAAACAAACTGTAGTTAATAAATAAATGGAAAAAAATCTGTGAAGTGAAAGTGAGAAAACTTACTGCAAATCAAGCTCTGTAAATCTGTGCCCTTGAGATTACAGAGAACTGGCTAGGGGCACACAATAGTTTATGTCTCCATATTCAAAGGGATGGCAAAAGCTATTCCTTACAGAGTGATTATTTTGAAAATAGCTTAAAAATTTAACTTATGAAAAATCTTGAATCATATCCAAGCAAATAAGCCTGTTTTAGTTATTCTTTCTAATGGCCCAGGTCAACATAACCATCTCTGGTTTGGGGGCTGTCAGGAAACCATGGCTGCTGCTTATATGGTCAGTTCTCTATTATTTTTGGCTTTCAAAAACCATTACTAGTCCAGACATGTTGACCTAAGCTAGCCATAATAGGGCAGCTTCCTTCAGGCTCAGTCATTGTAAACTTGAATGTGTCAAGAAAGATTTAGTAGCCCACGTTTTTCTCTGAGACCTTATTTTCACAGGCACACACTGCTCTTTCTTTGTTTCAGGTAATTGCCCAGTTAATAAAAATAATCATTTAAAAATAAATGAAGTAAAAACAAATAAATAAAAAATTAAAAATCATTTATTAGGTAACTCACACCCTCATTTGTTATAATAATACTATAAAATAAATGTGATTATTCCCATAGCAATTCTGTGACTTGCCCAAAGTCATACAGTTATTTCATGGAAGAAGCAAAATTCAGACTCCAGGCTCAATGACTCCAGAAACAAAACCCTTAATTTGAATCAATATTTGCTGCTTCTCACAGAGTACCTCTCATATTCTACTTTAGGAGTCTAATGTCACTGAGACTTGGGAAATTCTGCAGGCTGTGTCCCCATCTTGAAGATTTGTATTGACTAGTAATGACTCGAGGCTTATTAGTGGCTTCTCCATGGGCCCCAATCCCCCTTTCTTCACCTAATAACTATTAACAATGTGCAAAACACACTCTGAGAAATGTTGCACTGAATAATTCATGCTCTGATGTTGATGCTGGCAGAATTTGAAATCAATTGAGAAAATATTCCAGGACAGAAAAAGAAGAAAAAGAGAAAGAGGAAGAAGAAAAGAAAGAAAAGAAAAAAGAAAGGAAAGAGAAAGGAAGGAAAAATAGTATATCCTGAATGAACTGAACACAAGATGAGAATCATTCCTTTGTCAGATCATTCATGGATCTTAGAACATCTTAGAGTAAATTGATGTTTTAATATGCCAATGCTATGAAGCAATTAGAAAAAGGTTTTGCTCAGCATAATAGTCCAGGCCCATCCATACTGTCCCAAAGGATAAACGATCCTTCTTTTTTACAGCTGCATAGTATTCCATGGTGTAAATGCCCCATGGCTTTTTATCCACTCATCTACTGATGGGCACTTGGGCTGCTTCCAGATCTGAGGTATTGTAAATAACACTGCTATGAACATAGGGGTGCATATATTCTTCCTGGTGTTTCTGGATTCTTAGGATATATTCCCAGAAGTGGGATCACTGGGTCAAATGGCAGCTCCATTTTTAATTTTTTGAGGAAAGTCCATACCGCTTTCCATAGTGGCTGCACCAGGCTGCATTCCCACCAACAGTGTACTAGGGCTCCCCATTCTCCACATCCTCGCCAGCACATGTTGTTTGTTGACTTATTGATAGTAGCCATTCTGGCAGGTGTAAGGACATTTCTCATTGTGGTTTTAATTTGCGCCTCTCTGATGATTAGCGATGATGTTGAGCATTTTTTCATGTCTATTGGCCATCTGTAGGTCTTCTTTGGAGAAGGTTATTCAGGTCCTTTGCCCATTTTTTTAATTGAATTATTTATCTTTCCGGAGTTGAGTTGTATGAGTCTGTATATTTTGGAAATTAACCCCATATCAGATGTATCATTGGCGAATATGTTCTCCCATACAGTAGGCTCCCTTTTCATTTTATTGATGGTTTCTCTTACTGTGAAGAAGCTTTTTAGTTTGATGTAGTCCTATTTGTTTATTTTTTCCTTTGTTTCCCTCTAGGTGATATATCAGTGACAATACTGCTAAGTGAAATAAGCCAGTAAGAGAAAGACAACTATCACATGATCTCACTTATATGTGGAATCTAATGAACAAAATAAACTAATGAACAAAATAGGTCCAGAGGTACAGATGCATGGAACAGAATACCAGGTCTCAGTGTGGAGGGGGTAGGCAGGAAGAGATTAACCAAAGAACATATATGCATATATGCATAACCCATGGACACAGACAATAGTGTGGGGAAGGCCTAAGATGGGGTGGAGGTTGGGTGGAGTGGGATAAAAAGGGAGAAAATGGGAGGTATCTATAATACTGTCAATAATAAAAAAAATTTAAAAAACGTTTTTGTAAGCAACCTAAACATCTTTCAGCATGTTTTGAGTTCCTGATGGAGGGACACCGAGATTCAGAAGACACTGTCTCTCTCCTCTGAGGATCATAAAATATTAGAGAATAAAAGACAAAGATACAGAGAGTATTCATAGCATGGAGTGCATGACAAGTGCCCCTGGATATGTACAGAGCAGGAGCCATAGTAGCTTATAGGAGACTTAACATGGATATGTGACTCTAGAGGATTCTGGTTCATACAAACTGCTCCTTAGAACTAGACTTCCAGGGGCTCCATCACTTAGCTGTGTGTACTTAGGCAACTTACTTAACCTATGTTTGCCTTGGCTTCCCTATCTGTAAAGTAGTGATAATAAGAGAACCAACCTCATAGAGTTGTTGTGAAGATTAAAGTGCTTAGCACATTCCTGGAACACACTATGCTTTCTAAGTGTCAGTAATTAGTATGCTTTAAATTATATTTTGAAATGAGTTGGCAAAAGAAACAGAGATCTGAGAAACAGAGAAGAGCCCTGGGAGACCAAGATGCACAAAGCTAGAAGCCACATTTTGTCTTGACCTATGTGCAGAAGAGAAGAGAGGGAAGACGGGGGGGGGGGGGGGGGGGATTTAGGATTTGAATGGCTGGAGAGAGGCATGTCATTCTAGAATGGGCATGTGGCAACTCATAGAAGGTAACTACCATGACCAAGTATCCCAAGGACTGTGGTTAGAGTTGTGAGCAGGTGAAGTGGAGGGCAGTGGGCCATTAAGAAGCATCATGCTATAAGAGCCCAAGCAAGCTCCTGGGATCACCTGCCTGGGACTGTCAGCCCAGCAGCCTTGTGCTGATTGCAGCTAACTGCATTTGTGTAAGGCGAAGTGGAGGGGGAATGAGAAGAAAAAGGCCACTGTCAGAAGGCCTGGCCTTGATAGATGATCCATCCTCTCAGGATTGGAAGATTGGTCTTGATTTCATCTCAAAACCAAGAAATATGTTCAGTGAAACGGAAATGCTGTTTGTACCTTTTGCTGGCAAGGGAGTGGCTTATTATTATTTGTCCCACAGATGTGTTTGAAAATAAAAATGCACCAAGTTAGCAAAATCTGTAACTCACTTTCCCCCAAATGTATACTCAATATGCTGTAAATGAGCTTGCTTTCAAAAGTTCAGTGAAGTATACAGATTCCAGTTACTGGTAATGACTTAAAATAAGGCAATAAAAGTGCCACAGGGGAGTGTGGTTTTGCCCTTTACTCTTAGTTCTTGATGTGGCTCACTGAAAACTGTAATTGAAATGACTGGATGAGTTATGACTGCCCAAATCTGTCTTCGCTAACTTAGGAGTAAGAGAAGGTGTGGAGGTAGGGGCTGGAGGGAAGAGGGGTGCTAGGGAGGGAACAGACCGCTGTGGGCGAGGGAGAAGATTCACTTGTTTCTGGATTCCTCATCATAATTAGCAGTGGGTAAATCCCTGGGGTTTTTTGACAATCTGTTTCATAAAGACTCAGATTAAAGCCTCTCTTATATCAGCTAGTTCACACTGTAATTGCTTTCCATTTTAAAACATCTCCACTTGAGCAATGTTACCAAACCTTGCGACATAAAATTTACAATAATTGCATGAGGAATTTGACTGCTTCTCTATCCACATGGGTCCATATATCCGAAGAACAAATTAAAGAGAAATTTGTCCCGGGGGATTCTGAAATAAATTACTAGAGAAAACTGGAGCAGAATGCTGAAAGTAACACAATAGAAAACTCCAAAAAATGATACTTAAAGAAGGCCACTCTAAAAAATATGCAACCAGAGCACAAAAAGCAGTGCCTCCAAGTGTTAATTCCTTTAAATCAGTGGTTCTCAACTGGTTGTCTCAAGGGAGGGAGCAGTGTTACTGGCATCTGGTGAATAGAGGTCCCATATGCTGCTGAGCATCCAGTAATGCACAGGCCAGCCTCCTACAACAAAGAATTATCCAGTTATCCACCCCAAAATGTCAAGCGTGCCAAGATGGAGAATTCCAGCTTTATATTATGCAAGATTTCTCCAAATCTAGTGTCTTTCTAGCTGGAGAAAAATAATTGCTGGTATATTGCCCAAGTGTTTCTTTTAAATTATTATTTTAATCCTCACCTTAGAATATTTTTTCCATTGCTTTTCTGAGAGAGTGGAAGGGAGAGAGAGAAAGAAACACCACCACCTATGTGAGAGAGACACATCAATTGGTTGCCTCCTGCATGCTCCCCAGCCGGAGCCCGGGGCTGAGCCTGCAACCGAGGTACATGCCCTTGGCCCGAATTGAACTGGCCGACACTCTAACCACTGAGCCAGACCAGCTAGGGCCGCCCAAGTCTTCCACAGGCTTTTTTTTCTCTCTTTTAACAGTATTGGGTAACATCATATTATATAGAAGTTAAATAACATATGAACATACAGATTAATGAAGTACTATGTAGTGAACACTTAATTACTACCCAGGTCAAGATATAAAATACTGATGACAACCTAGAACTCACCCTCCAACCTCAGTGCTCCTGGACAGTTAGGGCCTCTTCTCTCCCCTCATTCTCCTGACTTGGTTCCTAGGAGTTTTTTTGTAAATTACTACCAAATATTTACTCTTCAACATTTTAGTTTACCTATTTTTGAACTTTATGTACATGAACATATGGTATGCATTCTTTCATGTTTGTTTTCCTTCACTTGCAGTTTTGGTGAGTTCTGTCTACACTCTTGCATGTAGCAGTGCTCACTTTCATTTCTGTGTTGCATGCGGTTGTGTATCACAGTTCATCCACTGTGATGGGCATTTGGGTGGTTTTCATCTTGGAGCCATTGCAAATGATGTTGGTGTGAACAGTCCTGTATACGCCCTCTGATGCATCCATGCACACTGTTCTTTTCGGTTTATGCTTAGGAGTAGAACTCCTGGGTCCTAATGTACAAGGACGTTAGTAGATGATGTCAAATTCTTTCCGTAAGTGGTTGTAAAAACTTAAACATAATGTATCTCTCCATTTAGGAATGTTTAACGTATCCCATGCTTCCACACCCTGTGCTTGAGAGTACCAGTTACTGTACATTTTCTCCAGCACTTGGTGTTGTCAGTCTTTTAAATCTCAGACAGTCTGATAATATGTAATAGTATTACATTACAGCTTTAATTCGCATTTGTCCCTGAAAACTAAGAAAGTTTAGTACCCTTTAATATGTTTTTGAATATACATATATGTGTGTGTGTGTGTATTATATATATATAAAATGTTGTTTTGTAAAGTGCCTCTTCAGGTTCCTTGCCCACTTTCCCACAAGGATATATTTTCTCTGTAGTTTTTCTATACTCTTGAAATAAGCCCTTTGTAGCTTATTAAGCTGCATATATTTTCTCATTGGTGGTTTGCCTTTTTACTCTCACGATCATGTCTTTAATGAGCAGAAGTTCTCAATTGTAATATGGCCAGTCAAAAGTATACATCTTTTTATATTTTGTTTAAATATTTTATTTTCCTGCCTTGCAATCAGGAAAAAAAAATTTATGCTATGTTATACAAATTTTATTATTTTGCTTTTCATTTTAGGACTATATAGCACTTTGAGGAGGAATATATGAGAGAAGTTTGCTTGTTTTATCTATCTATTAACATTTATTTTAGTGCACAATCTCAGCAATATTCACTGAAATAGCTGTCCTTTCCTCACGGCTCTGCAGTGAAATGTTTGTCACAAATCAAATATCCATAAATATGTAGGTCTGGTCTTTTGATCTTCAATTTAATTCAGTGGCATGTTGATTGTTGAGCTAATCTCACATTATCTTAATGACTACAGTTTTAGAGTAACCTTAATATCTGTAGAGCAAACCCTGACACCTTCCTCTTCAAGAATGTCTCAGCTCTCCATACCTTTTTTATTTTCACTGGAATCTTAAAATCAGCTTTTTAATTTTTGCATGCCACACACACACACACTTTAGAAATAATTCCATTGTATTGAATCTATAAGTTTTTAATATTGAGTTTTCTAGTTCATAACACAACATATTGCTCCATGTAGGAATGTTTAACTTATCTCATTTGTGTTTTATAGTTTTCTGTTTAGGTCAAAGATAGCACAAAAGGTAGGATTGTCAACTCAGACACACATGCAATAACAAACATTACTAATCATTTAATAGCAAATATTACTTCTTATTCAAAGGATACAAGATCAAGAATATAAGACTCAGGCAAAGTGCTCCTCCTTTGGAAAAGTCACAAACCATCAACACAGATCCCTAAAGATTATTTCTCTTTTGTGGTAGGGTGTGTTCAGATCTAGCATGTGTGTTCAGATTTAACATGTGTTTCTCTTCTGTGGTAGGGTGTGTTCCGATTTACTGTGTGATGTTTAAGCAATGCATGTGGAATATTGCTTGTGCAAAGGGAACCATTTTGGTTAGAGATGATCCTCATTTTGAACTCAACACATTACACAGCTTATGTGAAATTCTCCAGCCAGTCATGCCTGCAAAAAGCCATATGTTCCATGTTTTCTTTGCAAAAGGGTAAATAATGCTAAAAGCACTTTAGAAAAGGACTCTCATTGATCTTTCTGCTACTAAATACCAGTAGCATGCTTACACAGAGGCAGAGTTGCTAGTATGTTTGCCTGGGGATTGATGATGGCCATTCCTTTTTCTGGGCATTTCTAGAAAAGAGAGGGGATTGTTTACAGGCCTATTATTACCATTTTCTTCCCAAATACCTTTGTTAGGTATACTTCTAACTAATTGATGATATTGACACTATTTTAAATGATATATTTCTTTTAAATATCACTTCTAACTGTTCATGGTTGGTACATAAAAATATAATTATTTTTAATTTTGACTTTGTTTTCAGTAATCTTAAAAACTCATTAAATCTAATGATTTATCTGTAGATTATGTTATATTTTCCACTACTTGGTCATATCACTTGCTATGATAAGAGCTTTCTTTCCTTCTTTCTTCAACTCTTATTATTTATTTATTCATTTATTCATTCATTCATTCATTCATTCATTCATTCATTCATTTATTTTTACTGCATTTCACTGGCTAGGTTCTTCAGTACAATGCTGAACAGAAGTGATCATAGCAGAAGTGTTGCTTCCCTCCTGATTGCAAAAAAAAAATATGTCAATGCCTCATCATTGAGTCTGATGTTTGCTGTAGTTTTTTTTGTAGACAGCATTTATCAAATTAAAGAAGGTCATTTCTATTCCTAATTTGCTAAGACATTTTATAATGAAGAGATGTTGAATTTTATCAAATGATTTTTTTTGGTACCACTGAGATGATAATATATTTTTCTTTTATTTTACTTATGCTGCATTATATTGATAAATATTTTTAATATGAAGGGAACTTTGCATTTCTGGAATAAACTCAATTTGACTATGATATTAGACACTAACTCTCTGAAGAATTGAATTTGCTAATATTTTGAAAGCATTTTTGCCTCTGTATTTATGGGTGAGATTGGTTTTTGTTTGTTTTTTGTATTATCCCTTTATGAGGCTATGGCAGCTTCATAAAATGAATTGGGTAGTTTTCTGTATTTTTTTACTTTATGGAAGAATTTGTGTATATTGTTATTATTTCTTCCTCACATGTTTGTTAAATGGCCGGTAAAAACACCTGGGTTTCACAGACCATTTATTTATTTATTTATTTATTTATTTATTTATTTATTTATTTATTTATATCTTTATTGATTTCAGAGAGAGGAAGGGAGAGGGAGAGAGAGAGATAGAAACATCAATGATGAGAGAGTCATTGATCAGCTGCAACCCACAACCGGGGCATGTGCCCCAACCTGGAATCGAACCCCGATCTCCTGGATCCTAGGTCGATGCTCAACCGCTGAGCCACACCCGGCTGGGCTTCACAGACCCTTTAATCCAAGCTTTCTAATGTCAAGTGACTTCATGGCTAACCTGGTGATGTAAATATATAAAGCAATAGAAAATAGGTTAACAAAATTAAAAATGGCAATGGTTATGGTTAATTGAAAAATATCCCAATGCACTTAAGAAGAATTAAATTTAAAAATAGGCACATAATCATACAGATGGATGGAAAAGCCAGCGACCTTTGCTGGTAGTTACCATTTTCTGAGTCCCTACTTTAAGGTTTCACCATACAGTGAATGCTGTAAAATATTGGGCCTCTTAGTATCTATAGCCTTAATCAAAAATTATTTGTTTTCCCTCGCTCTACATAGTACATTCCAACCTGTTCTTAAACCTAGATATTTCAGAAGGAATTTCATTTTAAACAACCCCTGTGAGACTGAGACTAATGTGATGGGATCTAAGATTTCATTACTTCTTATGTCTTCTGAGAGGATAGAGCCAAATTGAAACAGATAAGAACTATTGGTCTTCATTTTTAATTCACAAAGCCTTTTTATTTATTTATTTTATTATTATTTTTAATTCTCACCCAAGGATATTTTTTCCATTGCTCTTCAGAGAGAGTAGAAGCGGTGGGAGAGAGAAACATCCATGTGAGAGAGACACATCAACCGGTTGCCTCCTGCACAAGCCCCGACCAGGGCCAAGGATTAAGCCTGCAACTGAGGTACAAGCCCTTGACCAGAGTTGAACCTGAGACCCTTCGGTCCGAGGGCCGATGCACTAACCTGTGAGCAAAGTAGCTAGGGCTCATGAAGCTTATTTAGGCATGAGGTCCATGATCTCTTCTGTCCATACCATCTATTCTAAGCACAGTAATGCCCATATAACTGAAATATTCTTCATACCTCTGAGATTGCCTACACCGAACAGCAAATAAATGGTGGTGTAACCATGGAGAATCTATTTTTTTTAACATGACCTTTTTTCCTTTCTTTTCTTTTGATTCAACCTGGCCTCATCCAGCACCTTGACTCATTCTCCAATCTCCTTCTCCCTTGCAGTCCACTCCCTTAATCATTTAGACCCTCAGGACAATGAGGTCCTAGTGGGCACCAAATAATCTTAGGAACAAAACCTCAGGTCTATTGACCACAGAGACAGAGTTTCAACCAAACCAGAGATCACATCTAGGCCTCCGTTGTGTTTCAGCTCCAGGCCCAGAAAAGTGGCAAAACCAGATGAAGCAACGCCATGGCTGATGTCAGGACCAGATGCACTGGTCAAATATCACCTACCCTAGTAAGGACCAGTCAGTAGAGGCCACCACCCTGACCATGACCCTAACCCCCTGAGTCACCATGATTATTGATTTTTTCCTTATATAACCCATGCCCTGAAAGCCATCAGGGAGCCAGGTCTCTGGGTACTTTGGGCCACTTCCTAAAAATAAATTCTTACTTTCTTTGCTGCAAGTCCTGGTTTGTGTCTTATTGGGCTTTGATGCGCATGGGCAAATGAACCTCTTTAGCCCCGTAACAGTGGGTATGGCTAAACCCAAATTATTTTACCCAGCCCCAGTCTTTCCAATAGAATCTTACTGCTTCTCTGACATTCCTAACATTATACATTTGGGGGCCATCAACTGGCCTAACAGGAAGTTAGTCCTGACCTGAAATTCAAGGGAAGTCTGCACAGAGAGGGATGAGAAGAGGAAGTCTCATATTTGTGCATAAGGATTACACTTCTGTGGTATAAAGAAAGAATCTGAGCCTAAAGAGGCTTTTCTTCTTTCAAATCTGAGGGATATACTTCCCTGTTTGCCCCACGGAGAAAAGGGCTCATTATTTCCTCACTAGCAGCAAAATTAAAGAAGCCAAATGAAGACAATCTCTTCTCAGAACTGACAATAATCCTTTTCATTTTGATAAGCACCTGGTCTTTAGGTGCAAAATTCTGTCCTTTTAGCCTCCTATTTTTAAAATAAAATGACCTTATCTTAATGTATGAGAGTTTTGACTCTCCATGTTAGGCTCACTTCTGCAGCTTTTTCTTTTAACAATCATGTCAATGATTGGAAAAGAAAGTAAGGTACAGAGGCAGCTTATAGGTGTGTGAGGCACCTCCAATCAATGGTGGAAAAATCAAGATATAATCACAAAACCTCTCTAATGAGGGTTTTAAATCGCCTGTTCATGAATTGGACTCTTTTTGCCCCAGACTCCCTTACCAAATTCTGCAGCAGGCAGTGAGGAGACTCTATTTATGGCTCATTAATAAAGATGGCTTTCTAAAAAGCACAGCTTCCACATAATCATGAAGATGAGGACATTTCTAAAGGAATAATATCACTGAAACAGTGATTGACGTATCTGATCAGCACTGATTCCATTCTTAACTCAACCGAGATTTTATTTTTGAATAATTCCTGCAAGTGTATTTTTGATTGGTAGTAAATGTTACTAGTTATTTAGTTTTCAGCCTACAGACTGATCTGATCTGCTCCTCTCTCTTTTATATGTGGCCTTGATTGGCATACCAAAAATTCATGTCGGGAGATTGCAAAAGAAATTGTCTGACATACCACCTGAGGGGATAATGTGAAGAAAGTGCAGACAGTGGATGAAACAGTCACTCTGGCAATTATGGGACGTGAGAAAAATACGCTTCTCTGTGTTTGAGAGCAGCAAGAGACATTTCTTTTCTATTGTCTACATGATTTATTAAAAAGTGATCCAAGAACCTCTCAAAAACTCCTTCCTGTTTACCAGTCTGTGAAATGGTATCATAAAAAAAACTTCATTAGTATTTCCAAAGCTGTGTCTTTCTGAAGAACACTCCCAAACTCAAAAAAAAATACTTGATCACTGATCTTGACATTTGACTGTCGGACTGCCAGGCTATTAATGGTCATTTGTAAGACCTTTAAGGTCCCCATTATTACTATTACTGTTGATACCACCTTTAGGGCCATTACCAGCTGCCATTATTAAGGGCTCACCACATACAGCGTAACAATGTGCTTTGCATTCCTTATCTCATTAATCCTCATAATACGTGGATAAATATTCTATGGACCCTTTTTATGTGAGAAATCAGATTGAAATAAATTAAGTAGCCTGAACAAAGTAACCAGGTAAAAAGTTGGCAGTACCTGGGCTTGAACCAAGGCATTCTGATTTCAAAACCCAAGGTTTTTAACCACTGAGATATTCTGCTTCCAATCTGCTATGGAGTTCAAAACCAGGAGGCCAAGCTCATTAGAACTGTGTCCAAAGGTAAAATATATAAGTGCAGCATTTGGTTTAAGAAATTTTCCTGAAAGCAACATTTCTGAGGTTTACAGTAGTGGTTTGCAGTCAGCTGGGGAAGGCAGAATTATTAGGTCTATGAAATGATATGTAAAATAACATATTATACACATTACTACTTTTCAGATGTGGGTATTTAAAAGTGACAATAGATTTAAATGCACTAATAAATTTATAATCTGTTTCATTTATTAGTGGAAGGAAGCTTTGCATAGCAGTTTGGTTAAGCGCAACAGACGCTGGAACAAGATTTCCTGGGTTCAAATCCCAGCTCTGTCGCTTTTCAGCTGGATGACCTTGGTTAAATTACTTAATCGCTCTAAGTCGCAGTTTCTTCATGTGTAAAATGAGTCTAACAATAGTAAGTACCCACCTGATAAGGCTTTTGTGAGGATAAAATGAATTTAATTGGTATAACACTTAGAACTTAATTCCCATAGTAAGCACCTTGGGCTTTGTTGGGTTCCAAATGCTAAATTCAAAACAAACCATCTTTAGGGCGTCTGCAACTGCTTTTTTTTGGATTAATCTGAAAACATTGAGAACCACTGCTCCAGAACAGACGTTTGAGACATCTTATTTGGTTGTTTCAGAGACCTCTTTTAGCATTTTGATAAGTTCTTATTTGAGTTCTGGGTAGATCAGAATACTGGAAAAATATCCTATAGTGGGATGCTACTCTGAAGTGTGTTAGGAATTTCCATACGTAAAATTTGCACTTAGGCGCCGAATCAAAGTCAGTAAAAAAGAACATCGTCTCTGGAGATGGGCATTTAATGCAAAAGCAGCACGGCAGACATCACCTAAATACAACGAACAAAGAACAGTTTAAGAAACTGTATTTTTTCTTTTTTTACTGTTTTATTTTACATTTAGCTAAGCACTAGACGATTATTGTCATTTCATTGGTTTCATTAACCCAGTGTGTACAACGCACTTCTCTCCCTGCCCAGGCATGCGTGCAAACACGCAAATCCGTAATTCTCTCATTAAGTGCGGCTTGAATTCAGATTCTACACTGCTTATTTTTTCCTTGAGTGAAAACTGGTCTATGTTCTGAATGCTACGGGAGAAGCCCCTGTTTTTATTTGTTTCCGGAGCCTGCTGCAGTCTTCAAGTCATTTCTTGGCAGCCTTGGGTAGCTGCAGATGGAGAAGCTGCAAGTGTGATTTCCCCCTCAGGACAGTGAGGGGGGGCATTGCCAAAGCCAGGTAGATGGGTTCCAGAAGGGAAATGACGAAAGGCAGGAGAAATAATCTGGCACTAGCACATCACAGACACACACACCACCACCGCCACCACCGCTCCAGAGTTGGAGCTGAACAAAAATCAAGGCCGCAGTCAGTGCAGACAGGAGCCTCCCGCAGCCTGAGCACCGAGGCACCGGTTTGCACAATTCTCATTTGAGCAAACCGAGCGTCCCCAGGGACTCGGCCTACCGGGCTCAGCAATAGCAGGAACTCCGAGGTGACGCGAAGAAAATGCTCAGCATTTCCTACTTATTCTCTCATAGGGAAGGGCGATACACTCATCTTTGATGCAGGAATGGAAAACAAAAAACCTGAGTCTGACGTGCATTCTGAAGCAATGTCCAGCCGGCCTGCGTGGGCACCAAAATGGGCAGGGCCGACACCCCCTTTGTCTTTTTGGTTGCTCTTTGCAACGTGTTTCATGGTTTCCTAGATGACATCCTTTACTTCCAGAAGACTTTTACTTTTCCACATTCTGTTATAGGATAGGAAGAGGCTAGGGAAGTTTCAGGGCAGGAGGACTAGGGAAACTGAGGCAGGAAAATTAAACAAAGCCAAAAAGCTTTGCAGGGCACTTGTAGCAGGGCCTCTTCTCACAAAAGAAGGCAGGAGAGGAGGCGGAAGGGAAGGGGGAGAGGAGGAGCCTTAATTCAAACTACTTGGAGACACTACTTAGTGGGAATCACCCTGAAGCTGTTCTGACAGCAGGGAGGAGGGGAGGAGAAGAGCGCCCATTGCTTAGACAGTGAAGGCAGGGGCCTTGGGTTTGTCAAGATCAAGTTACTAGGTGCTCCTCGTAAGTAATGGGAAAACCGTAACAAAGAGTTAACCTGTGCCAGGATATCTGGCAGAGGAATTTTTTAAAACTTAGACAAGTGGGTATATAAGGGAGAAACCCCTGTCCTACTTGCTCTTCAGATTCACTGAGAGCCTGTCTGTGCTTCATAAGCCTGACGTATAGATTTGCTAGCCTTGTTTTGCTGATTAAGTGTATATGCTTTAATTTTTAAAATTCATTTGCTTTAATGTTTTAATAAATTCATTTCATCACAATGCAATCAAGGTCTCTTGTATAAAATCACTTATTTGAGAAGACAAGAAACCAGGTCGGGAACAGCCCTCTCCTAACTGAGTCAGGGGGCTGTCTGATAACACCTCTCTGGTGTCTGTGAGAGGTGCCTGTCACAATTCCACATATAGTAGTTCCCCCTTGTCCATAGTTTCACTCTCTAAAGTTTCAGTTACTAGCAGTCAACCTCAGCTCAAGAATATTAAATGGAAAATTCCATAAATAAACAATTCATAAGTTATAAATTGTGTGCCATTCTTAGTAGCATGATGCAATCTCCCGCCATCTTATGATGTCCTGCTTGGGACATGAATCATCCCTCTGTCCAGCATCTGCCCTTCGCATACGCTCTCTTCCCATCAGTCACTTAGGAGCCAGCTCAGTTATAAGACTGGTTCTGTGTGTGTGTGTGTGTGTGTGTGTGTGTGTGTGTGTGACAGAGAGAGAGAGAGAGAGAGAGAGAGAGAGAGACCATATTCACATAACTTATTACAGAATACTGTTATAATTTATTTTATTTTATTATTGTTATTAATATCTTACTGAACCTAACCTATAAATTAAACTTTATTATACATATGTATAGGAAAAAATAGTATATATAGGGTTTGGTACTATCTGTTGTGGGTCTTGGAATGCATCCCCTGTGGGTAAGGGAGGACTAGTGTACCACAGGGACAAAAGAGAGGGTTGACTACTTCCAAACAATTTCTTTGCTTCATAGCCAAAAGCCCTTTTTTAATGAGCAATGATTCTCAAAAGTGAGTATGCATTAATCACCTCAAGGTCTTGTTAAAATAAAGCTGCTGAGCCTCATCCTCAGGGCTTCTGCTTCAGCTGGTCTCACTCAGAGGGGCCTGCAAATTTGCATTTTTAACAGGTTCCCAAGTGGTGATGCTGTTGGTTGGGGGACTGGACTTTGAGAAACACTGGAGTAGACATTTGTGCTAAGGGCACAGAGATTTCCCAATATTTATACAACTTTGGAATACTCTAGAGATCTTTAACACCACTGATGCTTGGCAACCCCTCCACTCCCCCCCACCCCAGAAGTTCTGACTTCATTGGTGCAGGGTGTGACCTGACCACTGGGATTTTACAAAGCTCCCCATGTGATTCTAATGTGTAGCAAAGTTTGGGAACTGGTGCATTAGGCTATACTTCTCTCTACCTCTCCTCACAACTAACATCTAAGAAAATCCCAATCCAAATCTTTAATGCACTTACTCCCTCACCCTTTTGTTTCACTCACATTTAGCTGACAAAAATCCCAAGCCGGGATCAGTCCATTTGCTGCACTTTTCATTTCTTTACCCATGTCGCTGTGCACTTCTGGAGGAAATGATGCAGTTACATGGACTGATGAACTGGAGCACTACAAATTCACTCCTATAGATCAACAGGGCCAGCAAGTGTTTCTAATTGTCATTACACAAGACCTCATTCAGTCTGTTGATTGTCACACTCACATTCTCTTTCACATATGGGCTCTTTTTCTTGCTTTCACATTTCTCATATTATTTTTTTCAAGCACTCTCAGCCTCTTAAAATCTATATCAGTGGTTCTCAACCTGGGACAATTTTGTCCACCCAGGGGATATTTGACAATGTCTGGACAGAATTTCATGGTCACAACTTGGTGCAGAAGGCTGTGCTACTCGCATTTAGTGAGTAGAGGCCATGGATGCAGCTAAACATCACACAATGCACAGGATGGACCTCACAAAAAGGAATTGTTCAGCCTGAAATGTCAATGGTGCTGTAGATGTGAAACACTAGTATCTCCATATCACCTCTCCCAACTCTCAGCAGACAGCCATCACTTGAACTTCACAAAGAAAAGAGAGCCCGTTGCCCTCAACCTTCACACTCACATATCTAAACCTACTCTTATCAGCTTGGTTTAGTTTCTGTAGACAGGTGAGTCTTCTATAGCTAACAGTTGTGCAGGTGTTCTTCCTTCAATTCTTTTTTTTAAAAATCTTTATTGTTGAAAGTATTACGGGTGTCCCATTTTTTCACCCATTGACCCTGCTCCTGCCTCCTCCTGAGGCCTTCACCCCATTATTGTCTGTGTCCATAGGTTATGCATATATGCATATAACATCTTTGGTTAATCTCTTACCATCCCCACCCCCCTTCCCTCTTCCCTCTGAGATAGGACAGTCTGTTACATGCTTCAATGTCTTTGACAATTTTGTTTGTCAGTTTCTTTTGTTCATCAGCTTCTTCTTAAAGAAGGCCCTTCAACATTTCATGCAATACAGGTTTGATGGTGATGAACTCCTTTAGCTTTTTCTAGTCTGGGAAACTCTTTATCTGACCTTCAATTCTAAATGTTAGCTTTGCTGGGTAGAGTAATCTTGGTTGTAGTTCCATGTTTTTCATCACTTTGAATATTTCTTGCCACTCCCTTCTGGCCAGCAAAGTATCTGTTGAGAAATCAGCTGACAGTCATATGGGTGCTCCCTTGTAGGTAACTAATTGCTTTTCTCTTGCTGCTTTTGAGTCTCTCTTTGTCTTTAACCTTTGGCATTTTAATTATGATGTATTGTGGTGTGGGCCTCTTTGTTCTTAATCTCTCCAATCACTTCTGGAAGCTAAATAAATTTAAAATGAATATTCATTTATTTATTCATTTATTATTTTATTCATTTGGAAAATATTTATTATCTACTATGTGTCAGGTATTGTGAAAAGTGCTGGGAATATAACACTTAGCAAATCAGACATAGTCTCTGTCTTAATTGATCTTGATATCCAATAAAGAAGACACACATTAATTAAATAATTCTCCAAACAAATACTAATTATAAAATGTAATCAATGCTAAGCAAGCCTCTTAGTGGTGACTTTGAGTTAGGATGAGGGGTCAGTGTTGGCTTCTGGTTGTGTTTGGTTGGCGGGGCAGCAGGGATGGGGGTGGAGTGGAGGACAGACTCCAGGCAGAGGGAGCAGCCTGCACGGAGGTCCTGAGACCGGGCGTCTGAAGCACGTCTCATTGGAGGAGGGAAAAGAAGGTCAGTGCTGCTGGAGACAGATGAGAGGGAAAGAACACACAGCTGAACCTGGAGAGCAAGCCAGGGCCAGTTCTTCAATTCTTTCATTTACTCAACAAATAATTATCCTGTACTTGCTGTGAGCCAGGCCTTGCTGGAGACATAGGAGATTTAGCAGTTGATTTTATTATTGTGGTTGATACAGATAGTAAACAAAAGAAATAAGAAAAATATGCTGTATGTTAGATAGTGATCATTGCTGAAGAGATAACTAAGTTGAAGAAGTGAACCAGGGAATATGGTGGGTAGGAAATGTCTGTTTTTACACAGGGTGGTGACATTTGGGTAAACCTGAGGAGAAAGGGGGGAAGCACCTTTCCTGGCAGAGGGACCAGCAGAAGCAAAAGCCCTCAGGGGACACATACCTTTGCAGTTTGAGGAGGAGCTTGAAGCCTGTGTGTCTGCGGCAGAAAGAGTGACGAGAGAACAGAAGGAGGGAAGGAGGAAATGGTGAGAGAAAACAGATTGTCAGAGGGAGGTAAAAACATAGCCCAACAATATGCTGTCAAAAACAACACAAACCTCGCTTCAAGTGGAATGATATGCAGGCAGGCTGTTAATAAAAGGATAGAAAAAGATATGTCTTGCAAATATTAATCAAAAGATATATCCTGCAAACATTAAAGAAAAGCAGGAGTGCTTATGTTAATATAAAATAGACTTTGGAGCATAGAACACTACTAGAGACAAAGAAGGACATTATATAATGATAAAGGGGATGAATCTACCAGGAAGACATAGGAACATATGAAACATCAGAGTTGTGGAATATATGAAGCAAAAAGTAGTTGAACAAAAAGCAGAATAGACATGTCCACACTTGTAGGTGGAGACTTCAACACCGTTTCTCAACAATAGATAGAACAACTGGACAGAACATCAGCAAGTGGATGAAGGAACTCAGCATCATCAACCAAGATCTTATTGACAGCGATAGTATACTTCATGTGACAACACCAGAATGCACATGCTTTTCAAGTGCTCACAAAATAAAACCTGGATCAACCATATCCTGTGCCATAAAACAAACCTCAACACATTTAGAATAACTGGAATCATGCAGAGTGTGTTCTCAGACCACAGTGGAATTAAACTACATCAATAGAAGAAGAATAAAAGAAAAATTTCTAAACACTTGGAAACTAAATCACACACTGCTTAATAATCTACAGGTCAAAGAAAAAGTCTCAGGGGAAATTTAAAATATGTGTGGAATTGAATGAATGCGAAAATATAAGATATTACCATTGGTGGGACCGCTGAAGCACTGCTACAAGGGAAATTTATAGCATTATTTCCATGCATTAGACAATAGGAAAAGTCTCAAATTAAAAATATAAACTCCCACATCAACAACCTAGAAAGAGTGCAAAAATAAGCCCAAAATCAGCAGAAGGAAAGAAATAACAAAGATAAGAGCAGAAAATCAATGAAGGGAAAAAAAAAATAGAGAAATCAATGAAATGGAGTTGGTTCTTTGAAAAGATCAATGAAATCAACAAACTTCCAGCAAAATGAACAAAGAAAAAAAGAGAAGACAAAATTTATCAATGTCAGGAATAAAATGGAATATCAGCACAGACCTTGCAGATATCAAAAGATAATAAGGAAAATGCTACAAACAACTCTACGTGCATACATTTGACACTTTAGATGCAATGGACTAATTTCTCAGAAACACAAACTAGTACAATTTTCCCAATATGAAATAGATATTTGAATATTCCTGTAACTATTAAGGAAATTGAATTCACAACTGAAACTCCCATAAAAGAAAATTTTCGACACAGATAGTTGCACTGGAGAATTCTCCCAAACCATTAAAAAATAACTAACACCAGTTTTACACAATTGCTTCCAGAAAACAGAAGAGGAAGGAGTGTACTTCTCAATTCATCTTATAAAGTTATTATTACTCTGGTACAAATCTAGATAAAGACATACCTCTCTCCACACCCCCAAATAAAAAGAAAAGAAACACCACAGGTCAATCTCCTACATGCATATGATGTTGAACTCCTAAGTGAATTATTAAGAAACAAAATCTAGTAATATATAAAAAGAATTATACCCCATTATCAAGTGGGGTTTATTTAAGGGATGCATGGCTGGTTCAATATTTCAACCAATGTAATCCACCATGTTAACAGGCTGAAGAAAAAGGATCACACCACCATGTCAATCAATACAGAAAAACAGCATTTGACAAAATTCAACACCCATTCATGATAAAAACTCTCAGGAAACTAGGAATAGAGGGAAACTTCCTCAACTTGATAAAGAGTAAATACAAAAATCTTACAGGTAACATTATATTTAATGTTGCAAAGTTGAATACTTTTCCTCCTAAGATCAGGAACAAACCAAGGATGGAGCTCTCATCACTGTTATTTAACATAAGACTGGAAGTTCTAGGCAGTGCAATAGTGCAATAAAAGGAAACTCCTTACAGCTGCATGTGAAACTACAATTATCTCAAAATGAAAAGGTTTCATTTAGAAAGTATTACCCTCATATTAACATATGGGTACGTTGACACAGCTACTTTATGACACAATGATTAGGTGGTAAATGACCTGCTACCCGCCTTCTGTCTTTCTTCCTCACGCATCCTCCAGCAAAAATAGAGGTTTCCTTTGAGACGTTGCATCTCCACTGTGGTTCCTCCCCAACCACCCATTGCCTTAAACTTAAAAGGCCATGTCAGCCACTGTGAGATGAAATTTTGCAATGCAGCGTTATTAGAACTGGCCTTGACTTGACTAAAAACAGAAAAATTGAAGAAATTACTCATTTTATTAAATAATTCTTGACCTTATTTTTCTTGACTTCTCATTTTCAATATTATACTATGAGAAAATAGTCAAATGTTGTGAAAGAATGATAAATAACAACAGTATGATATTTAAACTTAGAAAACTTACTCTTTGGAGCTAGAGTTTTACAGTCCATTTTTAAAGAAAATGAGTTCAGTGGTTGTTTTGCTAATAGTCACACTTTTGGAAAGACTGTGGGTTGTCCAGGTGATGGTGCTAGAACGGTGTTCTTCAGTCATGTGGTAATAGGAAACTCTTCTGGGTCATCCAAAATCAAAGATGGATTCTTATTAAGCACATTTGAAAATGGTTTTTCCAGGCCAGCCATCATTGCCATCATTTTCACCATCAAATACTTATGGAAAAGATCGCAGTCTATGTAGCTTCCATAGCGGTGCCAAAAAACCTTAGACCAAGCAACCTTATTTATACCAGGAATTGTTAAACAAATTTCATTTATTCATGACGTATCTATTTAACCTATTAAAAGGACCTAGGCAAAAATAAAAGATCATGTTAAAAGTGCCAGGTAACCACCCCTATTAATATGTAAATATTTTTCAAAGAGGTATGAGAAAGGTTTATAGCCAAGAGATTTTTTTGATATAGTAAAAAAGTATTTTTAAGCTTATAATTATTACCATAATGAGTAGATGAAAATGAATGAAAAGTAAATTGATTTCTAGAGATAATGAAAGCAAATAGCAAAAGGAAATATGTGATACATATATTTTATATAACCATAGTGCAAAACAACATGCCCGAAGGTCTTAATAACACTGAATGTAGCCAGGGTTCTGCTCTGCTTTGTGAAAGTTGACCTTGAGACTTTTAGAATTGAAAAAATAAAAAACACCATGAAGAACAGAGAACAAGTAATAGGAATAAAAGTCTTTTTGTTGAGTTTCTTTAGTTTGCAAAATGTACTTTATCATTTCTCACCTGGGTATTAAATCTTGTGTCAAGCTGAAGAGCTATTAGAAAGAAGGTGGCGAAGAAACAGCTTCCCGAGGAGCAAGCTTATTGCGTACATCTGAACACTTATCTTGTAGGTGCCAAATTACAACAACCACAGCATATAAAAGTAACCCTTCGCAAAACATGAGCTTTTTTCAACCCTCAGAACTGAAGGAAAATTGATGTTTTCACATTGAATACATCCCTCTCTCTTGCGCACGCACACACACACACACACACACACACACACACACACACACCACTGCAGATAATTTAATCTTTAATTTTTAGTTACAGTTGCTTCCTATAGGCTCCTATTTTCTAGTTGCTTATAATCCAGAATACAGCTCTAATGATCACTTTACACTTTCATTTACAGAGCATTTCATATATTTTAAAAGCTTCATAAATGTATTTTATTTATTGCTTATAGCACATCTCTTACATAGGGCTGAAAATGCTGGCCTGGTTCAAGAATGTCAGCAAAAGAGAAGTGAAATGAATTGTGCCTTTCACAAAGTGTAGGGGCCTCTGAAGGGCTGTGTAAGTGAAAGGAAAAGCCGTAGTTTAAGACATCATCTCTATAGAGAGGGCTCTAGGGTTCTACCCCAAACTGCCCCCCTGAGCTCCAGAAGAGGCCTGGCTTCAGAAATGTGAGCTGCGGGGCTGCGTCTGCACGTTCCACTTGCCCTGGGCCATGGGCCTAAACCTCAGTTACTATCTCTGCATCTCTGGCTTTCCCTACTGCGTTCATTTGTAGCGCCTTTCTCGCTAGAACCCAGGTGGGAGCCTTAGCCCCTTTCTGGACCGTCTTGTGTGTTCATTTTCCCATTTTACCCAGTCGGTCGTTTACTCCTGCAGATTATATTCTTTCTCTTCACTTGTTTCTTTGCTGTCTTCCCCAGGGCTACCTCCCACCTTCCAGGCCTCTGTTGCTTCTCATGTAGATGGTGGTCATCAGTCTTCTCTGCTTCTTTCCCCCTGTTTCAGGACATCTGCGTGATGCTGATCATCTCCTCATCGATACCTTCACATCTTTCCATCACCTGAGTTAGCACAATCCTCACCCTCACGCCCAATGCCCTGGCTTATCTTTTCTTCAGACTGAACTACATGCACCCTAGCCTCTATAATCTTGACTTTTCTGAAAACACACTCAACTGTCTTCCTGGTTCCTGCTCTGTTTGTGGATTAATGTACCAACCTCCACTGCCCAACTCCTCCTGACAAAATCCATCCCAGCCTTCCACACGAATTTCAAGGGCCACACCCTCCATGAAACCTTTTCTGACCCTCCTCTTACTCCCTTCCATGCTTGGACAGCTTTTCTCTAATTGTGCCTCCCCTCATATTACAGTCATTTGTGTAGGTGTCCCCTCCTTCCTTCTAGATGGTAAGCTTCTTGAAGCTTAATTGGTGAAAATTTTCTTCATTGATGTAAGCTGAATTAAAATGGAGATAGTATTGAAGATGTTTAAATTTTATCTAATGAAGCCACAGTCCTCTTGATCAGCTTTCAAGAACTGCTTCCAAAAAATGCGGCCTAACTGGTACAAAAACACATCTTCTAGTTTCCTGGGAAGATCATTATGTTTGAGTATAGGTATATAAAGTTGGTTAAAGCTGGGATATCAGTAATGTCAACAAAGGGCAGGAAAACATTACAAGTACAAGTTCTAGTTTGTATAATCAACAAATACTCATTTGTTAACAGTGTTAATCCAAACAGACTAGCTAATGTAAATCAATAATTGGTTTGGGACTACAACTACAAATAGAAATAAAAGTAAAGCAATTGCCAAGTTTTTTTCCTGTTACTATGCTACAATTTTAGTTTTTACCTATGATAATAATTTCTACCCTTAAAGCTAAAGAACAATTTCACAATTGTTTATCATTTATTTATTAATTCTCCCTTTTACTTACCAAATATTTATTGGGCATCTGGGCCTAAGATACTAAAAATTATCTTTATTTTTCTCTTAAGTCTCCTTCAGTTTGATGGAAAGATAGGTTTGAAGCTCACTCTAATTAACACATGTTAAGTTCTCCATGGCTGGATAGGTGTTCAAAATACTATAGTTTATGAGGGAAGGAGAATGGAGATTTTTCTAAGAAAGACAGAAAACTGTTTAGAAATGCTGAAGCATTTGAGTATAGAATTGAATTTTAATTTTCCCAAGTAAGGTAGGTAAGAGCATTCTAGGGAAAAGAAGATGTATGTGAACCAAGATAGTGTGGGGAGGCACCGTGTCAAACTTGGTGACTGGCTCTGCACAGCTGGGACCCAAGGAAGACTAACCTGGTACAACCTGCTAAGACTTGAATTTTATGCTGGGCTTGGGATTTCAAGCAAAGGGATGCTTCAGATCTTATTGTAGAAACAGTACTCTATGGTATTTGGATAACAGGGAAAAAATGGATGGATCAATTAAAAGTTCATTCCCATTAATGGTGGGTCAGGAGCATCAATAGATAATTCTTTACTCAGGATATAAAGATTCTGTTCAGATCAAAGCTTTAAGGCAGAAGAGAATAAGTTCTGTCCAAGGGACATTCAATCATTTTTTAAAGCCTGAAATAATTCAAGGACTGATCCCAGCTGGGCTATGTAGAATTCATCCCAAATGGGTAGTGTCCCAGATGAGGTCAGAGGAGGAAATACCACTGGGCTTGCAATGCTGCATAAACCTTTGTCTGGAAGTCCCTTTGGTCTAACCTAAATTTATTTTCCTGTAGTTGAAGCTTATTTCTTCGTTTCCATCGTTGGGGATGGTAAAGAGCAGATGGTCATAAACCACCAGATAATGACCCTTTATAGACTGGAGACACATATTAAATCATCTCTCAGCCATCACTTTCCTGAACAGTTGAAATTCCCCATAGGTTTTATTCTTAGATTTGCTGTCCTAAATCTGTATCTTTGTTTTCTTAGAGTGACTGTCTAGCTCTTTCTCATTTCACTTAGATGTTTATCCACAAATAGGACAAGAGTCTTCAACAAATATAAAATCATTTCCATGTGCATTGAAAGCATTTCCTTAGGGATCTCTGATCCTGTAACAGTCAAGTGTCATGTTACATTAAAAGCAAACAAACAAACAAACAAAAAACAGCAGCAGCATATCACTGGCTGACATCTCGAGACCACTAGGATTTCCAAATTCTTTTGATAAATTTGTACTGGGGAAATATTTCCATCTTGTTTGTAAACTCTATTTTTTTTAAATTGCAATACCAATGTGCTGCATTTGGTTGAACCCCTTGGCCTCTTGCCGTGGAACTTCATTTTTTCTTTTTCATTCTGGCATTTTTCTCCTTCTCTGGCATAGCTCGACAATTATTTATTTTACCTTGAGTTGTAGTTGGAAATAGTCCAGAAATTCCGCATCTCTGCACATCTAAAGATCTTAGAGCTCCTTGCCCTTTTGAAAGTAGAATGGGCTTCCCTGTGTGCCAGGCTTCCCCAGAGCAGGCAGAGGCCTTGGGATGTGCTCTTCCCCCATCCCACGCCTCCCAGTCACTTCCGAGCTCTCTAAAAGAAGCACTGAAGACGGGGTTCTGTTAGTGAGCCCGCACTTTGGGTCAGGTGCTGGGATGGGCTGGGGGATGATGGTGAGTTATCTGACCTGCAGGAGCTCTCAGCCCTGGCTGGAGGGGCTCATCGAGCACATTCTGCACAGGGACAGGATGCGGCAGAACATTGCAGCAGCTTAAACTCTAGATGACCACCTAGAATATGGCATTTTCCTGAAGTTACCTGGGGAGTAAGAAAATGTTGGATTTCTACCTACTCTTCCCCCAAACTTTAAAAGCATGCCTCGTTACAGGTCTGTTAACAACTGTAATTTAAAAATAAGTTAAACTGTCAGTGTGGTGATTTCTGGCAGGGGGTGGGAAGCGGAGATAGAAGAAGGCATTGAGAAGATAAAGGGTGATGGGGGGAAATAGAAGTTAAATGTACCTCAGAGTGCTAGGAATTTTTCATATTCATAATCCCCTGTTAAACAAGCTGGGTAGGGGTGCTACTTAAGTCAATTCTGTGGAAAGTTATTTTATAAAGCAAAGGATTCTAGTCTACTGCCAAAAAAAAAAAAAAAGTTACACTGTCTCAGTACTCTCATCTCATAAGATCAGTGTTTCATAAAATATATTAAATGGGAAGATAATTTTGGAGTGAATTGAAATATGCTAAGCATGAATCATAGAGCCCCTACATGACTATTAACCAAGTATTAAAACAAAAAAACCCCAAACCTACCCTTTTGTTTTGTCCCCTTAATTCTCATAATCTCTCTGGATCCTTGTAGGTTCAGACATCTGAAAAGAGCCTCAGAAGGGAGCATTTTCCCCAGCCTTCCATTCACATGACCATCGCTCCCAAGGAGACAGAGATGCACAAGTTCCTCCTCCTGAGAGCTTCCTATGAAACAGGCAGACCCTGTGCTACAGACTTTGCACCGATAGCTGAGATTCATGCCGAGTGGAAGCCCGATTATAAGAGGGACTGAGGCGTTTCTCAGCCTAAGAGAAGATGGGGTCAGACACCAAGAGCTTTGACCTGATAGCCAAGCGTCAGGCCTGAAGGTGCACAGTAATTTGAAATACAGAGGACTTGTCTTTGACCTGGGACTGTTTCTAGTCTTATCTGATGGAACTATGTCTGTACTCTAGGAAAAGAGAAAACTAAGTAAAACTATAGATAGTTAAATCGGTAGAAAAATCTTAAGAATTTAAATGTTATCAGCCCTGAATACCCTCCTAACAAAGTATAACACAAAAGACTGAAAAGAGGCAATTAAACTGTTGTAATCTGGTTTGGCCAGAAGTTATGAGCCCAGGAGAAACTGGGTAATACACAATCATGGCATCGATCTGGACCACGGAATCTGAGGCCAGTAGCATGAATCCCATTTTACAGATGAGGTTTGGTACCTGATTGTTAACAGGCTGCATCATTCCAGGAACCTTTCATTGTAAGTACAGTATTTGCAAGAACGGCGCCCCCTAGAGCACAGCTGGGGGCACTAGACTTGGAGCTTAGGTCTGGCGGATTCCAAGTTTATCCTGTTCAGTAGCCAAGTCTTGTTCTTACAGAGCCTATCGACCCAGCGAGCTGACCAGAGCTCTGCAGTCAGTGGGTATTTGTCAAGTCAGTGCTGCTAAGGAAGTTCTCTATTTCCTCTGGTCTTGGTGTGGAGATTTTTATCCTTACCAAGAAACGGGCTTTTGTTTTAGGAGATCTCAGCCTTGAGTTTTGTTTGCTAGTTTACTTCCTCCCCTGCATTCTTGTTTAGGTTCCCAGCCATATTTTCCCCCTTTGCTTGTTTGTTCAAGACCAACCGCCTGTGTCATTTCCTTCATCCCTGGCATATCCTTTGGTTTTTTTCCCTGTGGCCTACGGCACTGTCAGGGCCTGTGATGTAGGGATGTGCAGGCGTTGATCAGAGGGCTTGGGACAGGGGAACGCAGCAGGCTGACAATAGGGGAGCGCCAGCTCAGCCGAAGGCCGCAGACACTCAGGTCCTAGACCAAAACAGGCCCAAGTTTCTGCTACACACTGGCCAAGATTCTGCCCCTCTGGGTGAAAGGAAACAGGCATTCACACATTCCTACGTGCTGTGTTTGTGTATTTGGTGTCCTCACTAACTCAAGTGCACTTTCCCACTGTTTTTTCCTTTTTAATAAAGGTCACATTTTATTAAGACAGGAATAACTTGAGGTTTTTGAATCTCTTGGCTCATCTATTGTTCCAATGCTTTTTAAGTTCAGCTTAACATCTTCTAAATATAAATTTAAAAATAATTATTTTCTTTAGTAAAAGTTATAGAATGTTCATTATAGAAATTTTGAAACGATAGAAAAGTATAAAGAAAAAAAAATCACCTCTAATACCACCACCTGAATATAATAGCTACCATTTATATTTATACTTATATATTTCTAATTTGTTTCTAAGGTATAGGCACATATATTTGCAAAAAAATGGAATGATGTTACCATCGTTTTGCTTCAATATGTTGCATTGTTTTAACTGTTAAGACTTTAGGTATTAAAAAACATTTTGTAGAGAAATTGATACAAAGTTTCACTTTATTTTTTAATTGAAATATCATTTCCATACAATAAAATGTACCACGCATTCAAGTTTATATGCTTGTATTAATTGAGGGCATCAGGAAAAAGATGCAGAAATTTTTTGTTTATGGATGCCGGTGAAATTATATATAGCCACCTGAGTAATCTTGGAAAGAAAATTTAGTATGCAAAAATATTGCCTTCTCTGGTTTCCTAAAATCGGGCTTAATTTATACCTTGAGAGCTAATCCTGTAGGCTTCTGTAGGGTAATTCAAATCACTTAGTGATTTCTCTATCATTTAAAATACAAACTCAGCCAAACGCAGGGACTCCACCTTGAACCAGCAGCAGACACAAACTAAAATACTGTGCCATTGGTAAGAAGAGGAAATAACCAGTTTCTCAAATATTTAATTCCAAAATCTTTGTAGCCTTCGGTTTGATCAAAGCTTTTAAGCTTAAAATTAAGAATATAAAAATTGGTGTTTTGGTTCTACTTCCTTCCACCGTTGGACAATGTCAGCCTCACGCCTCCTAGGGATGGGGTGCTGCAGGATTAAGGCAACACAAAAGAAATTTCACATTTTTGGTGGTATTTATGTCATGTATCACCTCACCAGATGAGTCTGATTAAGGTTCATGAAGGTGACACGGGGACAAGTAAGCAGAGCTATAAGAGACGGCTATGGCCTGTCCTGCAGCTTCCCCCAGATTTCTCTACTTCTCTGGCTCCTTGTGGAAGAGACTAAGGCTTTGGCTGGTTCTCCCAGAGGCTTCCATGGGTGGGAGAATCTCTGCTCTTTTGTCACTGACTTCCTCCAGGATCTGAAGGCTGCTTTGTCTAGCACAGGCCAGAAGACAACTTCCCTCCTAGACTCCCCCTCCAGGACTCCTCCCCACCACGCAGTCACTGGCCAGGCTCCTGTGCCTCATTACCTCTAACATCCTTGGCTCCAGCTCTTTGCTTCACCTGCTTCTACATCAATACTCCCATATATAAGTTCTGTACTTTCTAAATATCATTATTTAATAGATTTCCATTTTATAATCCTCTTACCTAACTTTTGGAAGTATTGCCATGTTTTCCACATTATTTCATCTGATCATGACCCTAGAAGAATATGATATTAGGATGCATTCTGTAGTTGGCTGTTGACGAATCTTTCTCTTGCACTAGATGGTGATTTCCTTAAAGCCAGGGACCATCACCGAAATTCAGCACCCCGTGCAGAGCCTAACACAGTGGGCTCTCAATGCAGTTTAATGAGTAATTAATGAATGTATCCTTCCTGCTAATAAAAAATGTCAGATATCTTTTTAAATGACTCATCTGCTTATAGAGCATGGACTCAAAGTGAAAGCCAAAGGCAATCTGCAGTCACTTAAATAATTTATCATTAATTACTGATTTGCTGTAAAAGGAGATATTGTTTAATCGTCTTCCAAGGGGTGATACAAAGCCTGAAGATCAGGAAGCTTTAGGCTCTTAGGCTAAGATAAGAGTCAGCTTCAGCCTATCAGAAGTTACTGATTTATTAATATCACAATAAATCAGAGCCACAACAACAAAACTGTTCCCTAAGCTACACTCCAGTTTCCCCCACTATTGTCTGGGGTTGAACTACATGGTATTATGAACTAAACTGGCTGTTTTCTGTGCATCTATTACATACCACACAGGAATCAAAGGGAGAAAGTAGCAGAATGTCACAGTCTCTACCCAATATTTGCATTATGACTTAATTAGAGGAATTCCAAGCACTTTGTATGTTTATAGATCCCTTTCACATTTTTTGAGTTATACATTAACTTCAACTTAAAGTTGAATAATCTAGCACTTGTTTTTTTGAAGAATTTGTTCAGCGTTACGTAATGTAAGTAGTAAAGTAAAAAATAGTGTTGGAATTCCAAAAATCTAAAAAATTGTTTGATTATGTTGTCTCTTGAAAGGTAATTATGCCAATGATAAAAACTTTAGTAGTACTTACCAGACGAAATTAAAAAATCAGTTAAACCAAGTTTTCAAATACAGGTAATTTTAGAAAACACAAGAACAAATAGATTCTCACCAGCTCCAAACTTGTAAAAACTGTGAAAGTTATTGCAAACACTTAGAACCATGTTTCTCATTGTGTTTTTATTTTCACATTCAAATAGTCACTGATCACTACTGATTCGCTCATCCTGACTCCCTGAAGTAAGAAAAAGATGTGACTCAATGTCAAACCAAAACTGAAGTCAATTTAGCCCATGAAGTCCTGTTACAAAGGCTTAGTGAAATATTACCCATATTCAAAATGTTAATAAATACCAACTGCCTTAACTAGGGTGAAGTCAGAGATAATAATGTTACGTATTAATAATTTTCTTCCACTAACGAATAGACGCTAGTTCTCACAAACTAAAGTAATATTCAAAGCAGGAACTTTAGTTGCAATGTTTAATAATTTCTCAGATTATGTCAACAAGACAATTGGAAACAACTGATATTTGTGTGACTATCAACAATTTTGGAGCTGTCCCAATAGTCAACCCCTCCAAATGCAGTGCCATTATTTGCTCTGTCTGACTTGTCTGTTAGGATTTGTCTAATTTGAGCATGCCAGCTTGCAAGAATATTCAATCTCCTGGGTCGGAACAGCACAAACCACATGAATGTAGCAGAGCTCAGTGGTTTGGAACCTGGGCTGTAATCCTAGCTCATCACTTTAGTGGCTATGTGGTCCTGAGCAAGTTGCTTAATCTCACTGAGTCCTACTTTTCTAATCTGCAAAATGGGGTTAAGAATCTTTGTTCTGTTAGAATTAAATAATATAAATGAAGTACTTAGTATGGAGATAATTAGTAATTAATAAAGGATACTTAGTAAGCAACTTTGATTGAGGATAAATTCTCAGGTCGTGCCTCTTGTTTTGCATCACTAGAGACAAGCGTGGCAGTGTTTGGTGTCAGCGTGAGAAACCAAGAGTGAGGTGAATAATTCAATTAATGATTTGAGAATAGTTACATTAGGTTGACAAGGTCAATATCAAAAGATGGATAACAGGCTTGGAAATCTATAAGGAGAAAGTGTTTTGTAAATATCCAAGAAGATTTTAATCTAAAATCTTAATTTTAGAACAAATAGCTATTGGGAACATCTATGTGCAAGGCCAGACACTGTAAGAGACATATGGAAATGTATGTAGTAAATATTTACTATGTGTCAGGCGCTGCTCTGTGTGCTCAAGTGAGAACAGTGTTTAACAGTCAAATTCTTTGCTCTCACAGAGTTTGCATTCCAGTGTTAGAAATATAAAGGCACTATTTCTTTCTCAAAGACATCTGCTGTTTTATTAAGGAGACATGAACCTTTACACTAAAAAAAAATGTATAACAGCAATAATAACAGTAATTAAAACAGGACACTAAGAGACTATGGAAGGAACTCATGGTGTCAAAGTAACCTGACTTCCAATCCAGGTTCTGATAACGCCTTTGGACAACAGGCATTTTATTAGAGTCTCATATTTTCATTAGTTAAAAAAGGCATAATAATGGCTACTTTATAAGATTTTTCTGTTGACTAAGTGAAGTTATGTAAATCCCTTTATAGAGTGACATGAATACATGCCTGTCTTCTTGAGGAGATTGATCAGTGCCTCAAAGGGTGAGTAGGATTTGGCCGGACAGAGAGGGAGAGGAAGTACATTCTAGGCTAAAGATCGTGTTTGATGAAAGGCATGAATTTGGAAAAGTACAAGGAGTATTTGGAAGAAAGCGAGTTGAACAATTTGGCCTGAAGATAAGCAGGTAGAGAAACAACTGAAATGACAGGCGGGCCCTGCATGACTCAGAAAGGAATTTATGAGAGTTAGAAGAGTTGTCAGACATATGTAGCCATGGAAACACGGAATGTCACAAGGTTATGTCATTAACAGTAAAAGTAGAATCCCATTACCCATCCAGCACTCGGTCGCCCTGATCACCTGGCCAGTGGTTAGGACAATCTCTTATCACCTTCCTCGTCAACTCATATCTGAACACTCATAGCCTGTTAGACATTTTTTATAAAATACAGCAGACACCCTACCCGACCCTCTAGTTTAAGTGTTGTGTTTATGGCGAGAAAAAGCAATTCTAAAACGACCAAGGGGAATGAAAAACAAGGGCTATTTCTCAAAAACGAGATGGCGCTTCACAAAAATGAACTGAGTTTATGATGCCATCTGGAAAATGCTCTGTGTTCCCGATACAGTGCACTGAGCATAACTTAACATTGACTAACCAGCTCAGAAATGCTCTCTCCCTGTTCCCCCGCATATGGATGTAGCCTCCGGGAATGAGCATTATTGGCCCTTGGACAGGGCATCTGGAGCGACTCCTCAGCAATAAGGTGCAGTTCTTGGGTGAATTTCAACAGAGCACATCAGCCTAACGTTGGCAGCCTTTCAGGGTTGAGCCAGACCCTGGTGACTGACCGTGTGCAGCAACTAGTGATCCCAAACCATACTCTAGTCAAGGAGATTTTCCCCTCTCCTTCCTCCCCGCTTCTTTTCTTCCTTTCCTCTCCTTCCTTCTTCCAACATTTAAAGAGTGTTGCCACACACAATGCATTGTGGCCTACTCAGACAGAATTTCACATGGAGCTGAACCCTAAGATGTTATATCACAGTCAGACCTGTCACCTCTCAGGGCTGGCAGATGCTCCTCACAGTTTCTTCCAAAGCAACAACAGTCTTTTCACATAATTTATTGTAATTGGATAGTGGGATTATGGGCAGAGAAATTCTCCTCCCTTCTTAAATTTAGTAATAGAACTCAATTTTAATACCAGTAGAAAAGATTTAGAAGCTCATAAATGAAAGAAACTTTCATTAATTTAAACAGGAATTAAGCTGAAGTTAACTTTGCTTTATAAAAAACTCACCAATAAAATAGTTTAACACTTGCATAGAGGAACATTTAATTTGCTGAAGAGAACAAATTGCCTGCAAACAATTAAAAACACCAATTTATGGATAAAGAGCCAGTGTGTTAAATACAAATAATTCTTCTCTATTTATTGAAGTAGCTGCCTGACAACTTTGCTTGACGGTACTTAATTAGTGAAATTTGAATTATTTAATTTAATTTAAATTAATAAATGTTTCCTATAAAAATTATTATTTTATTGAGATTGACTCCCCCATTTGATCTCCATAACAAAAATTAATAAATCTGCTTTTGAAAAACAATTATATTTTCTTTGTACTTTACAAAAATAGTCAACACATTAGATATTTTTATTAGGACTGATTATTTGATTGGCTAATTGTATGGGCATTTTTGCCTCATTCTAACTCTGACTTTTTTTGGGGGGGAAAGTATACTTAGTTACTTGGCAGACAAAACAGAAAGTAAATCTAGTGAGTTTGGCTAACATTCAGCTACAGCACGTTTACTGGGTGCTTAATATGGGCCAGGCACTGCTCTAGGGGCTTTATACATGTAAATCCATTTAATCCAACTATCAAGCCTAAGAGGTAGATATTTTTGTAAGCCCATATTACAGAGGAGTATACTAAGTTTAGAAAGGCTAATTGACCTGCCCAAAGTCCCACAGCTGGCCGGTGGAGCAGCTGGGGTTCTAACAGAGACAACCTAATCAGGTACCAGTTGCAAGTCCTGGGCTGTCACGTATACTTCTGACAGACAGGCTACAACTTGGGATTCCCATGACCTCTTCGGTGGGTTTATTTGCTAGAGCATCTCACAGGAGTCAGGGAAACACTTCCATACATTTAACAGTCTATATGATAAAAGATACAGATGAACAGACAGATGAAGAAATGCATAGGGTAAGATCTGGAAGGGTCCTGAGCTCAGGTGCTTCTGTC
Organism: Miniopterus schreibersii; assembly: GCF_964146895.1. Taxonomy (NCBI): domain Eukaryota; kingdom Metazoa; phylum Chordata; class Mammalia; order Chiroptera; family Miniopteridae; genus Miniopterus; species Miniopterus schreibersii. The sequence goes on along the minus strand of NC_138112.1, from coordinate 15,022,938 downwards.
CTCATGGAGCTGGGATGGAGCACCCTCCAACCCTATACTTTTGGGATGTTTATGAAGGCTTCAGCACATAGACATGATTGATCATTAACTTAATCTTCAGGCCTCCTCCCCTTCTAGAAGGATGGGGCACAGGGTTGAAGACTCCAGGAGTCTAATCAGGCCTTGCTCTTTCTGATGACCAGCTTTCACCTAGAAGCTATCTAGGGGAGCCCATCAGGATCACCTCATTAGAACAAAAGACAGTCCTATCACCCAGGATTTTCCAAGGGATCTAGGAGCTCTGTGTCAGGAACCAAGCTCAAAGACCAAAATATACTTTTTCTCTTCTTGCCCAGCTCCCAATTCTTCGTGTCCCAGCCCTTCAGATTCATATACCCTACTGCCTACTTATTAACATCAACTCTAACAGGCAACTCAACCTTACACAGCCAATAACAGCACACTTGGTTTTTCTCATTTAAACCTGCTTCTCCCTGTAGTCTTCTTCATCCTCAGAAAATGGCACCACCACCAGCCCTTTTGCTTAAGAAGAAAATTTAAGCTTTATGATCCCACATCAAATCCTTCTGCATGTCCTGCAGAGTAACCTCCACTTTTCTCCATTTGCACTCTCATAACCTAGTCCAACCACCACTGCTCTAGTTTACTTCAGTAGCCTCCTAATATGCCTCTCAGGCCTTCCAGGTAAATCTCGGCAGCCTAGAAACAGGGTTCTCACTTTCTTTTTTATTTTTTAATTGATCTTTATTGTTGAAAGTATTACAAATGTCCCCCTTTCCTCCTATTGACCCCCCTTACCCCCCACTCCAGGCCTACCACACTATTGTCTGTGTCCATGGGTTATGAATATATGCTTATAAGTTTTTTGTTTACTCTCTCCCCCAGCCTTCCCCACTTCCCTCTAAGATTCCTCGGTCTGCTCCATGTTTCCATGTCTCTGGATCTATTTTGTTCATCAGTTTATTTTGTTTTGTTAGATTCCACATTTATGTGAGATTATGGGGTACTTGTCTTTCTCTGACTGGCTTATTTCACGCAGCCTATTACTCTCCAGTTCCCTCCATGCTGTCTCAAAGGGTAAGAGATTCTTCTTTTTTTACAGCTGCATAATATTCCATGGTGTAAATATACCATATCTTTTTTATCCACTCATCTACTGATGGGCACTTGGGCTGTTTCCAGATCTTAGCTATTGTAAATTGTGCTGCTATGAACATAAGGGTGCATATATTCTTTCTGATTGGTGCTTTGGAATTCTTAGGATATATTCCTGGAGGTGGGATCACTGGATCAAATGGCAGTTCCATTTTTAATTTCAGTGTGCTCATTTTAAATGGAACTCAGATCAAGTTACTTCCCTCCATAAACTCCTCAAATGCTTTCCAATCATATTTAAATTAAACTCAAACTTTTACCGTGGTTCATAAAGCCACTCAAAATCCAGCCTCTGCCAAATTTGCCAACTCCATTCCAATCACTTCTTTCCTGTCCACTATCTCCAGACACTCTGATCTGAGCCTCACATCCTCAGCCTCATCCCAGGTTTCCTCTTTCTAGAAATATGTTCTCTTTGATCATCTAATTGCTAGCTCCTTTATGTTACTTCAAATGTCCACTTCAAAGTCACTTCCACAGAGGGGTTTCCTAACCACCCAGTTTGAAGTAGCTCTATCACTTCACCTCTAAATTCTTTATGTGGAGTCATCTATTACCTGATATTGGTTTTTATTGTCTACCCCCTCCTTCCAACAATAACAACAACAAGAACAACAACACACACACACAGGTGTGCATGCATGCCTAAAAATATAAGCTCTATGAGAGTGGGAATCTTATTTATAGTACCCAATAAAATATATTCATTGAATTAATGAATGTATTAAATTGCAGTTGCTGTTACTAATGGTCCTTCTTAAGGTCAAGGACAACTTGCATCCGCCACATCTCTTACCACATTCTATAACAGGATTGTGTGTGGTGCAGTGACTATACCAGGTAAATGGAAATATACAAAAGGGAAAAAACAACCTATTTGTAGAAGCTGAGCTGCTATCTAGATCACTACACAGAATTCAGCATCTGGTAAGAGCAGTTGAAAACCACAAATGATACATAGTAAATAATTAGCATCTGTATTCCAACTTGAAGTAATGGTAGTTCCCAACCAATGGCAAGGACATAGTGATTGAGAATTAGCATTAGGTGACATTGGGAAGTCCATGCATGCAGGCAGGCATGACAGTCTTTGAACAGGAGCCCAGGCTTCTGACTGGGGTTCAGAGGTCACTTTTCAAGCCCCGCAGGAAATAAGAATGAGAAACAGAAGGGCAGAGCCTCAGTTCTGGAAGAAATAAGCATTGCATTTGCTGACTAATTTGAGAAACCCAAGCTCAAAGAACAGAGTAGGGTTCCACATGTTGGTATAAAGCACAAAGGAAGGACATAGCTCAAGAAGCAAACAGAAGCCCACCCTCAAGGTTGGACAGGGTACAGGTGACTGGATGCTGAGTGTCAAACTAAAAGTGGACTTGAGAGTAAGAAAGTCACAATGTGAGGCTGTGTTCCAAGCAGTGGGCAGTCCAGTCAGATGGAAGAGCTCTATTGATTGCCTTTCACTGCATCATAACGCTGTCAGACATGAGACCTGAAAACCCATCTTTCTGCCTGCTGCTCTTGATCAATATGATAGATCTTCCCTTCAGAGGCCTGTCTGAATCCTATTATTCTGCCTACACACGTGTGGAGCTAAATTAATGATGATGACTCATGGGTTTCAGAGCATCTGTAAACTGTTATCATCATCATCCACACCAGCACTTTATTGATCTCCTCTATTAGACACTGACTCAGTCTATGATCATCTTTTTTTAGGAAGCCAATAGGTTAACCTTCTTTTTTCTCTCTACCAATAGTCAGGGTCCATGTAGACACAATCAGGGTAGCCCATCTCTGCTTAAGCACTAGACTAGTGACAGTGATTATTAGAGTTTTGTGGATTTAGGTGTATCTAATAAAACCTAAACCCTCTTGATATTCTTTCCTCGAGGCTCAGGGCAAAAGGAATTTACTTGAAGATAACTATTACATTGCAATATGAAATGAATTTACCAAACAGTTTAATAGAACATTACAACTTATTATGAATATACAACAACAAATTGAGGTTTGACCACTGATCACACTTGGTGCACAAATTGGGTAACATTCTCTAATCAAGGGTAGTTAGGAAAATATTTCAGTCCTGCTATTCTGAACTGCTATAACCTTTAGTTTTGAAGTTTTCTTATGGAATTGACTCTCTCTAGTGACTCAGTGCCTAAACATTATAATATCAGTCAGGCTTTTGATGTCCTCTCTGCATCCTTGCATGTCTGCTTTTTTACAATGGGAAAAATCAGTACCTATCACACAGCAAACACTAAAGAAATAACACTGAAAGAGTGAATGAATGCTCTTTCCTTGGGACCATTAACTCTCCACTACAGATAGATGGGACTTTTCTGATCATAACTCTGGCCTAGGGTTTTGCGATCATTGTGGAAATGGAGAAGTCCTGAGGCTTCCTGTCAGGATGGTGGCACAGGTAAACATGGTACTTGGAACCTCCCACAACCCCATCAAAATTACAATTACACTAGAGAAAAAGCCATCATTCAGAACTACCGGAAATCTAACTGAACAGAAGTTCCATAACTAAGGATATAAAGAAGAAGCCACATTGAGATTGGTAGGAGGTGAAGAGACACTGAAGGAATAAGCCTGTCCCACACTCACAAGTGGTGGGTAAAAATTGGGAGGGATATCTTGGCTGTGGAGGTTCCCCCTGAGCACCCACACCAAGCCCCAACCTAGCCCAGGGTTCCAGTGCCAGGAAAAGAAGTCCCCATAACTTCTGGCTGTAAAAACCAGCAGAGTTTGTGGCTGAAAGAGACAGAGGGTTTCTGGAGTCCCAGTTCCTCTTAAAAGACCCTCACACAAACTTACTTGGACTCACTCCCCCTGAGTTCCACCACTGGGGCAGCAGCTTAAAAGGCAACAGGGACATACAAGTAGAAACTAAATTGTCTGGCTTCAAAACAAGGGCTGGAGGGGCAGTTTGCTCTCAGAAACAGGTGTTAGAAGAAGCCATTATTCTTTGCTGAGCCTTCCCTCCACAGAGCTGGCAGGTCGGCACCACATCTGAGTCTCCATCAACCTGGCTAACACTCTCATCCTGCTCCAGTGATTTCCTAAAACCTCACCCAGCTTGTGGGCCCAAGAGAGCCATTTCCAGTAGCTTTTTCATATAAAAGTCCTGTCTTGGTTCATGCTGTTGATTTTCCTAAAATCTCTCAAAGGTTAACAAACTCATAACAAACTCATAAGCAACATTTGGCCTCAGCGTGCCCTGTACCTCTTACTAAGTGGCCCCAGGCCCAGCACTAGTGACAGCTTGGTGTCTCCCATGCACTTCCAAGCTCAGCACAAGTACCAGCCAACTGAAGATCACTCTGAAGCTCATGAGGGGTGGCCCTCGGCAGGGCACAGGCAGTGACTGATCTTGGCCTGCACTTACCAGGGGGCCCCAGAGCCAGCACACCTGCTGGTCAGCTTCAGATCATGAGGTTGGTCCCTGCACAGTAGATCCTCTGCTGTGGTCACTGTTAGTCCTTGAAGCTGATCTGCCTGGGAGTAAATCCCTCCCATTGATGTGGCAACAGCTATCAAGGCCCAACTACAATAGGAGAGTACACAAAGTCTACCTGGGGTGATGGTGCAGCTTGGGTGACTGGGGAGGCTGGGCCACTGGGCCCCACAGAACACCTACTACATAAGGCCACTCTACAAAATCTGGGAGACATAGTAGCTCTACTTAACACATAGAAACAAACACAAGGAGGCAGCCAAAATGAGGAGATGAAGAAAAATGTTTCAAATGAAAGGACAGAATAAAACTCCAGAAAAATAAATAAATAAAATGGAGACAAGCAATCTACCAGATGCAGAGGGCAAAACACTAGCTATAAGGATGCTCAATGAATTTATGGGAAGAGTAGAGAAACTTAGTGAGAGCTTCAACAAAGAGATAGGAAATGTAAAAGTGGAGATGAAAACATAGAAAGAACTAGTCAGAAATGAGGAATCCAATAACTGAAATGAAGAATACATTACAGGGAAGCAGTAGTAGAGTAGATGAAGCAGAGAATCAAATTAGTGATTTGGAAGATAAGGAAGCAGAAAATACCCAATAAGAACAGCAAAAAGAAAAAAGAATTTAAAAGAATGAGGATAGTTCTAGGACATTAAGTGTGCCAACATTCACATCATGGAGATGCCAGAAGGAGCAGAGAGAGAGTAAGGAATTGAAAACTTATTTGATAAATAATGACTGAAAACTTCTTTAACCTGGTGAAGAAAATAGACATACATGTCAAGGAAGAGTCCCAAACAAGATGACCCTAAAGGGGTGCACACCAAGACACATCAGACACTTCATAATTAAAACACCAAAAGTTAAAGACAAAGAGAGACTCTTAAAAGCAGATTCCACTTCTGGGTATTTATCTGAAGAAATTCAAAATATCAAAAAGACATATATACATTGATATGTTCATTGCAACATTATTTACAATAACCAAGGTATGGAAGTACTCTAAGTGTCCATCCATAGGTGAATGAATAAAGAAGAAATGGTGCATATATACAATGGAACTTGACTCAGCCATAGAATAGAATGAAATCTTGCCATTTGTAGCAACATGGATGGACCTAGAAGGTATTGTGCTGAGTAAAATAAGTCAGTCAGAGAAAGAGAAAGAGAAATGCCATATAATTTCACTTATATGTGGAATCTAAAAAACAAAATAAATGAACAAACAGAACAGAAATAGACTCATAGATACAGAGAACATTTTCACAGTTGCCAGATGGAGGGAGTTTGGGAGAGGATGGGTGCAAATGTGAAGAGATTAAGAAGTACAAATTAGTAGTTACAGAATAGTTATGGGGATGTAAAATACAGCATGGGGAATATAGTCAATAATATTGTAATAACCATGTATGGTGTCGGATTTATTGTACTAGATTTATTGGGGTGATCCCTTCATAAGTTATATAAATGTCTAATCTTAAGATTGCACACCTGAAATGAATATAATATTGTACATATACCATAACTGAAAAATAAGAAAATATTTTAAAACATTTAAAAAAATAAATGGAGAAGGCCTGGTTACTGCAGCACTAGGAAACTTTGACAAAGCAATTCTTTAATAATTCATTGATTAATGCATGAGTTCATTAGTTCTGTGAGGCACATATGGAGACACGTGCATATATAAATGCACAATTAGGCATTTGTAAGTATAGATATTTAGGGAATGTACACATGCATGTCCAGTGTATGCACCACATGGCTCATCTAAATGGAAGGGTAGGACTGTGTGATGCTCGTTCTCTTTTAAAAAAAATATTTTTTATTGATTTTTAGAGAGAGAGGAAGGGAGAGGGGGAGAGAGAGAGAAACATCAACGTGAGATGAGAGTGAAACATTGATTGGCTACCTCCTGCACGCCCCCAACCAGGGATCAAGTCCATAATCCAAGTGTGTGCCCTGACTGGGAATCAAACTGGCAACCTTTTGGTGCACGGGACAACGCCCAGACAAATGAGCCACACCGGCCAGGGTGTGATGTTCATTCTTGTTTTATCAGTTCTCTCACATGGCAAAGAATCATTGGATATAATCTAATTCACATGCAATGCTCTAAGAAAGAAAAAATAATTTTAAACTTGTTCTTTTCACCTATACCTCGCTTCTTCCATTTTTCAAACACGGATATTTTCTCAAAATTCAATATTTGTGCATACTTTTTTGGAAGAAAACCAACTAGAAGAATTTAAGTGTATTTGAATGTGAGGGAAAAAAAATCTAGAGGGCTTCCGCTATTACGGTCGACAGATTTGAAATAGGTGAGGTACCTTCTTGTGGGAAGTGGCGGTGATGAATGCCATCAGCAAATAAAGGGATCCAAAGGTGAAAAAGTCGCTTTCAACCTAAACTAGGTGTGTAGTCCTCTAGCCAATGACCTACTTCATTAAAACATCACCTCGTATTTAACAGGTCATTTAAACATTCTCCACTTTTAAAGGAAGCTCCAAAATATATGCTAGACATAGAGAATATAACATTACCAAACGTCTCCTTTTCTTTGGAGACTTTATGTTGTTGAATTTGAGTGGTGCATGATAACCAGGAAACCTCAGATGTTGGATTCTATTTAAGCATCTGTTCAGCCAAAATGTGATTACATATTATAATCTGTTTCATTCACATTTGGTTCACTGTTAATCAAAACCCAAAAGTTCTGCCTCCCACAATAGCCTTTTCAGTGTTGTTTTCATAGTTTGAATCTAAGAAGGCATAATTAAATGATTATCGACTGATAAGCCCTTTTGAAATTTTCTGCTGTGGAATGTCCATATTATGGATTTTTAGGTTTAAAAGGTGTTAATCATTACAACAATAATCTGACAAACTAGGGAAACCAAGAAACTAACAGCCAATTATATAATCATTCTTTTTCTCTAACTTGTTCAATATATTAAAAATAAAAATTTATGTTTTGAGGTAAGAACGACTGAATAAAAAGAAATAGAATTCAGTAATCTGTCTTCTTTGTTCTTTCTGATTTTTCATATCTGATTGAAAGTATTTTTATTGACTCTCTACACTTTTAAAGTTTTCGTTTTTCAACTGTATTGTTCTGAAGAAAGGAAATCAGCAGTATATTAATCTGTAGGATTTGCTGCCCTTGCTTACCAGTCAATAATGAAATCAATAGGGTCTCGCAGATAAACCCAAGTGAAAGTCTTCTACATCAAGGGCCATCAGCTCTTTATCAATCATCAATGTCAAGATTCTAGCAAAAAAAGGTAAAAATTTTTTTTCCTACAACCTGGGCTTGGTTCTTTAGTCAGTTTGCACAGGAATAATCAGAACTTTTCTTGTTACTCTCTAAATAGATCTTTCCAGTTTCTTTTTGCAGAAAAGGGAAATCACTTTATGTTGGAGCTCTCTGAGCACAGTTAGGAAGTGTGATGGCAGAATGGAAGTGACAGGAGCCAGCTCCAGTGAGAAAGGCATGCATGCAGGCAGTTAAATCTAATGGCGAAAGGCAATCAAAGCTCTTTAACAAAACGAAGGAGCCACACAACAATCTGACAACTGAAAATCAAAACATTTCATTAAACTTGCGTTAAAGGAAAGTGTTTGTATTTCTGTTTGAAGCCCATTTTTTCTCGAGTCAAAGAAACCCTGGATTTTATTTCTATTGAAGATGACCTTGAAGATGACTGGGGATTTGGGGCAAATCATCTTCAGAATGAATCATTTCTGCCTTTCCCTGTCCGTGAAAAAGGCTAATACTCATGTGGCATGAAGGGTCTCAGTGCTCGTTGAGCTCTCTAATTTCCTCAATTAAAGCTTAAATTATCCAGCATTTACTTTTAACAAAGGATCACTTTATTTTCTCATTTTTAAGGAATCATTTTCTCATAGGTAGAAAATAAATTCCCTATAACATTAATAAATAGTTCTCCTTTCTCAAACTCCTTCTTGCCCAAGGAACTGTATAGTTTCTCAAGCATGATGTGTGTTACTGATTCATTTTCACTAACACCAAGGGGAAGAAATAAGGAAAATTTATGCATAAACACAGATTATACTCACAAGCACACACACACACACACACAGGGCATAAATACTACTAAAGCAAGGATGTTTTGGTTTGCATGTATAACTCATCTATTGGATAATCAAAACTTAGTTTCAAGCAGGCAAGTTTACTATTTTTCACAGCTTTTGCTTTAAACTCCCTCTTTCTTCTCTTTCTCTAAATGGCACCTTAGTTCCCATAGCACTTTCAGTCATATTTGAATGCTAGCAAATCGTGTTAAAAGCCAGATCATTCTGATATCTCTACAAATTCTGATCGATTTAAAGCTCTCTCCTGCCCCAGCTTGCAGCTGACTCAGTAAAAAGGGGTGCGGTCACCTCTCTTTCCACATCCTTGCTGCCTCTGACTCCACAGGGCTGTATCTGACTTTGGGGCCCTCAGCTTATGATTGAGGTCAAAATACTAGCTCTTTCTCCCTTGGAGGATTTTTAGACCCATAGCCATTGAGGATTTTGTACCTAAAATTCAGAGGATGATACCTCGATGCCCCTTCAGCTGCTTCTCACAGCTCCCCCTCAGCCTTGCTGCAGCCCATCTACCCCACATACAGCCCCTTTGCTGGGATCATTTAATCCCTCTCAGGTGACGTCTCCTTTGGGACAATCAAATCCGGCTTTTCTTTTGCCAGTGGGAATGTAGCTCCCACCCTCTGTATCCTACTCTCCCCTTTCTGCTAACTCTAGGTGGCCTCTTCCTCTCAACATTTCTGAGCAAGAGCTCCAAGTCCTTCTAGTCCTAAACCCCAGGGATCGCATGTGAGCTCTTAAGTGATTCTTCAAAGTCCTACCCTCTTGACATGTGAGGGCAGGAATGCACCCCTTTTCCTGAAGGAGAAGAGAAATACGCCAATGCTCCAGTAACACACTCGCTCTCCACCAATCTCCCACAGCAGCTGCATTAGCGCCTTTCTGTTTTACCTCCTGGAGGTGACCACCTGACTTGCAATCCTGTATGTGGTGGGAAGAGGCAAGGAACAGGCCTCCAACTCCTTTTTCCCCTGTGGGCTTGGGGAGATGCCTCTGAGAAAGAAGGGAGGTTGCCCAGCTAACTGAATTCCTGGAAAACAGTATTTGCTCGCAGGAGAGTCTTTACCAATGGAAGACTTTAGCAGGATGTATGATCTCTCAAGGATTACTTCAAGAAAACAAACCTGGAATCCATGTATTTATCAGGCATAGCTCCTTGGAAATGTCATTTAAGATAAATATCTATCTGAATATAAAACAGAGATGTTTCATGACTGAAACAACACATTTTATGTAAGCAATATCTCTACACACACAATTTAAAAACCTCATAAGGTAATCTGGGCCAAAGTGCATCCTCATGCACTAAGAAAGGGCCCGGAGCCCTGCACTGGCAGCCCCGGACCTCTCTCTGCTTTGGATCTGCCTTATGATTACATGTATCCTTGAAATTATTATTAAACCTGGAATCCATGTAAGATTTCCAGTTCATAGGAGTCTGAACTGACAGTCCAATCGTCTGTGTTATTTCAGTGGTCTAACCCCTTGCTTTAAAAGACAGGGTTAGTTTAAATCTATTTTTTCAGGTTTGATGCCTGAGAAAGATTTTTTCTCTACTAGACATCCTTACTTGTAGGTAATAAAAGGGTAAGAATCTGTCTTTAATTTTCTTTCTTTTTGTTTGGGGGCTTAAATTTGACAGGCATTTCCTGGGCATAAGTTATTTCCCGATTCTAACATATAGTGTAGCAAGTCTTGAAGGTGGTCACTAACTGCTCTTCGTCAGATGATGAATTCCTTAAGGGAAAGGACCATGCATAATTCATCTTAGAATCATCGATGCCCAGCACAAAGTGAATGTTTAAATAAATGAGTAGTGGTGATTTAGGTTGGGGTTTAGGGCTTGTCTTTGCTGGAGTTTATGAATGAGAGATGGGCCTGAGACAATATTTAATCTTGTCTTAGGGGCTTTATTTTTGGCTGCAGAAGAAGATTGTGGTACAAGCCTGGGGGAAGAAAAGGCACCAGAGAATGGCTGGTGTGTAATCTCTCATCGAACTCCATGCATAAATTTCAGCCTCATACAGAAAAGGAAGCTGTTTTTAGGAGGTTATGCTGGGACATGGGGCTTAAGTCATCTTGCTTTGGTTACAAATCACGACCCAGATAAAGGGAGGAAGGCATTCTTCCATTTATTCTTGGAGCAGTCTGGCTCAGACAGCGTGACGACTAATGGGGTTATACAGCATCCCACAGCCATTTTGGGTATTTGGTTACTTCGGAAGCACATGGAAACCCAGCCTTGGCAAAAATCAGTGTTCTCATGCAGAAAGCAGTGGTCACGGGGAAGGTGTTACCCTCAAGTGGCACAGAAGACAAGATGTCAATAGAAAGGACATTTGGGAAGAACACAGGAGGATTGTTTATGCCAGGTGGAAGAAATGCCCGAGGGCTCAAAATACAAAGATGCAGGGTCTTGGATTTGGTAAGAATTTGATTTTAAGAACTAGAGCACTAGTCATGTCTGATAATGCTTAAAGGAGCGCAAGCTGAGCAGAGCAGGACAAGGGCACAGCCAGCTACATGGCTTTTAGGTACAGAGACCTTTGGAAGGACATCTAAGTGATAGAGATATATATTGATTGTGATTTTTATTTTGTGATTTTTAACGTAGTATAAAAATCCTTTTAAAACATTTAAATGTTTGTGGCTTTTTTACATATATCTATGGTTTGTTTATTGAATTAAAATTTTCACAGTACTTCTCTTGTATATTTTTATAATCCAGAAAAAAAAAAATTCAAAAAAGCATTTCATTGTGTTGTTTTTAAAAATATAAAAATGAACATTAGGATTACAAGAATTTGTTAATATACTGACTTGGAAAGTACATACAGACTAGAGGAAGTTTTCATGGGACAGAAGTGGGAGTAAGGTCCTGCATTAAGCAGGATGGAGAAATTAAATAATGAAATGTACATAGTCATGTCCAGGTGCCCTTAGACAGAGCTACTGGGCTCTGGGGAAATAGTGATTGTAAATGTTGACCAAATCAATGGAAACATCCAATTGTTTAATTTCTAAGTCAATATAATATAATATAATATAATTAATATAATATAATAAATATAATATAATAATATAATATAATATAATATAATATAATATAATATAATATAATATAATATAATATAATATAATATAATATAATATAATAATAAATGTAGTATAATAAAATTTAATTTAATATATTCTAATATATTAAATATATTTTAATAATTTAATAATATAATAAAAACATATAATAAGTATACTTCAGACCAGCCATTAAGGCAGGCATTATGCAAGAAAAAGTTACAAGCGGGTGTGGAGTGGTGCAAGAGTTGAGGAAGCCACACACTTCAGCGGCTGTACTACAGTAGAGTTAGGCTGCAGACAACAGTCCTTGCAAAAATAGATTTATTATGACGTATTGAGTGGCTTACAGACCTGCTGGAGTGGGTAGCCGCAGGCTGTGGCTTGCATTTGCAGGGGCCTCTCAGCGATGGGGAGCTTCCACCTGAGCAGGCCGTCAGGTTAGGAAGCCGCTCACCAGTTTTCCACGGCCTCTCGTCATTTACATCAGCAGAATGAATGCCTCGCGGCTCTCTCCCCACTTCACTTGGTTTCAAATCCAAATCTCATATAAGTGCAGCAGGTCAGTGGAAGCTAAATCCCAAGTGTAACTCCAGCTGTAAGGAGACTGAGACATGGAGCTTTGAGCTTTCCAGCTTTGAAACGCCGTGAAGACAGGAAAGACAAGGCGGGAACGAGTGCCCGCCCAGCCAGGGAGCAGGCCCCGCTATAGCTGGGCTTGAGGAAATCCACTCTGTCCTGTACTTTACATTGCTTATTTATTCATGTTATGAATTTATTAAACACCTGTTGTGCTTTACACACCATTCTCATGTCCTCTCTTTGGAGTTTCTTCCATTTCCACGTTCCTTGTCCTATTCTCCTCGATCATAAAGTCAGCTGAAGACTATCCTTTGCCTTAGAAAACATCCCGTAGCCATTTGGAGAGTGGATGTGACAGTTCTCTCAGAGCACGAAGCTCTCCTGCTGCCCGCTGGATGCATGTAGCTTCTGCTGACCGAGAGCTGGCATGGGCCATGAACTCCACCATCCTACCTACTGCTAGGGGTGGCCTCCCTAGTCTGAAGTTTAGGCCAACAAATCTAAACTTGCATAGTTAAATTGCATAGTTGGAACTCAGAAACCATTACTTGTTTGCAAACTGATATTCGAGTGCTGTCAATCAATGGTCAAGGGCAGGCTTGAGAAAGAGCAGTTCTTGGCAGTGCTGAAGAATCGTACAGGAATCAGCCAACCCTGCGGCAGGGCCCAGTGTTCCTTTGGTGGGTCCACCCAGATAATCTCCTTTCGAGGTTCTATGCTGTGGCGGCAACAGCTGAATCCATCCACTAAAATTTTCACTGGATGTTCTGCAAATAACAGCTTTTTAAACAAAAAAATCTTTTACATAAATTTAAGATACCAAATGGGTAGGAAAGGCTGAGACACACTCTGGCCATAAGCCTCACCCCTGGCAAAGAGTCTTACAATCAACTGGGAACTTCCAGTTTTTTCCTGAGGAGCAAAGTGTTTGGACCACACATCGAGTACCCTAATTTTTTCAGCCTGCCACCTTTGGATGGACCCTCAAATTCCCTACCACTGGGAGCCAAAGGGGCTTGCATTCACTAGTCCTAAGTGGCAATAGCAAACAAAGAAGCAGTTGTTAAAGAGGTGCACAAACACTCCCTGAGACTATCTTACCCAGGCTCAGCAGAGAGGGAGCAGACAAAAATACGCATCTCCCTCTGGCTCACTCCAGTAGAAAAACCACTCCTCCAGATTCTGCATGGAAGGAGCTTGTCCACACATCTAGTACCCCAACTATTCCAGCTGCCACCCAAGGAACTGGTAAATCACCTGGCTCTGGGAGCTGATGGGGCTTGATATTCACAACTTCCTCAGGACCACACAAAACAAGCAATTTAGAAACACATTTCTATTTGGAAACACAAGCAATTCCCTCTGTCCCAGCACAGGGTGAGGAGGGAGAAATAACCAGCTCCCAGCTTCTCCTTGACGGGGGTAAGGCTGCATATCTAACTTCCTGACTCTCCCAGATGCCGACAGAAGGTTGAGCTTCAGGTCAGCCTTCACTGCAGAGCAGAGCGGCCAGGCAATCTTAGCTCTTCAGGAGCCTGAACAGGTATATTGGCATTTCCCATGCCTTGGGGACACTGAAGGACCTTGGCATACCCTTATTTACTGGGAACCACTAAAGACAATGATGGTGGCTTAAACAATCACAGAGGTTTGGGAGGTAATCAGGAGGTCAGGCTGAGCTGATGGAAGTGTTTCATCTCCTACATGAGGCCAGTCTATTAAGACTAATAGAGGTGGTGGCTATTTTATCTAATGCCCACAAAGCAACACAGGGTCAAAAAAGAAAAGAAGGATCTAAAATAAAGAACCTAACTTTATACTTCAAGGAACCAAAAAAAGAAGAATCTCAGCCCAAAGTTAGTAGAAGAACAGAAATAACAAAGATTAGAGTGGAAAGAAATGAAATAGAGACTAGGAAGACATTAGAAAATATCAGTGAAACTAAGAGATTATTTATTTATTTATTTATTTATTTATTTATTTATTTATTTTGAAAGCCACAATAACACACAAAATTGACAAAACTTTAGCTGGAGTAACTAAGAAAAAACAGAGAAGACTCAAATAAAATAAAACATGAACGGGGAGACGGGGAGACATTACAACTGCAGCACAGAAATAATAAGGACCATAAGAAACTGCTATGAACAATTATATATCAACAAATTAGATAACCTAGAAGAAACTGATAAATTCTTAGAAGCATAATCCTACCAAGATTGAATCATGAAGAAATAGAAAATCTGAACATACCAATTATTGTGAGAAGATTGAATCAATAATTAAAACCTCCCACCAAAGAAAAGCTCAGAACCAGAAGACTTCATTGCTAAATTCTCCTAAATATTTAATGAGAATTAATACCCATCATTCTCAAGTTTTTCCAAAAAATAGAAGAGAAGGAAACACTTTTAAATTTGTTTTAAGATGTTAGCCTTACCTTGATACCAAAGCCAGATGAGGACAGGATAATAAAAGAATTTATGGGCCTAATACTCATAGCTCGCAGGTCCCTGAAGACTACAAACAGGTACAAAGCTCAAAACAAACACAACTAAACCTACCATTTAGGGGCAAATACACATATGCTTAAACATTTTTTAAAAGAATGGGACTGATAGAAACAAAGAATGATTGTTATCCAGGGGAAAGAGTAGAAACTTTGGGGCACAAGAGCTACTGAGGTAACTGCTAGGTTTCTTTTCTTTTGATGGTTGGTGTCCCCAAAAATGTATGCACATTTTAACAGCAGATAGCTCAATTTTAAAAATGAAATGTATTTTAATAAACACTGCCTTTATAATTATTCAAAGTGTGTGTATACATTTTTTGAGTATACCCTACATACTCTTTTTTTAAATAGAATATATTTCAAAATAAATGAAGAAAAATATTCTCATAACAACAATTAAAAAGATCAAATGTCGCTAATTTCATAGTAACAAACAAATCTGCAGAACAAAGAACTACATTATGAATTAGGGAAATTTCTGTCAGTTTCTATTGAGTTTTTTACTTTGTGCCATTAAGATGTCCTGACTTATTTTTTTAAGGGTTTGTTTTTAATTTTTCTTTCTCAAATTCACCAATCCTTTCATGTTATAACACTTACAATTATGGCCTCAGATGTACTTAGTTTAAAAATTACTATTCATAGATAGATGTGCAGATTGTCTTCCAAATTACTGTTAAGACATTTTCAATAATCTTTTCTTTAAATTTGAAGCCAGCATTATTTAAGTGTCTTAAGCCTAAAGCATTATTTGGCAAAGTCTCTCATAAGGAAAGATAGCTTCATCAACAAGAAAAATCACAAAGGTCCCAAGGCTCAAAGACATAACTAATAAATCTGTTGAATGTCATTGCCTGGCCTCCCAAGTAACAGTGAACTTCCCAATGAAATAATGGGTGGCCCTAAGCACAATTCCCAAACTCTCTCCTCCATGATAGGGTTCATTCCTTTGGCAATGAAGATATGTGGTAAAATATTGAGGTCACATGGATGCATTTATTTTCCATTTTAAGATTATTGAAGAGAACACATACACATATCTAGCTGACTCAGTGGCTTCCTCTCATTGCTGCATAAGGCAGAAAACAAGTTCTTAAAAGTGATATTCACAATAAGATCTCATTATGATGCTTGTAAAAATATCAAGGGAAGGAAGCTATTATAAGAGGTGCTGTCTGAAGAGTGGTCACTGGGAGGCTATGCAGCTCACCAAGAACACCTGGTTCAGTGACAGTGCTTCAACGTACTTGCTGGGTCTCTAATTGGGAACAGATGCTAAGATTGCAGGAGCTGAGCAGCAGATCTATGTTCACCACTACTCTTAAATTTTCTGAAAGTGCAGCATGCAGACACCTGTCCTTCTCTGAACGACTGTTTCGCTCTCCATAATAGTTATTGAGCAAAATCCTCAGGGGACTGTGATATCTGAAGACTGGATGTTAAGGGGCAGACATGGTGGTGTGCCAGGGATACTAAAAGCCAGAGAGTAAACATAGCACATCACCCAAAACTTGGAGGTAAAAATTTAGGTAATTTAACCTAAATTTAGGTAATTTAAGTTATAAAACTTAAATCATTTTTACAATAAAACAAATAAAGACATATTATTGGAGAGTAGTCACAATTTACATACTTTTTCTTAAAGATAAAACATCAGAAGTGTCTATTTAGGCCCTTTGTCCACTTTTTAATTGGATTGTTGGTTTTCTTGGTGTTGAGTTTTATACGTTCTTTATAAATTTAGGATATTAACCCTTTATCAGATGTATCCTAGGCGAATATGTTCTCCCATACAGTGGGCTCCCTTTTCATTTTGTTGATGGTTTCCTTTGCTGCGCAAAAACTTCTTAGTTTGATGTAGTCCCACTTGTTTATTTTTTCTTTTGTTTTTCTTTACATGGAGGTACATCAGAAAAAATACTGCTAAGAGAAATGTCTGAGATTATACTGCCTATGTTTTCTTCTAGGATTTTTATGGTTTCACAATTTATATTTAAGTTTTAAATCCATTTTGAGTTTATTCTTGTATATAGTGTAAGGAGGTGACATAGTTTCAGTTTTTGCATGTATCTATCCAATTTTCTCAGCACCATTTATTGAATAGACTGTACTTACCCCATTGTATGTTCTTGCCTCCTTTGTCAAATATTAATTGACCATAAAGGCATGGGTTTATTTCTGGACTTTCAGTTCTGTTTCATCAAACTATATGTCTGTTTTTATGTCAATACCATGTTATTTTGATTACTATGGCCTTGTAGTATAGTTGATATCAGGAAACATGATAACTCCAAAGTTAAATTAAAACCACAATGAGATATCACCTCACATCTGTCAGAATGGTTACCATCAATAAATCAACATACAACATGTGTTGGCGAGGGTGTGGAGAAAAGGGAACCCTCGTGCACTATTGGTGGGAATGCAGACTGGTGCAGCTACTGTGGAAAGCAGTATGGAGTTTCCTCAAAAAATTAAAAATTTACCTGCTTTATAACCCAGCAATTCCACTTCTGGGAATATATCCAAAGAAACCTGAAACGCTAATTCAAAAGAATATATGCACCCCTATGTTCATTGCAGTGCTATTTCCATTAGCCAAGATTTGGAAGCAGCCCAAGTGCCCACCAGTAGATGAGTGGATAAAAAGGCTGTGGTGCATTTACACCATGGAGTACTACTTGGCTGTAAAAAAAGAAGAAAGTCTTACCTTTTGCAACAGCATGGAGGGACCTGGAGAGTATAATGCTAAATAAAATAAACCAGTCAGAGAAAGACAAGTACTATATGATTTCATTTATATGTGGAATCTCATGAACAAAATAAACTAACAAACAAAATAGAAACAGACTCAGAGATACAGAGAACAGGCTGACAGCTGTCAGAGTGGAGGGGGGTTAGTGGGCTGGGTAATAAAGGCACAGGCAATAAGCAAAACCCCAAATAAACCCCAAACAGATGGCCAGAGGGAAAGGGGGTGGGGTGGAAATGGGCGAGGGGAGGGCAAATGGGTGAAAAGAGACCTGACTTTGGGTGGTGAGCGCATGATGCAGATGATGTGTTACACAGTTTAAAGAAGATCTGGCCCGGCCGGGAGTGGCTCAGCGGTTGAGCGCCGACCTAGGATCCAGGCGATTGGGGTTCAATTCCCGGTCAGGGCACATGCCCGGGTTGCGGGCTCGATCAATGACTCTCTCATCATTGAGGTTTCTGTCTCTCTCCCTCTCCTTTCCTCTCTCTGAGATCAATAAAGATATATTTTTAAAAAAACAAAAACGATCTGCATGTACCTCGCTATGTATTAACTAGTTATATTGATGTCAGCTCTATTTCAGATAGATGGATGACTTTTGTAAGTGTAGTATTCATACATGATGACTACTTAATTAATGAAAACTAGTATTAAGTGTATTTAGAATGACCTTCTGGTCATGTTTGAGGATAGGCATAGAAAGAATAGGGTTTGCCTCTCATGCAGGGTAACAGCAGAAGATGGAAAACATACTCACAAGACTGTGACACCAAACAGGAGGAAGCTAATATTCAAGAATTCAATTCAATAAGTACAAAACGAGAGATTGCTCTCCTATGTATCAATCACCGTGCAATGTACCCCCGGGCATTTATGCATTACACACCCATCCAGGTGATCTGTACACATTCCCAGACAGTGTTGACACACAGGAAAAAAAGATAAAACTTCAGGTGTCAAATAAATTCCACATTGTTATCTAACCTTTGTGGGGCTGTACTTCCAGATTAAACTATCCCCTGTGGTTATGCAAATACTTTCCGCTGCTTTGAACAAAAACAGTTTATAACACACTTCACTAGGGATTGACTTGTTACTGGAAAGTAACTTTTTATTTTCTTACATCACAACCATTTCGCTTTCAAAGTTCTGTACACCTGGGCTGATGAATAATTAGTAGGAAGTGGGAGAAGTTTGTTTTGTTCTAAACTTCACCCGAGGATATGTTCTTAGTGATTTCAGAGAGAGAGGAGAAACATCGATGTGAGAGAGAAACATCCACCCGTTGCCTCCCGTACATGCCCTGACCGGGGATCAACCCACAACCTAGGCCTGTGCCCTGACCCAGAATTGAACCTGTGCCCTTCTGGTGTATGGGAAGATGCCCCAACCAACTGAGCCACACCAGCCAGGGTGGGAGAAACTTTTTTTTAACCTGAACAGTGGGCATGAAGAGAGGAAAGACCATTTTTATTCATTGAAGTCAAGATATAACCACTCTTCTTAGCAAATGAGTCATTTCCTAAATAGAAAGTGGTCCTTTGATGCCGAGCAAGACTTCCCATGAAATACTGGGTATGGAGAGATGGGTGGTCTGCCTCAGTATGGTGGGGGCAAGAAAGGGGTTTACTTGTCCGAACCCAGGGTTATCCCATGGCAGGGAATGGCAAGACATGGCCAGGCGCTGGTCAGGGTGGGGAAATAGCTGACAAAGATGAGCCGAGATGCTGGTTGTAGATCAACTGATGGAAAAGACTGATTGACTTAAAGAGAGGAACCAGCAAGAAAAATTGCTTCTTTATTCAAGCAAATTATTCAAGACAAATGAAATGATTTGAAGAAAAATTTGAAGTAGTGGTGCCTGTCTCAACTTCTTCATTCAAAGGATGGGATAATGCCTCCTTTCGGGACCATCTCGGTTTAAAGAGATCATTGGAGCCATTTTGGACACTGTCTGGTACAAAGCTGACACTCCCTAAGTGGAAGCCACTGCTATTATTGTTGATATTTACTTGTATGAAACCTGTATTGACTTACATGCGGCAAAATAAACCCAAGGTTTAGTGATCCATGTAGAAAAAGGGTGAAAACTGTCAATGAGACACCAGGTATGAGCCACTGGGAGGGCTTTGTAAAATCATGCAACAGGGACCAGTCAACGTGCCAAGTCTCACATGGGCCAGTGTGCAGCCACAAATAACCTGAAGATGTTTTCATCTCCTTTCTTTTTCTCCCCTGCTCAGTCTTCAAGTGGCTTCTAGCCATCACCTCCTCTGAACCTCAGTGAAACAGCTGTTCTTCCTTAAAATTTCCAGAAACCTGAGAATAGTTTTAGCTAAGGATATCTACCTGCCAAGCTAGATAGGTAGATATCCTTAGCTAAGATATCTCTTGCTGAGAAGGGCTGCTAAATTTTTAATGGCTCACATCTGCTTTGCATGTGCCCCCAGTTGCAGTCATATGCCACTCTGGTTGTTTCCACCCTGTCCCAAGGATGTCGTTGAAAGCCCAGGCTTGTGGGCACAGTTCATTTTTATCTCAGTACTTCTCAAACTCTAATGTGTCTAAGAATTGCCTGAGGATCCAGTTAAAATGCACATTGTGACTCAATAGGCCTAGGGTGGCTCCTGTGAGGCTACAGCTCTAACAAGCTCCTAAGTAGGCGATGCTGCTGCTGGTCATTTGAAGAGCAAGGCCCTAGGCTAGAAGGCAGGTGAGCTATATTTTAGCTCATTAGCTACTTCCTCACTTCTTGAGTTTTATGTCCTCTAAGAGCAGCTCAACAAAGCTCCTATACTGGCCCACAAGAGAGACCTAAGAGCCACGATGTTTAATGAGTAGTTTAAGACCAAAAAGGCCTGGCTCACTCGCAGTGAGTGTGTGGATTCTGCTAATTGTTGAGCTCTGCCCTTATACCTGTTTATCGGGAAAATAACATGCATATTTTATGAAAACACCTTGAATTATGTATCTGTGATTACAAAAGATTAAAGAGAAAGTCAAATTTAAAAAAAAAAAAATGTTTGTTAGCTGCTAAGAATTTAGCAGAATCACTTCTTTATTCTTCACATCTTCTATCTTTTGGAAAAACTTGCCCAGCCAACCACAAAATGGCTCTGGGAGATTCAGCTCCCAGCAGGGCAAGGAGACAAGTGCTCTCCTCCTTACAAAACTGCCCTTTCTTTCAAAGGTATTTATTTAAAACCTCTCTTTGCTATTTTCACATCAACCCTGAAGTTATTTTCCAGCAGAGTGTATATACATTTTAATCAGCAGCATCTCAGGAGGAACTGCTATCCTCTAATTAATGGCTCAAGAAATTGTGCTAAGTATAAACAATTGCCTGACAGTCACAGCCTTGTGTTAACTGTTTGATTGCTGTTTGGGCTTTGTCTACTTGGAAGTCATGTTATTCTCATCTGCAGATAATCAGCATGTACTTGAGGCATTCAGAGCCTAAGCCAGGCTGTGCCATCAGGCCAGGGACTGTTTGACACTCCCCGTGGCAGTGGGGCTTGAGGAGGTCGCGCCCACTTAGTACTACTGTGTGGCAGAGAGGAAGATGATGACAGGTTACGTTTCGTGATGCTTTAGGGAAATGTAACCAATTCAAGGGAAATCATGGTCTGCCCCGTGTATTCTACAAGGCACAATACTTGCCCTGTCTCTGGTCTTATTCTTTCTATATTTCAGTCTCACGTAAGAGAACCCATCTCTGGCTCGTACTGAACAGACATGTGGAAAAAATATTGAAGCATAAAACATCAGAAGACGCATCATTTACCTGTGCTGTGCTGTGCCGAGCCACCCTGAAGCCCAAGGCAGGAGAAGTCAGTAATGCTGACACTCTCTGTGTTTAAAATGTTGATATTTTGTTCACTATGGGTTTGAGGGCACTAATGGTGATATTTAAAAATATCACATTGAAATATTATTTATCTTGATTACTAGTTTTTTTTAATGCTAACATCCCTAAATTTTGTGCCCAAGACTAGCACTTCATCTTAGTTTGGCCCTATCATTAGAGAGGAGATAATCTATTGAACAGCCAAGAAAAAAAGAAGAGCTGTAAAGAAAAGACTGAGTTATGTCACCACATATTGAGCAAAGAGAAAAAAAATGACAGGTTGGGCTTTCCTGAATTGGAAATCAGGCCTAATGGGGTGTGGATGCTTCATTGGTTCTTGAAGCTGCAGTGAGCAGGGGAAGCACTTCAGGCTCTTTCTCAAAAGGCCCTTACATGGCTCAACTTCAAATCATCTTATAAAATGAAAGCCTTTGCTGAGATCTGACTTTATAAGATTCGTTTATTTGGGTTTTGTTCATCTTAATAGGTCTTCTCTAATAATTTGCAACTTTTATCAAAGTTGAACTTTTAGTGCACATAATTTCAATGCTGAGAGCCAAGTGCGGTAGTTAGATAGTTACAGGAGGTGGGTGTTCCGCCCAAAGGCCAGCCAGTAGTGCTCTGTGCTTGCTTTTCTCTAACCCAGCGCTCGGAGCCACCTGTTTCATTTTCATCTGGAGATGATCCTTGGCACAAGCTTACTTAGGAATTTGGGTTTGGTGGGGAAAGCACAGGTTTCTGACTCACAGTTCACATGATTCTGGACACGTTAACCTATAGATTCACTGAGTCTTTTATCTTATGTTATATGACAGGAGTCACCTGTGGCTGACATACATACCTTATTGGGTTGTTTCCAAAAGAATGCACAGGATGTTGCTTTACAGAACCTGCACTGCCATATTCATTATCATAAGTTGACCATGAATTTACTAAGTTATCCACAGGTAGGAAATCATAATTAAGGAATACATATAGTTGCAATAAATGTGTAGTGATTTTATTTACCATCTCTCACCATCTCCTGTCTCTATTTAGTCAGTAGAAATATGGATGGGTTCAATCAAGTACAATCAGTCTATACCTGGTATTAGTTTAGTGACCAAGCCTCCCACCCCACCCTCCTCTAGCTGGATTATTGCCATGGCCTCCTCCCTGGCCAGCCTGGCTCCACTCAGTGTGCACACCTAGCCTTACCCTCAGCCCCCAGCCCCAGCTATGCTTACTTATCATTTCCTCTCAACCTAGCAGCCAGAAAAATGACTTTAAAATGCATGTCAAATCATATCACTCTTCTGCTCCATACCCTTCAACGGTTTACCATCTCAGCATAAAAGCCAAATTTCTTCCAATGGCCTATAAATCCTTCCAGAATCCTCTGTCTCACTATTTCACATTCATCTTCCATCATCTCCCACTTGTTTCTGATGTTCCTGCCACACTGGTGTCTTCACTGGCCCTTGTCACTGCCCCCCCCCCCCTTGGGCAAATTACTTAAGTTCTCAGTGTCTCAGTTTTCTCATAAAAATAGCAAGAACTTGCAAGGACTTTTGTTAAAATTAAATTAGTTAAAATACTTAGAAAAGTGCTTCCACATAGAGTTAAATGTTTAATATGTCATAATTTTTATTACCTCCATCTGATTTCTTCCAAGTCTCTAATGATTGGACTCCTGACCTAACAATACTCTCTGAAGCGTCATGCTGCTGATTCCCATGGAGCATCTTGAGGACGCACCTCTCTCCCACCGCAGAACAGTAGAAGGCAGACTCTTCAAACCCTGTGAGGCCTCCCGGGCCTTGATGCTGTGTCTTATGGGCTCACAGTTTTCCCTGAATTCTTCTTTCTTTATTCTTTAGAAAACATTGTTCTATTTTTCTACTCTCTCTTCTGTTCTTTCTCTCCATTTCAATTTAATGTGATTTTCCACTTTGTTTCACATTCATAATCAGATTTCCCCACATACGCCTGGCACCTGCCTTCCACTTTCCGTTGGCAATTCTTTCCACATTTTCACCAGGCCTTCCTTGCTCTCTCATGTAGCAGCAAGGGCAGATTTCTTTAATATTTTTGGAAATCCTGTGATTTGGTGGGAAAAGCTTTCTGGCGGTGGTGAAAATAGAGCAATTCCTTGAAAGAGGCATGATAAGGCCAGATAGTAATCTCATAAATGGAACTTAGATACAGGTAACAGGGTCATCATGGGGAAAACAGAGACTCACTCACCTGGTCCGGGTACTGGGTCAGAATGAGCCCAGCAGCAAGGCTGACTTGGTTATAACACACATCCATCAGTCCTTCTGTTTTCTCACCCTGGGAGGAAGACTAGAGTTTAGGTGGCAGCTAAGCCTGCGGGTGGCCATAAGGCATCCCAAGTGTGATCGGCAGGACTGGAGAGGGTAGTGAGTGCTGGCAGGGACAAGGTGGAGGCGATGAGCCAGTACATTCCTTCTTTATACTCTTTCATTTTTAAGTAAGACGAACAGGAATATCTTAGTCAGTTTGTATTTTGTGAAAGAGTTTAAGCTTGATAATTTTAATACTCAAATCTGCATTCAATTTTTTAAAAGCACAATTAAATGGAAAAAAAATGCCTCCTTGGTGGCTGGTTCCTGTAAGAAGCCCAGTGGTTTGAATCAAAATGCTTTCATCAAGGCACCAGCAACAGCCTGTACCAATAAAATTATAAGGACAGGAAAAGCAATTCAGAGGAAAGAGCATCGCTTGGGGATAGGTCTTAAAAATTCAAATGCAGGCATAACTTGGAGATACCGAGTTAGGTTCCAGACCACTGTAAAAAGCTAATATCCCAATAAAGCCACTCATAATCTTTTTGCTGGTGGAGGGTCTTGCCTTCCATTTGTAAAGAAAAAAAAAGGAACATCTGGGAAGCTCAGTAAAGCAAAGGTCAATAAAGCAAAGCGCAGTGGAACGGGGCATGTCTTTAAAGTGGGAGTGAAATTTGAGTCTTGAGCGAACCAATCTTTGCCTCTTCAGTCCATCCAGCCAGGTGTCAGTTTTCTTGTTCTAACAACAGACACAGTGACCACCTCAAGGGGTGCTGTAGGAATTAGATGAGATAATGCCAGAAATGCCTTCACTCTGTAATGCCTGGCACATAGATGAATGCCTATATTAGTTTTCTATTGATGCGCAACAAATTATCATACATTTAGTGGCTTAAAATAACAGATGTTTATCATTTCACAGCTTTGTCCATCCGAAGGCCAGGCACTACATGGCTCATTTCCCAGCTCGGGGTCTCTGGAGACTGAAGTGAAGGTATTGGCCAACTGCACTGCTCCCTAGAGACTCGGCTAGGGAAGAATTCCTTTTCAAGACCCTTCGGGTTTGTAGACTTCAGGTCCTTACTTGCTTCGGCTGGGACTTCTCTCAGCTACGAGGGGCCATGCTCACATCCTGACCTTACCACATGGCCCTTTCATATTCAAAGCCCACAGCAGAGAATCCCCTTGCATAGAGTCTCTCTCTTACTTTTAATCTCTGTGACTTCAGAAAGGGCCCACCTGATGGGGGCGTTCGGTTCCAGACCCCATAAGGAAGTGAGTATCTCACCAAAGGAGTCGTAATCTTTTTGCTGGTAGAGGGTCCTGCCTTCCATTTGTTAAAAATGAAACGTGTGCGAAACTCAGTAAAGCAAAGCGCAGTACAATGAGGTCTGTCTTTGAGTGAGTGAAATTTGCAGTATTTAACGATCTCTGCTGCTCCAGTTCGTTAAGCCATAACCTCCATGTGGGTTACCTCAAGGCAACTGACTAGTAACCCGATCAGGGGACTGGTATCCCAGCGTGTTCGCGGGTCCACCCACACGAATGCAGGAGTGGGGATGGGAAGCTTGGCAGCCACCAGAGAATTCTGCCTACAGCAGTGCCCATTAAATGACTGTTACCGTTTTTTGTTACTGGGGCATAAATGAAGTAGACTCCCTTGGTGGGGACAATAGTTCTCGTCAATAAGAGCTCTATGTTGTGTAGAGAGGTATTTCATAGAAGTAAAACATGCATATACCAGATTCTCATGGGTAAGGACACCTGGAAAGTGAAGGGGATGAGGATTTCTTCACTTAGAGGGCTGAGAGGCGACTTAATGGTGACCCAACAACCATACGTGAAATCATGTTTGGCTTCAAAATCCACTGTAGGAAGAAAAAGCGAAAACATTTAACCTGGGAGCACAGTTATGGGATTCTCTGGAGGGAAGGGTAATGTTAAGTATAAAGATTGTAAAACTAAATTTAGCTGCCAAAGGGGTCTGCTCAGTCTCGGCATCCAGAACTTTTCTGAGCTAGGACAAATTACCTGTATTGAAGATAATGTGGGTCTGGTCCTACTGAGAGCCTAGGGGAAGAGCAAGGGTTGTCGTCATTCCTTCTAGCTCTGTGACTCTGTGCCCAAGGGGGCAACCAGCCTGTTGAGTCAGTGCTCTCCCCAGGGTCTCTAAGAACACAGAACCGGGCCTGGGAGAAAAGACTGAGTGTAAGTCAGGGTTCCTTGATTAAGACCAGTTAATGTAAACACTGAAAAGCCCGTGTACTGCCAGCGTAGCTTTTGGCAGCAATAACAGAAAGAAGAAAGAGTTGTAATAAAATAACAACAAAAATATCTTCTGGTCTGCCCCCCCCCCATCCCACTTGGTGATATGAGGATCGGAATTGCGCAGTACTTGGATGATTTGCTCTCACATGTCATTGTTGTCTTGAACCTTTCCAGGCATGTACAGAGCTCATTGCTCAGGAGATTAACTTTCCAGAGGCACAAATGCTTGACCAACTTGAAATCTATTTGTGGAATTTATTATTTTCATCATTGAACTGTGAAAAGTAAATTCCACAAAGAGTCCTAATACCCTCGCCCGTCAAGAAATATCTCTAACTTCTTAGGGTTAGAGAGAGCTGGGGGATGTATCATTATCTTAGTCTAATTACATATGTATCCTTTTGCTTTTGTGTTTTTTTGTATTTTGTTCTATCTGGGGATTTTTGAACTTGAGAAAGAGAAACTGCTGTTATGATTACTGTACGTTTCTCCGGATAATGTGGTTTTCTCGTCAGAAGCCTTGAATACTTTTTAACTTGATAGCAAAGAGAAATCGTGATAGTTTCCTTTCACATCACTTAGACAAAAAAACTCATATAGGAGTAGAAGAGGAAATCAGTGTATATAAGGAACAAAACAACTATGTTCTTTTATTGCGGGGGAGGGGTGGGCAGGGACAAAGGACCTCATGTGTTCCTCCTGAGAATTTTCATCATTTGGAAAGTCAATAGAAACCCTTGGATGAATTTTGAGAATCATCTTCAAAGTGAACTTCTTTTACTAGTCATTTCATAAGCAAGGGGAATGCAAAGAGAGTGTATACATATATATATATATTTTTTTCCCGATAACTAGTTTCAGGTATACAACATAATTATTCAATATTTGTATATACTGCAAATGGTCACAGCAATAAGTCTAATTAACATCTGCCACCATACGT
The DNA here is from genome assembly GCF_964146895.1 of Miniopterus schreibersii. Classification (NCBI taxonomy): domain Eukaryota; kingdom Metazoa; phylum Chordata; class Mammalia; order Chiroptera; family Miniopteridae; genus Miniopterus; species Miniopterus schreibersii. Next base: position 14,995,928 of record NC_138112.1, on the reverse strand, counting down.
AACTGCAAAAACTTCTTTTAATTTACTTTTTAAATTTTAATTTTTAAGTTACAGTTTACGTTAAAAAACTTTTTTCTTATCACTTGTACGTTTATGGGCATGGCCCATGGACATGGCCATTGGTGTGGGGAGGGCCTGGGGGTGGGGTGGATGTGGGGTGGAGGGGATCAGTGGGGTTAAAAGGGGAACATCTGTAATGGTCTCGACAATAAAGATAAAGTAAAAAAAAAACCAAAAAAAAACCTTTTTCTTACCACTAGAACTTTTAAAATCTAGCAACTCTCAAGTGTGCAGTACAGTAATATTAATTATAGTCATCATGCTGTACATTAGATATCCAGAGCTTATTTTATAATTGGAAGTTTGTACCTTGTGACCCCCTTTAGCCTTTTGCCCACCCCTCATGCCCTGCCTCTCACAACCACCAATCCGTTCCCTGTTCTGTGAGGTTGGGTTTTTGTTTGTTTGTTTGTTTGTTTAATATTCCACATGTAAGTGAGATCATATGGCATTTGTCTTTCTCTATGTTTTGATTCTAATGAAGTACATGCTTTTCTCCTACCACTGAAAATTAAAATATCTGGTCTTCAGCTTCAACAAGCACTTATGATCTGTTGATCTACTTATGGAGCTAAAATAACATTCTAACAAATACTGTCTGTCTTTAAGTAACCCACTAAAGAGTTAAGGAAAATGGAACATTAATGTGAACATGACAGTTAGTGAAAACTTGTGAATAATGACCCAACAACGAAAGGATTATGAAGATACCTCAGACGAATGATTTACTGGGTTTCTGGGAATACATTTTTTTTGGACAGTGAGTCCAAAAATAACTAATGTTGGTAAGCCATCTACAGCCTGTAAAATCTCTTTTTATTTAGATCATCTTCAATATTGGAAGGATGGTAGAGGGAAGGAATGCGTACTGAGAGCCGGTGATGTACTAACACACTGTGGCACTTTACAGGTACCATCCCAGGTACTGTTAATTTTTCACATCGGTTCTGTAAGGGGAGACGTGGCCTCAGTTTTGTAGATAATCTCCCAGAGCCTCAAGTTTTTGCATCATTTGTTGTTCTGATTACTATGGCTGCATAAGAATCCCCCCCCCCCCCCCCAAATTTAAAAGTTTAAAACAACTTCTGTTTCTCTCTCTAAGATTTGTTGGTCAGGAATTTGGAAAGAGGTTGGCTGGGCAGTTCTCAATCATCTCTCAGCTGGTAGCAGCCAGATGTTAGTGGGCTTCAGGCCTTTGAAGCCTGCACTGGGCTGGACTTTTCAGGTGGCCCAGGCACATGACTGGCAGAGGTTACTGTCTGGCTGTCAGCTGGGAGCTCAGAGGGAGCTGTTAACCAGCAGACCCTACATGGGGCCTCTCTAGATGGTGATCTCAGGATAACTGGATTTCTTCTTTTTTTTAATTCTCACCTGAGGACATTTTTTCCACTGCTTTTCAGACAGCATGGAAGGGAGAGAGAGAGAAACATCGATGTGAGAGAGACACATTGATTGGTTGCCTCTTGCAGGCACCCTGACCAGGGGTGAGGATCCAGCCTGCAACTGAGGTACATGGTCTTGGCTGGAATCGAACCCGGGACGCTTCAGTCCGCAGAACAATGCTCTAACCACTGAGCCAAACCAGCCAGGGCATAACTAGACTTCTTCTGTGATGGTTGGCCTCTCCTAAAATGAGGTCTCTACAGGACCAGGAAGAAGCTACGTGGCCCTTTCTGACTGACCTCAGGAATCACTAGCAGCAGCATCTACATATTCTATTGGCTGAAGCAATCAGAAGCCCACCTAGACTTAGGGAAGGGGCCATAAACATATCTTTTGATGAAAGAAATGTAAAAATATGTGGGAGTCATTGTTAAAATTATCATACTTGCTCAAAAACAGACATTAAGAGCCCACTAAAATTTATTATAAATAACAAAACTTCTGATTGCAGCTTACAGTGTATAGTGGAGGAGTTTTCAAATTTGCAAATGGCAGAAACTTAATGGTAATGAGCTTAAGAGTAAAAGGCTATCAGTTTGTGAATCAGATCTGAGAAAAGGCAGGGTGATTTTGGCTTAGACAAAGTGGTACCAGGGACCACTGTGGGAGCTTCATCCTTTTAAAGCACATCTGCTTCTCTCTACAGGTTGGCTGCTTGTCTTGCCCTTAGACCACTGTCTTCACAATACACCTAGCACCAGCCAGTGCCACCCAGAAGGAAGTGCTCCGGTTCCAAATTTGACATTTTGTAGGGAATAATTCAGATACCCGATTTTTGTCACATGTGCACGCCTCTTCAATCCCTGTGGCAGATCCTATTTGAGTGATGAGGCTAGAACAGTCTTTACTAGAAGGTGGAAAGTTGGAGGGAATGAGAGGGAAATAGTGAAAAAAAAATCACTGTGTAGATATCAAAAGAATTTACAGTAATTAGTCAGCAAACAACTTCTTGGCTGAGAACTGCTTTGGGAAACTTCTGTAAACCTTGCACAGAAAGGAATCAGTATTTAGCTCTCAGCAAACCTTTTGTTGTGCAGACAATCCATGGAAAACTGAGTGAGAGGCTATTTGATTTAGCTGATAAGGCAATGAGCCAGAAGTCAGAGCTAAAACACATACACACACCGCTCTATTGCTTATCAAGTATTTTCACTTGATGGTTGCATTTATCTGCACAACAGCTAAGTGTTAAAGGGCAGGTTTTAGCTTCAATTTGCAAATAAGAAACCTGAGACCCAAGAATTTTAAGTGACTTAATTCCAGTCACTCAGGGAGTAAATGGCAGAGCTAGGGCTTAAATTTAGATTCCCCCCTCCTAGTCCAGTACACTTTCCACTTTGCTGCAGGTTCTCCTGATGTGAAACTACAGGTTCCTTGATGGCATCATAGATGGGAAAGGTCTCCTGTACTGCAGGATCCTACCACTCAACTATTCAGTCTTGGACTAGCTGTCAGTTGGAGCATTTTGGCTTCTATAGAGTAAATCAAACCTGCCATTTTTATGAATGTGACTTATAAAAGTAAATTTCTCTTGCCAGGATTATCCTTTTCAAACATATCATCTCCTTTCATAGACACAGTCAATGGCATCCCATTGCACACAGAATAGAGTCCAATTTCCTTAGGAAGGTTTACAAAGCCCTCATCATCTGATTACAACCCATTGTCAAGTTTGTTCTCTCACCCTTATTTCGCCCTCTCCAATAAGCCAACCACACAATCTTAATATCTCGGTGGAACTCAAGGCTCTCTCTGTATATATACCCTGTTGACCTCATCTGCTCTACCACCTAGGAAAAACAGTCCTCTGTATAAGTTAAGAATTGAATGGACTTCCAGGAAAATCACTGGACACCATGCTTTGGGAGAGGTCTTCTAATAGGAAGAGCGAGAATTTTATTATCACAATGGAGGGCTATGTTTTCTTGACTCTTGTGGATTCCTTACCTTCTCATCTAATTTTTGTTCACATTTCACTGAGGTGGTAAGCTAGGAGGCCTTCAGTCTAGAACGGACATCTGGAAGCCCTGTTAGGACCAGAATAGACTCTAGAAGAGAAGACATAGGGAACATATCTTCAGCCAGCTTTTTCTAGGTCTCACAGGAAGCATAAATAAATAGCTTTCCTTTCTTCATTCCTTTTCATTTTCCTTTCTCACTGGAAGAGTGGTAAGATCCAGGGAACCAAGATCAGGGTGTGAGCCTGAAGAAAGAGCCTAAGTAGAGGTCCTTCCTTCTGCCTCTCGTTACAGACTGTGCTGAAGAGGCAAAAGGGGTCTCACAGACATTTGCAAACAGAAGAGCTCACCAGGTTTGAGAAACCCAGAGGGCATTAAGGGCCGATAGAGAACTGGAAATAAAACAAGTTCTTTCACTTTTGAGTATAGTATATGCATAAATGCTTCACTGGAAAATGTGAAAGCAGTTGGATTTAGAGAAAAGAAGGATTGAGCAGTTTTGATTCATGGGATGATTACGATTCCAGACTCTCAGTGCTTCAGCGGGAGGCCATGAATATACTCCAAACTGGGTGTGGGGACCACTATATGTGTGTGGCCCATCAAAGTTTGATGGACGTAAGAATCAACAAGAATCAAATAAATAAAATGCATTAGCTTCAATTTCTCTTTGCCTGGTTCCCAACAGCACCAGATTTGGTCAGTTGGGTTCCACGGTTAAGGCGTTGGACTGACCTCAGCAGTTAGCTGCAGCTCCTCAAGTCAGATCCTTAGTTCAATGTGAAGCCAAGAGGTCCTCAAAGCTTTCTACGACCACACGGAAAAACAAGCTCTAAAAACACTTTCTTTGCTGTGTAAACAATGGAAAAAACATGCAACCACTTTTGCTTCCACAGGTTGTATAAAAGTATAGGCAGGCTATGCACTGTTACCTTTTGAAAGATTTTTAAATAATCAAATGATTGAAAAGTGATTGATGGAAACTCTGATATAACATTATGGTCTTCTTAAACTAAAGTGATTTTTAAAGACATTTTAATCCACGAATCCATGAGAGTTTTGATTTGTTTAACATAAGCCAGGCTGATCATCTGCCAAACTGTGAAGTATACAGTTTTCCTTTAGTGTTCCAAATCTCCCAGAAAATACACCACCTTTCTTCTGGTTTCCTTCTCCTATTACTGCAGTCCCACCCTCCACTGGGAAGAAATTGTCCCAGGTAAACTCATGCACAGAAATGATGGCGACGGTGACAATGGTGATGAGAAAGATGATAGCACCTGCTATTTACTGAGTGCTTACTATCGACACATTATTTATTAAGTGCCTCTTATTAGCAGGTCAGGCTTTACATGTATTATTTCATTTCATCCTACCTACCCTATGAGATCCATACTGTATTTTCTCACTTTATAGATGATAAAACTGACACTCCAGATGGAAATAATTTAGAAAAAGTCATACAGCTGGTGAATGATAGAGCTGAGATTCAGTCTTCTATTCATGTGTCTCCTGAATCTATTTCCTTTTTTATTTCAAGAAACATAATAATGGGCTGTTAAATCAATCTATTACCTGTTCTTGCAATACAGTAAGTCCTCACTCAGTGTTACCTTAGGTTCTTGAAAACTGAGACGCTAAGCAAAACAACGTTGAACAAAACCGATTTTACCATAGGCTAATTGATATAAACAAGAGTTAAATTCCTATGGCATATTTCTGGTCATAAAAACATCACCAAATTTCCAAATAAAGACTCAAAATGCATTTCTAATACTAAACATTGAAATAAATATGAGCTATAGGTACGCTTAAGAAAGGGGAGTAGCCCTAGCTGGTTTGGTTCAGTGGTTGGAGCATCGGCCCTTGGGCTGAAGGGTCCCAGATTTGATTCCAGCCAAGGGCATGTACCTCAGTTGCAGGCTCAATTCCCGGCTCCCCGATCGCTCTTGCATCAATGCCTCTCTGTCTCTCTGTCTGTCTGTCTGTCTCTCTCTCACTCTCTCTGAAAAGCAATGGAAAAAATATCCTTTGGTAAGGATTAAAAAAAAAAAGGTGAGTAAAAACTAGTAATATAATTTTCTAATCCACATATTCCAGTTTAGGGTGATGGGTGGCTGGAGCATGTTCCAGTTGTTCAGGTGCAAGGCAGAAATCCCCCTTGGAGAGACACTCTTTCATGGTGGGGTTGTTCCCAGCCTCACCCATGCTCACTCCCACTGAGTCAGCGTAGACACCCCAGTTAACCTCACATGCACATCTTTGGGATGTGGGAGGGCCTGGAGGGAAAGGAAAACAGATAGAGCTGAGATTCATTCTGCAGATATGGGCAGATGTGTAAACCTCACACAGACAGTGACCCAGGCCAGGAATTGATTTTTTCTCTCTCATTAATGTTATAATGAAACAACATTGAACAAAACAATGTTATTGGAGGACGTGCTGTGCTTCCATTTTAAAAGAGAACCGGCAGGAGAAAGTAGTGCTTAACAGAAGTTAAGAACTGCTATGGCTCCTTGCATGAGCAATAGGCTAGTGGAGGAAATACTTACAAGTTGCTGAGAAAGAGCTTCTCAAATTCTCCCAAATCACATATCACATCATGCAGAGGAATTTCCAGTACTTCCTGGGATTGAAATTGGGATTAGGAAACCCAGATGATAGCACCAGTTATGCCCTTACCTAGCTGTAGGCTTCAAGTTTCTCACCTGTAAAATGAGGAAGGGAGACTAGATCATCCACCTGTACTGGTCCAGCCCGGACACCACAGTTTTGAAGGCTTGGTTATGTATTGAATGAGTACGGTGAACTGACCTTAGGGCCCTTGGTAATCCTAAAATCCTAGTTTCCTCTCCGTTCGGAACTCTAGTTCCTTGGGCCTTGTAGGAAGTCTTCTCTGAGGTGGAAGTTACCGTATAAAGCACAGCAAAAGCAGTTCTTCAGTGAACGTCGTCAGTACATCGTTACAGCTCTGAGACTAATTCATTTCTCAACCTGCTTTCCCAGGGATTGGCAGTAAAGCCATAATGCTGTTTTAGCCCCTTTCATCTTCAACGTTCTTACTAAAACATCTAATCTTCAAATTGTCATTAAGGCCGGCACAGTGCAAGCGCTGTCCCTGCTCTTACATTTCCTTGCCAATCATTCTCTTAGAGTGATCGCATCAAAGGATGCCTGAAAGACCATTTAGTTGAAAACCACATCTGATGCTTGAGTCTCACACAAATTCTTACCAAGTGCTCATCCAGTATAGTAGATGGTTTGGGGGTGTCTTCCCAGCCCCAGGACCCAAAATGTTCCCTTCTGTCTAGACATTGTTATCCAACCCAAGTAGGACCCCACGCAGCTGAGTGAGTACAACAGGGCTCCCCACCAAACTGATGCCGATTCGACTTGGGCAGCCAGCTGGGCCAGCCAGGGTCCCTCCCTCCACAGCAAAGCGTGGGGCTGAAGCTGCTGCAGTCCCAGTCTGGGCTGCTTTCTTGAATGGGGTTGATAATCTTGGGAGTGGCGGTGCATCTACCCTCCTCTGTGAGCCAACCTGCAAAAGTAGAAATGTGACGCAATGAGCAGCTGGGAACAGAGATACAGTGTGAAAAAGAGAGTGCTCCCTGAATCTCCAGTCACTTTCCCATGACTGGCTCCAGTCCTCAGCGGAACCTCCAGGTTTGTGTCAAATTAGATCTTCACTACTACCCCCAGCCTGTGCTTAAACAGCTCTGAAAGCAGGTATCTCACTAAGTTTTTTCCTGCCATTTGGGACAACTCTCTGCCCTTCTGAGACTCTTTGAGTCCAAAGAAAGATGTAGAATTCAAGAATTGTCCCCCCTTCCTCCAACTGGGGTGCAGTGGAAGAAGGGATACGCAGGAAAAGAACAGAGTATTTTTCTGGATTTCTGCTGGCTCCTTTGGAATTTATTTCTTGCTAAAGGCACATTGTTTCTCACTTCCTTTCCAGGATGACTGCGCAGAATTGCATCATCCTCTGCAGTATTGTAAGAGAAAGTGTAACAACATAAACCCGCAGCCTAATTGGTTTGCAGGTAGTCATGAAAGAAAAAAAATGGGAATTTTAAAATAGCAACGAATGCGAATATTTTCTCGCATTTTCAAATTTATGCTTGGAGCTTTCTACTTAATTGAAGCAATCCTTTAAGTTTTTAGGTTGTGCCAAAGCATGTTTTAAAATCATGGACTCTCAGATTAAAGCAAAGAACATAATTTAAAGTTGACTCAACTGTAAATAACACCTATCTGAGTCTCCTGCCAGATGCAACTTGGAAATTATTACCAATAAAGCCTTGAAAAATGGGTTTATGATTCGTAGCAATAACACCTTAGTGTAGTTTGCAAATTTAGTATAGCAGGTCCTCAAATGTTACTTTATTCGACTTTATTTCATTATAATGTTGATGAGAAAAAAAAATGGATTGTGTTTGGGGGTCACTGTCTGGGTGGAGTTTGAAAGCTCTCCCAGGGCTGCATGGGTTCTCTCCAGGTACTCGGGCTTCTTCCCACACCCAAAGATGAGCCAGTCAGGTAAACTGGCATGTCTCACATGGCCCAGTCTGCGTGAGTGTTGGTGAGGGTGTGAGTGGCCCTGCGAGGGAAGGGCATCCTGTATCCTGTCCAGGGTTGGTCCTGCCTTGCGTCCTGAGCTGTGGGGAAGGGCCACCAGGGACCCTGAACTGGAATGTGTGGGTTGGTAAAGGACTCTCTTGTTTCTATTTATCTTTCTTAAATGAATGTATAGCTCACATTTCAATGTTTAATATTAGGAGTGTTTCGAGTCTTTATTTAGAAGATTGGTGATGTTTTTGTGACCAGAAATATGTGGTAGGAACTTAACCTTTATTTATATCAATTAGCCTGTGTTAAAATTGGTTTTGCTACATGTTGTTTCACTTCAAGTCACAGTTTCCAAGAAACGATCAAATGTGTTAAGTGAAGAAACCCATGGTCAGGTTTTGAAGTGTCTTTTGCTGACCTGACGTGAACTGTCTCCCTCACTCCTGCTCCACCACCTCCACCCCTCCGCCCCTGAGGGTGGCCTGGGAGGCCAGGTCTGGGTCGGAAGGCCTGAGCAGCAAGTGAATAAAGGATGTCAGGAAAGGTGGGGGCTGGGTGGAGGGAGCTCTAAGGAATAGAGGTCTCTGGAGCCAAACTGAAATTCTACCTCTGTCATTGTCCTGCCCTGCCCTAGGGCATGAGGCTGGGCAGCAGGACCCCAGCCTCTCAGGTCTGTCTAAATGTGTCATCTTGTACCAGGCAGTAGAGAACTGAGCCCACCCAGTGGGAATAATAAAGTACCCCTTAAAAATGCAAAGGGTAAGAAATTCATCTTCAGTATCTTCCTCAGAATACACTTACTAGGTGATGTTGGCATTATGATATTCCCTCCCTCACTCAGGCTGCTAAGTCTTTTTTCTTTAAGTGAGCCCCTACTATGGGCACTATTGGCTATTATTCATATAGCTGTCTCTGTAGTGGTTCTTGAAGTGTGGCCCCTGCATCGGCATCAACCTCATTATCTGTAACCTGTTAGAAATGAAAACTGGGGCCTCCTGTCAGATCACCTAGATTAGAAATTCTGGGTTTGGTGTTGAGCAATCTGTGGTTCAACAAGCCTTCCAGGTGATTTGATGCCAGCTAAAGTTGGAGATCACTGCTCTAGAGACCGTAAACTTCAGTCAGGAAGCCTATCTAATCTAGACCCTTGAAATGAGACAATTCCCCCTTAGCTGTGCAATGACGAACTATACTGGAGCTTAAGTAAGGCAAAAGTTGAAATCAATAAATTAATTCTGTCTTTATTTAAAATTTAGCTATTTTGTTCTGCATACACTTTTGCCCTTAGTTTTGATTTTTAAGGTCTGGAAACTCACTCTGAGGCCATGACTCTTCACTGTGGTAACCCAAGTCAGGTTTTTGGCTCCAGATCCAGAGTTTTTTCTATTATGTCAACAAATACTCTAGTAGTTTACCAACCTATTTAATTCCTAGGAACACCATGATCAGTGAGCCCATTGCTTAACATTCTTGTTGGTCAAAGTATTTTGATTTCTGTATAGCTATGCTACCCTTTATGGTAAATATTTCCAGGTTGGTTTTGTACCTAAGTGCTGCACTTGGTCTAATACCCTTAGAATTCATTTCTGCATATCTTCCTCAGGGTTTCTGCCCATATGTAATAGCAAAATTTTGCAATCATTTTGGTATGCAAGCTGTTTTCTTCTGGGTTATTGTTAGTTCTGGCCTCTTAGTACATGGTGAAATTTGACCATGGATCTAATGGCAAGGGAGTATGTTTGGGCTGTGTCCTTAGGGGAATGAGAATCCATTTTAAAGGCTTCTGCCCCAAGTGAGGTAATCACAGATTTTCAAGCAAAGGTAGGCTGTTGTTTTTAGACACTGGAGGAAAAGCTAATTCCATTGGTAAGGAAGACTCAGAATGACATAGAGATTCAAGCTTGTCAGTTTTTTATGTGCCCAACTAGTTGTCCCAGTCCAAGTTTCCTTATTCCGTTCTTTACTAATAAATATCCAAAATTTCACTTGAGAAACTTGACAAGACTGTGAATTTAACTATTGTTGTAATTCTGGATCCCACATAATTAAATGCTGCATTTTAATTTAAGAAATAGTAGCTCTGTGACTCTAAAAAAGGGGAATCCATTCAAGGTTGTCATGGAAGCTCTTAGCAACTTAAACTAAAAGTTGAGGGAACTAAGATGTCATTTTCTTTTTGTAAATGCTCAAGTGTATTGAAAAAAATTATTCCCCTATCACAGTACTTGTGGTCATCATTACTGCCATAAAAGTCAAGTGCAGCAGCCACTTGGGAGCCTAAAGCACTTGTTTCAGTGGGTACTTCATCAAGATCAAACACAGGTTATAGCTTAATTAATTTTAATGACATTGTATGCCATGGATAACTAGTACCCTGTTCTCCATTGTCAAGGAGCTCAGCTCGGCGGTCCAGCATAAGGACATGACCAAACCAACCATCAAACCCCACCTTTGTGGGACTACTCCCTCTACCAATTCTTTACCAATCAGGTTCCAGTTTGGAGACAAAAACCATACAGGGAAAGCTAAAAGTAAAGCATTATTTACTACAATAGAGAAGTGACTATAATTATGTGACTATAATAAAGATAACTTTAGAGAATCCCCTAGGACTGAGAAGGAATACCTAAAGTAGGAACAAACTTAGAAGAGAGGCCCCCTGCCTGGCGCTGGGATGAAGACCTTGTTGGAGGTTAAGGTGTGGTTTCCATCTACTGGATGGAGAGGAAGTTCTCTCTGTTGCCCCAGGACCAGGCAACAGGACCAAGTATGGCTGGATGATGCTGGGGATAGGCAAACTGAGGGATCCAGGATGGAAGCCCACTCATCATTAGGGCACCATGAGGCCTGGGGTGCATGTTGTCCACCTTGACATGTCCATGGAAAGATGATCCCCGGGAAGGGTCAGGGCTGGCCCTACAAACTTGCCAGGGGGTGAGCTCCAGGAAAGTGGCTGGGGAAGACTGTCACTGGGTTTTCCTCACACATGTCACTGGCAGCCTTGTGATAGAAGCAAGAAAGAAACAAAGCAGCAGCCCCCAAAAGTGAAAGAGAAGCCTTTCCTCCTGCAATACCTTCCCACCCCCATTGCCCTCTACAGACAATGTCTAATCCATGTTCTCTGCAAATGGGAAATACTTAAGGGCCCAGTCCCATTATCACAGAAACAGGTGACAAATGGCAGATTTAGAGCTGAGAGGCAATACATCGAAAACTGGCCCATTCCTGTCTTTGAATCCCAATGCTTGCTCTGAACTTGACCTTTCGCACTTTCCCTTGCTTCCCTCCTCCCCACCTCCACGCCACTGTGACCTTGGTCCAGCCACACAAACAGCTATACACAGTCACTGCTCTAGTTTCTTGAGTCCAATAACTCAGTCATCTGAAAGGAGAGTTTAGAGAAAGTAGAGGGGGGGAGGCCCAACACATTAGTTTATTTTTTTAAACATATAATTTCATTTGGTGATATCGAGACTAAATCAGTGGTAAAAATCTAGTTGTGATCTTAATTATTTCATTCCTCTATTCCCGTACTATACCACAGATAATGCAGTTCTAAGAAACAGAAGATGCCTTTTCCATTCCTTCAGATTTGCAGCAGCAATGACGGGAATTTGGCCCAGAAATATTGTTACAATTACCTGGTTCCCAGATGGCCTATGGAAGTGTTATCCATTTAACAAGAGGGATTCTTCTAATACTCACAGCCTGTTTATGTAGGTCCCAGAGGACCGGTGGGAGTGTTTGCCTACACAAAATCTGCACTGGAGCTTGCCCTAGTGCAAGTCACTCACTAAACCTTACAGGAATTTTTCGTGGGGAGGTCACCAGTGAGAAGAACTTGCAGAAGATTTCCGTGACAAGTCTTTTCTGTTAAACTGCAGTTGTTTCAACTGCAAATAAACATTTTCCAATTTTTGAGTCCATAAGCAACATGGATTTCTTCTAGCAATGGAAACATTCTCTCGGACTCCCAGGCTGAGCCCCTGCTATTTCTATGTGAGCAAATTGTACAGCAATTGCAGTGCTGTGCTTATAGCAGTAGATGGTGTCAGACAGAGTCGCTGCAGTGGGTAAAAAATAATACTGAGCTCTAGGTTCTGTGCTGTGGGTTTTATGGCTGTGGTACTGGTGAGGGTTAAATGCATGGCCATTGTTTTTCACTGCTCTTTCATTTCAAATGATTCACACAGTTTTGCATCAGTTGCAATTCTTGATTACAGTTTACAGAAAACATCTGGCAATCTTCACCCAAAAAAGGAATGTGCTGGAAGGGTAACCAGGACTCACAGAGCTAAGAGGAGACTGGAAGCCCAGAGTGAAAACATGAGTGGACACCACGGTGCTCCGGAGGTTGGCAGGAGACACAGCCGGTCTGCTGCTGCTAAGATGACCTCCAGCCTCCTGTGAGCCCCCACGTCATTCACTTCACACTCACAGTTACAGGAGAGCAAGTCTTAAGACATGTGCCTGCCATGGACTCAGGGGACGTAGAGAGAGCAAAGGGACTTCTTCTGGAGTGAAGGTCACCTGTTCACTCGAAGCCTCAAGGGTGTGGGATCCCTGAGAGATTTCAGGGACTCATAAGAATGGGGAACTACATGCTAGACAGTCAAAGATCAGCTTCAAACAGCCCCTGTTCCTTATACCCACTTTCAGGTGTCTAGGAGATACAGGTTCCAGGAATTGTTCATTGAGGTCAAGGTGTGGTATACACGCAGAAGGCCAGCTGAGGCACAACAATGCCTAAATGTTTATTCATCCAGTCAGTCATCTCTTCAACAAATATGCACTCAGCATAGACAAAGTGCCAAATCCTGTCCTCGATCTATTAAACCTCACTGGCGCCCATTGGCACACACGCCTGACCTTCTCTCCCAATTCCTCACAATTTTCTCTTAGATTTTTAACAATTTATATAATAAAGCTCACAATTCCTCATTCAGTCTCTGTGGACATCCTTACATTTCCTATTTCCCGCAGCACCCTCCCCGCAGCCTCCCCGTTTGCCAGCCTTGGGCACTTGGGAGTTGGTCTGAACCTCTGTTCCAGGAGGGACACAGGATGGGGAGTGAAGTGAACTCAGACACATGTCCAGGGCTTCGCTTTGAACAGTTCCGGCAGGATATTTTAACACAGGCATTGCGTAAAATGTGTTTTAAGCATTATTTGGGGATTTCAGTGACCTGTGTTCCCCCTGGCCCCAGTCGTCAGAGCTAATTGGAAACTGGTGTCGACGCAGCGCTCGGGAAGGCAGCCCTGGTGGCGGGAAAGTCCCAGGCCTGACCCAGCTCCTGGCTGTGCCTCACTCACCGCGTCAGCTGTTTTATTGCTTTTTAAAAACATGGTAAATTACACTGTGCCCATGCAAGCATTCACATGCATACGGGCACGCATGATTATATAGGTACAGGGCAGGGCAGGTGGCGGACTCTGGATTCTGAGGGACCTGGGATTGAATTCTGCCTCCACCGCTTACTAGCTGTACCACTCTGGGCAAGTTTCTTCCCTTCTTTATCCAGTAATTCTGCAGATATAAAATGGGAATGATTATAGTACCTATTTCATGGGTATAATAAACAGTAGCTTTTATTACATAGGTCTATATATGCCTATATCCTTGAGTCACTAGCTTTGTAAACTTGAACAATATCCTTAGCTCTCTGAGATGCTTTGACAATTTAATATGAACAGCCACCTTCCAGGTTTGTTGTCAGGATTAAAGAAAAGAATAGCTAATGTTTATTGAACTCTTATTACTGTATAGAAAAGGGCTTCACACAATGTAAAGTACCAGGAGGTAGGAGATAGTGTTGTGCACAGCAGCTAGTTAGAAGATTCTCGACAGAGAATGAAATTCAAATTCATTTCACAATCACTTCTGATTAAAATGCCACTTGGGAGGTATAGAGCCTTCATTCTGAAAGGATCCACATTCCAAACAAAAGGTTAAAAAGCAAGTCTTCACCCTGACTTCACAATCAAAGCTAAGCTCAATCTGTCAGCCTGTATTTATGAGGGTGAAACAGAGCACTGACAATAAGCTGAAATGAACTTAACCTTGTTCAAGAGCCACTTTTCTGTGGAACACGGAAAACCGATAGCGTGAAGTCCCTGGCAGAGCTGAACTCTCCTTCCAGGTGAGAGGGGCACAGAGTCACTCAGGGGCAATGCAAGGGTCTGAGTGGGGCCCGGGAGGAACATCCTGAAAGGAAAATAGCCTTTCAGTCTGTATTTCAGCAGAAATGAAGTACTTACTAACTACCAGGTCCCTGAGCTGGGCTCTGGAGTCATGGGGAGTAAATATAAGGAAACATCGGATACAGGGACTACTCAGGGAAGCTTATGGATACAAAGGGCAGTTAAGAGAGCTAAACAATAATCGTGCAGGACCCAGAAGCAGGCTGCACAATGCTGGGAGAAATCCACAGGGATTGCTTGAGGTTGCAGAGAAAGCAATCTTCCTCCTCTAGCCCCGGGGGTGTTTGGGAAAGGTGTTAGGGCAGAGAAGACACACCCCTCGCACACCTAGTGTTTCCTTCCTCTCTTCCTGGGCAACAGGTTAGTGGCGCTGAGCAGAAGCTTCCTGACCTTCACTCCAGGAACAAGGCAGATGCTGTGACTAACTTAGTTCTCCAGAGATAATCCAATAGGATATCTATCTATCTATCTATCTATCTATCTATCTATCTATCTATCTATCTATCTATCTATCTATCATCTATCTATCTATCTCTCATCTATCTTTATCTATCTCTATCTATCTATCTATCTATCTATCTATCTATCTATCTATCTAATCTATCATCTATCATCATCATCTATCTATCATCTATCTATCTATCATCTATCTATCTATCTATCTATCTATCATCTATCTATCTATCTATCTATCTATCATCTATCTATCATATCTATCTATCTATCATCTATCTATCTATCTATCATCTATCTATCTATCTATCTATCTATCTATCTATCTATCTATCTATCTATCATCTATCATCTATCACCTCTCTATCTCTCTATCTATCATCTATCTATTATCTATCATCTATCATCTATCTATCATCTATCTATCATCACCTGTCTATCTATCATCTATCATATATATTGAGAGAGAGAGATTTTAAGGAATTGGCTAATGCGATTGTGGGGACTTGGCGAGTCTGAAATCCATAGGGCAGGCCAGCAGGCTGAAAATTCAGGTAAGGGTGACACTGCAGTCCTGAGCCTGAAACCTGCAAAGTGGGCCTAAAAGATGGAAACTAAGGCAGGGTTTCTATGTTGCAGTCTTGAGGCAGAATTCCTTCTTTGAGAAACCTCAGTCTTTGTTCTGAAGGACTTCAACTGATTAAATTTCAACTGATTAGATTTTGAGGACCAAATGCTTTATTTAAAAAGTATATATATATATGTGTGTGTGTGTGTGTGTGTGTGTGTGTGTGTGTGTGTGTGTGTATTATTGACTTCGGAGAGAGGAAGGGACAGGGAGAGGGGGAGAGAAACATAGATGATGAGAAACACTGACCCTCCGCCCCTTGCAGCCCTCGACTGGGGATGGAGCCCGCAGCCCAGGCACATGCCCTGATGGGGGATCAAATAGTTACCTCCTGGTTCATGGGTTGACGCTCAACCACTGAGCCACACTGGCTGGGCTAAAAGCTTTATTTACAGTCCACTCATAGTAAATGTTAATCACATCCACGGAAACACCTAGGCTAGTTTGACCAAACAACTGGACACCAGCGCTCAGGCAAGTGCGCACATGGAATAGCCATTACTGTGGGGAAGGACAGGGCCTGCTATTGCTGGGGGTTAAGGAAGCTCCTAGAGAGGGCGATGAGACTTAGTCGTTAAGAAGCAGCAGGAGAGCCCTGGCCAGAGTGGCTCACCTGCTTGGGCCTTGTCCCGTGCACCAGAAGGGTACTAGTTTGATTCCTGGACAGAGCACATGCCCGGATTGCAGGCTCGATCCCCGGTAGGAGGCGTGGAGGAGGCAGCGAATCTATGTTTCGCTCTCATATTGATGTTTCTCTCTCTCCCCCTCTCCTTGCCTCTCTCTCTCAAATCAATTAAAAAAAGAGAAATCTTCAAAAAAAAAAGTCTGTTCTCTAAGAAAACAAAAGAAGCAAAGAATTCCTGTCCAAAGGAGCCACAAAGCCACAGAGGCGTGGCAAAGAGAGCGTGTCCAGGGAGAGGTGGCCGAGCAGCGCCGCCTCTGAAGGCACAGGACAGGCGGGCCAGCAAGGCCACGGGGCGCGCCCGGCTGTGGGCTGCCTGGAAAGCCATTCTCACCGCTTCGAGTTGGTTTTGTACACACCTGAACACCATTTTCAAGCTTTCATGCATGAAAGTGCCCTGCTGCCATCTGAGGTCTGTAATAATGGTTCTCAAACTTAGTGCTTGCGAGGACCACAGGACAGCTGATTCGCATGGCAATCCTCGGGGTGTCCCCCTGGATGCTCCCAGGCGAGGGGCCCTGCCCGAGGCCCAGCCACTGAGCAGATTTGTAACAAGCAGCGAGTTATTCCTATGCAGGTATCCTGGAAACCACGCTTTGGGAAGCACCGCTCTAGAAAGATAACAGCAGCAGCAGGATGTGAAAAGAGCAGAGGGGCACAGGACAGCGGGGTGCGCTCAGTCAGGGGCAGGAAGTGCTGTTTCACTTGCTTCAGTGTCCTACGGGACGGTCAGCGGAGCCGGCCTCCGACCTTAACTTCTCCTTTCTAAGACGCAGGTCCCCAGGAGGACAGGAATGGGAGGCAAACCCAAGGGACAGAAAGTATGCTGAAAGCAGAATCCCTGTCCCCCATCCCACCCTATCCAAGGTTTTTACAGGATGAGTTGGCTCCCAGATTCCTTGGCGCCTGATACAAATAAGTTCCTGATGGTCTTTTTTCCTCTAGTTTATCTAAAATGACCAGATGTTTCTGAATTCCAGTGGGGAACTAGGTTTCAGCTTTGGTAGCGACTCCCAGCCCACATAAATACCAGTAATTCTGCACACTATGTGATTAATGAGTTTGTCCTGTTTTTTCCCCTGCCTTTTCTTTTCTTTTCTTTTTTAGTTAATCTGATCTAATGTGAATCTGAAAGCTCAGACCCAACATCAAAGTTCATCTTGCTGCCAGTGTCCCTAGGGTGGGCCCTCGGTACAGCTCTGCTGACCAAATCTTCGCCTTCTCTCTCATCCCTACCGTGGTCAACTAACGGTTGCTTAAGTCTCGGTTTGCTGACTGGCTCTCCAATTCATTCTTGAGACTGGAGCTCTGCCCTGAACTACATGTACTGATTTGGGGCCCTGACTCACAGCCTAGCATTTTCCAGCTCCCTCCCCCACAGGCTGGGCTCTGCTCCAAGCCAAGGGGTTTGTTAGAGTCTCCATGCTGTGATCTGCAGGGACCCACCCACCCGTGTGCCTCACCTGCCTGGGACCAGACCAGAGTAGGGCTCTTGAATGGTGACGTCGGTTTAGGTGAAGCCATTTGTTTTATTTGTCCTTTAGGACATTATAATTTGCATTTCTGGTCAACCCACTACATAGTCATGTTAGTCCCCAGAATAAGCTTTGCCTTTTCCCAGCCCCAGCCCTTACAAGATATGGAAAAGGAGTTCATGGGTTTCGCTTTGAAGTCTAAATAGGATGTGGCATTATATAAATGATCAAAATGCTGTGCTAGTTCAAAGATATTAAAGTTTAATATTATATTTTAAGTGTACTCACTATTCAGAGCTACATAAGATTTAATGAAACACTTCAAAGAAAATCCAAACTTGTAGATTGTTTTCCTGGGAAGATGCAATGAGAGCTACCTCTGTTCCTGTTTGAAACTGGGTAGGTACCTCGGAGCACACGTTCTCTGCAAACCTATCTTAAATTCAGGGGAGGAAGAAGAGGGATCTCCAGGCTTCCTGGTCTGGACCATGTGCTCCAGCAGAGGTCGTTAATAGAATGTAGTTTCCTTTCTGTTTGGCAATTGTTCTTTGGGCATCCAGCTCTTTGGGTTAGACCCCCAGAGAGAGATTTGGGGCCAGTGGTCGATTTGGGTATCAAAACCCCACTGTGAACTCTGAGATTATGTACGTGAATGTAATTGTGAGCTTCAGAGCACCTTTCAAACTGAGATATCACAATTGTTTCAGACTCAGCATAAATGCACCAAGAATGGTCAACCTGTGCTTGACATTGTCTCTCTGCAAGGTTTTGGCTGTGCCCCTTGACTCAGTCTTTGGAAGAGAGAAGATCATTACCTTCTAAGGAGTCCTAGAGAGAGAGTCTGGAACAAGGAGACATTGTTAATAAATACTATGAACTCTTTGACAGGAAGCTACAATATAAAACCAAGTTTCATTATTACTCTCTGATGCTCACAAAGGGAACACCTCTGCACTTTCACCTTAGGGGCAGGGAATAAGGAACCATTTTATTAGCACCTGGGACGATCTGCCACAAACTCTTTCTCCAGAAAAGCTGTTGCATTTTGATAGACCATCAATCTCAGATCTTGGGCAATTGGCCTCCATCTATGCTGATGTGGAAAATCAATCTTGATTCCCAGAAGGCAGAGCAACTGTTACCAAAGGTCACAAAGCAATTGCGGTTGCTTTTTTGTAGCAGTGAGTGCAAAAGGACTTCCACCGGCCTTGGGAAAATTTATTGCTCTGCTCTGCCTTTAGCTCCTCTCTTGGTCAATTTGGGAAAAGGAATGATGGAGCCTAAATCACTGAGGGAGGGAAAGTCAAACAAAAGGGCTGTCATTTTTTAAAAACTACAACAGAGGTTAAAGCGAACTTAGAAATATGGAAAATTATGCTCTTTCCAGTTTCTCACATATCTGCCATGGATTCAGCCCAAAGCCAAATTCAGTACATTTCAGCTGTTTTGAACACTGTGATAGCTGACAGGAGACAATATCATTCCAGCACGACACTTATAATCAACTGGGGCTTCATCTCCATGCTTCCTTTCCTCAGTCCAACAGAATGCCAATTTCTGTCACTTTTTCCCCCTTCAGAACATATCTCCCACCTATCCCTATCTTTTCCTTCGGGTGAAATAACAATCTAGAATTACACCTGTATTATTGAAATAACTTGTTCAAAGAATCTCTGCTTCAAGATGCTCTCCTCCAATCCATTTATTTAATTCACCCTCACAGGCCTGCTTTGTGCCAGGCATTTTCACCCACACCTCAAGAAGTACATAGTATAGGACTATTGAGCTGAGAAAAATATTAAGGCTCAGAAAGGTTAATGTGTAGAACACTCAAAATCACACGCCTAATACTTTGCCAGTCAGACTTTGAACCTGGATTTGAGGATGCCAAGGCCTGCTCCTTTCCATTCGACCACAGCTATGTCCCTTCCAATTGACTCCCCTATTGACTTTCTCCAACAAAAATCTCCAGTGCCTTAACCATTGCCAAATTCCTGGCTGCCATGAACACAACCTGGTGCCAAAGTAACCCAGAAATGCTGTATTCCTTTCCTTTGCTTAGAAACTTTTCACCCGTAAAGCTGGTCTACAAATCGTCACATTGGACAGTTTTATATTTTGCCATTTCCAGACCATTTGTTCTTATAATTTCTCCTTTATTTGGAATGTTTTCCAGCTCCTTCTACCTATTCAATTCATACTGACTTTTGAAGGTCAAGCTTCGCCCCACATCTTCCTAGAAAGTTTATGGTTTTCCTGATTCCTAATGACTTTTCCTTACTCGGGACTGTGGACACACTATTTGTACAGGTGGCTGGATTCAGTTTATACCGACTCGGCCTCACTGCAGGTCTTTCTGGGGCTGCATCTTGCCAACAAATCCTCACCGCCCCTGAGGCATCTCTGTCTGAATAACTTGATGTTACTTGACATAAGGTGGACTTGCTATTTCCTAAACCCTGCTTTCTGCATTTCTACAGTTTCCTCCCTTTCTCACGGTTTGGCTTTCCCTGATTTCCACGAGGCTCACTCACATGAAATCTCTGGGAACTCTTGGAATTCTTTCTCTTTTGTTCCCACTTCCAACTCATCCTTAAATCACGACTTTTTTCCTTTATATGTTAGTCGCTCTTGCTCCTATCTTTTTCCAAAGCCTTAATCTTAAGTCCTTTTGTTTCACCTCGAGACATCTGGCACCAAATCTCTCCTTGTTTTAATTTAATTTATTCAGTACATACCAGCCAGAGGAGTCCCCCTCCACGATGTTTTTTTTTTTTTTTTTTCCTTTCACTTTATTGAATTTATTGGGGTGACACTGGTTCACAAAAATTATACAGGTTTCAGGTGCACACTTCCACAACACTCACGGTGTTTTATTCTATTTACAGTCTTTCCAGATTACCTGGTTGACCAGTTTGAGCATGTGTGCTAGTCTCATCGGATAAGACTGAATTATAAATTACCTGTGACCTTTGGCTATCTTTCTATAAAATGGTTCACGCTTCGTCGAAGCTTATTACTCGGGTGAACGCCATTCTCATCATTTCACTCCTGTCCTTAAAGTCTTATAGGATACCCAGTGCCCAATTTAGTATTACATTTCTACTTTCTCAGGCTCATTGTTAAAATTTAGTCTCAGTTCTCTGTCTTGATGTTTCTCAGTCACGCTTTAGCAACCCCCTTCCACATTTGGCCCCACCATAACCTCACTGCTTCAATTCAGTGACTCTGTATAATGTCACTTACCCTCACCCTATATTTTACCTGTGAGATCCTGCATTTTCCTCTCGCCTGGAAAACTGATTGCTATGGAGTGAATATTTGTGTCCCCCCAAATTCATATGTTGAAACCTAATTCCTAGTGTGGTGGTATTAGGGGGTGGGGCATTGGGGAGGTCATTAGATTATGAGCCCCCATGAATGGGGTTGGTGCCCCTATAAAAAAGCCCCAAGCCCCCTTCCGCCATGTGAGGACACAGCAAGAAGATGGCCATTTCTGAGGAAGCAGTCCTCACCGGACACCAAAATCTGCCTCTCCATGATCTTGGACTTCCCAGCCTCCAGAACTGTGAGAAATAAATTTTTGTTGTTTGTAAGCCACCCAGTTTATGGTATTTTTGTGATAGTAGCCCAAATGGATTAAGACAGTGATATTCCAGGCAACATATGCCATAGCAGTTGTGTGTTTTTTTTGCATGCAATGCAAAGACAAAAATGATTGCAAACCACAGTGAAACAAGACAATGCAACATAAAAACACACAAGAGCAAAAGGCAACAGAATTTTTATTTTATGTATGTTTCCTAATAACTCAGTTAGGAAACATCCAAACTGATACTTGGATCTTGAATCCAATCCTCAAACCTAGCAGGATAGAATCACATTTTACAGGGGTTAAGTTTTAGAGACAGCACGTAAGGTGGAAACTATGCAGAACATTTCTTAGAAAATGTGGGACTGACATACAATCCCTCAGTAAGCTGGACATGGCCATTTTTTCTGTGTGTAACTGTGTGTGTGTGTTTTTTAAAATGGGAAACTAGAGAAGCGTCTGGCTTGAGTTTAGGGCACACATTTGTAGAAAGAAATTGTAACTTTATACAACTCGCATCATTTAGCTCAGCAAAAAGCTCCTGTTACGAAAGGCACGTGAGAAATGACACTGGCCTTAGGAAAAGCAGATTTACATTTATTTTAGACCATGAATTCATTGTCAGGAATGAAGAGCTCTGCCCACTTATCACTCTGCGCAGAGACTTGGCTGCTCCTTTTCCGAAAGCACAGTGTAGATGACACAGCAAGGACGCAGTAAGTGCTTGTGATTAAATTCATCAGTGCATTTGAGAAGTCAGATCACTCCCTGCTCTCTCCTTCTTTCCCCCGTTTCCCCACCTTGGTGCCATCAGGCACCTGACTGCAGCAGACCCTGCCCGCCCGTGGACTGCACAGCATTGCAGACACTCAGGACCAAGCCAGGCAGGAGTGTTCGCTGTGCGGCCTGGGGTGATGGAGACATTTGCTCTAATTTTCTTCCTTCAAAGCCAGGAGCAAGAACTGAAGGCTCACCCAATTAGACTCTGTGGGAAAGTGCTTGCTAAGGAGAGAGCAGTTTTATGGAGGTGCTGCGTGTGTTAAAGCTCTTTAATAATATTACAATTTTATAGGTCTTAGAAAAAGCCCATTACCCTCATGTGAATGATAAAAGCCCATAGGATCTTTAAATTTCCTAACTATGAGCAGGATTCATGTAGTGATCATACCCTTAAATTTGCATTAGGCTGGAAAGAAATGTATAATCTTGTCTTATCTACACAGCGTGTCCTAAATCTATGGGTGGAAGAGTCCCAAAAACTTACTTGTAAGTCACTTCTTTGGAATTTGCAACTATTTCCCAATAGAAACAATGTAACCCATGAGAAGCAAGGGGCCAGGCCAACCCACAGTGGCCTTTACAACACATGATGCAGGTAAATACATGTGTAATAAATAAATTTTAGTTGGCACATAGTAGTCTTTTAATTCGTAACACCTAATATTATTATTACAATGATGCTTTACCTACAACATTGTATAAGAATTTTAAAATTTAGGCGGTTTTCACAGGTATGCAGTGTCTTTATCGTAGTAGTGTTTTTTTTCAAAAGTTTAATGTATTAGGTATTAAACCAGTGTACAATCAGCCCCGGAGAGGAAAGAACAGAAAGAAACACTGGGAATGCAACATATGCATAGTGCACCCCCTTCCCTGAAGACAACCCTGCTGATCTTGCTAGTGATGAGCAGCTTCTCTAAACGAAAGAGACCGCCCTGGTCGGAACACAGGCTCTGAGCTGTTCCTCCATTAGCGCCTGGGTTGACCAGAACCCTTTGTCTTTGTGAGTTGGCCTATCATTGAAATCATTTGTGAGATGAAA
Source organism: Miniopterus schreibersii (assembly GCF_964146895.1). Lineage (NCBI taxonomy): Eukaryota > Metazoa > Chordata > Mammalia > Chiroptera > Miniopteridae > Miniopterus > Miniopterus schreibersii. Next base: position 14,973,045 of record NC_138112.1, on the reverse strand, counting down.
GTACTGAACACATAAACTTGTCTCATTCACTCTCAACATGATCTCACCTCTTCCATTGACCTTCTGGCTAAGCTACCCCCAGGCCTGCCTTCTACATGATAAACCAAGCCTCATGCAATTTTCAGCTTAGCCTGTTTGACTTACAGGTTTATCAAAACTCTCACATAAATAAAACCCTTGGTTTCTGCCTCTCCTGTGTCAGGGAGCCCTAGAAGCTACTACAATTGCTTCCTGGCCTGCACTATGTCTGCTGCTAAGAATTCCAAGTCTGCCTTTCTTAGTTTTCCATCAATCTGGCCATTTCTATGAACTTCAGGGACCCAGTCACTGCATGAACAACAGTAAGAGCCTTCGGAATGGGCTAATCAGGGTAGCTGAAATAGACACATGTGACCTGCCTCTTTTACTGTTTTAAACTTTTACAGTTGATAACTGAGAATCTCATGTGGCACATAGATGACAGATCTAAGTCACGAGGTGGCGCAGAATAACAGAGAGCCTACTGCCCACTGGAAAGTGGGCTCTAATCCTACCACTACCCAAGGTGTGGCCTCGAGCAAGGACTTAATCTCACTGGACTTCAGTTTCATCATCTCAAATAGAAATAACACCTGCTCCAACTACCTCTGTATTGTTTCCTGGATCAAATTAAATAATAGGCAATATTATATTTTGGAAAACATATGGCATGTTAAGCAAACACAATAAATTATAGTGCTGATCATCACCGTCATTATAAACGTATTTCACAGCCTTTTAGCTGCTCTGAAGACAAATGTCATGCTGACCTCCACACACGCCAGTTACTTTCCCAAAGGACACACTGACCTTTATGAAACAGTTTTCTATTTCTTGGTTTACTGCATTCTCTGTTTATTGGTCCGTGTCCCGCATTGTCAGCAGCCATCAGCTTTCAGCTTTGCTTCTAAATGTCTAATTCCATTTATTTTACTCTTAGTATGTATTGGCATCAGTTCTTGAATGTTTATTGAGCACCTACTATACATGTTTGACACGGTACTCATTCTTGGGAATGCAAAGGTGACTAAGGCACTGTCCTTGAACTTGAGAAATTTCAAGTTGCTCTCAGATTGCTATAGTTAGGAGGAAACAGAAAGTTCATTGGGATAGTCTCAAGGGCCATGTCTGGGAATAGCTTTCACTGCTTCCATTTACACTCTGTTGCCTGGGAGCCGGTGCATGACCCCAACACAGCAATAAAGAAGGCTGGGACGTATGTTCGTCCTGTCAGGGAAAAGACAAATGAGTCAGAATGTGCTGACCACTTACCATAGTCTGTCTGTGTCATATGCTCCTCGAATAAATATGGTATTGGTCGTAGTGTGGACGTATGGCTAAGGGAGCAGAGAGGATGCAGTCACTTAAATCTGAGGCGCTGGGGAAATTGAGGAGTATCCTTTGCTAGGTGAGCAAAGTGGAGGAAAGGCGCTTTTCACAGGGAAATAGTATGGGGCCATTGTTGAGGCATGGACATGTGCTTTTATGGAAAATAGAAGATTTATTAAGTTGAATTGCATAGCTTCAGACAATATGGCAAAATATAGAACTGGAAAGATGGGTTGAAAGTTGATGTCTAAGGCCCTTGGATACCAGGTTACAATTTAAATTCACTTTACCAGGCCGTGGGACTCTATTAAAGATTTTTAATGAGAAACCCTGACATAATTTGAAGAGAAAGTCCTCTGATAGCTGAGCACACGGTAAATTGTAGCATGGGAGACTAATTAAGAGATGAGTGATATCAGTGGTTTGCAACCCTAGCTGCACACTAGAATTTCCTGAGGAACTTTAAAAATACAGACATATGTGCCCTTCACTCGACCATTCAATCAGAACTTCTCTGGCAAGTACTGTATTTTTCAAAGCTGTTTAGGTGATACTTCATGTAGAGCCAGGGCTGAGAGTCACTGATCTATAGTAATGGAATTATCAATGCTTTGAGAGCAGGCCTGTTTATTAGATGTTTTTAAATTCTGAATTTGGCATATAGTAAGAGATCACAACACTTGGTCTGGTTGACTGACGCATACTCTGGTCATGAATGAGTTTTCCCAGTGCAGGCTGGGGTAAGCCTTGGTTTGGGCTTCATTCACAGGACTGACTGACTGTGGGGAGCAGTTTATACTGGGGGGGGGCACTTACAATGTCCAGACATTGTGTCAGGCATTTTCACATGCTTTTGGTGTCTTTCTCCAATGTTCCTTGTGTGTGCATTATTAGATGTTATTAAGTGTAGGCTTCATTAACAATATTCAAACACCTCTAATCTTGTCTGTTTTGAAATATCACCTTCAATAACATTAAAAAACCCCTCATCCTCTCACTTCTAAATCATTCTGACACTTTAAAACTTCACCACACACACCCCTCCAGGAATTTATGGGTCTTTTTTAGTTTCCATGCTTTACAACTCCCTCAGGCTCTTGGATCCCAGGCCCTCTTGGTCACTGTCTTCCTTTATGTGGTGGCACAACTGCTATCCACCCCAGGGTGATCATAATCAAGAGGAACTGATATGCATTTCCCCCTTAAGATTGGAGTCCTCCAAGCCCAGGGCCCTCCCTGAAAACTCCCTAAGCAGATGAGGTGCAGGGGTTCCTGAAGTGTGCCTTTTCCCTTTGGACACCCCTTAATGTCTTCCACTGGTCTCTTTAGATGGCTGTTGCTACTCTGCCTTACTGGCTGCTCCATCGCAGGCTCCAAGCTCACTTATAATTCCCAGCATCCACATTTATCATCTGGTCCTAGAAGATCTGTCCTTAGCAACTAGACCCATTTGCGATTAACCTGCAGTCTTACTGTCAAAAGCTGTATCTCTAAGGAGTTCTTGGGGAGAGTTGCAGTGTTGCACAGATTTAAAATAATGAAATTCTCCTAAGCCTCTAAGATTTCACTAAAGAATCCTGTGTTGTGCCACCTGGTTTCCCGCTCTGGGCTGTCCCTTCAGTGTTAGGGTGCTCCACCTTTGCGTGCTAACAGAAAGTCCTTCACCCCTTTAGCACCCACAGTCCAGTCCCGTATGTCACATTTCTGTTCACCTGTTCCTCACAGGCCACAGGGAACACGCATGCATTGGCTGCCTGGAGCACCAATAGGCATCTCAAGTTTCCTCACAGAACAGGCAAATCGTATCCAACAACTGGGTACAGCTGTATTTCTCTATTAACATGCCAGGCTCTTTTGGGGGGCCGTTGTGTATTTTAAACTCCATACTATAGTTACAAAGTGTGGTGACTTAATAAACATGCTTTAAATAAAACATGGCCACTAAATTTCTTACCTAAATTCCTGTCAATGATCCCGGGGGAGCTGTATTTGCTTTACGGAAACAGCCACCCCCTTGTGAAGATGGTGCCAGATGCTGCTTAGGCTGCAGAATCTGCAGCTGTGAGTCAGTGCTCAATAGCTCGAGACTGGTTTGTCACTTCTGGGTGGCTTTTCCCCTCCTGGGAGTGTGAGATGTGGGGAAGAACTGCAGCTGGTGCATCTCCAGAGCTTTGCAGAGGTAACTCCGTGGCCGCTGCAGGATCCAGAGGTTGCTGATCAGCTGCTGTGCCGAGCAGCTGGAGAGGAAGCCGCTGAAAGTTTTAACTACGGTTATTCAACATGTGATGGGGCTTCAAGTCCTGAGTCTTTGGAGAAAACATGAGTGGAATACAAATCGTTGACACCACGCTTCTATCTCTTACGGTGTTTCAACACTGCTTTCAAAGCGAAACATTTTCACTTCACAGGAATCCGAAGCTGCCAAGTGTGGAGCCTGGTGTTCTCATTTGCATGTCAGTCCCCAGAAAGCTTTTCCAGCCTCAGCTCCTTTGAGTTTGCTGTTTCAGGCAGAAAAAAGAAAAAGTTGAGGTGCCCCTGTGCTTTTTTAGCTTTGTGTAAATTGTGCCTCTGATATGCAAACAAGAGAGGTAGGATGGGTTCCCTTTGCCTTAAGCTTAGTGTGACTCCCAGAGAAAAAGTGAGAGTTTGGAATAAATAGAAATGGTATTACGTTCACTCATCACTGTTTGGAAACAACCTCTGGGTGCTTGGGTTCTAGTTTCTTCCAGTTAGTTTTTTATCTCTCCTTTCATCTGCACGTATCATAGTTTCAGAGAGGTTGGGAACTGGACGGATCTTCTAATCTACGGCATCCCTGGTTAAATGGGTCATTGTCATCTGTGTGATCACTGGGCTGGTCACTGCTGCCAGCTCTGCTCCCCACTAAGTGCCCTTGATGGCATTTGCCTCCAGTGACAACTAGAGTGAGCATGTGGCCAGCTGGGGCCGTGTCTCACTGACTGGCTCATTGACCGGTGAGTACTTCTGACCACCCTACCACTACTGCCTTGCAAATGTACAGCTTTAGAGACATGAAATATCATGTCTCCCCGTGACAAAAATCTCAGGCCTATACATCCACAGAAATAAAACATACACTTTTCTTGATCTTGATTGTTATAAAGGGAAGAAAACTGAGGCCAGAATGGGTAAGGCGTCCCCAAGGTTTTATGGAAAGTTGGCAGCAGAGTTCATATATAAACCCACCTCCCTGCTTCTAAAAAGCGACCAGGAGCGCCTGCTTTGTGCCAGTCACTGCCCTAGGCCGGGGAACACGTCAGTGACCAAGAAGGAGAGAAAAGAGAGCCATGACTTCAGAGGGCTTGCCCTCCCGCAGCAAATACAGACGTAAGTCACAAGTAATTACCATCCATGTGAAGAGTGTGATCAGAGTTGAAATAAGTAGTTTTTTAATCTTCTAATTTCTGAGTCGGAAGGGAAAATTCCCCTGCATTTGCTTTTCTTACGGACATCTAGATAAAGTGTCTAGCTAGTGAAATATAACCCTAGTGACTCAGGTACCAAGAAAGACTGTGAGTTTCAGGGCATTTAATTGATTGTTTAATTATTAATTCAGCTTATTGGACACTTTTTGTTTGTCACACACTGCGTTAGGCATTAAGAATTCAAAGAAAATGAAGGTAGGGTCTCTGGAGGGCGCGAGCGTTTGGAGAGTTCGGCGAGTGAATGGGTGCTTAGGATGAGCAGTCACCGGCGCTGCAGGAAGCAGAGGTTCGTAGAGAAAGCTGTGCGAGCATCAGAGGAAGCGCAGGAGGGCACAGGGGACACTGTGAGGCAGGTGTATTCAGGTAGGCAGGCGCTCAAAGACGTGAGATGGCCACCGGGCAGAGCAGGGTCATGTGCGTGAGCTGGGCTCCAAAAGGGAAGAAACGGCGTGAGGGGACTGTGGACACATGAGGTCTGTCCCTGGTCCTCAATTTGGGCCTGCCTTCCACTGTTCTAAATCCAGCTGGAATTTTCCCTGATGGAGGAACAGAGCCCAGAGGATCAGCCTCTTTGCAAAGGTCTGCGTGGAGTATTGTAAAGAGCACAGGCCCCGTGACCAGACCTCCTGGGTTTAGTTCTGGCTTGGAACCTTTTTAGCTTTGGGAACTACAATTTTCCCTCTTAGTTTCCTCAACTTTAAAATGTGCACAGTGCCCGGCCGGGCATGGCTCAGCAGTTGAGCTTCAACCTAGGATCCAGGCGATCGGGGTTCGATTCCCGGTCAGGGCACATGCCCGGGTTGTGGGCTCGATCAATGACTCTCTCATCATTGATGTTTCTGTCTCTCCCTCTCCTTTCCTCTCTCTGAAATCAATAAAGATATATTTTAAAAAAAAATCACTAAAATGTGCAGTGAGCCCTGGCCAGTGTGGCTCAGTCGGTTGAGTATCATCTGGGGCACTGAAAGGTCACAGGTTCGATTCTTGCTCAGGGCATATACCCAGCTTGTGGGTTCGAGCCCAGGTTGGGGAGCGTGCGAGAGGCAACCGATGGATGTTTCTCACATTGATGTTTTTCTTTCTCTCTCTCAAATCAAGAAAAACATATTTAAAAATAAATAAATAAATGTGCATAGTGAAAGGAAAAAGTTTTTGTAAGAGTTAAAGAAAGAGGAATGGTAAGTGCCTAGAACAGTTCTTGGCATACACTCAATGCACGTTAGCAGGTATTTCTTGGGTGATAGTGAGGATGCCCAGTAGTAAGTGCCTCTGGCTCCTGTTCACCGAGGGCATGCGCGCCACCTCTTCTCCCAGGGCTTGGAAGAAAAGGCACTGTTGTGGGGATCATGGGTCAGTCAATAGACTCTGTGCAGGAAACGGGAAAAATGTTCCCTGTTGCTTGACACTGTGTGCTGCCACCACCTGGGGCTGGGGCTAGAGGAGGTAGGAATGTGTTTTCCCCCTTCTCCATCTCTATTTTAGCTCACTGTTTTTACCAACAATGTGAAAATATCTAAGATTTGTGGGCAACTCAGAGTCCCCACCAGAGGGAAATTGGGTAAATGACAGGCCTCCTGTGGTCACTGTCAGTTGGGCTCGGTTTGCAGAGGTGCTGAGGCTCCCCACCCCACCCCTCCTGTCCTCACTCTCTCCAAAACAAGTTTTTGTTTGGTTTGGACTGTGGTATTCTTATCCCCACCTCTTACTGTCCTGTTCTATATAAAGTAACATGCTTTCTGTCAGTCCGACAGAGTCCCGGATTTCTCCTTGGCTTCAGAACAAAACTGTCATCACAGTTGCCATCCAGAGCCTAACTTGGGTGAGTCTTCCTGGACCGGCCTCTTCACTGTCTGGGCCTGAGCTCTTCACTCATCTCCCCATTTCGTTCCCTGACCTCAGAGCTCCCTCTTTCCTCCCTCCCACACTCTCCTCAATAACACCATCCAATGTGCCCACCCAAATTTTCTCCTAACCAAAAAACACATTCTATAAAAATCATATTTGCAAATGCCTTTCTTTCTCTTTCATAACTTACATTACACGGAGCTACTTTTCCTTAATCAAGTTTTAAGTTTTTCATAAACCCATCCACAACAAAAGGAGAGCAAATAATTTTTTTTTAAAATTCAATTTTTACTAACAAAAATTTCTTTCTCTGGATGGGACACTTGAAAATCTGATAACCCAACTTTCCTAAAGAGCTTGCCAACTCCCCCGCACATTTGGTCTCTAGCCATTAGCTCTTCTCAGATAAATTTCAATACAACCATTAGCCTCTCTACAGATTAAATTGTTGGTTTGCTCATTTTAGAGATGATTCCAAATCAACATATAATTTTGTGAAATTGAATATTTATCTTTTCAAAGGATTTTAAACCATGCTTATATAAGAATGGTCAACCTTGAAAATACTGACAGTTTCACACAACTACATTTCCTCAGCAGCTCAGAAACACATCGTAATCCTACAAATACAATCTACCTGGGGAGATAACCTTGCTTTGTGCTTTATAGAAAGGCTGACAGTTTATTCTCCATAAAACTGTGAGTACTGTCTTACAAGAAAGAATGCAACTCTTGATACAGGATACGTTCTGAAGAAGCAGCATCTTTGAATCTATGATGAATCACATAACTGGTAAGAAAAATGATGAAAGAACTCAAAAATAATTTTCAGAACTCCTTAAGCCTAGTAGTTCTCAAGAGAGGCTTGAAACCATGTTTTGTCAGATGAACAACTTCAGCATTCAGCGTTGTTCTTCCATTTTCTAAAAGTGACTTTCACCACTTACTTTAATAGCTTTCCCAGGTAGGTGATGAACCTTACTGTGGCCTGTGAAGTCAGCGATATAACAAACAGACTTAAAAAAACACACAAAAAAACCAAAGCAAAACAAACAAAAAAAAACAGACAAAACCTCTAGTACATAAGCCACCGGATTCCCAAAGCTTAACTTTTCCAACTTATGTTCTTCGTATGAGTTGCAAGTCCCATTAGTGATTTCCAAAGTTTGGTCCCATGACCAGCAACATTAGCACCAGAGGACTATTTAAAATGCAAGTGACCAGGTTTTGTCCCAGACCTATTCCATCAGAACTTGGGGGGTAGGGCCCACGATTCTGGTTTAACAAGCCCTCCAGATGATTCCGATGCATCCCAAAGGCTGGGAACCACTGCTGCTGATTGATTTACAGGGTTTGCTGACTGATAACATCTTCTTCGATGTTAGAAGAAGTGAGGGGTGCAGGATGCCTCACAGATATCTGAGTGGCTGGTTTCATGGTTAGCAAATTGAACCATTGGTGACTCAGAACCTCATAGTATTGCCCTCAATATTACTTAGGATCTTTATGGGGACCGGGCTAATTTCCAGATTATGTACCTCCTCCCATGCTGTCTCAAATGCACCCTAATTGGCTTTTGCCTCCAACATTCTATAAGGAACTCAATGGTCCTCATCTTTCTAAATTCTCATCTTGTTTGTCCCTTCAGCAGCATTTGACATAATTGACCACATGTACCATTTAAAAATTCTTATTCATTTATTTCCAAGACTTCTATATCGGTGACACAGAGGCTCACTCAAATTAAGATAATTCAAGGAGGGTGTATTTACAGAGACTAATCACCAAGATACGACTAAAGAACAAGGGAATGATAGGTGATAGGGCAGGAACTCGGGGCTCTGAGAAATGGAGCTGATGCCACCTTAGAAAAGTTGAGAACAACTTTTGGAACTCCAGAGGAAATAGAATATGTAGAGCAGGCTGGTTTGGGAGGAACTGTGACCTTTTGAGGATCACAGACAGGTTGAAGCAAGGTCACAAGGAGGAAATCAGGGGAATATATACCTTCACCCAGCGGTTCTCAAAGTGAGGTTCCCGGGCCAGTGGCATCATCAACTCCTGGGAACTTAAAAAATGTAAATCCTTGTCTCACTCAAGAATCAGAAACTCTGAGGTTGAAGTCCAACACTCAGTTTAACAAGCTTTGCATGTGATTCTGATACATTCTTAAAGTTGAGAACCAATCAGCTATGTAAAGTGCTGAGGTACCAGAAAACCTCAGTGTATTGTCTGAATTCCAAATAACCTGGAGGATGGCTGTGAAAGGCATGGGTTTATTAGGACTTACATGTGCACCAGTGGTGGGTGACAGGCGAAGTTGTCCCTTAAGCCCTATCCAGCCTGCTGCCAGACCGCACTGGGCGTGGCTGGCCAATGCTATTGCGTTGCTGCTACCCAGAGTTTCCCAACACAAGGTGTTATAGAGTACAGAAAACAGGAAAACAGGGCATGCAAGGGGAGAGGAGCATGCATGAGATCAAAACACTAGCTGTTTACAATCTAGGCTCACATGTAGAAGCAGTTTCTCTTTGGCCTTTCTCAGACCAAGTTGCTGGCCAGGTTCTCAAGGTCTCACATTCCTCTTACAGATGACCTTCACCAAATTTCCCACAGGACGGGAGGGCGGGGGGTTGGAGCATGGAAAGGGACCCATGTTCCCAATTACCACACACAGTCTTATTCCCATCTTTCTAATCTCCTGAGGGTTCCTTCCCATGAGCCAAACCCAACATAGCAGCCAAAGGGAAGGAACAGAAGTCAGCTCCATCAAGATCAGCCTCCAGGACAGAGATCCAGGTGGAAATGTTGAAGAAAGTATCTAGTGATGTAAATGAAAGACATTCAGCACAGCCCCACACACTAGCCAGTTTTCCATCCCACTTCACTGGCTATTCCTGGTTATTTGCTATCCCTTAACCTGTCAATCAAAGATGCCCTAGGGCACATTTCTTTATCCATTTATCTGTTTACTCTCACTCCTCTTGTGATTTCATCCAATCTCCTAGCTTTAAATGCAATCTCAGTCTGTATCCACAAACAGCCAAATCACATCTCTAGACTCTACCTTTCCAAGGACTGGTAAATCCAACTATTTCCTTAATAGGCACCCCTAACCTAACATGTTCAAAGTTAAGCTCCAGATCTCTCCATAGCCAAGCCTCTTCCTCCCCCAGTATTCCCCATCTCAGTTAATGGCAACTCCATCTGATGTTTCACAGGCCCCAAACCTCGGCGTCATCCTTGGCTCCACCCTTTGTCTGACATCCTGCATCCTATCCATAAATAAATTTCTTGGCAGCTCTATTTTCCAAGTATATCCAGGTTCTGAGCACTTTTTTACCTTCTCCGCTGTTACCACAGTGTTCTAGGCCACCATCTTCTCCTGCCTATATTTTTTGTTGCATTAACCACCCCATAATTTGTCTCCTAGCCTCTACCCCTACCTGCGCCATTCTGTCTATTCTCAACATAGTCAGAGTTGTTTATTTACGAGTCAGATTATGCCATTCCTCACCTCAAAGTCCTTTGGGGACTTCCTGTATCAGCAAAGCTAGGTTATATTGCAGTATCAGTAACAGAAACAACAACATCAGCTAATATCACATATCTTTATTTCTTCGGGCTGTATATGTAGTGTGGGTTATCAGGGGCTCTGTTCAACATAGTCACTCAGGGAACCAGGTTGGTAGAGGCTCTGCCTTGACATACACTTTCATCATCACTGCAGCAGTGGGGAGGGGCTGGGAAAATACACAGTGGCTTTTAAAGATCTTCCCTACCCCCCTAGAACTGACATATTCCACTTCCAATCTCATTTCATTGGCTAAATCAAGGTGCCTGACTGTGGAACAAAGTGCTGCAAAATCTCAGTGGCACGCAACAATAAGCATTTATTTGTCCTACATCGGCACCCAGGCTAGGAGTCATCTGAGCTAGACAAAGCTAGGCTGGGTGGTCTGTAGTAAGCTTCAAGTCATCTGGGATAGCACCATACAGGTTTCTCATCTTCTTACAGTCAGTGGACTAGCCAGGTAGTTGGCGCAGCCCCCCCCCCACTGTGATGTCAGAAACCCAAGAAGGTAAACCCCATTTGGCAAGTACATCTCAATTCCTTGCTTGCATTATGCCTATTTACACCCTGGTGTCCAAAACAAGTCATGTGACCAAAACTATAGCAAAAGGGTTGGGAAATATACTCTGTCTGCGAAGTCTGGTCATGGGTGTAGATGCAAAGAAGTGAAGGATTGAAGTAAATAATCCAACCTATAACACATAGCCACACTTAACTTTAAGGGAGCAGGGAAATCTAATTATCTTCTGTGCCTGGAAAGACAGTTGGAAATATTTGCTGAACACCACTAAAGATCTTTATTGGTATAAACCAAAGTCCTTACCAATGATCTGAAAGATTCACTAAAATCTGGCTTCTACTAGCTTCCTAACTTCACCTCCTGCCACTCAACTATTACAGTTCCTTACTAAGAAAGCTTCTACCTCAGGGCCTTTGTACTTGCTATTTATTTTGCCTGGAGTATTCTTTATTAGATATTTGAATGGTTTTCTCCGTTATGTTCTTTGGATCTTTACTTTAGATGAACACCTTAGCAAAAATTGAATTCCCCTTGACTACTGAATCCCTTTCCCTGCTTTTATTTATAGCCAGAACACTTCTTTCCTTCTTACATAGTATATACAGTTTCCTTATTTATCTACCTGCCCTCATTATAAGCTGGACAGGGATTTTGGTCTGCTTTGTATACTATCCCAAGCACCCATAATTGTGCCTGGCCTAAAGGGGAGAAGGCATCTAATAACTTTTTTGTTGAATAAATTAATGAATATTTTGGAAGCTGATATTTTTTGTCATCAGAAACAGTTTTTGCTTTTGTAGTTCAGAAGTTGACTACAGGATTCTGTTCCCTTCTAAAACCAATTCAGTCTAGTTTGACTGACTGGCCTGTCCACATGAACCTAATCACCAATCTTTTCTGCAGGCAATAGCATGTGGCAAAGGCAACTTTGCAGAATAAATGGGAGAGCCCAGAGAAAACCAAGACTTTTTTGCTTATAAATATCATCCCCTAAAGTTCTCACATGCAGATGAATTTCTTCTTCTGGGGGCATATGGCAATATCTGGAGACATTTTTTGATTGCTACTAATGGGGTGAGTGTGCTACTGGCATCTAGTAAGTAGAGGCCAAGAATACTGCTAAATAGCCTGCAACACACAAGACAGCTCCCCACAACAAAGAATTATCTAGCCCCAAGTATCAATAGATCTGAGCTTGAGACACTTTCTAAGGGGAATGGAGGAGCCCTGATCTCAATGGTTTTGAAAGTTGCTTCAGATAATCAGTACAACCTGTTAGTGTTAGACTGCAAGTATGACAAGGGCAAGAATTAAGATGGTATTATTGGCCCACTCCTGGCACCTTGTACTGGGCCTGAAACATAGTTTCTCAAAAAAAAATTGTTGAACAAATTAACGAAAAAGATGTCATAAAACCCTAGATATATTCTAGACACAATACTGTGATGATTAAACACTGCCTGGCTTCCTTTATTCTATTTTAAGATCAAATTTAGACTCATATTATTCACAGCTCTGTGGCTTTTAGTCTATTTCCGATCCCTATGAGAAGAAAAAGGAAAGTCCTATTAGTCTCAGTTTTGCCCCAAAACTCATACATTTCGTTAAAACGTCTGCTGGAGAAATATGTTTCCTCCTATGGATAAAACAGGAAATGATTTCAGTTCCTGTAAAACCTAATGGGGTGAGCTTGAGGTATTGGAATTCAGAGAAGTATTTTTAGTTTGTTTTTGGAAGCATTTTTGGGGAAATAGTTGACCAAAATAATCCCCCCCCCCCCCCCCTCAATTAATACACTTGCTGATTTGGTCTGGGTTTTTCCTCCATTGCAGGCTTCAGATGAGTGCAAGCTGTATTCCTCAGCAAAGTTAACATGTTCATCTCTTCACCATTTCTTGTCAGAGCTCTGTGTTACACTCCAGTGTCTTCATTTGGGTATGTGTGTGTATACAGGGACAAAGTAATTCATCACACATACCTTCAGTTTTTATTTAAGTAATAACCACAGTTATAATTGCTGTTTAAATAATGTTTAACTGGGGGAAAACGTTTTTTAAATTATTTTTATTTATTTATTTATTTTAAATATGTTTTTATTTATTTCAGAGAGAGAAAGGGAGAGGGATATAGATACATTAGTGATGAGAGAGTCATTGATCCCTGCTGCCTCCTGCACGCCCCCTGCTGGGGATTGAGTCTGAAACCCAGGCATGTGCCCTGACCGGGAATCAAACTGTGACCTCTTGGTTCATGGGTCAACGCTCAATCACTGAGCCACGCTGGCCAGGCTTTGTTTTTGTTTGTTTTTTGGGGTGTTTTTTTTAAATGAGGGTTTTAGTGAATGAGTAAGGTGATTTATTCCCACATATTGAGGGCACACTTTTCCCAGAGACCCAGAAATCAACATTAAAACACAAAACAAACAAACAAACAAACAAACAAATAAAAAACCCCAATCCCAGGATCTAGGATTAAGCAAAAGGCTGTGGAAGTTTGAAGAAACTACGGGATCTCTTACCCCTGACCCTCCTTCACCCACTGTCCTCCCCACTGAGGTAAAAGGTTCTAACACTAACCTGGGAGTCTGGGCCTGGATCCTTGGAGGCATTCTTGACTCCTCTCTTTCCCTTACACTCTAAATTCAAAGCGTTGCTTTTCAGATACAGCCTGAAACTGCTGCTTCTCACTTCTACTTCGACTTCCCTAGATGAAATTTCCTCTCTCTCCAGTTTGCTTCTTTAAGCTTCTTCTACTCTTGTTTTCCTACAGTCAAATCTCTATACAGTGAGAATTATTTTAAGCAACCTGTCATATCATTCCATTTCCCTGCTCAAAACTAAGGACTTCCCTATTGTGACCTGTAAGACCCCATATAAATTGGCCCTGGCTATTCTTTCACCTCTGTTTTCTTACCCTTGAGCTCCTTGCCTATTCCACCCTACCCCTCTTGCTGTTCCTTGCCCATCCCTAGATTTTTTTTTTGCCTCTGGGTCTTTGCACTTGCCATTCCCTTTGTATAGAATGCTCTTCCCCAAAATATTCCCACCCATTATTTCTTCTCTTCCTTTTAGATCTGAGAAAAAATATCATCTCTTTAGAAGAGAGACCTTCCTTAGCTTCTCTCTAACTTGCTTTTTGTTCTTATAATACTTACCATTATTTGAAATTATATGTGTTTATTTTCTGTTTCTACTTTGGTGTAAATTCCAGAAAGCTAGAATATTACTTATTGTCCTTGGTGCCTAGAAATGTGTTCACTTTATAACTGATGCTTATTTATTATTGATTAAAGGAATGAGGCTTGACCAGAATGTTCAATGATGACCTCAGTGTCCATGCTTGAGACTGTAGGCGAGAAAACTTTATAAAGAAATTCTTTTCTTCTGCCTCGTGTCCAGTGACTTGGACTGATGGTGTTGCAATGTGATTAAGGATGTGGTTTGTAGAGGATCTGCCTGGAGTTTACTACTTTTTGACAGTGGATAATGGACTTGAACTCGCTGTCCTTCACTTTTTCTTTCTTTTTTAATTGAATTTATTGGGGTGATATTGGTTAATAAAATCATACAGGTTTCAAGTCACTTTTTCATTTTTATGCAACATAATAAACAAAATAATGTTGCTTTATAATACAAGTCTTATACCTTTATTGAGTGTAAATTTTAAATAAATTTAAATTTTAAATACATGTTATTTATTCTTAAATCAATTTAAATATTAATTTTTCAATTTCACAGAACCCATTTATCACTGAGTTGTTATGAGAATCAAGTAAGTACATGGAAGCTTCAGAAAAATTCCCAGTGCATTGTAAATATTCAATTAAAAGGCACTATCATTACAGTCAAAATCCATTATTTGCAGCTTCTATATTGGCAAATTTGCCTACTCCTTCAGATTTATGTGTAACTTCAAAATAAATACATTAGAGTTTGTGTGTGTGTGTGTGTGTGTGTGTGTGTGTGTGTGTGCATGCATGTGGTCATTTATGAACATGTGCAGATTAGTAAAAAGTTTGAGCTGTCCGACACACATGCTCCCGCGAAGGTCATTTAAGGTGACACTCTACCTCTTGCTTTAGTTTTCATAAACAAGTGTCCTTCTCATCTTATATTTCATGACATGTGTTTTCACATTTTTGTGTGTGGGTTTTTTTTGTTTTGTTTTTTTTGGTGATGTTACCGTTTAAAATGGCCTTCAAGTATAGTGCTGGAGTGCTATCTGGGGTTCTTAAGCGCAAGAAGGCTGTCGTGTGACTTATGGTGAAAATCCTTGTGTTAGATAAGCTTCCTTTAGGCACCAGTTATAGTGCTGCTGGCTGTGAGTTCAATGTTACTGACTCAACAATATATATTAAATAAGGTGCCTTTAAACAGAAACACATATAAAATAAGATTACATGTTGATTGATTGAGATGCATGTTTTTACCAGAGGCTCCCAGGAACCTAACCCTGTGCTTTTCCTAGGAACTGTGATTCAGTTTTTGCTAATTCCGTGTTTATAGTCATGTTACAGAAAATACCATAATTACTGTGAATAATGAGACTCGACTGTCTCTCTCTCTTTCCAGACACTAATCAACTTCTCCAGGAAGGAGTCGCTCAAAACCTCCATTTCATCACACTTCCTTCCACATTGTTTCATCACCCGACTCACACCTTTCTTTACCGTTTAGCATCCTCAGACCCCACGAGAGGAATCTGGTCAGACATCAGGACCCTTGGGAACGAGGGGCTCCCTCAGGACTCTCAGCTACTTTCTGCATGTTGGTGTCATATTTCCCTCTCTCCCTTCGCAGTTGACTTTCTCTGGACTTTTTGGTCTATATGAAAGGAGGCTGGCTGTCAACAGACATTGATTTTTACATCCTACCATCCAAAAAACCAAAGAGAGACTTTTAGAATCTCTTCTTGGTTCAGTACACCCTAAGGAAGGCTTACCTCCCAGGCTGGGCCAGGCAGCGCTACCCGGGACATTCAGTTGAGGCCAGTGTGCATGCATGGCACAGTGAAGTCGTTATTGTGGCTACAGGTCTGTGGGTAATGTCTAGAGAGGATCGGCTGATGCAGTAGCCGCTACTCACAATGTGGTTATTCTCGTTTAAATAAAGATTAACTAAAATACCTAAAACTCAAGTCTTCAGCTATACCAGTTACATTTCAAGTGCTCAATAGCCACACGTAGTTATTGGGACAGTGCAGATAGAGCGCACTCTCATCATACAAATTTCTATTGCACAGTGCCGCTGTAGATGAAGTGGCTTTTCCCAGAAAAGGAGCGGGAGTGGGGGTAGGGAGGAGTGTTTGGGGACAGTTAAATCAGTAGGTTTCTCCTACATCTTCCCCACAATACTTGATAGAACTGGCCCAGTCCCCTTGGGGCAATTTCTTTCTCTGGTACTCAGGATATTTTTGTACTCTTGTGATCCTTTCCCCTTCAATCTTCCCCCACCCCTAAGTGACTCAACCATTCCTGTGGCCTTTAATAGCTACAGTTAATGACTCTCAAGACCCCTCTTCTAAGCTCCAGACTCACAGGCCTGTCCATGTAATCTCTCCTACTGAGTATGTCAAAGCCCACTTGGCATTAATATCTCACAGTGAATTCTTGGTCTACCCCCAATCTTCTCCTCTTCCCATGTCCCCCATCTCAGTAAGTGGCATCTCTACTTGCCCAGTTTGTTTGCCAGAAGCCTTGGAAAAATCCTGAAGTCTTCTTTCATATCTCTCTCAACACCTCCCTGGTCCATTCAACACTCAAAATATTTCTCTACTATAGCCACATTTTTTAAAAACTTCTAATGCCACCATCTTAACGCCACATTCTCCTTCCACATCCCAAAGCTACTGTTTCTGCCCCAATATCGTCTTTTTAAGGAATCCCTCTTCACCCCAGATCTAAATTCTACCTTTTAATGTCATCCCAGGTTACACTTTTGCTTTTCTCAAATATAATAGATTATTTGTTTGATGATATGTTTAATATCTAACCTTCCTTCTCTAGTTTATCAGAACAGGAAACATGGCTATTTTCTTGTTCTCTGACCCTGTAATGCCTGGCACAGTGCTAGGCTAAGTGGACTCACCAGCCCTTGCTAAGTATTTACCAAACTTTGGAAGACATGTTCGTGAGCTTTGTGATGTCCTCTTTTCACCTGCCTACCTATGGTCATGGATGTCTTTCAGGTCCTGTGTTTTATCTTCTCCTGGTCTCAGCTTCTTCACTCTAATGATGACTCCTAGTCAACATTATAAGCCTTGGTTCTTCTGAGAGAGGTGATCTCTTCTCTCAAAATTAGCCTCTCCTTCCTGTCTTCTTAGTTTTCCGAGGAGATTATGTTTTCTCAAAATTCCAACTCATGTCTCCTTCCTCCAAGATAGCCCCCAAGCCTGCACTGATCTTCCACCCAACCCCTGAGACTTTGGAGTCTTCTCTTTTGCCTTTCCCGAACTCTTAGTCCATGAAAATAGCACATCTTGGAGATTTGTAATGTACAGTCTGCCCAACCATCAGGGGCCTACACCCTTCCTGCCTCTGAGGTCTCACTTCTGCCCTTGTCTCATTTCCTAGAACTTTGAAGACCTTCTTAATTCATATCCCTACCCCTATTCTTCCTGCAGACGGTCACTTCCCCAAATTGCAGGATTGTTCTGTTGAAAAGAATCTATAATCTTACCCTTCTGATTTTGTAAATGAAGAAACATAGGTACAGAAAGTGGCAGACTCGCTGCTACACCCAAGGCCTCTTTCTTATACTTGCAGCCCCCACTGTGCTCAGAAAGCTTTGCGGCTTCCTTTCCTACATGTAAAAGACAAAACTCTTTGCTAGCCATCCAAATGAGACTGTAATCAGGAGCTTATCTACCTCTCTATTCTTTGAGCTCCTTACTTTCACCTTCTATGTAGTTTTGCTGGAGGATCTTTGTTCTTTTCATTTATTCCACCTACAACATCTTTCATCAGTTTTATCTTCTGTTATGGACCTTGTGTTTTGAACCACAAAGCAGGCCTAATAGTGTACTTTCATATGTTTTGTTGTTGTATGACTAACTGAAACATTTAAATTAATTACTTTCCCCCATATTGAATGTAGCTAAATTTCCTTTAATAGAAGTCAATAAATATCCGCACCATATTCCGAAGTTTGTACCAAAATGGAGAACATTGAGAAATATTCACTTGATGTACTCAGCTCTCAAAAAGCAGTGATCTCTTGCCAGTGGTTGAGCACTGATCCGTGGAACAGGAGGTCACATGCCCAGGTTTCCTATTTGATCCCCAGTAGAGAGCATGCAGAAGGCAGCTGACTCAAGGACTCTCATTGATGTTTCTATCTCTCTCTCCCTCTCCCTTCCTCTCTCTGAAATGAATAAAAACATATATATGTGTATATATATATGTATATATATATGTATATATATATATGTAATTAAAAACAGTAATTTCTTAACAGTTCGCAATTTCAGCCTTATGACTTGCTCACTTGAGAAACCCTGCATTTTATTTCCTGATCTCAAATGTGCCTTCCCAAAGCACATGTTGATCCTGATCTCCTCTGACTCGAAGATTGGTGGGTGGAGATTAGTGAGAAAGAGGAGAAATGTGGAAGTAACAGGGAGAAAAAGGTAGGCTTGAAGATACTAGAAGAGAATGAATTTTAAGTACAGTTTAAAATAATTAGAAAGTCAAATGGCTTTATTAGAAAATGAGTATTTTTTGGCCCATAACTTGCTCACTGAGTACATTAACCTTTATTATGGACTCAGCTCCACTCCCTTTTAATGTGATCTAAGAAAGGATTTTTAGAGAACTCTATAGAAATAAAATTTACTTTTTAAAAGATACAAATTAACTTGCAAATTCAGAGCAATAACATAAATAGCAAACATAACGTCTTAAATTAAGAGATTAGTTGCTTATCCACTGTTGATGTCTAGCTTTTATAGTTGGGAGATATCCCAGGATGTTATGTTAAGTTTTGAAGGCCTGTGTAGTCTTTAACTTGATCTTTAAAAACAACAGAATTTAAGTGAATGTCAATAAGAGCAGTGAATTATAAATATCCTCTCTCCCAGCATATTTGACCAAAGCTGTCAATAAACAGAATCGTATTTCCTAGCATTTCAGGCACGAATACTAATCTATGCATTTTAATTTATTGCTCTACTAGAGGACCTTAGGAGAACAGGAACAGTTAGATATCTGTTGAGTATATTTAGAGTAAAACTGGACCCATGCACATTTCAGGAAATGAAATAAAATCCTTAATGTGTTTGCATTAAAATATTGTTTACTATATGGCTAGAGTAAAATTTTTTTTTACATAAAAATCCAAGTTATCCTAATTAACTACTATGCACAGCATTATTTAATCCTTCCCCTGACCCTCCCTCACATGTTAACTGGTATTTCCACGGCAAAATTCCTTCTTGCCACATAATACATATGTTTTCATTCCTTTCCCCCAAACAACCTAAAACCACTAAACTAAATAAAGTGGTAGAGTTTCAGCCCCACCGTGCAGCTGCTGTCCCGTCTCCGGTAGCCTGATGATAAAGGCTACGCTACAAGCCAAAGCAGAAGTTCTGCACTGGGAAGAGCTCTCTTTATCCTCGCCCCCAACCCAAATGATAAACCAAATTCGATAGGAGTGTAGCCCCTAAACTGGTCTCGCCGAGCTGGCCCCACTGACCCGGGAGCTGGGGTGTCTGTCCAGATGGGAAAAGGTGTGAAGGCGGATGAAAGGGAAACGCGTCTGAGATGTTACTGGTTTCAGGTCCTGGAGGAAGAGATGGGCTGTGAACTCTTCAGTGGGTGATGTCAGAGGAGAATATATTTCATCAAAAGGCCTTAGGGGTGACAAGCAATCGTACAAAGAAGCAACAGCAGCAGTAAGAGAACAACAAAACCCAGTCCCACCTCCTTGTCTGGCTTCAGGGCAGGGGCCGAGTAGAATCCTACTGTGAGGGAGCAAGATTGACCTTTTTCAACACTGTAAGACCCAGCCTTCAGAAACCGGTACCCCAAGTGTCACCCCAAGCAGGTGCAGGCATTTGTCAAAGCAAGACCGTGACACTGTACAGCTTTTACAGCTGCAGCGAGTGCTAAAGAATGGAGCACTTTTGTTCAAAAGCAACATTTATTTTTCACGAAGATAAGAGGCACATTACATTTGCTGTGAGGGGGAAAAGCTGCATGTTACCAATATGACAAAAACAGAAATTCTACCTTTGGAAGTGTTTTGCCCTCTAAGAACATATTGAATGAAAGGCATCATTTCGGGTGGATTTATTAGGGTTTGTTTTGAAATACAATTTGTACGGTGAGTTTTTTGCTCCTCTGATGGCGATGAAACAGATTTATTGGAAGTGCAATAGATAACAGACAACCAAGGGAGAAGTTTTAATAAACACGGAGGAAAGGAAAAGGAAAAGCGAGTGAATATGCCTGCTTACATTTCAGCTAATAAATAAGAACAGATAGGGCTTTTGGTTATTGCAGCCTGGGAGGTTTATTGAAAATTGGGTAGAACACTCATTTTTCCTACTCACAGACACGATGTAAGCCAAACAAGCTAACGTGATGTAACACGTTTTGATTTGGGTGCAGGGATCCGATGTTTTCATAGGAAACTTGCAAAGGGTCATGCAGGAGCAGAGTGAGTCCTGGTTATTAGTGTCTGTCTCAGCTACTGCTGATTGCACTCTGGGATTTTGGACAACCAAACAATCTCTATTTAATTTCCCCACTCACCCCTTGGACACATTTTTTAAGGTGGATCTTCAATAAGCATTGGCCTTTCATATCAAAGAGCTGAGAAGAAATGAGCTAAGGATAGTTGAGAATTTGGTCCTGGGTGCACCGTGCTTAAAATTCCAAGTATATTGTGGCCAGTCATCTGACACGGGGACTTAACAAGCACCTGTCATATACCCTTCACTCAAATTGGTTTTAGTCAGTAGGGACCTGGACTCATGAAAGAAATCGGCTCTCTCTTTTTCTTTCAAGGCAGCAAGAAAAATGCAGTTCTCTCTGAGCAGCCCCTGAGCGATCTTGGTTTCAGTGTTGCTCTCTTAAGAGCCTTGCTTTGAAGAAAGATGAATCATTTCCTACTCCTGGAGTCAGTCTCCCTTCAAATAGACTGTGAGGAGCCAGCCAGAGAGGAAAAATCACTCTAAATACCAATGATAACCACCAACGCAGAAACAGTTTTCTAGCGGCGGGGCAGGGCCAAACTCGTGCTCCCACAGTCTGCAATGTGGTTTCTTAGAACAAGCTCCATAGATTTGCAGGAGAACTAGAGACCCCCAGATCTGATTTCACTTAGTTCAGAAATGGGGCTTCCGAGATGGTGAGTACATGATTAGGGATTTACATCAATAAATTTGGGTTTCATTAATACACAAAAGTTTTTAGGCTATAAACAATCCATGATGGCTTGTCAAATACAAAATGCCATTGTAAATCCATGTCTGTATCTCGAAGAGACAGGAACACAAAAGTGAAATACATAAAATTAATTAGCATAGTTTGGAGAGTTTGAATCCATTATTAAATATGGATCCTATCAAGTATTCTGTCCAATTTCCAGTTAGGTTAATACTTCAATGCTTAATTTTTTGACTTTCAGCTACCCAAATCTTTCAACGAACGGTATTCTGAAAGGCTCACACAGAGTCCCCAGGCCATTCTCCAAAGAAGTTACTTCTGAGGATGAGTTTTTGGAGAGAAACAATTAAAATTTCTGCTACAGCTTATAAATTGCCTCTTGTAGGATTATAATAATAAACCCTCTGAGAGATTTTTTTTGAGGCTGGTGTTAAATGAATTTGCATGCCTCAGCAAGATGCTCAAAAAGGAGACTTAATGACTTAATTTCCAAAGCACCTGTACTATTGTGGCATACTTTTGGAGACAGGTAATTATTGTCTACATAGGTAAGTATGTAGTGTATCTCATGAGAAAAAATGGTTTGTTTGTGCCTTTTCTCCAGAAACCATATTTTTCCTTTTTTATATTTAAGATGCATACATAAGAAAAGCTCATCTGTTGGTTTTTAATATATAAGGTGTCTTCTTTAAAAGAGCAAGATCCAAAATTGTTTGGTGATTAAAAATTTAAAAATAAATTAATCTTCCGAATATTCCAAAGACATGTAGCATGTATTTAATATGTCCCTTATTTTGTCAAAAGAGTTTAAGGATCTACATGACTCAACCTTATGTAATCTCTGGTGTACCTGTTTATATATACTGAATGAACCATTTCACCTATTTACATGTAGACATGGATATATCCTCAGATGCTATTATTAAATGCAATCCTATATTCTTGGATATAGAAGTTGACGATGCACCTTTCTACTTGCCATGGCACTAACAAAGCGAGGCTGAAACTCAGCAACCACTTGTATTCATTGCTTTGCAGGCTAGTAGGAAGTTCGGTTGCTGGTGGGAAAAGGGTGTCTTAACACACCCTCCTTAAGCTAAAGGATCTTTCATGCTTAATGCACGTGCACATTCCTTTATCGAGGTGGCCTGGAGCTGCAGATACAATCGCATCGCTCATGGTGATCCAGCTGGATGTCAACGAGAGCCATGTACTTCGATCTGCCCCTCCTCCTGAAATGGCCAGGGTCAAACTTTAATACCTAGGGCAATAAACATATTTCCTGTTAGAAAGCCCTGAGTTCAACTCGACAGATACAACTTATTCTCTTTGTGACAGCTGGTTCTTAACCCTTTGAGAATCCCCTTTAGAATTCACACATGTAAATATTTTTATAATGATGAACTCCTTGAAGCAGAGGGGTCAACCAATCACAGAGTAATGCCTCCTGCATTGCCCACCTGCAGTACCAAGACGACTTCAGGTGTGCCAGCAGGTATTCACTGACAGCTTTCCAAGGGCCCGCTTTGTCCCAGGTGCCTGTCCTAAATATTGTCATAATGATTCTTATGCCAAAGCCTGTGTTATGGATAAATAACAGTGCCGAGCATATTATTATTTCTATAGACAACACAATAGGTAAAGTCATGACACAATACGGCAGTATGGCTAAATTTTTGATTGATGTAAAACATTTTGCCCTAATGAAGGTAACTGGCAGCCAGCCATAAATAAATGAAAATGTGTTCATGTTCTTACTTACATTTTAATATATAATACCTTTTATAATTCAAAACAGGTCAGGCGCCACTAAAATCTTTGTACATTAATATTTGTGTATTGATACAGCATTTCTTAAATTAATAAAGTATATTCTTAAATTTTTAAATTAATAAGTTTGAAAATAATTTTTTTAAATTAGTAAGTTTAAATAGAAGCTAACTTTTCCTCCTGCTGTGGCATTCATTGAAGTAAAATGTTAGTTATCACATCACACATACTTGGAAAATTATATGCTTGTTATATATACTATATAGTCAGTTTAATTGTTTCTCTTCTTTATGTTCTTCGGTTCCCGTTAGCCTTCACTTTTGATTTTGTTCTGTTTTCCCCTGAGACTCTAAACTCTGTCATAGTCCACCATACAATTATGTGGCATCTTACAATTTTCAAAGAATTTGCACAGATGGACTATTTATTTTGCCCTCAGACAAACCTCATCACATACTAGAGGAGGGGTCCATCTTTATTCCCATTTTATAGATTAGAGACCAGAGTCTTTAGAGAAGACTTAAGGGTCTTCTGAGAACTTAGACCTGGGAGCAGAGCTTTCTCCTCTGGGCTCTTAGAACACTCTGACCCGATGCCTCTCCAATGTGCCTGTGATTCCCTTTTGTGACTCCTCAGGTAGACCAGACCCATCTGTGTCATGAATGACACTGTGACAAGCAACTTTGTAAATATTAAATTATTTGGACTTTATTGCAGCACTACTAGGTACTATTAAGTACTTAACTCATTTTGCTCATAGATAAGAAAAGAGAAATTACGTTATTTGCCCAAAGTCACAAAGCTAGTCATTGGTAGAATCAGAATTTGACTCCATGTAGACCAGCTCATGCCCTTACCCATGAAATTGAAACTCTGTATAGCTCTGCAGCCTGCTGGCAATATAGGAGCTGCTCAAGAAACTTCCTGGGTGAAGGTGGTGGGAGATGCTCTCAATGCAGGAGGCAGCGTATATGCACAATTATTCTTTCCTCCTCTATTCTACCTCCAACAGACACAGGGGACAGAACAAACAGGCCAGGAGCTAAAGCAGAGGCCAGAAGAGTGGCTCACGCTTTTGACCACTTTTAATCCCTTCACATTTTTGAAATAAAATTTAAAGTACTGAGAGAAGAGTTATGCTGACATTTGCCCACTGCTCCCATGTTCTCTCCTGTTGGGTAAGTATAGAAAAGAAAATATTTGCTTCTCCGTGAAAAATTAGCAAAAGAAGCAATGGTTGAAGAAGGTATTACTTACCTTCTGGGGTATTCAGCAGCCCTGCCCATGATGGAGAAGAAAGCCCTACTATGCCATATTTGCTCAGAGTGCCTAAGACGGGGCTGGAGGTTGGAGTCCTACAGCTTTGCCAAGAGCTTCTCCAGTACAAATTAGCTGCTGTTGCCCAGGACTGTCTGCATGTAAACAGACTTGGGGGCTGGCAGATGCAGGGGAGAGAAATGATTTCTAAGATGAGCATAAGATAAATGTTCTCTGTTAAAAAAGGGCCATTATGAAGGCCTAGGAAGTTGCGATGAGCGGCACCTATAAAATCGGCGCTCTGTCCATTTGCTCTCTCATTTAATGGCAAACAAAAGAGCGTGCTCTGGGATGAGAGCAGGCCCTGGGCAGTTTTTCCTAATTCGTCTCCTGATTGTTCGGGGATTTTCCCTGTGCTTTATATTAAACGACACGAGCAAAGTATATATGTGTTTTGCTGATAAGAAGAGAAAAATGAATTGGCAGACACTTTCCCAGACAAGACAGGAAAGCACTGTTTGGACAAAGTGGAAATTGGACTGCTTTGCTGGCTGATCAAAGCACCAATGTTCAAAGCTTTCAGACCATATAATAGTCTTAAGTTCAGGTACACAGCACTCAAAGGAGGAAGAGAGCAAAGCTGTTCTGAGAGGCGGTGGAAAGTTAAAAGAAAAATGAAAAGCCTTTATCTGAGAAAGCCAACTGGCTAGTTACGGGTTATCTGGTCACCATTAAAGGGAAGGAAGCATTGAATTAATTACAGCCACTGCTGGACACCTGTTAATAGGAACCATCACACAATGATTTCCTATTTTCCGAGCTCTGATTCACAGCTGCAAGCACACACACTGAAATAAAAATCCACTGAAGAGCAGCCAGCCATTTCTTATCACCTATGGGTGAAAGTAGAAATCTCGACTCCTCTTCACCACCTGAAAAACCACGTGACGCCAGAGGACGTTGACTTTTGCTAACTGGAGGATGACAGTGCCAGTTGGTAGCTTTCCTACCCTTGCACAAAGCCAGAAATGCTCGGTTTGCAAATTACCGTATCACAGAAGATATTTAACAGCAGTGCCAGTAAACCACTGAATGAATCACTGCTGCAAGGCTGTTACACTAATAAAACAATACTAGGCAGAAAGCGATCTGCTGAGTAGGATACTTGTTTATTGGGAATATAAAAAAGGCTGTTACGGCCGTGTAACAGTCTCAAATTACTGGCTGACACAGGAACACAATACACATCGCAGGACAAATGCAGTGTATAAACTGGAATCATTAAGAGTTTATTTAAGCCCTGGCCGGCTGCTCAGTGGTTAGAGCGTTGGCCCGAGGTCTGAAGTGTTATGGGCTTGATTCTAGCCAAGGGCATGTACCTCGGTTGCAGGCTCGATCCTCCTGGCCCCAGTCAGGGCGTGAGCAGGAGGCAACCAATCCATGTGTCTCTCACATCGATGCTTCTCTCTGTCTCTCTCTCTCTTCTCCCTTCTATTCTCTCTGAAAAGCAATGGGAAAAATATCCTCCAGTGAGGATTTAAAAAAAAAAAGAGTTTATTTAAGATTCTACCCACCTTCTAAAGCAGACACTGTTCAGTATGCATATAGTTTCTTATTTTAAGAAATAAAGTACTTCTTATTTTTGCCTCCATTTTTTCTTTCATGCTTATAGACTATATGAAAAAATGTGCATAAAGTTAAGATTTTAAGGGCCAGTGGTCAATTATTCTGAAATCTAAGCGACTACAAGAAAAAATACTTTGAGAAGGGAAAACCTTGTTTTCTACCTGGGTAACTGCTCAGCTTGCAGGCAATGGTGGCCAGCAGAGGCGGGCCTTGTAATGGAAGAACTTATACCAAGTCACAAGACACAGCACTTAATAAAAAAGACACAAGTGACAAAAACTTCAGCAACATTTTGTTGACAAATAAAGTCTGAAGGTGACCACAGGCTGGGGTTACAGTGAGGGTCTAAAAGACTCTCATGAATTTTGATATCTGTGGACATTTACTTCTAATAGTTTTCTGTGAGCACACTGAGGTTACTGCAGGGTATATTTAGGTTCAATCCCTACCTTTAAAAAACTAAATAGTCCAATGATTTGACAGTGCCTTGGTGAATTAGTGACTACGTGTGCAGCCTTTCCACTGCAGAAAGCATGATGAAAACCTAGAAGGGCACCACATTTCAGAGCTTGGCATTAGGGCCGAGAATCATTCATGACACAGATGGGTTTCGTCCGCCTGAGGAGCATCCTGCCCCAAGACAGGCTTGCTGACCTTTGGCAGGAAGGCCCAGTGTGAAGCTAGATCTGGAGGGGAAAGAGTGGGCACATTCTGTAGTACTTCAGTAGAGTCCATTCTCTCGGTAGGTGAATTACCAGGGCTGTCAGAACTGAGGAAGCCAGAACAGGCTCTCAGAAAACTCCACTCACATCTGTTTTGTGCTTTATAGGCTTGAGATGCTTTTGTTCACCCAGTGTCCCCAGGAGGTAAGTAGCCCGGGTGTCATTACCGATGAGTGAATTAACTTCTCGATCAGCATTAACTAGTCCAGGCCATATCTTTACTCATTCACATTTACCTATCACTTCGACCACCAATTTGTTTATGTACCTTACACAATTCTGGTAAGATGAAATTTGGGGGCTAGGAAAGAGTGTAACAGGTAACAGATACCATGTCATTTCAGGTCCGCCTGGGAACTCAACATTGAGGGTTGTGAGGTAACCAGAGGCCCTGGGAGGTTTTGTGTGGCTGGCCCTAGGTTGCCTTCTACGAGGCAGGGCTGGAACCAGAATCCACATCTTCTGCCTTCAGGTCATACAGTTTTCGGCTCCATTGACTGGCTCTCAGAGGAAAACATAGAAACAGCCTGAAAAAGGGCTGTCTCGTGGTTTCCATCAAAGAGGGAGAGAGGGAAAGGAGGAAAGGGTCAGGGGGACTCTCTACGAGCTCTAGAAATGATAGTTCCAGAGAAAGAATAGGCTAGAGATTTCCTAGACTTTTGTTATTAGTTTTATCATAACCTGAAATCTCTCTGCCTTTACCATAGAGTAGAAACTCTGGGGAAAAAAAAAGTTTTTCTGTCTTCTTGGTCTTAATTTACAATTTTAGCTAAATTTGTTTCAATAACAAATACTTAAAGCATATAAAAGCCAAAAGTACTATTCTTTTAGCTCAAGCCTGAAGCTCAAGATTCTGTTACCTCTAATTAATCTTCTGTTTCACATATAGATATCTGTCTATATCGCGAACTCTTAAACTGTAGTAGGAAGCAATTTTTAATATAAAATTCTACATTAAAATAAAAAGAATCCTCTAAAGTCATTGCTAATTCTGTGCCCAGACAAGAATGATTCCAGATGTTGTAACTGTGTCAGAAACAGGCTTGTGTACTCAATATCGTTGCTATTAGCCATGTGTGGTTATTTACATTAAGGTTAGTTAAAGGTAAATAAAATTAAAAATTCAGTTTCTTATGTGTGTTACATACATTTCAAGAGCCCCATAACCACATTTTGCTAGTGTTACCATATCAGACAGTGTAGGTCTGAAACAGTCCCATCACGGCAGTAAGTTCTAGTGTAGGGGTTCATCCACTTGGTGACAAGATTGTGAGGAAAGCATGAAAAAAATTAATTTCTATCTTTCTCTTTCTGCTGCTTCCTACATTGTGAACTGTGGACTGAGTGGGCATCGGAGACCAAATGATGAAAAGCAGTAAATATTAATGAAAAAGCTCATCGTATTTCTAGGGAATATCCTATTTCTTTGTTACATGTTATCAAGGGAAGAAGAGATCTGATATATAGCATCTTTTAACTGTCTACACAGTTCATTTTCTGGAAACTTCCCTATTTAAAAATCACTACCTAAGGTAACTTTTATATTCTATATATTCCAAGAGGTGTTGAATGGTTGTTAGGAAAAAGAAAAAATACTTTAACTGGATCCCTACAAACTTTTGAGAACAGAAAATAAGATGCTAACAGCGAATTGCACATGAGGAAGACTAAACCCCTACGGGAGAAACAGCACAGCCTGTGAACAAAGCAACGATACTGGCTCATTAGGAGCTCTGTAATGTCTCGATTTTATGCCTTGAATGCTGCCCATTGAAGCATCTGTGGAGAGTCACACAGGCCTGTTTATGTGACGAGTTCTAGTCACCCTTAGGGGTGCTCGTCTCTCGCAGAAACTCATTTCACATCTCAACAGTTATTAGCAGGAGCTGAGGAACCTGGGCCTTCGCTTTTCTGAGCCAGGGATACAGACACAGAAGTAACTGAATAAAGGGCAGTGCTTTTCTCTTAGGAGCCCAGCTCCAGCAACCCCCATGCCTGGAACTGGAACAAGCCTCCTGCTCCTTTCCTCAGGGCACTGGGCAGGGTGATCACCCGTGACACATTTCAAGGGTATTTTAGGAGTTTGGGGGAAATACACCAGGCGTGTCTGCTCCAGGTTTGCAGTTACTGACTGAGTGATGGACGCTCCTTGCCCCTTTGTCCAGCACTTGGCAGAGTGATTCTGTGTAGAGCTCTGCAGGCTCCTAAGAATGAAAATGTTATGACACGTGCTTCAAAGAGACGCTTTAGACAGCAGTTTCCAAAGATGCCAACATTTTCGACTTGTTTGTGTGACTGAACAAAG
Organism: Miniopterus schreibersii; assembly: GCF_964146895.1. Classification (NCBI taxonomy): domain Eukaryota; kingdom Metazoa; phylum Chordata; class Mammalia; order Chiroptera; family Miniopteridae; genus Miniopterus; species Miniopterus schreibersii. Next base: position 14,944,243 of record NC_138112.1, on the reverse strand, counting down.
AGATCAAGGGCGTCCCCTTCTAGATATTGTTTACAGGAATTTGCAGGTAACAGCTATTGTGTACAGAGACAAGAAAGGAACTACAAAACGGTCCCTGTTTGGGAGGCGAGAGTCCTTTTGAGTGTATATTTAACTCTGCCATTTCCGAAATAAAGAATTTAAAAAATCCAGCTGTAACTTGTATCTGAGCACAGAGTCAAGATGAAAATAAAGCACTCTCCAAAACTTCAAAGGCTGGACTCGAATGCTTTTCCTTCCAGTTATGACCAGGTAGAAATTTTGTCGCAGCCTAGATTATTTTAATTCTACCCTGATTATTGCATTCTGCATTCATCTTTAGGTTATAATTCAACAGTACAAAATTCAGGTTCTTGAACTCAAGAACACTATCCAATCTAGAGTTCATCAGGTCATACAAAAATAAAACACAATGAACACAGACGATAGCGTTCTCTGGCTATGACGACTTTTCTTTCCTTTGAAAACTGTGCGGGTGGAGTAAGATATTCTTGTGGGTAAGAGCGTATGGTCTATGCAGGTCTAAAATAATGTGTTTTCCCTGTCTAAGGTAAGTGTGGTCAGTGCCCACGGATTCCTGCATTTCTCAAGTGGAAAATGCCACTAATGACGTATCCATTTCCATTTCCATTTAGCATGGGAGTTACCTCCTAACTTACTATTATTGTTTTATTGTTTCCACTCTCTCTTTTTTGTTTTGGTGGATACTGATAAAAAAAAAACTCAAACAATAATTCCTAACAGTAATGTTTGCTTCACATTTTAGTTTATATTTTTAAAACAGACTTCTGTTTGATGTTTCATATCTTAAAAAACACATTTCATAAGCAATATATTATTTGATCCCTAGAGCCACCCTGTAAGGGCTTATCTGATATACTTTTAAAAATCTTTTCTACTTTATTTTTATTGTTGAAACTGTTACAGATACCCCATCCCCCCCTTCGCCCACCTCCCCCTACCCTTACCCCCCGTTCCCTCTGGCCATCACCACACTGTTGTCTACGTCTATGGGTTATGCATATATGTTGATATACTTTCTTAGTCCCATTTCACATATGTGAAAACCAAGTCTCTAAACTTTAGTGATTCGCATATGCTCCCACAGTCAGGAAGTAATAAAGCTGCAGTTTCAGGGGAAGCTCTAACTACCCGAAGTCTACTCTTTAATACTCACTAAAATGCTCTATATTTTAAGAGAAAGCACAGGTCCTGGCTCTGCGATTTATCAACCATGTCACACTGGTCAACTTACTGCTCTTCTTAAACCTCAGTATACTCACTTATAAAAAGAGAATTAAAATAGCATACCACCCCCACCCTTTACATTAGCATTGAGAAACTTATAATAATATCTGGCACATACTAGATGCTCATGAGTATTTGTTATTATAATTATTATTAAAGGTTACTGCTATTTCTTAAATTTTTGTTCTCATTTCTACTACTTATTTATTTATTTTTTTGCATAATTTCAGAGCTGATTCTCCAGGTAGCACTCAGTAGTAGTTAGGAAAAGTTGGTATCTCTAAAAGAAAAATATTTTCATATTTACAGAATGAAAAAGCCTCCGACGCTGTATATTTTCTGACAAACCATTTGCTGTCTTTACACTGCTTAATTTCTTAATGACATGACCAAATTAAAGTTTGGCTCTTAGCATTTTCTTAAAGGAACCTAGATTTTGAAGTCAGATCCTGTAAATAAATACCATGTTATTTCTACAAAGGAGGCCAAGTAAACTCTGAAATTACTTCCCCATGTGTTTGCTCATACACTTATTCCAACGAGGCCGTTGCCAGCCCGAGTGGTATATTATGGGGATTAGAAAACGGAGTCCCTTCCTCAGTATGAACTTAGATTCTCCCCCGGGGCATTTAGCTGGACAAGTTCAGCACAGCTGTAATTTCAGCTCCGGGCCATCCCCCTGGCGGGGTGCCCTTGTGCAGGGAACAACCTAAACCACCATAGGCAACGGCCCTGTCTTCCAGCAGCCCGTGGACGGCGTGCCCTGTCTTCCAGCAGCCCGTGGACGGCGTGCCCTGTCTTCCAGCAGCCCGTGGAGGACCTGCCCTGTCTTCCAGCAGCCCGTGGACGGCCTGCCCTGTCTCCTAGCAGCCCGTGGACGGCGTGCCCTGTCTTCCAGCAGCCCGTGGACGGCGTGCCCTGTCTCCTAGCAGCCCGTGGACGGCCTGCCCTGTCTTCCAGCAGCCCGTGGACGGCGTGCCCTGTCTCCTAGCAGCCCGTGGACGGCGTGCCCTGTCTCCTAGCAGCCCGTGGAGGACCTGCCCTGTCTCCTAGCAGCCCGTGGACGGCGTGCCCTGTCTTCCAGCAGCCCGTGGACGGCGTGCCCTGTCTTCCAGCAGCCCGTGGACGGCGTGCCCTGTCTTCCAGCAGCCCGTGGACGGCGTGCCCTGTCTTCCAGCAGCCCGTGGACGGCGTGCCCTGTCTTCCAGCAGCCCGTGGACGGCGTGCCCTGTCTTCCAGCAGCCCGTGGACGGCCTGCCCTGTCTTCCAGCAGCCCGTGGACGGCCTGCCCTGTCTTCCAGCAGCCCGTGGACGGCGTGCCCTGTCTTCCAGCAGCCCGTGGACGGCCTGCCCTGTCTTCCAGCAGCCCGTGGACGGCCTGCCCTGTCTTCTAGCAGCCCGTGGACGGCGTGCCCTGTCTTCCAGCAGCCCGTGGACGGCGTGCCCTGTCTTCTAGCAGCCTGTGGACGGCATGCCCCGTCTTCTAGCAGCCGGTGGACGGATGCCCTTTGCAGCTGAAACTGCTAGACGCGGCCCTGAAACAAAGGCGCTGGAGAACACCTACCTCGTGATACTTTTTCACAGTCTTCCCTGAGGCGCACTTGCAGGACTTCCAGTTGGCGGTCCCACAGCCACAGTTGCCTCCGCAGCGCTGCACGAGCAGGCAACGTGGGAAGAAGACCACGCCGGTCAGCTTCAGCTCCTCTCGTAGGTTCACCGAGTAGTTTCTGGGGGTGCAGCTGTAACGCTTGACGTCGTCATTGAGCCTGTCCAGGTCAACTGGAAGAAGCACACACTGTGAGCAAGTGCCCAGCCCTAAGCAAAGCGCTGCGCGGGGAGGGCAATCTGAGCATGCCTTTGGCGTCTCAGTTACCACCCCCAACGCCAGACGCGGACAGTCTAGTTTTCCTTTTGACCATCTCTGCCCTTAAAAAAAATCAACAACAAAGAAAAACCAAAGTCCTCAAAAATTTGTCTAAGTCTATACATTGGCTCAAATTTACTTGTATATTTTTTTTAAAAAAATTATATTTATTGTTGAAAGTATTACAGATCTAAGTCCCTTCCCCCCCAGGACTTCACCGGAATATTGTCTGTATCCATGGGTTATGCATATATGCATATAAGCTCTTTGGTTAATCTCTATCTCCCCCCCAACCCGCCTTCTGTCTGAGATTCGTCAGTCTGTCCCATGGTTCTATGTCTCTGTTCATCATTTTATTTTGTTCATTAGATTCCACATATGAGTGAGATCATGTGACACTTGTCTTTCTCTGCCTGGCTTACTTCGCTTAGCCTAATACTCTCCAAGTCCCTCCATGCTGTCTCAAAGGGTAAGAGATCCTTGTACCTTGTTTTAATGCATAAACAATGTTCTGAGGTTAAAAAAAAAAAAAAAAGAAATGATCAGCAATTTAAAATAATTGTCTTTATCTTAAAAATTGCTTCTTGAGTCTGAATAAATCCTGACTCTAAGCTGTTACTTAAATATAATTTGAATTATATCAGGGACAGTCATTCTAATATATTAAACTGGCAATGAAATTTTAGAAGTAAGTGTGAGAAAGGGGTTTTAGCTTATTTCAACTCAAAGGTCAACCAAAACGTCAAAGGAAATGGCATTTTTTGGATTGTGAATATGGTGCATATTTGTGCATTGGGTCCTAGACGGTATATAGCTGAGTGGTCAAACTACTAGCCTTCATATGATGGCTATGCCTCCTTCTCGTTAGAAGTTCCTTAACTTCCTCATCTATAAAATGTAAATATTATAACTACCCATTTCACAGCAATAGCTGAAGGATTGACTCTAGTGTGCATGGCACTCAATGATGTTTATTATTATTCATTTTGATTTTTCCTGAATATTTTCCTTTTAAAGTCAAATGGTCAAAAATGAAAAGAAAAAAAAATTCAGGCCTTTCTTCTCTATTTCTTTTTTTTGGCCATTACTCTAAATACATGACTGTCCAGGTGGTATGGTTACTGGGACTTCTGTGAATGAAGAGGGTCACCATACATTTTTAAATTTTAGTCCTAGATATATATAGGAATTATGTTTACATTATTATATTATATAAATTACATTTTAGTTAGTGGCCTCAAAATCCCTCATCCATCCACTTGACATGCAAATCCTCTAGCAGGTAAGCACACCCATGACTATGTTCTCAGAAGAAAGCCTCTTGTCTGCGAGGGTTCCACACCACTTCCGAGTGCACTTCCCTGTCACCAGAGAGGCTACTACAGGAGGGATCCCACAAACGTCAGGCAGGTATCATCAGGCTGACCCTGGACTCCAGTCCCAACAAGTCTTAGTTGTAAACCCCAACTGCTTGGGGTAGAATTCAAAGGCTAAGGATGCTGTCTGTAGACTGCACCCAAGGGGAACCAAAAGAAGGCACTAGTGTAGGTGAAGATCCCACTTAACCCCATGAAGTCAGCTGAAGGGCTGGCCAGATGGTCACATAGCCCCTTGAATAAAGAATTAAATGGGAATTGGATTGGTGCCCTGGCCTGAGTGCCTTTTATATGTGCAACTATGCTTTGATTCTTCAAGGGCAGGGGATTTCTCCCCAGCTCTTATATGCTGAGCCCGAGACACAGTGGGGGCTGAATAAATGCTAAATAATTACTGTGCATAATTTATTGCTGTGTTTTTCTTCCTTTGTAAAGACGTCATAAGTTTAGCTATAATCAATCCAGATTTAAATTGAATGAACTCTGTCTTGGGAAAGGAACCATTTTATTGCTGCTAAGGCCCTGCAAATAACTGCAGGCAAAGCAGGAAGGATTACACAAATGGATTAAGAAGTGCGGCAATCATCCATTACAAGTGTCACCCTGAGATAAATCCTGATGCTGGCCTGTGCATTACCGGGCCTGTGGACAGGGCTGATGCAGAGGCCAAATCTGCAGCTTGTGATAATGGGAGTATATTTTGTCGAGCATCGCAGAGGAAAGAGGTACAATTAGCAAGAAGAGCTGTGACGTGAGGAAGGCGGGGAGGTATAGGGAGGAGGTACCAGCACTGAGTTTCCCTTTAGCTCAGCCCTCTGCTGGGCACCTTACACATATGACGTTTCCTTGTTCCCCCCAATTCGAGGTGGGTATCACATACCCAAAGTGAATAAGTAGTAATTGGGAAAACTGGAACTAAAACCCTTTTCCCTTTTTCTCTACAGTCTTTGCCACAGCAAGCAGAATGGGAGAATGACAGGTGCCCAACAGCCGGAGGAAGGACACCCCACCCCATGCTGTATCAAGCTTTTCTGTGGGCTGTTGTACTAGGACTGGGGTGGCGAATGGCTATATACATATTTCCAGAATATATCCCAGCCCGATTTCCCTACAGGGATATATCTGGATCCCAAAGTGCCAGCACCAAACCAGAATAAGGGATGTAGGTCTTACCTGCCTTAAAACACAACTCTGCTCTTTGTATACGTTTCCTGACTACACTGATCACTTCCCTTTCCAATAGGCCACGAGCAGATTTACCATGCTCTTGGTTTCATGCATCAGCTCCCTGATGTGACTAAGAACTGAGGCCCAGGGTGACTGCTGCAGAATCCAGCTGCCTGTTTATCAGGGGATGGAAACCACCGAGGCGCTCAATTTAGAACTAGAACTAAAAGGTTCTTCTAACTGGATGCAAATAATTTCAAAGCAAGGCTGCAGACTCTCTGCAGGGGATATTGAGTTTCCAGTCAAGGGAGACTGATTAGCAGAGCAGCAGAGCAGGGAACCAGAGCAGGGGCTGAGAGGCAATTAAGACATCAGGTGGTACTTAGGTGGGAAGGGGTCTCTGGCACGAGCCTGCTGGGAGGGAGGGAGGCCAAGAGGTACAAATCCAGGAGGAAGGCTGCTCTTTCCTTTCCTGCTTCATTCTCCATGGCAGAATATCATAGGGCAGCGAGGATGTTCCAAATTTAATTAAAAGGCCCATTAATTTCATGTAATTTCCCTAGTTCATCCAGGTGTACATAATGTTATAATTCTTTTGCTGTCCTTTGGAATTTGAGTCTTTTTGCCTTTTCCTGGCTCTTCGACATCAGTTAAGTTTTTTGGGCTGTGAGCTCACAGTCTGTTGGAAAGGCTGAGAAGGTTTCACTGTCCTCAAGGGTTTCCTCTCGACACATTAATCCAATGTGGGGCCTTGCACAGTGCAGGGGGGCACACTTCTATCCGCAGCCCTGATCCCAAAGCACAGCCCAGTCACAGAAGCTCCCGGGGCTACGATGAGGGTTCCGGGCTTTGAGCACTGGGGTAGGAATGTGCAAAGCGGCAGCATATTGGAGAAGGCACACCCTTGTTCAGTTTCTAACCCAGGAAGGGCTCGGTGTGGGAGAAAGGAGAGCCAGCCTGATGTGTTTGATCCTGGCCATCTACACACCTAAGTACCAGGTACCATGAAAAGCTCTGCACATGTATGATGTCATGAAATCCCCCAAAATGCTATGAAGTACATGCCATTATTGCCCTTATTTTTACAGTTGAAGAAATTGAACTTTTAGAAGGTTGAGAACAAAAATTATCCAAAGCCACACAGTCAGTGGTAGAGCCAGAGTTTGAATCCAGGCTTTTTCATGCCTCTTGCACCCATGAGCCTCAGTCTGAAGGTTTCAAGGAGGGTGCAAAGAGCAGCTTCCACGAGCCATGTTGGAGCCGTCCCCTTAGAGGACACTCAGTGTCCGAATGACTGGCTTCCTAGGTGTGCTGATAGGCACTGGGCTATGATTTTCAAGATGTTATCAATTACATATACCCAAGCATGTATTACTGTGCACACATATCCATCTATCAGATTCTACTGGAAAAGTACACCATGTTTGGGCTAATAAACCAGGCAAATGTAAGAGAGCCTATTTTTTTATTTGATATTGAGCGATATAATGCGTTTCATCTTTTTTCACGTGAACTCAGGGGACTCTTGTCTATTCATGACTGTCATTTTGTTTTATCATTTTCTTTCTTTTCTTTTCTTTCTCTCTCTCCCTCTCTCTCTCGGTAATCCTTACTTGAGGATATTTCTTCCACTGAATTTGAGAGAGGGAGAGAGAGAGAGAGAGAGAGACATCAATGTGAGAGAGCCACATCGATCGGTTGCCTCCTGCATGTGCCTGGACCAGGCCCAGAATCGAATCTACAACCCTGCTACATGCCCTTGACTAGGAATCAAACTCAAGACCTTTCTGTGCCCGGGCCTATGCTCTAACTAACCGCTGAACCACACCGGCCAGTGCTTATCATTTTCTTTATTTAGATGCTTTTCTTCCACTAAACCATAAGATTCTAGGAAACAGAGTTAATCATCTTTCTATCCCTCCTCTCCTAGTGCTCTGCTCCTCGTGTCATTTAAGTCCACCTCTTCTAAAACCATTTGGTTTCAACAATTAGAAGCAGGGCACTGCTGAAAGAAATACAACATCTTTGTAGTTTAAGCACATAGGCCATTTTAGAATATTTGAAATAACCAATTAAATCCACTAAAATCTGAAGTCACTATGTACCCCTGGACAAGTGTTTCCAATTTTCTTTAAATATCTATTTTTTGTGACTCTGAATGAAAACCTAGAAAATTATAATCAAGATTACAGAAAATCTTGGCCTACTAAGCAACCCAGATTTTCTTTGCAAGGAATAGGTGCTCAATAACTACTGTCTGAATAAATGAAACTACTGATGGTGTTAGGTTAGGATCGAGAAACAGGGTTCTAGAACTATGATGCATAAAGATGACTGTGCTAAGCCCCAGGGAATCTAAAAGTAGTGCCACACAAAGTAGAGGATGGCATCAGAAGTCTGGCTCCTAAAGCTGCTCAGGAATATGCCCTTTGCCAAATGGAAAATAATGTCACAATCTGTCATGTAAAGTGCTAAAATTTTGACTTTGATGTTACAACACTATATTTATGGTGCTTTGGGTGAGGGTGGGAGGTAAAGGGAATATATAAATAATTGTAGTATTTTTATGTCAAGCAACTAGGGGATCTCAGCCTTTTTCAAGGTTCATAAATTCCCCAGGAGGAGTCTTCATCTTTATGGATATTACGACCTCACTGTAATTTTCCAATTCCCTTTTCTATAAATTAGCACATCATTGTGAAAACTATTTTCACATTTCAACCCCAATTGAGAAGTGCAAGTAAATTTGGAAAGAACAATTATTTTATAACGTTTAATGAGGGAATATCAAGATACTTTAAACTTAAAATCCTGAATCCCATTTCATTTGGTGGTTTAATTTCTAAAGAATGAAAACATCTACCACTTGCGTTTATAGAAATCAACCTAAATCACATAAAAAAGTTCCCAATCAGACAATTCTTAATTTTCAGGGTTTAAAAACATCCTTAAGCAATGAGTAAGTGGAAATTTATTGAATACCTACTATATGCCTGGGGCTGTGTGAGCCGCTTTCACAAACTCCAGTATCACTGAATTTTCATAACTCACCTTAGAGACTAGAGACTACTACCCCATTGGATAGTGGAAACTGAGATGCAGATAAGTGACTTATCTAAAGTCACTAGACATATAATGAGCACTTGACAAACCTGTGCAGAAAAGTGAATGGATGAGTGAATGCATGAATATCTGCAAGGTACTGAATTAAGCATGAAAGCAGCTCACACCGCCATAAGGTGATTCTCTGAACTCTAGGAACTCAGGACCTGGGGGGATGTACAAAGTACATCTATGAAATGAAAAGAGAAAAGAGGTCAGGAGATGGAAAGAATCAATGAGACCTTAAAGATCCCTCCTTCTCTCATTCACTACATGGTGAGTCTCTGAACTTTAAGCACCGTTGAGTTTCCCACAGCATGGGATTTGCAGCCAACAAACCCAGTAATGTCGTGGTTCTCTACACTTTGTGGCTGTCCCAGAAAGTGTCTGAATTTGTTTATTTTACCAGGTAAAATGAGAATAAGAATACTCTCCTGCCAAGGACCACCTATTTTATGATTTCATTTACATGAAATGTGCAGAAAAGGCAAATTTATACAGAAACTAGATTGGTGGGTGTCTAGGGTTGGGAGGGTGGGGGAGTTAAGGAGTAACTGCTGATGTGTATGGGTTTTCTTTTTAGGGTAGTGAAAATATTCTAAAATTGATTGTGATAATTGATGCACAGCTGTGGATATACAAAAACTACTGAAGTACACACTTTAAATGGGTAAATTGTATGTGAGTTATATTTCAAAAAGCCAATTTAAAAAAGCCAAAAAAGCCAAAACGTTTCATGCGCACGCTCTCATAGACACGTGCAACACAGTAAAGAACACTATGGTTTTTAGTAATGCCTTCTGGAAAACAGAGTGAGTGGGGAATCTGGAGACTTATAAATCATATGGATCATAAACAGTGCCTACAGCATAAAAAGGGAAGATTTGTAAAAGAAACATCCAGCGACCAAGATGGTGCCAGAATGTTTCTGGGTAAACAGTGTCATAGAAAAGTTTAGTACTTGGCGATCGTTCTGTAAACTTTTAATGAGTGTACTGATTATACGGATACTTAAATCTTGCAATATTTGTATACTCTGTAGGAGGTTCTCCAGATTACTGAGGATTATCTAGAGCCTCCCAGGGAAGAGAGCATAGGAGTCCACAGAAGTATCTTGCTTCTGTGCAGACTTTTGAATTCAAGTAATAATAGTAGCTATCATTTACTGAGGGTCCACTAGGTGTTATATACTCTGCTGTTATTAATCCTAACACAGCTTTGCAAAGTGGTTATAATTTTTTTTTTTAAATTTTATTTTTGTTTAAAATATTACAGATGTCCATAAGTGGTTATAATTAAATTGCAGATCTCATGATCTACAAGTGACTTCTTCAAGGCCTTGCGTTTTAGGATTAGACTTAGAATGTTATCCCAAGTTTACAAAGCTACGAAGTCCATGCTCTTTCCACGATAGCACTCTTTCTTTTACTCGACTTCTATCAAATTTGTGGTAAACAATTTTAATATTCATAAGGAAAGCTTTTACTTGGTGCATGCCACATGATTCAGGAAACTCGATGAAGCTAACCCTCATTCAACACGAGAAATTAGAAAAAGAAATCCAGGCTGATTTAACGTGCCCAGTACCTCTCTTTGTTTGACATACAGATAGTTACAGGAGAACCTCAAGACCGACTTCTCTGATTCATCACTAGTGTCAGCCAAGGGGGTTTTGCAAATTCTTACCCAGATCTCCAATTGGCAGATAAAGTTACAAGCATTGGACTTGTGGTGGCATCAGCTTGTTTCTAAAATATGTTCATGTCTTAGTACACTCTGAAATTACTCACCACATTCTACATCACTATTGAAATCTTGTATCTTCTTGGTTAGCATGCAGGGGCATGGCACAGAAACAGCTGTAAATGACTAATTTAAAAATAAAAGATATTCTGACCTAAGAGAACTCAGGGCCATTTCAAACATTTTGGTACACAACACATTTATTTCAGATAATCCTCAGTTTCTTATGCCAGTTATTTACCTGTAAATAGTTTGCAAATTAAAGAGTCGAGTGTTTTAGATTTTAGAGAGAAATCATATCATTGGTATTAGATATTTGGAAATGGGTTGATAACTGTCTCAGAGTTACAACATCTAACCATTTAGAATTTGTAAAAATTATATATTTCAAACTCCATCGTTTGGAATCAACTACTACCAATATATTTGCTCCACTCAATATTAAAATACTGATTTTTAAAAAGAGGAGTGCATGAGGATTTTTGCATTTGCATCAAAAGATGGCAACTCCCTTTTAAAGCATAATTATAGTTCAGAACTACTAATATGGACTGCCTCAATAATTGTCTTCATATTTTTATCACAACACTTAAACTGTGAAACAGTCTTCCCTCTTGCTATGATACATGTTGGATTTTTCTATGCTAAACACGCTATCATTCTGGAAAGTCAAGTCCTTCTGGAATAAGTAAAAGAACAGATCTCACATTGTTAATCTCTATAAATTGCTTCTCAAGTAATGCCCAGTCTAGTAGAGGTAAGGCCGATCATTTAATTTAGAAATGTCAAATTTCATGCTATGACCTTGAATATATAAACACTGCCCGTAACTTTAAAGGTATGTGTTTTAAAGCAATCACAGAATAGTTTCAGTTAAGCTTCAGTGGTTATGCAATGAGTCTGAGGGTAATTGCATAGCTTGTAGAACATCTATATGATTTTTTACTTATTAGGTGCAAATCTCTGGTAATATTATCATTGATAGAGTAAGTAAATGAAACTTGAACTTGAAAAAAAAATATAAAAAGTTCTGAGCAGCTTTGAGGTTGAAAGCATGTGGTTGAGCCTGGCCAGCATGGCTCAGTGGTAGAGCATCAACCCAAGAATCAAGAGGGAGGTCACAGTTCAATTCCTGTGACACAGGCCTGGGCTTTGGGCTCGATCCCCGGTAGGGGGTGTGCAGGAGGCAGCCGATCAATGACTCTCCCTCATCATTGATGTTTCTCTCTCTCTCTCCCTCTCCCTTCCTCTCTCTGAAATCAATAAAAACATTAAAAAAAGAAGAAAACATGTGGTTGAAATTATTGGCAAAGATTGGGTTTTGGAACTACAGTTATCTACAGATTTCAATGATCCAGACTACCCTTTTCTCCATTACCCCCTAGAAAACAGAAAGTTAAACATATTAACTTGTAATATTGTCTTCAGTCCAGAAGTTCTTACAGACAAGTTGGAGCTTATCTATTACCTGTGAATTTTTAAAAAGTAGATCTTATGTGCTGAGTTTCTGGCTTCAATACTTGACAATGTTATCTGTCTCTTTTCTCTCCTTTTCCTCCCCAAACTTTTACTGTTCTCTTTCTTCCCATTTTCAACTTTCTTCTTAAAGAGACCCCAAAACTCACGTCACCTAATCTTCCTTCAAATAAACAACAGAAGCACAGCATAACTTTTAATTCTGAATATTAACTGTTTCTACCTCATTCATAAGTTCTTCACCCAGTGTTGGTGTTTCATTTTAGAGTTTATAAAACTCTGTATTTGATCCTTTAACAGTGAAGGGTTATCTTAGAATCTTGCTCTTTGACATCAAGAAAAACGCCACTTTTGATCAGTCTGGGCAAATCAGAAGAATGGATGTTCGATAGATATTCATAAATGATGTTTGCTTCTGTACAACAGCATTAAAAATTATCATTCTGATCATAGGAAACCTTTTCATGGACCTTGTAAAGTTCACATTTTATTTGACACCTAATGGTGTCACCAATAGATAATGGGCCTCCATAACTATTTTTCTGTTTTCACTCTTTATTTACTGCTCCCTTTCTTATTCATCAGGATACAAAGCATGCATTTGTATTTTTAAGTTCTAAATGCCGAAACTAGCCGCTGAGATATTAAACCTGGCTTCCTTTGCTTCTGTGATACATGCAGGTGGTTCGGCATCAGCGGAACGATAAACAATTAAATCAGCACATTTATACCAGTGCAGAGGCTGTGGTGACTTGCCAGTGTTAAATGAAACGTACAGATCTGCCTCGGGACCATTTTAAACAAGAGATTAAGAAATGGAATCTAAGCCAACCGGGGAGAGAAATGTTTACTCTGTCAGAAAAAAGTAGAACGTTACCTTGAATGCTCTTACAAGGCTAACCTTGAATGCTCGTGCAAGGTTACTTCCGTAACCAAAGGCATTATTTTTTTAAATCCTCACCTAACGATATGTTTATTAATTTTAGAGAGAGAGGAAGGGGGATGGGGGAAAGAGAGAAAAACACTCATGAGCCTCGAGGAGGGATGGAGCCCACAACCTCGATATGTGCCCTGACCGAAAATCGAACCTGCAACCATTTTGGTGTATGAGCCAGCATCCCAATCAACTGAGCCACCAGGCCGGGCAAAGGCATTCTTAATAAAGCTCTACTCCTCAATCTACGGGATGGGTTTCTGTAAACTTTAGAAATATCCTAGTGTGGGATTATTAATGTTGTCAATTCCACAAACATTAATTGAGCATCTAAAATGTGTCAGACACTGTACCAAGTGCTGGAGATACAGGATGAACAATCTCTGAAACAGTGGCTCTCTACCTTGGCTGCCTCTAATGATCAATCTCAATCTTGCAGGAGCCATAAAATAACATCCACACTCCTTCCAGCGCCACCCTCAGAGGCTCTGAGCAGTGTGTCTGAGATGGGACCAGGCATCTGTAGTTTTCTAAAGCTCCCAGGTGATTTAATATAAAGCCAGAGCTGATAGCCTTAAGTTGTAGTATCTCATATTCTCTTTAAGGCACAATAACAATGCAGTAGGAGGACACGTCCATGCTGTGGTTTTCCAAGTACTCTGAACTTTGTTTTGGGGTGGCAGAGTTCACAGGGAGAGGACAAGAAAGGCTTTACCCAGGAAGCGATGCAAACATATTTCAGGACTCTAAGCAGCTGTAGCTGGCTAACGTTTCTTAAACAAGAACTATGTGCCAGGCTCTCTTACTGGCACTACTGACAATTCCTGGAAGTAGGTGTTATCATATATGTGTCACCAATGAGAAAACTGAGGCTCAGGGGTGTTCAATGACTTGCTACAAATCACAAGACTTGCAAATAGCAGGGTTAGGATGTAAACCCAGACATCCTGCCTCAAACTTGAAATAATTTCTGGGGGAAAAGGAATGAATTTAGGTAACTTTTAAATTATAATATTTAAAAAAAAAAGAAAGGTTCCAAGAAGGACTGTCCCTTGAATAGCTGTAGTGATTAAGATATTTAATAATAGAGTCATTAAATCATTTTATCATTTCTTTGTACAATGCCATTTAAAATAGGGTTTCTTGGGTTTTCAAAACATTGAGTATTTTCCTTTCCTTTAAGTTCACCTAATAGAGACCCAAAGACAGCAATGCCTTACAGAAAAGCAATTTCTCCTTTGAGTTTAATCTAATCTGAGGCCTGGGGAGATTCAGTTTGAGAATTACAGTGAAATGCATATAGAATAAATATCTCTATAAGGTTAGGGCCACCAGTGACTCTCTTGTACCTCCTAAAAGTATGCTTTGTAGGTATGTAAGATTATCACCTAAACCATAAGCAGCAGACTCAGGCAGGAGTCAACTAATGAGTCATTTTGGTCCAAATGTTCTAATAGGTTGTGCTTACCAACAGGAACATTATCTTTTAAAGCAGCCCTGGTTCAGTTCTTAAAAGTACTCTTGATATCACAAAGTATAGGAAACAAGCTATGTTTTAGCTAAATGCCTTCACATCTATGATGCAAGCCAGCCTTATAAGACTTTAGAGAAAATTTCAATGAGTTTAAGTATTATTGTTTTAACTTGTGTTTTCTCAGCCTGAATGCTCCTTTCTTCTCCCCTCATTACACTTTTTTGAATCTTCCCACTGAATGGGTGCCCTTGCACATCCTATGAAGTACCTAGGACACCAAGCACATGGTAGGTCCTCAAAAGTTTTGTGGAATGGACATTGAATGAGTAAAGTTGAAATCTACAAAGTTTTGACCATTGCTTTATCAGGAGCCTCTCCGCCAACACTGAGTCCTGTGCTAAATTAATATTCATCAGAGAGGCAAGAGAGATTATTACGGAGGCTCTGCCATTGCCGGCAAGAGACCATAATTCCCATTTTTTCTCCATAGCTAACTAACTGCACAGGCTTTGGCAAATTATTTACTTCCCTTGACTTTGGTTGTCTTCACTGTTTACAGTGGGGCTAATAATGCCTTATTTGCCTAGAAATACAAAGCTCATTCGAATAATTTTATAAGGTCTTCTCTAGCTCCAAACTGTGACAGATCTTTGACTGAATCAAACCTTTCTTAGTCCCATACAAGCAACACAGTTTGGGGAAAACAGAGAAGTTCATATCAAGGTGCTATGAAAAAGATATGTGAAAGGGGCTGACAATAATTATCTGATTTGAGTGATTAGATATGTTGCATTGCTAATCTTTAAGTATTATTACAGTTAATACTCCTGTCTGCTTATGAAGAACCTCCATTGCTCTATCTCTTACCTTTTGACTTCCTGTCATGGTATGACCGGCCTCGATGATGAGGGGTGTCCAGATACAGATTCTCAAGGTCTTCTTGCCAGGATTCGGGACTGAAGTGCTTGAGCAGATCTTCCACCGTATCAAACTGTGCAATTGTTTTGTCCAGAGCATCCGCAGTGAGAGTGGAGTCCGTTACTGATGAAGAGTGATAGGAGACCCCCTAAGAGTGACATACAGCTCAGTGTACTCAGAAAAAGCCCATTGCTGTGAAATACAATAGTCATACAACTACATGGAAAGAACATAAACAAGATGGTCATTATAAGACATCATGTGCGTAAATATCAGGCTACAGTACTAGTTCTAAACAAGCACAATTAATGGGTAAATGGTAGTCATTTACTTTTTGGCAAGTCCATACCAGGCAGATTATAAAACTTTCATTTCATCTGCATTATAATCATTAAAAAAGACACGGGCTAGATGGAAATGTTAAAATTAAGTCATCCAATTTCTTGGTTCAGTGTCCCACATCCATATCCATATCAACAACTAATGGTGAGCAAATGACTTTTGAACTCCTTCCATGCAAGTTTTGCATATTTGTCCCACTCTCCCATGTTTAGCCTCTATGTCACCTCTTTACAGGTCACCTAACATTGCAGGTGTTGTGTGAGCAGAGTTTGAATCTGCTCAGGAGACATCTTCTTACAATTTGGCACTTGAACCAGCTTATTTACTGTCAACAAGGATAATTAGCCACAAAACTGTCTCTCTTGACTTAAGAGTGGAAGATCACTTGGGAAACCTATGTATTTTGTTTGAAGTGCTGTAGCTCGCTAGTGATCCTAGGTGCCATTAACACATCGTCAGGAATACTGTTTAAATGGGGAATGCAGCATCATTGAGAGTCTGGAAGGGATTATGTATTTTGCCGTGGAATATATCCCCACGTAAATTTCCAAGTGCTCACTTCACTAACCCTTGTACAATCTGGAGGTAAATGAGCCATGATTCAAACATCTCTGTAAAAATTCATGACCCATTAACAAGGAAATAGAGAGCACGCGGTCTCAAATGGTTCCTAAATGTCTTTAAAGAGACTGCCAAACAAATAAGAGCCCCCCAAGGGCAAATATCTCCTATTACTACAGGAAAATGAAAATTAATGAAAACTTGTGTTCCTGAAACTTAACTGCAGTTTCCTATTGAGAAATAATATGTGTCATAGAGGCCCAGGCAGCAAAGCCCACATTTATATTCTCAGTCTCAGGTAATGTTTTCTCTTTTAAACCAATCAAGGGCCAAAGGTCTATAAGCAATTCTGATAGCTTTGTAATTAAACCTAGTTATGAATAACTGGAAGGGAGCAAAGGGAAGGCCAAATATTATAGACATCTATTTGTGCAGTTTTGCCAGGACGCTGCAGTTTAAAACTCCCCAGGCCTATTCCCAGCAGATCCCTGGGGGAAGGTACTGGACGGGGGAAGAACAGATCGGTGCCCGGTAAAGTCTGGGTGACATAGGGAAGGTACTTGCCTGTCAGTCTCACCTGGAACAGGTAACTGGCTAGAGGAGGCATGGCCACTGCAAGGGTGGGAAGATTTAAGATATTTAATCTCCTAACCAAAGCAGTTCATTCTCTTGCTTTCTGGTGCTCTTGGGACTCTTGTTGCAGGGGATGTGCTCTCCTGGCTCCCCTGCATTCGCCCACATGGCCTACAACCATGTGGACCCCACACAATGGACTGATGGACTGCAACTAGCCTAATGCTAAATCAGGCCCAGCTCCACCATGGAACATAAACTCTGGACACTGGCTTTGCTTCTAGCCCTGCTGAATCCCCAGCTGCACCTCTTCCAGGACTGGATTAAGGGAAATAGGACTTTGGAAACCCAAGGATGTAATTCCACACAAATAAAGCGTTCTGCCACATCTCATCCTTCCGTGGGGGCCTCGGAAGTGCTTGTTCCAGCGGTACCCCAAGAAACCCACTCCCACTAGGAACAGAGAAAGGCCATCATCTATGCATTGCTCCATAACAATTCGATGATCACTGGCTCTGATAGAATAGTCCCTCTTTAGCAAAACTAAGTGTGTAAAAGCATTACCTACTATCAGTGTGCAGTTTTCAAATAAGCCCTGTAGGGGAAAGTGAGTGGGGTGGGAAAAATGGGGCTTGGAGAGCAGGATAGGAGACATGAGATAGATGGGTGAAGGTGTCAGGCCAGCTGCTTACACTAGGGGTGTGTGTGTGTGTGTGTGTGTGTGTGTTTCTGGTATAAGCTGAACCCTGACTGAAGTCTCTCATTTCTATCTTTCATGTTCCTCTTGGCATCAAATGCTAGAGGTGGATAATTCTTAGATTCAGTGCCAGAATTCCAAATTCCCATTCAAAGCCTGGAGAAGCAATTGGCTGTCTATCTGGTTCATAGTCACCAGATGATTTACAATTAGCCTTGCATCACAATGATATGGGTCCAAATCCAAAAAATCAAAATAAGCTGGCCAGTGTTAGGTGCATGGGCAACATATAAAAGCTTTGGAATTAAAATGCTTCCCTGAGTTTTTAAAATAAAAGCAGGGAAATCACATCCATGAAGCCATTTCCACACAAACAAAAGCTCTTTACAATGGCTCTGGGGAACTCCCTGCAAGGCTCAAGGCAAGGCATTTCCGAGGGTTGCTTCCCACTGTGCCTGGAATGTAAGGTGTGCCCTGCTAAGTCCTCAAGAGAAAGCTATGGAGGGGTTCTTAGTCCAAGGGGGAGAGGGAAATGTAATCTATTTTAACATTAGTCTGAAGAGCAAACCCAAACCACAGATAAAATATAAAATAGCCCTTATGTGTGAGCTTTACTGCAGTTTTCAAGTGTTCACTTGGGACAACTGACAGAAACTCGGATGATGGTAAAGAAAATGCTTATGAGTGAATAGAGGACCTAAGAAACCCATGAGAACATTTTTGTTTCTGAGGTAATTATTTAAAATCTATTTTTGAGAGAAAGAACTATTTGGGTGTGACTCCTTCAACTGCACTGCACATTTTGATCTCATTCTGGTTTTGTTACCTATTTACAAAAACAAATTCTAAACCTAACTGAATTACCTTAAAATGGTAATTTGTAAACAAAATAAAATAAAATAAATGCTCTGAGGACTGTAAACCTCTTTCAACAAAAACAAAGTATGGCCCTAGTAGGTTTGGGTCAGTGGTTAGAGAGTCAGCCCATGGACTGAAGGGTCCCAGGTTCAATTCCCAGTCAGGGGCACGTACCTCGGTTGCAGGCTAGATCCCCGACCTGGGTTGGGGCACCTGCAGGAGGCAATCAATTGATGTGTCTCTCTCACATTGATGTTTCTCTCTCTTTCACTCTCTCTCTCCCTCTTCCTTCCACTCTCTCGGAAAAGCAATGGAAAAAATATCCTCTGGTGAGGTTTAAAAAACAAAAAACAAAGTATGGTTTGTACGGAAGTCAATGGTAGGTCCAAAGGCCCTTGCTCCTACTCCAGAAGGTTCTTGAAAAACCGAATGCCAATGGAAGAAGCCATGTCTCTCTGGTCTTCCTAGAGGACTAATCAGAGCCTGGACTCGGAACTCAACCCGAAGACTTTCCAGTGGATCTGGACTCAAGGCTGAGCTTCCACAGGTATTCCAAATGGACCAGATGATCCCTCTCTTTTAGAGGATCTGGATTACCCTGAATTAGCTATGGGCCCTTTAAGCTTGTAATTACTGTACTTTGGGCAGGACTGGGTAGACAACTTCAGCTGTCACCTCTAAGACGCCTGAGAAGCTGGAGGATCGCTTGACAGAATGCCACATGAGGTCCAGTTGCAAAGGCTGCCTCTGGCATCTACCTTGAGCTGTCAGCCTCAGGCTGCTAACTGACTGAGCCTCCAGCCTAGCCTCCCAGCTCCGAGGTCTTGCCTGCCTGATTTTTGTCTTCACCTGCCTGCCAAGGATTGCTTACACTTAGCTGGATTCAGAGCGTGCATTCTGGAGTGACAGAACCAAAGCAAACGTCCTCACTATCACTATCAGAGGCCTCGCTGATCTCTGGCTCCGATCGTGTTGTTCTAGTCCAGCAGCCACACCAGGTGAATGAAATCCTTACAGAATCCGTAGCTGAGGAAGCCCTGCCATGTGAGGCAATTTAAAAAAATCTCCCAGAGAGCAAAAGGTAGCATATCACTTTTGGGGGAGAAAAATCAACTCCATTGATTCAGCCACACCAATCCACTTTAGAACCATGGACAGACAAGCTTTCTCCATGCTCCCGACCTTTCAATGAACAGCTGCGTTTATTGTCTTGCATTTTATTGCTATACAAGTGCTACCCATAGAATTGGTGAAAACAAGGTCTGTTCTTTCTGTACAAAGTAGATAAGTAGACAGAATACTAAGAAATGACTAAATTTGGAGAAAAAATAGGGGCATGAACCATTTTATAGTTGCAGGGTGAGTTATGTTTTATTTCCAAGTCAAATAGAACACATGCCTGCTTTGCACTTAAGTTATCTTACTGTAAACATTGGAATTTTTCAGGTCTGGAAAGATCCTTGAAAATGCAAAGGTTAACAGCTTCCTCTGGAATATTCAAAAACACTTTCAAAATTCCCCACTTGAGCTTGGGCCATGGACCAGTTTGAGACATTTGATGTGTCTGCACAGTCCTTTCGTTGGAATGTTCTGCTTTGAAACTGATAAATACTTAAGCCATTGTCTATTCTGTGTTCCCATAATGAGCACTGGCATTTCCTGTAAACTTTCTGAAAGAGGGGAAAAGGGCATCCGACATAGCCCACTGTAACCTACATGAAAGAGGAGGCGTGATGCTTCAGATCTGGCCTGTGGTCAAGCCATACATCCCTAATGTCGTTGATGTCATTCTGGGTTGACCTTAGCTATCCATCAGTTTTTTCCCCCACTGGCAACAGAAAAATAAATTACTTACTGAGACAGAGCTTGTGACTGACTCCCAGTTGGTCTCTGAGGCTGCTGCGGGTTGGAAATCTTCCTGGAAGGCAAAGAAACGTCCATGTGAGTCAATCATTCCTCCATTCAATTCATTACATGCACAGTTTCAACATCTCAGCCATCTGAATCTTCTTCCAACTAAATAACAACAGGAACAGGGGCTACGTTCCAGCTGAACAGGCCGCCGTGTGTCTTAAGCTCCGCTCCTCAAGAACTCCTCTCATTCCAGACATGGACAACTGCATTCACATTTACTTATAGGCACTGGTGAAATGCAAAATGTGCGAACAGGAGTTCAGATTTTAACTCAGCCATCTACTGGCTGTGTGACCTCAGGTAATCTACTTAACCTCTCCAGTCCTTCTCTTCCTCATCTGTAAAAGGCTTGGATGGGGAGCTTAAATTACAGGGTTGTTTTGAGAATTGACTCCATTAATTAAGTAATTATAACTAGCACTTAATAAAGTACTCAAAGAGCAATACTAATTATCATCAGTATTAATATTTATTTGGTTTGACCAGCCTGCTGAGCTAGTCTACAATATCAGTGATCTTTTCAAAGATAAATTAACTGACAAAGGGCTATTTCTGACTCTATCAAATGTCAGGGAAGAATGGAAGGGCAGAAAATAACTGTGGGAACAACAAAGTACTGGGTAGTACTTGAGGAAAGAAAGTAAAGGGTAGACCTGAGAAAGTTATTTATCTCAGAGAAACCATAAAGGACATGTGATAGCAGTGGACCACAGAGAAAGAAACTTCTCTTAAGAGGCAAACTTCTCTTCACTTGGTACGTGACTTTCATGGAAATTACTCCAGCACTGGTAAATTTAAAAACACAATGGGAAGGAAAGCTGATTCTACCATTTTTACATGTTGCACATGGTTTCTCGATCCTGCCAACACAAATTACCTTGGTTCATTTCCTTCAGCCTGCCCAGGGAGTAGGAGGTATTGCTGAGAACAGCTCAGCCACTCAAATATGTCAACTTATTTACTCCAGTATACTCACTCAGTGAGAGCTAAGTGTCAGGACTAAATTTTATTCACGTTTTGAGGAGCTGAAATACATTTGTTAATTGCTCATGATGAGACTGCCTTATATGTAAACGTCTTGTGATGGAGAAAATTTTAGTTGTTTACCAAGAGAGAACTGAGCCCAGTGTGGGGTTGAAGGAATGAACATCTACTGGAAAGTATCTAGACATCGTTATTCTAATCTCAACCTCTTAGAAGATGGGGAAGGGAGAGAAAATGTGGTCTCTGCACTCTGCAAGATAGATTGCATGTGAAAAGGATGTGTGCAAGTAAATGAAGGTCAGGATTTATATGAGTCTTTTAAGCAGATGAGCAGGTGAAGATGGGTAAGAGAGCCAATGAGGACTCCATGTCTTGAGGAGCCTGTTGGTAGGAAGACATATGCTGGACAAGACAGACATGAGCAATCCTCAGATCACACAATTTTCATTTTTACTCATTGACTCAGTATTTGTCAGTCACCTACTGTGGATACATTCTAAGCTGAGGGTAGAATTGCAGGGAAATAAGAGACTATCTCTACCCTCAAAGAGTGAAAAATGTAAACACATAAATAAACAGGTGCAATAAACTCATGAGGGTGCTCTGATATCAGACTAGTCAGAATACCATGGAAGGTGGTAGAAAATTCCACCTGGAGAGGAAGTGGGCTTGGAAAAATTTCACATTAGAAGGTGACTCTTGAGCTGAGCCTTGTAGACTCAGATAAGTAGATAAGTAAGTAGATGGTTATTTGCAAGAAAGGTGGGGTACAAGACTCAGTCAAAAAGAGCGATATCAGGACATTATGAGGAAAATAAACAGAAAATGAAGCAAGCTCCTGGGGAAAGTTAGTGAGTCATGTTGGACATAGGGTGTTTGAGGTGCCTCTGCATTACCCAGGTAGAGATCTTTAGGAGGCCATTTGCTCTATGAGAGTGGACCTCATGTTAGACTTGCACCTGAGATTGTAGAGTTAGGAATCATCATCACAACAATGGCAATTAAAGCAAGTAATGGATTATGGCAACCACATGTAAAAATCAGAGAGGACCAATCCTAAAATCTTGAAACTGGAACTTTAGAATTCTCTAGTCCAGTCTCTTCATTTTAATGATTAGAAAACCAATTCTCAGAGAGATAGATGGTGTGCTCTGTATCATGTAGCCAACTCTGGTGAAGCCAGGGCCATCAGGGCTCATTTCTGAGTAAAAACCCTGCAGTCATGTTTCACATCATCACAGCTGGCTTGGATGAAACAGTGTCTAAAAGAGGAGCTAACGGAAAAGCAGGAAAGACATAAAGCAGAATACTGGCGGGAGGTCTTATGATGATATCCTTCAAAGTATTCTTAATTATTTAGATTTTGGGTGTATGCTTACTATGTTCTGTGACTTCAGTTTGCTGCATTTTCTTTTTTAAAAATTGTGTTTTTATTGTTTTTAGAGAGAGAGGAAAGAAGCGAGATGGAGGGAGAGAAACATGGATGAGAGAGAAGCGTCATCAATGAGCTGCCTCCTCCATGCCCCCCACTGGGGATCGAGCCCGCCACCCGGGCATGTGCCCTGACTGGCATCGAACCGGGGATCTCTCGGTTCACGGGTCAATGCTCAACCACTGAGACACACTGGTGGGGCTCACTTCATTTTCTTGCACAGACACATGATAAAAATATTCTGTGAAGCATTTTACATACAAAGGGCCTTTCCTGCACATGCACCCAGATAAATGTTACACAAAGAACTTTCAGCTCCTTCACTGTCTCGACTACAGGTTTCCAGTCAGACATTTTAACAGGAACAAATGATAAAGACTTTCACTAAAATCCAGATAAAATGTAGATTTATCATTTTTTAGCAACAGGGATATTAGGCATTTAAAAGAAACCAAGCTTTTTATGTTATTTCAAAATTTGTCATTATTTATAATGACATTTAAAATGAACTTATAAAAGAAAACCATATCCCCTTTAAGAAGAAAACACAGAACCTCCAAATTTTAGCCCTGGAAGGAGAATCTTGTCGTGGGAAGAAACACAGCAATTTCGCCTTCTAAATCTATCCCTAATATGATCCTTTCTCATCTCTTCCACAACAACCTCCCAAGCCCAAGGTACCAGCAATTCTCCCAGTTACTGTTAACTCTCTCCGTGCTTCTCCTCTTTCCCTAGAGTTCACGTTCTTTCTACAGGACAACCAGAACGACCTCCACCCCACTTTATTAGAAATCATTGACATATAACATTGTATATGTTTAAGGTGTATATTATGATAATTTGATACATGTATATATTGTTAAATGATTAATTACCAAAATAAGTTAATACATCCATCACTTCACATAACTACAATTGTGTGTCTGTGTGAGTGTGGTGAGAACATTTAAGATCTAGTCTCTCAGCAACTTTCACATATATAATACAGCATTAACTATAGTCACCATGCTGCACATCGGATTCCCAGAATATATTCATCTTATAACTGGAAGTACATACCCTTTAACCAACATCTCCCAATGTCCTCCGCTCCCCAGCTCCTGCTGGCAACCATGAATTTGGCTTAAGTGTCTGGCTTATTTCACTTAGCAAAATGCCCTTAAGGTCCATCCATGTGGTTACAAGTGGCAGGATTTCCTTCTTTCACATGGTTGAATGATATCACATTTCCTCTACACATTCATATAAACATGGGAGTGCAGAGATCGCTTAGAAATAGTGATTTTCTTTCTTTGGGATATATACCCAGAAGTGGGATTGCTGATCATTTGGTAGTTCTATTTTTAATTTTTTGAGGAACCTCTATGCTCCAATTTCTCTGATTTCTCGTGTACATTCAGGGATGCTGTTCATCTACCCGTAGTAGTTTATAGCCAGAGTCCATTCTGATAGGTCAGTGCCTATGTCCCACTGTTTGTTACATATTTTTAATAGCATCCTGAGTAGACATCTTTTTCAAGCTCCACACTCATGGAAAACAAATTCTTTCTTTGTGGGTTCTCTTAGCAAAAGAGTGCCCTCAGCCTCACTTAAGAGAAGCTAAAATAGAATGAACAGTGAATAATCATTTAACATGTATCAAAAACAATCCAGCTTAAAAAATGCATTTCTGTTCTTTGTTACAGTAAATTCAGAAAAATTCTTTAAAAGCAATGTCCCATTCTTCTGAGGAGAGATAACTATTTCCAAGAGATAACTAGTTCCAAAAGTCAGTAAAAATTCAGCCCTTGATTTCCTTACCTCCTGCTCATGAACTATAATGACAGTCTGTTCCATCCCAAAAGAAAAGAGCTGATATATTGGTGACTTTGTTCCCACGGTCCATGCAGGGAAGCTCTGCACTTTGGTGCTGACTGTCTAGGGGTCTAACGCTCTCCCTTGAGAGATGAGCAAACTGAAGCTCAGAGGGCCACGTGGAATGCCCAGGATCCCCAAACTGATTATTACTGGACAGGACTAGAACCCAATAAACTATTGTGCATCTGTTAGTTATAAGTTCTTCCCAACCCATCAAATAATGATATATATCATTCTATAATGCACTCAAAGTGTGGAAGAGATATTTCTAAGCATAAATGCAAAAGTCAAAAACATAGAAATTGTTACACCTCACATACACAAAATGTTGTACAAATCCAAAAAATACCAAAACCAAAATTGAAAGCATAATGCCAAACTAGCAAATACACTTGTAACAGATATAACAGTTAGCATCCTTTTTTTTTTTTTTTACAATTAAAAAAAATGTTTTTATTTATTTCAGAGAAAAGAAGGGAGAGGGAGAGAGAGATAGAAACATCAATGATGAGAGAGAATCTTTGATCAGCTGCATGGGCCGATGCTCAACCACTAAGCCATGTCGGCCAGGCAACAGTTAGCATCCTTAAAATAAAATGGACTCATAAATCAAAAGTTCATACAGAGTATATTCCACATCACATAATTTTGCTGGAAAAATGTGCAGATATCTAATTGAAACAAGACTAAAAATATATTCTCACAAATATTGACACTGTTGGCAATGAATGATGATTTTTAGTATTTTCTTCTTTTTTTCTACTGTGAAAATTAATAAAGGAGATCTCACCAAGAAGGGCCTGTAGGGGGAACTCTCATGCCCTACCACTCATCCCTGCTTGTCCCAAATAGAAAGAGAAGTGCTGTGCATCTCCAACAGGAAGGTGTTTTCCACTTTACAGTACTACAGGGGGGGAGATGAAGATTTTCTCCTTCCATGGCAAAGAGAGACTGTCACAGCCCACTTAATGAAAAGTCACCACAATTCAAACTCCCAGTTATCTTCAATGGACTCTCTGTTTACAACAGCTCTTTTCAACTTCACCTTTCTGCTATAAAAGAACATTCCTTTCATTTGTTCTCTGGACTTGCCTATGGTTTTTGCCAGAGCTTGCGTATCCTGAATTGTAATTCTCTGCTGTTCCTGAATAAACCTATTTTTGCTGGTAAAATAACAAATCTTATTTTTATTTATTTTAATTTTTATTTTTTAAAAATATATCTTTATTGATTCCAGAGAGAGGAAAGGAGAGGGAGAGAGAGAGATAGAAACATCAATGATGAGAGAGTCATTGGTGGAGCCCGCAACCCGGGCATGTGCCCTGACCGGGAATCGAACCCCGATTGCCTGGATCCTAGGTCGACGCTCAACCGCTGAGCCATGCCCAACTGGGCACAAATCTCATTTTTAAAGTCAACACTATATATATATTCTAAAATTTTCATAATAATCATCTAATTTTAATAAGAAATAATGAACTTCTGAAGCAACAATGGAAAAGAAAAACGTATTGATGTGTGTGAACATTTACCCCTAAAGCCTTATATGTTATATCATTATATGGAATGGTGTTACCCATGTATTCTCTCATGGAAAAGAAAAACCTTGGTATGGAAATGCTTTTCACCAATCACTAAATGGAAAACTATCTAAAGATATGATATAAGGATTCTAGAATGATCACATTTGGCTCTACCTGAAACATGGATAATGCAGCACAACTTTTTAAATTCTTAAAAATTTATTCATTGATTTTAGAGAGAGAGAAAGGAAAGGAGAGAGTTGGGGAGAGAGAGAGAGTGAGAGAGAGGGAGGGAGGGAGAGAGAAACGTCAATTTGTTGTTTCACTTATTTATACATTCATTGATTGATTTCTATATGTGCCCTGACTGGGATCGAACCCACAATCTTGGTATATTAGGACAATGCTCTAACCAATGGAACTACCCAGCCAGGGCACAGCACAACTTTTGATGTCTTTAAAAACATCCAGCCCAGCTGGGCGTGGCTCAGCGGTTGAGCATCAACCTAGGATCCAGGTGATCGGGGTTCGATTCCTGGTCAGGGCACATGCCCGGGTTGCGGGCTCGGTCTCCAGTCCGGGACCTTCAGGAGGCAGCTGATCAATGACTCTCTCTCGTCATTGATGTTTCTATCTCCCTCTCCCTCTCCTTTCCTCTCTCTGAAATCAATAAAGATATATTTAAAAAAAAAAAAAATCCATGAAAATATGTGGTCAGCCATCAGCTCAGTGCCAGACAGGCATTTGTGTGACCCTGAGGGCAGTTTACTCACAGGCTGAAAGCAAATATAGTGGGGGATAAAAGCACACTACAGATAATGACTATTTTGAACAATACTCTTTGTTATTAGAGATTAAGATATGAATGGGATTTCCATTTTCAGAAAGAATATCTCCAGACAGCCCTCCTTGCCACCAGTCCCCCTGAGCCCATCTCAGAGCACAGGTGATATATTACAAGCTAGTAAGTGGAAAATGCACTCATTCCTCCACCAAGGGTGGTCTGCATGCGCTTAATCGCTGAGTGTCTGCAGCGGATGCCCAAACAAAAGCCTCTCCTGTCCTTTGATAGCGGAGCTGGGGACACTTGCCTTTTGAGTCTTTGGAGACAGCTGTTGCCAGGCTAATATTCCAAGCATTAGAGGTGATTAGTTGTACCACCTGTTCCCAGACCTCAGGGAGAATGGCTGTTCACTTTTATCCTAGGCGATTATGCCGTATGTGAGTAGATGAGCCATAAACTGTTCATTGCTCACAGGCCTGTATTCCACCATCTCTTAAAACTTACACGGTTACTTGAGTTTTTAAAAAGCTTTCAACCAAAACAATCGAACATACTAAGGATAGCTTATTTGGGGAAAGTTTTAAAAGACATTTGTCAGAGTATTTTCCTTAATTTTGAAAAAAAAATTTCTTCTGTTTGCTGTTCCATAGTCATTTCTCAGAGAAAAATATAAAGAAATTCTCTCCTAATTGTACCCGTGCTTCTTGACTGAGCTAATGCTTTTTGAAATGCATAAGAAACATAGAGGGGATTTGTCAAAGTTCATAAAACAATAACAAGCAAATGCACTATCAACGTTTTTTCTTTCAGTGAATTCTTCATGTGCTCATGACACTCGGTTGTGTTCATGATTAACGGAGGGAAACTCAAATAATGCTAAACTCAGAGGCCTGTGTCCTAGGATCACTCCTTGGAGGAGATCCTTTAGAGCAAAGACTTTTGATACTTTTAATACATGGATTTCTGGAATGCTGTACAAGAAATGTACATAAAATAATAATATACGAATGTTCTAATGTCTATAGGAAAAGAATAACAGAGAAATTGAAAACCCTTAGGATCAATCAAACTCTGTGACCCAACCAAACCTTTATAAGTGTATTTCATTACATGATCATCATCAAATCAGCTCTTTTTCAAATAATAGGGGAATGACCTCGGCTGGAGACCAGCTTTTATTGGCAACAACATTTAATACAAGGATATTAAGAGTTCAAGAATCAATAATTAACAAGAATCAAAGAGCATCTTTCAAAGTTAGAGAATTTGCCTGTGAAATTTAATAACATATTCTTAAAGCTATAAGAAGCCCTGAACATGAATCATCTATTATTGGAAGCATAATTTTAATAAAATAACTACATCTTTATAACAAATAGCCTCATGAATAAGACATACCTTCAGATTTCCACTGGTTGAAGAGTTAATTTTACAACATTTTCATTGATCATTATGGACAATAAAGTACAATTTTTTAATTGAGAACTTCTAGGATTCTTCAAATAATCATGTAATTTTGATGCTAATGTAAAAATATTTTTTAAAAGTTCATTTGAGTTCTTATGAGACAAGAAACTTTTTATACTTGTGAGTTTCAGATTTCTTCAGATAGACAGAACTTAGTCTGGGAAGCTGTTCCCAATAGGATAAGCAAAGATCAGAGCAAACCCCAGGCCAATGGGTAAAGAAGAAAGTTCCTCCAGTGAGCAGAGAAGAGGTTCTCAGCTGGGAGGATGTCATGCGAGCCGTGCCTGAGAGCTGGAGAGAGGCAAGGGGTGTTTGCAGGTAGAGAGAGGGGGCTACTCAAGTTGAAGGGTGAGCAGCCTGCAATTACTGCTTGTGCACTAAGACTCGAGGAAAACAGAGTGATCCTGGAGAGGAGAGGCGGGTGGTCAAGAAGGCTGATGAAAGCCAGTGTTTACCAAACAAGGACGCCTTGGCAAAGAGCTGCACAGAAAACTGCAAACTGCAACGTACAACTTTCCTAATAGCTTTCACTGGGTTTGATACAGACCAAATGATAAATGAATATTTAATTTACATCTCCAAAAATACTACCAGAAGTGTCTCTACAATGTGCTGTTGAAAAGCTAGGTGCTGCCTGGCCGGGCGTGGCTCAGTGGCTGAGCATCTACCTATGAGCCAGGAGGTCACGGTTCCATTCCTGGTTTTTGGGCTCAATCCCCGGCGGGGGGGGGGGGGGGGGGGGAGGCAGCTGATCAATGACTCTCACTCATCATTGATGTGTTTTTCTCTCTCTCTCTCCCTTCCTCTCTCTGAAATCAATAAAAACATATAAAAAATTTAACAAAGAAAATTAAAGCCAGGTTGCAGATTTAAAGTCTGTGAATGGCTCCTGTAAACACAATCAAGTTTAGTACTAAGAAAACGCCTTGATTATTTTGTAGTGACCGCTGCCTTTTATGGAGCACAGATAATGTGCTGGGCACTATGTGAAACCCTTTCGGTACATGGTTTCATCCATCATTTGCTCAGCCTTAAGGGACAGGGAAGCAGGAGGCAGAATGCTTAAGCCACTTGCCCCTGGAGGCGAGCCTGGTTGTTGAGAGGCTCCACACACATCTGAACTTGAGGCTGACTCTGTGCTCTTTCGTCTCTGCGGAACTTTTCCTCCTTTTATCTATAAAGATTCCTTTTATAAGGTAAACAAACACCCTTGATTTGTGCTAAGTACAGGTTTTCATACATTCCTTAAATGTATTTCAAAAGAACATTTGGTTCGGTTCACCGGTAGCCTGAAAATTATTAAAGATTGTGCTTTTGATACTGCTAAACTCACCTTAAAAACGATTTACATGCCCAAGTTAAAATGGATGGCTGAGGAAATTATTTTGCCACCTTACAAAAACTGCAAGTTTAAAATAAAAAGACGAAGTATTGGATTGAATTATTTATATTTTCATTTCCTTACCCTTATCACAATGTTTGGTACATAGTGAGCGCTCTTTCTGTTTTTTGTTTTGTTTTTGTTGTTGTTGAGGGAGGAAACACTATTTCATACCCTAAATTCAACAAACCATTTCATTTTCATTGGCTGACTCTGTGCCGAAATTCACACTCCTAAGAATTTCTAAATATCTCTGTACTTGAATGGCATTATATAAATGGATTATCTTCATCTTGGCCAAAAGCTAGTCATATTATTAAAACAAACATTAGAGAAAATGGAAATGACAAACACTATGAAGATTAAGACCATCTCACCAAAATCCCTCAGCTAAAATCATTTCCTCTATAAACTCAAATGATGCCATTGCCAATTTCTAAGATCAGACGTTAGGGGAAAAATACCATTTGAGGTCCAGTAGACAAAGCTATAGTCCACACAGCTTGTCACCCTCCCAGGGGAAAAAGCACTCATGTTATTCAGCAGGTGATAGGTTTACAAAGTAAAGGGGAACATCTTATAAGAGAGTCAAGGGC
This sequence comes from Miniopterus schreibersii, assembly GCF_964146895.1. Taxonomy (NCBI): domain Eukaryota; kingdom Metazoa; phylum Chordata; class Mammalia; order Chiroptera; family Miniopteridae; genus Miniopterus; species Miniopterus schreibersii. Next base: position 14,913,954 of record NC_138112.1, on the reverse strand, counting down.
AAGTCAGTTACAAAACATTCAAAAGCTGTTCATTCTTTTAAAAAATATGAATATTGTCTAGGAACTTCCCCTGTACACATTCATCGTTATCCTTGCACTCGACCAGTATGCATTCATCAGAGCTGCCACCCATCGCAATGATCATTTGGCACCACAGACTACACTGAATGTAAAATATTTAATAGCCATGTTGTGTTAATATTGTAGAAGTATGTAAATGAAGTAGCAGTTAATTCAAAGGACAAGTTATTCTTGACCTGGCTGTACGGGGATTTCCAGACTCCTTTATGTGGTTAAACCAGAGCATTGGTTAATGTAAAGTTTGAAACAAAAGTGCAGTACTCATACCCCTGCAAATCACTCCTGACAGAAGAAGGTGAGATTAGCACATTCTTGACCTTGCAGTTCCTCTTTCCACTTTCCACTCAACTAGCCCCTAATCAAAGTAGTTTTTGGGTTTCAACTCTCAAAGCAGGCTTGCTGTCTGGGCCCATTAGCTGAGCTTGTTGCAGCTAAGTGCCAAGCACACAGGTCCTGGGTTTCATTCTGCTAAAAGCTGAAGCTTTGCACAGAGTAAAAACTCAATACTGTGGCCAGACTGTGGTCAAAGCCAGTGAAGGAGACCTCTTGGGAACAAGTGTGCAACTCAGTTCATATAACTTCAGCATCGTTCCTGAGTCAACAACTCAGTCTTCTCCGACTAGTTGGGAAAGTCATTTCTAAACAGGACAAATAGCGTTTAAATGAGAGATCCTGTCTACGGGCTTTCACAATTCCTTTTTACTTTTGTTTATCAGCAGTTAACAGCAGCATTTTTTACTTTTGCCCATATTACATTAGCAGCATTCATCAGCAGTTTCTGTGAGTGGAAACACTAGGCTTTGCACAGCAAATTTTAAATACTAGGGTTGGGTTTCTTTGACTTCCTGCTATACTTTTCTTTTGTATTATCACATGCTATGTACTTAGTAGATGCAAATTCACGGCTGTAGTCATCTAAGCCAAATATAATTACAAAGTAATGTATACTGCCAATAAGTAAATAAATAAATAGGGCAATGCGTTCCAAAGTCAAAGAGAAAATACGCTGGAGATTGCGTATTACTTTTTCTCCACTGGATTAGGAAAAGTCAGAGCTGACTATGTTGCTGTCCAGGCCCAAAGTTTAGCAGAGATATTCCTTGCATGTGGATTTTTAAGACATACTTCATACTTTATATTTACACCTTATACCTATTTCTTTATTCTCAGCAGCATGGTTTTGGAGGTGGAAGGGAGATTACAGATCACTAAGTTCAGAGTAGATTCACTATTTGACTAAAAATTTTAAATGACCAGAATATGTAACTCACTGTGTTAGGCACTAGGTAATGTATGGATGTGTAACTTGTAGAATTGCCCTGGGGGAATTTATCACTTAGATTCATTCTAATTCCCCACTCTTGTCATTCCCTTTCATTTGGGCAACATTTATCTCCTTACTGGGTTACCATTATGTGAAATTATCCTGTTCATTTATGTTTGTACTTGTTTCTGTGTCTGTTCTTCTTCGTTAAAATGTCACCTCTAGAGGTTAGTGCATTTTCTACCTTTTTCACTGCTCAAAGCCCAGCACATAGAGTAAGATCTGTTAGCTAACATGCATTCAATAAGTAGTAGCTAAATGAAAATATTAATAGTCACTGGATTGCTCTGAGGAGCAAATGAGATGATTCACGCAAAGTACTAGCTCGTACACAGTTGTGTGTTAATAAATTCCTGTGGAATGAATAAATTAATAATACAAGACCTATAGAAATAAATCCTCTATTAGGGCTATAAGCCAAGTCCTTTTTGTCTACAGAGGAAGGGATAATTTAAACCCATCTGGGAGGTCTTGGGAAAGGTCTCAGAAGAAGTGGTCTGGAAGTTGACCCTTGAGTGATAATTAGAGCTTTTGATAGTCAAGGGAGAAACAGGAGGAGAGAAGAGCAGACACTAAGGCAGAGGGTGGCACGATCTTAGACCTATGGATATGCCATGCACCCAAAGTACTAGGCAGGAAATGAGGCCGAAGGGGAAGAAGCGGGGCAAATCAGAGGGTCTTCAGTGCAGGCTCGGCATCTTTTGTTTAAGTAGGGTGTTTAATCATCAACCAATAGGTACTTACGGACTTCCACCATTGCCGACTACACGGTGCAAGGCTCTGAAGATTCAGAAGTGAAAAGAAGGTCAAGGTCACTGCTCTCAGTGAGCTTTCATCCTAACCACCCTTTGCTTACGTACAAGAAAACCAAGCTCCCGAAAGGTCAAGTGTCAGTGTCATTGGCAGACCTGGTGCCTGGAGCCTAGGTCTCCACACATACTGTACTGCATTGCACAAACTTGTAGACAGCTGCTTTTTAATACAGCCACATGTCACTCACCCGTCCACAGGCCTCCCTTTCTGTGTATATGAAAAAAAGAAAGAAAAATGTTTTGTCATCTCGACTTTAGTGATCTTAAACAACATAATGGAGTTCCTAGAAAACAAACAGTAAACAACAAATAGCTATTCTGAGAGATGAGAATAGTGGGGGAAATTGAATACAAGAAATTCAGGGCTGTTGGTTTGGAAAAACTTTTTGGAATGTCCATAATCTTCTAAGGAACCTTTGGAATGAAAAGTGATTCCTTATTTTGGTAATGAAACCCCTAAAACGATAATAGTATTCTTCAGTTATTCACTCAAATACAATTTAGTTTTATCTTATCCCTCAGCAGGGTACACAATTACCTTTGTTCTTCAAAGCAGAGCTAGAATGTTTGCCTGATGAGAGGATTCAATAGATGAGAATCCCTTAAGTACTTTAGGATGACCCCTAGGGTTGGTCAGCAGGGATTGATTTGGTGGGATTACTAAAAGCTATCTCTAAAGCCAGCAGGGATCAAAAAAAATGCTAGAATACAAATGGGTCTGGATGATTTCATCAGAGGATCCCTCAGTATAAACAAATAAAAGCAAACTCCATGCCTTAAAATGAAGAGCAGATGAGTTCAGACACTCCTTTGCTATGCACCTTGCTGAATTAAGGATTGCAGTAATGTTGGTTGGTAGAAACATTTGATAATCAATGTGTTAAAGCATTTTAAAAATGTGTGTTTCCTGGCAGAGCACTCAGTACCTAATGCCACACTGAACACTGGCTGTGTGACCTTGGGCAAGGTAAACTCTCTATGGTAGACATTCCTGATTTGTAAAATATAAAGCAATTCTCCACCCCACACCCCCACACTCACATACCCCAGGTTAGGTGAGGATTATATTAGAACATCGTACGAAACTAAATGGCCCAGGTGGACATTCATTGCATTCTTTTGAAAACTAGTGCACTCTTTCCAATATAGTATCTTTCTACTGGAAAGATTCACCTGATTCACCTGGAGTCAGACTCTCTGGATTCAGTCCCACTCCACCACTGACCAGCTAGAGTCCTTGTACCCATTACTTAATTTCTCTGTGCCTCAATATTCTTATATGAAAATGGAAATAATAGTGATTCCTATCTCAAAGGGATGTTTTGAGGATTAAAGGGATCATTATATGTAAAGCTGGTAGAAAAGTGCTGACATATAGAAAGTCTTAGATTCAACACATTTTTACATTTCTCTCCTTGGGAAAAAGTGTTAATTGGTCCATGCAACCTACAATGGCCTAACATACTGTGACCTAAAATATACATTGAGATTTTGAAATTTTCAGAAAACTTTAACACCTCTCATCTCGTTTCACTCTCTCTACCACCATGTGAGGTGGATATATGCAGAGCTACATTAGATAAAATAATTGTTTGGGTCTTCTCAAAGGAGATATTCTGATTTCCTGACTGGTCATTTCTGCAACCATAAGGCAAAGGGAGGCATAATCTCTTCTTGTGCTTTTTCCCTGGGTATGGAAAGCATTCCTCCAGCTTCATAACTATCTCCAGGAGCCTCTCTACAGAAGTAGTTCTGTCCCATTCCACAGCAAATGATTGAGTGCTTGCTACTTGCCAGGCATTGTTCTAGGCACTGGGAATACACAGTAAACAAACCAAACATGGTCAATCTGGTCATGGGAGGGACAGATGGGACAGGAACAGATGTATATAAAAGTACTTTGTCAGATGAAAATTACCATACACATGTAAAGGATTGTTATTTATGTATTCTGGAAAAATCAAACAAAAAAATTAAAAGCCAAGAACTAACTTTAGAGATAGTTGAAGAAATGTAAAGATAAAAACTATCTATGCATATGCAAACTAGGAATTCACGTAGGAGTTCAGCCCATTCTTGGACTGGGTCATCTTTAAACCAGTATTCTATATTTTGGCAAATCATGTCTACATCCCAACTAATTATTGCTCTTTCTCACTCATAAATTAAAATTTGTAATATAGGATCTAAGCAAGACTTGACAAATCACTGACAAATGCTTTTAACTTACAGGCACTGTGCTGTCCCTCTCTACTGGGTCTGTCTTTTCAGGGCTTCTCCCTGGTGCCCGCCTCATGGGAGGAGTGTCCTTCCTGCTCTCTTGATGTCAGGCTTGACCATGTCACTTCCTTTGACCAATAGAATGTGAGGAGAAACTTTAAAACACTTTGCAGATGACATGATACTCTATATGGAGAACCCTAAAGATTCTACCAAAAAAACTACTAAAACTAATAAATGGACACAGTGAAGTAGCAGAATACAAAATAAATATCCAGAAATCAGTTGCATTTGTATACACCAATAATGAAGTATCAGAAAGGGAAACTAAGAAAACAATCCCATTCACAACTGCATAAAAAAGTGCCTAGGAATAAGTTTAACCAAGGATGTAAAAGGCCTGTACTTGGAAAATTATGACACCGAGAAAAGTAATTGAAAGAGATACAAATAAGTGGAAGCATATACTATGCTCATAGATAGAAAGAATTAACACCATTAAAATGTCCATACTACCCAAAGCAATCTATAGATTCAACACAATTTCTATCAAGATACCAATGGCATATTTCACAGAACTAGAACAAATGTTCCAAAAATTTATATGGAACCATAGCCACAGCCATCTTGAGAAAGAAGAACAAAGTTGGAGGAATCACCCTACCTCATATCAAACTATATTATAAGGCCATAGTAATCAAAATAACATAATACTGACATAAAAACAGACATAGATCAATGGAACAGAATAGAGACCTCAAAAATAAACCCAGGCCTTTATGGTAAATTAATATTCGACAAAGGAGGCAAGAACATACAATGGGGTAAAGATGGTCTATTAAATAAATAGTGTTTGGAAAATGGACAGATATAGGCAGAAAAATGAAACTGGCCCTGGTCAGATGGTTCAGTTGATTGGAGTGTCATCCTGGGCACTTCCTGGCCAGGCACCTGCCTGGGCTGCAGGTCTGACAATTGGTTGGGATGCATCTGGGAGGTAATCAATGGATGTTTCTCTCTCACATTGATGTTTCTCTCTCCCTCCCTCTCTCTCTCTCAAATCAATAAAAAAGTATCCTAGGGTGAAGATTAAAAAGACAGAAACCAGATCACCTTTTTACACCATACACAAGAACAAACTCAAAATGGATTAAAGACTTAAATGTAAGTTGCAAAGCAATAAAAATCCTAAAAGAAAACATAGGCAATAAAATCTCAGACATTTCTCCTAGCAATATGTTTCCTGATCTAACTTTTCAGGTGAGGGAAACAAAAGAAAAAATAAATAAATGGGACTACATCACACTAAAAAGTTTTTGCACAGCAAAGGAAACCATCAACAAAATGAAAAGACAAATCACTGAATGGGAGAACATATTTGCCAGTGATACATCTGATAAGGGGTTAGTATCCAAAATTTACAAATAACTTATATAACTCACCACCAAGAAAACAATCCAATTAAAAAATGGGCAAAGGACCTGAATAGACACTTCTCCAAAGAGGACATACAGATGCCAATAGACATATGAAAAGATACTCATGTCACTAATCATCAGAGAAATGCAAATTAAAACCACAACGAGATATCACCCCATGCCTGTCAGAATAGCTATCATCAATAAATCTACAAATAATAAGTGCTGGGAAAAAGGGAACCCTCATGTTTGTTGGTGGGAATGCAGACTGGTGCAGCCACTGTGGAAAGCAGTATGGAGTTACTTCAAAAAATTTTAAAGTGGAAAAAATATCCCACCCTAGAACTGCCTTATGATCCAGCATTTCCACTCCTGGAAATACATCAAAGAAACATGAAATACTGATTTAAAAGAATACATGCACTCCTATGTTCATTGCAGCATTATGTACAGTAGCCAAGATTGGGAAGCAGCCCAAGTGCCCATCAGTGGGTAAACGGATAAAAAAGCCGTGGGACATTTACACCATGGAATACTACTCAGATGTGAAATAGAAAGAAATCTTACCTTTTTTGAGAGCATGAAGGGAGAGCATTAAGCTAATTGAAATAAGCCAGTCAGAGAAAGACAAGTACCACATGATTTCACTCATGTGTGGAATCTACTGAACAAAATAAACTAACAAACAAAATAGAAACAGACTTAGATACAGAGAACAGGCTGACAGCTGTCAGAGGGAAAGGGGTTGGAGGGCTGGGTGAAGGGATTAAGAAAAACACACCCATAGACAAGACAACCGTGTGGTGTTTACTAGAGGGGAAGGGGGGTAGGGGGAGGTAGGAGAGGGCAAAGCGGGGATGAATGGTGACGGAAGGACATGTGACTTGTGGTGGTAAACACACAATACAATAGACAGATGATGTATTTCGGAATTGTACACCTGAAACCTATGGAAGTTTATGAACCAATGTCACCCCCCAAAATTCAATAAAATTAAAAATATTTTAAAAATGAAAAAACAAACACCTTGCGTGGTCCTACAGTCGCTTTTCCCCCTCTGCTGCAGGTCCCGATGGGGGCTAATCCTTTAGCCTGGAGATACACAGAGCGCAGCTACGACAGGTGATGAGCTGCTGGTACGTCAACCTCTGTTTCAGTAAACCGCTGAAATTTCAGGGTCATTGTTACTGCGACATAACTACGCAACCCACGCCTGTTTCCAGAATCCGAGTCCAGAGCCCTTCCTTTCCAGTGGGGACACACTGAACTCCTGAGAAAGCGAGAACTAGATTCCAGGTCTTCTCACTCCTAGTCCAGATGTTTTCCACCCTAGCCCATGCTTTAAGAAAACAGTCCTTCTTTTAGGAGTTCCTAGGACCTCCAGAGTGATTTCCAGACGCACGCTTTCTCCTGGTGGCGAGCCGTGACCACCGCCCTGCTCTGCAGGCCCTCCCAGTCCCCACTCGGGGCAGCCCCCGATCTGTCAACATCGAAGGGAGAGACAGAAACATGTCGGCTTCAGAGGCAACTGACACTATTAGAAGGGTCGGCGGTGTCCTCTGTGAGGTGCACAGGGGGCAGGTGAGGTCCACGTGGAAGACAGCCAGAGGCAGCAGAGCTCCTGGTCCCGGGTGCGAGTGAGCTATGCATTCGCCTTAATCCAAGTGCTACTTCAAAATGTATCCCAGCTTGTGTCCAAAAGATAGCTGCAGTACAGTGTACAGGTCTCATAATATTCCAGCTGATATTATTTCAGGTAATACTGACATTTATATTTTAAAAAGGAGGAAACAGTGCAAAGCGTGGTAGAATGGAGAGGGTGTAAACTAATTCTTCTTCCAATATTAGATCACAACATGGGTGTAAGTTTCCTCAAGGAAAAACCCCACTGGCATTAAAAAAAAAAAGACCTCTGTAAAGGAAAACTTTATTTTACATGAAATGATTCACAAGCTGGTTCAATTCAGGGCACATGCCTGGGGTTTTGGGCTCGATCTCTGGTAGGGGGTGTGTGGGAGGCAGCCAATCAATGTTGCGATCACACATTGATGTTTCTGATGTTTCTCTCTCCCTCTCACTTCCTCTCTCTAAAGATGAATAAACTAAATATACATACATACATATATATATATACATATATATATATATAAAGATCCTTGGCTGACCATGTATATATATATATGTATGTCTATATACATGACATGTATATATATACACATGGTCAGCCAGGGATCTTTATTTCCAGCTATGGAAGCTCTATTTTAATATAAATCCAAAAGCTGCACAATTCTCCAAAGTTTTGTACAATATTGTGTACACTGTTATGTCGATGGGATAATTATGGGTAGAAGCAATACAGTTAACCTTCAAAGCTCTTGTCTACAAGCGGAAGAGAACCTGGTGCCTACGGAGGGGCTGCCCGAGGGGTTGGGTGCTGGGCAGAGTTAATGACGCAGCTCACACCATCTCTTGTGTACAAATGCTGACCACAGTAGTCTGAACCTTAATGTGAAATTCATTGCCCTTGAGAGGTCTCGGTGAACTCCTGTCATTCTGACTGACAGCTTTAGAGGAGGCCTCCTCGGTAATAGGAACACGGGCTCTGAGCAAAAAGGAAAACCTCGGCACTTCAGCAGCTCCTTGACGCCCAGGTTGGGGGCAGGAGAAGCCCCCCTGTCGCTGCGCCCAGCAGATTGGACAGGAAACAGTGGCAGGACCCCTGGCGGGTCACAGGCTCTTACTGGAGCTGATTCAGCAAGCTGGCAGTGCTGAGTGCTCTGCCTTTAGCACTTAGCTCTTTGCATAGAGAATGAGGGCAAGGAGGGGACCCTTCTCTCATTTCCTCATGAGGTGGGGAGAGAACTGTGTAATAACATTTCATGTATCAAAGCCAAAAATTATTTGGATCGGGCAAAACCCCTCTAATTAGAATTGTTTTATTCTCAGCAATGGCTGGGAAACTTCCTATTGAGTTATGGAGGAGGGAATGAGGGTGGGAGAGGAAAGGGAAAGATTGCTCAAAGCAAAACAACATCGTATTTAACCAGTGCCCAATAGTGCTGGGCTTTCTATGGCTCCCTTTATTTTTGCCCATCCTATGTGAGGCTTGTCAGACTTGACAGCCACTGTTCAGCCAATGCATACATTAGATTTCATCAGGATGAAGAAAAGAAAAACATCCCCAACTCTCCCGCTTAAGTGGAAGATACTATCCTTTTAAGAGCGTCAACAACAACAAAATAGCCATAAACTTTTAGAGACGATAAGAAGTTAAGAATCTTTGCTCTCAAGAGAACACCGCTATTCTGCCAACTTCTTAGCTTACTGATGGGATAGAGAGCTGCTGATTTATTGTACACAGTAAAGAATATTGCTTTGGGGAGCTGTTTTAGCCTGGACTCCATATTCTCTTCAAAAAATAAAAAGGAAACTTTAAATTGGATTTCTGAAACTGGTTGAGTGTCTTCAGTCTAAAAGCTATTGAGCAGATTAATTTTAAAAAGGGGCACCGTAAGCACAAATTCACTTCTGAGAGGCTGCTGTTCCGCGATGCCTTTTAGACCCATGCAGCACTGTGGCCGAGCGCCCCGAAGCCTCGGCGACCACTCCCCCCTAGCGTCCTCTGCAGGCGGCACTGCCTCCAGGCGCGCTGAGAGGTCAGCGGCCGCGCAGAAACCGCTGCGCTGGGTCATGCGGGCGGCGCCTCTCACCTGGCTCCACTCTGGCACTTCTCAGCCACTGATATATATATTTTAAATAACATAATTTTAAAAAAGGCTTTTAACTGACTTTTGAAGATAGAGAAAGGGCAACAGAGAGGGAGATGTGACAGGGCTACATGGACTGAATGCCTCCTGCATGAGGGAGAGACAGAGAGAGAGATGAGATGAGAGTATTACTTCAACTGGCTGCCTCCTGCATGCCCCCTACTGGGGATCTAGCCCCCAACCCTGGCATGTGCCCTGACGGGAAATCGAACTCACCACCTTTCAGTGCGCTGGATGATGCCCAGCCAACTGAGCCACACCAGCCAGGACCCAAGCGCTGATATTTTTAACATAACGCATTCATATGGGCCAAAATCTAAAAGTTACAAAAGGGATGCCACTCAGCGGCAGTCAACATTATCAATTTCTTAAATATTCTTTTAAAGATGTTGTAGGCATATACAAATAAATACAGGGTGGGGCAAGTGTTGGCTTACAGTCATGAGTATGGGAAACCCAGAGTTTATTCTTGTATTATTATTTATTATTGTGTTATCTTCCGTTCGAACTGGAAACCCACTTTTGCCCCACCCTGTGTAATCAGTGACCGCCTGTGAAGCCCAGGCCACTCAGCTACTAATCCTGGCTCTCATCTCTGTATCGCTGCTTCTATCGCCATCCTAGTCACTCCTCCACATTCCTCAGGACCATGGCATCTGTGTTCCTGTATTTGTCTCCACCTCTTGTTACTATCATCTAGATGACGCCAGCACATGTGCAGAAAGTACAGAGAGTATCCTCTTTACAGCCCTTTGACTTTTTCAACTCTAATGACCCTCCTATGTACCCCACTTCCCTTTCTACCTGAAATCTTAAATGCACAGTGCACTCCAGGCCCTCCATATCCTTGCATGCCCTTGGATTTCTTTGCTGTACCTCTCTCTTCAGCTTCTCTGGGGCCTCCACACGTAACACCTCCATGTCTCCCCTAGTTATCAGCCTTCTACTGATCTTAAAGGTCTCGCGACTCATCACTTCAAGCCTTCTCTTATCCATACTCCCTTACCACCTAGCTGTCCCGTGGCATGAGCCCTGCAAAAGGCCAACTCTGGAGCAATCCAGTCGTTCCCAAGCATCTGGACTCTTTCGTCTGTATTTCGGCTGGAGTAAAAGGAGAACACCAGCACACTGTGCTGCCTTTATTTCTCCTGTATCTTTACCCTTTCCCTCTATTTGTCTGTCCCGTGCAACCTACAAAAAAAAACCTTGATTCTCTTACTCATCTGAAAAATGACTTCCTTGATTCTAACCTCTCCACGTATCATTTCTTTAAATATCTGTTCCTTTACACTCAAGCTTCTTGAAATAGTAGTTTACACTTGTTATTTACAGCCATTTTTATTCTTGCTTTGTCCCATGGAGCCTGGCTCTTGCTCCACCACTCTTATGAAAAGGCTCTTATTAATATTTTTAATAGCTTCTGAATGAACAGTACCAATGCACCCTTTCTAGTCTTTGTTTTATGTGACTTCTTTCTTGAATTTAACATTGTTGATGACTCCCTCCGTAAGTCTTCCTTCCTTTGGCTTTTGTGACATTACGCTCTAGTGTTCTCATTTTACCTCTTTATCTGTTTCTTGGCTTCAGCAATAATTTACACACGAATGATGCCTGATTGCACATCCCAGGCCAACAAATGTTTGCCCAGTTCGTTTCATTTTGCCCAGTTTTTTCTGACCACCTCCCATTGGATGATCCATAACCTCCTTAAACTTAACGTATCCAAAATGGTACTCAGTTTTCCCACCAAACATGCTCACCTTTCTGTGTTTCCTTTCCTAGAAACATACAACCACTTTCACCTAACTGTGCATATCATACATCTAAGAGTCATATTAAAATAGTCCTCAATTAGTCATGAAATCCTTCAAACCAGTTTTGTAATTCTTCAGAACAATATCTTCTAACCTACATGCCAATACACGAGCTTATGGAATTGTTTCTGGATTCGTATGACAGCCGAACTAGTCCTCAATTCTTGCCTCACTGCGGTGTGTCCCCCATTGGCCTGTAATATTGGTCTTCAAAAGCAAAAGCAAAATAAAAAGTGCTATGTTATCCATGTAACTTCCAAACCTCAAATCCTTCAGAGTTTCTGAGTAGATTTTCCGTCCTTTGATGAATACTTCAAAACCTTCATGATCCGGCTCCTGCCTTCCTCTCCAACATCATTTCCAGCCAGTCGCTCGCATTTCTGCAGGTTTCAGATTTATTGCACGGTTTATCAGCCCTCTTAAATTTTCAGAAGCTGTTTCCTTTGCTTGCAAAGTTCTCCCAGCACTTTCCCACTTAGCTAACTCCACCTCACCCTTTAGAACACACATGAGATCACTTCCTTTGAGAAACATCAGCAGTCTCATGTAGACGCTGCTGCGTCCTCTGTGGTTCCAGAGCGTACAAACACTTTCACAGGATACTTTTTCATGAACGTCCATGCTTCCGCAGCAGTCAGTACAGTGCCTGGACACACTGGACTCTCACTAAAGATCTGGCTGGGCTCCTAGGGTATGATGTTTGTCTTTCTCAGATTCTTCATGGAGATCCACTACCTAATCAGCTGGGAGAATTTAATCAGTATGTTTAAAGATCACATTTTCAGGTGGCCAACTAATTTTTAAGCTATCTTTATCCATAAATGGGGCTTAATGTTAAAGATTGCCTTATGGGTTAATGACTATTTTTATTTTTAAGCATTTCTAAATGTGTGGCAACCAAAGTTTATAAAAACCACTTTCTTGGCAGCAAGACATGAGTTGACATTTAGTTTTATCTCCAAAAGTGTTTTTCTTCCTGGTAAATTACTGAGGACTTGCCCTTAACGTGAATGCTATGGAGATGGGGTAGCAGGTGACTAATTCAATTATTTTAAGGCCCAGTGAAAAGAGTACTTTCCACTTCTGTCCTCTGGTATCAGAGATACTCCAGTGGCTTTAAGTATTGACATTGAAGATACTGCAATGATTCTCACAGATTCAGCTCTGATAACAGGGTTCAAAGTCTTTTAAAATGTATTCACATATTTGGCTTAAGTTAAGATATAAAATACAGACTCTGGTGACAATACAATATTCAGACAAAACAACAACAGCGGCTTTCATAATACTCTTAATTCTTGAGCTGAAAAACTCTAAAATTTGAACTTTGTGAAAAGGAATCATCTTATTAAACAGAAAACATTTATATTAAAAAACTAAAGTCATAGAAATTTAAAAGAGAGTGTCCCTGATAGGTATGGTCATGCCAGATTTTAAAGAAAGAGAAAAAGGTGGCTGTGCTAATTGACACTGTATGCCAGAGGGATTATTTACCTGACAAAGGCAGCTTCAATAACATGTAGATAATGCACATGTGTAGGGTCATTGTGGGGGCAGATTCAGCAGCACATTTTGGTCATTCTTTATATGGAAATGTCCATATCACCTTAACTACAAACCATCTCAGGGCTGAAAGAACATAGAAATTAGTGAAAGTATTTCTCTAAATATCAATGATCCATGCGAAACGGCTATTACAATATATTCTATGTAATAGAGAGTAAATGATTTTTAATAAAAAGTTGTTATATAGTCTTTGGTATCACGGGATCTAGAAATGTAACCTGAAATTTTAAAGTGGAAAGTACTATTATGAAATAGAGCAAGTGACAGCGAGCTCTAGCGGGAACGGGAAGGTACCTCGCAGGCGCCTCTGAAACCGGGGGCCCAGGGCTGCTCTGTGGGGCGCAGCAGAGGGACGGGGCTCAGATCACCAATCATCTCGTCAGCACTTCAATACAAGATGTTGACAAACTTGTGGGAATTCAGAGAACTGACTGATTAACAAGATGAGGAAAATAACTTACGAGACTAGATTATGAAAACGAAGTGCATTCTTCATGGGCAAAGGAATTGAGTACTTGATGTTCACCGCATGTAAAACTGTTCAGAGGGTGACTTAGGGGGATATGAGACAAATTTCCAAGAATTCAAAATGCATCACCATGAAGGGAAAGAACTGTCTATGATGCTCCCTGGGGGCAATAACTGGAAGCCAGGGCAGGAAATCGAGTTGCAGAAAATGTAGGCTCTGTAGCTAACAAGTTTTCCCAACAGTGGCGTCTATTAAATGGTGGAATGGCTTCCCAATGGAAGGAGTGAGAAAGCCATCCTGTAAGTCATTTCACACCAGAGCGGACAAAGTAGTCAAAGATAGACCTTTGAAAAGACATCGCCCGCACTGCTGTGACGCACCTACAACGAATGACCTGCTGGAGCTTTCCATCTCTGCTTTTAGGAGCCTTACGTGTTTCCCACGGAGCAACTGTCTTCTGCTGGGAATGTATTCATATCATAGCTTTAGTTTTATGTTTATTATTTCCATCTCTTTTATTTTATTTTTCTAAAGGGCCTCTAGTTTGTAAATCCTTTGGTTTGCCGGGACTATATTTTATGAAAATCCCATTTGCAGTTAATATCCTGAGCTCTCTATAAGAAAACTGCTCTGAGGAGAAAGCAATAAAAGCAGTTAGAATGTTGATCCATTCTACAATGCATCTTGAGATGTATGCATCCCCTCAGAAACTCACCTCCTTCGAAAGCTAATGAATAGGGAAAAAAATTGTGTGTTTTATTTTTATAAATCCTATATTAGAAAGCTTCCCTTTGAAGCATTTATAAGTAGGTAGCTCTTCCCATATTTTTCTGAACCCCAATTCTTTTGCTTTTGGGCATTTATTAATACAAATTTCTCTTATTATGAAAATTTGTGAAAAATGGATGAAAGACAATGGATATAAAGAGAAGAAATACCTTTTGTACATTGAAAATAGCTGCTTAAAGATTTATGCCAATCTTGGTGATGCAGTATATATATACTTACATCTCATAAAACATTTGGGTAGGTTTAAGAATTTATTGTAAGTGTTAAACAACTGTCCAAGAAACAAAAATCTAGGACATTATCTTTGTGTATGTATTAACATCCCATCTCATGTGTAAGATCCATTTAAACCTACTAAGAAATTCTCCCACTAGACAGCTGTTTCTTACTTCACAGTTATTATAACAGCGAAAGAACACGAGTTGTAATATTTACCAAACCTCCAGCTATTTCGTTAATTATATCAGTTTCGGATTGCGCACTTCGGGAATTCTCAGGGTATGAATATCTAACATAAAGAAAGCATGCTGACAGTGAGCCTGAGGGGCTGCGGTTTGTACCAGTTCCCCTCAGCTGTCTCTTACGTTACACAGTCTTTCCCCTCCCCCCCTTCTTGTTTAAGTCCTAGTAGGTCTTCCGTTGTTTTCCATTTTCCCCTCAAACCTCCTGCTCCGGGGAATCACATGGGAACTTTGGGCAGTAAAATGTGTACAAATGGCTTAGAGCAGGCTCCTCAAACTCAGCACTCCTGACACTCTTGACTGCATCATTCTTTCCTGGGGCCAGGGAGGGGCTGGCCTATCCAGCCAAGGATACTGACCAGTATCGCTCGTCTCTACCGACTGGAGGTCACTAGTATCCCCTTCCAGTGATGACAGCCCAAAATGTTTCCAGATATTGTCCAATGTCTCAGGTTGGAAGGAGAGGGCAAATCTGCCACTTCAAGAGCAAGGTGGCAGAGGGCAGGAGGAGCCACCTGACTTTCTCCTGTTTTGACCCACCCCCTTTTACATCTCCACGGTTCTATGGAGAACACAGCTGCAGGAAAACTGGGCTGGGGTTGGTTGCCCCAAACATTAGCAGTCGATATCCCGGCCACACGGCATCAGGGAAGGAGATTTTGAAGCCCAGTTTTGAGCAAACTTGACAAGAAATATAGACAGACTCATGCACCGCCTCCCTGAGAGGAGGCACCCTAGACTCCTATGGAGAATGGGCTAGTGATGGGTTCATATCTTATTTTCAGGCCAATGATGGGATGGATGTGCAGTGAGATGGTGCAAATATTAATTCATGTTATAGCGAGAAAAACATTTACCAAGAAGTCCACTATCTAGCAGCATCAATATGGGTGCACTTCCATTTTAGGGCCTACAGTGTTCTCAACCGCAACCTAAGGATATAGTGTGGAGAATTCTAAAGGTTGCTTCTAGTTTTTGTCTGCCTAGCTTCAATGAGCTGGCCAATATCAAAAGGAACTTTATAAAGATATGGCAATAACCATTCATTTGACCAATATATATAGATATACATATACTGTGAGTGTCATCTATATGCAAGGAGCTTACCCGTCTTTAGGCATATGGATATCAACAAGACTGCATTCCTGAAATTTTAGGATTAGACAAACATGTAAACAAATAAGTGTCATGTATTGTTATAGATGCATAGTAGCAAAATGACAATGTGTTGAAAGGAGGAAGAAGCGGTCTTTTCTAACTGAGGGCCTAGAAGAGGCCCCAACTTAAGAGGTGATACTTGGGAAGGAGTTTCAAAGGTCAGAAGTGGGTGACCATCCTGCACACTTGCAATCGGCCGGCCTCTGCCCCAGGACACATGATCTCTGGTCTTGGTAAGGAATCTGCAACTCACTGTTTGCACTTTATGAGAAAACTCAGGCTTGGAGAGCTGAAAGGCCTCACTGGAGGTCCCACACTGAGTAAGTAGCAGAGTCCGAATGCAAATTGCAGAGCCTTTACAGGGCTTCCTCTAAGCAAAGAAAGCAGAAACTAACTTGCAGAGCCTGTGAACAAACGACACCTATTCATGGACATATATATGCTCAGTGTAGATGGAAACAGGGGGAGAGATGGGCCAGGATGAAGGAAATGGAGAAGGAACGGGCAGAGACAAACCATTAAATGATGTTGCCACGCTGGTGCAAGTAATAGGGAGCCACTGCGGGGGTTTAGGAAAAGGAATAGCATATTTGTTTGGATTTGAGCTTTAGAAAGGTCTCTTAGGCTGCTATGGGGGAGTGGGGTTCAATCACCATTCTACCCACGGTGAAACAAGGGGAGAGATTCTTGGGCATTGCCCAAGGAAGAGGCTACGGCAGTCACATCCAGACCAAGAGAAAAACAGAGAGGAAGGGGGCTCCTAGAGAAAGAGAGTAAGGAGTCAGGCAGGTAAAAAGGCAGTTGATGCGCAGTGAGAGAGAAAACTCACTGCAATCACCCAAATGAAAAGAGAAACGACAATGCCCACACTCATCCTCAGTGTTTCCTCTCCTGCCTGCACTGCACCGGGGTAAATGGGACCGGAAGATGGTGGGCCCAGAGTTCGGTGAAGCGGCGGCCCTCTCTCCTGAGGTCCTGCCATCTCCAGCCATGAAGCAAAGTCTGTCCACGCCCGAGAGTGACCCTGCAGCACTCTCTGCCGTCCTTTCATAATCCCTGCCCCATCCTAACTGCTGACACAGCAGGTGCTCGAGTAACATTTTGTTCCACGTTGTTCTGTTACAATGTTGATGAAATGCCACAGGAATGTAACCCTTGTTTATATCAATTAGCCTACAGTAAGCCGGTTTCGTTATACTTCGTTTCATTTAAAGTCACAGACTCTATCAGCTATGGTAAGTGAGCACTTGCTGTACTGTCAGGTATTATTTTAACTTTTCTTCAAAAGCTGGGCGAGGTCTCTTCAGTCCCTTGTTCTGTTTTGAGTCATATAGACCAAGTATGGCAATCTTTCTTCCCCTATAAAGAGCAGGAGTGAGGAACTACCTCTTATGTGGGATAAATTGTGTACAGGGAGCGGTCTTTAAAAATATGGTTGCTGAGACCCCCCCTCCCCAGTCCAAATAATAAGATGAAGCAGGAGTCATTCAAACGGACATGTGTTGAAAAGCAGAGTTGATAGAAATTAAAGCAGAGGTTACAGAATAGTTAGAACGGGGAAAGAAAGCTGATACAGGATAGGAAGTGTGCAGAAAGCAAACTCACATCACCCCACGGCAGAGGAGAGGATGGGGAGATGGGGCCTGTGTAGGCCCCCCCCCCACCCCGGCACCGTCATCATAAAAAGTGTCATTCTCGTTGCCAGCAGCGGAGCAAACAGGCACTCTTAAGTGCATCTTCGATAAGCAAAGTGTTTGTTTGTTTTTAAATAGTAACATAGAAAGAATTGCATCTTAATGGCAGGTTGACACAATGTGTCTTCAGAATGAAATCCGGTTTACTGAGGGAAGAAGGCGGGCCGCGTAGGGGGGCGGTGTCTGTGAGGTAAGGGGCCTGCTCTGTTCTCTCTTTTCACGGACGTATCAGAGCGTGAACACTGCCCCCCAACGCGGGTGCCCTCGGGGCGAACGCCCTGTCTGGTGGCTCCCACCAGAAGGGTGGCCAGTGGGAACCGTGAAGCAGAGAGCCTCGGGAGTAAGGGAATTTATTAATCAATAGGTTTCCTTTTATGGGGCTTAAATATATTGACCTAGATGCAAAAATGTGAATTTGGCGATCGAAACACTTCAGCCTACAGAGATTTTTAACGGAATTAAGAAGCACCCTCAGTAGCCTGTTGTATCTCAAAACCGTGTGGGGCACTGACATTTTACGAAGTGTTTTCTCATATCTTATCCCATTTAGTCCTACTGTGTGCTTGGCACAAGTAGGTGTTTTAGAAATGTTCGCAGGAGGCGCTCTAGAAGGTTCCTGAGCAAAAACATTAATTCATTGAGGAACATTAACTGAGTATCTATCACATGCCACTGTACTGAGTGATGGGATCTGGCAACAGACACAGGTTTTGTGGTGTTTTTTTAAGTCCCTTTTCCATTTTTCTTCTTTTCCTCCATCACCATTTATCCCCCTATAACCTCCCTTCCCCAGTGATCACCACTGTGCCCATGAGTTCTTTCTCTCTCTTTTTTTTTTTGTCTTTAAAGTGTGACCTTAACAAGAAATGCCTACACACAACATAAGTAGCTAAGGTAAATTCGATCCTATCGAAGCAGTGAAATGAGTAGTAGGGGGTGGTTATGGTCAGAGAATAGTATAAATGCCGTGGCTCTGCTTTATAAATTAAGAATTATTCTCAAAGGAAATAGTTCTTAATAGGCATGAACATCAGCATCAGAATCAGCTGAGGAGCTTTTAAAAATAGAGTTTTGCAGGCCCTTTCCCTGAATCTAATTCAGGAAGTCTGGGATAAATTCTGGGTTCCTTATTTACAAAATATGTATGTACATACACACATTCATAGGTAGATATTCCTAGATGGTTTTAATGCAAAAAGTTGCTTAAGAATCATTTTTTTGGAACTGTGATGCTTCATGCTATCTAAATTATACTCCATGGTTTAAGCCTGAAAGGTCTTTGGCTGATTTTCTTCCTTTTAGCCGCAGGATTTATTACTTTTCAATGCAAATAATTTGGGATGGGTAAGGTTTTAAGCTGTTACCAGTCAGTAACTCACTTTGTTCCCTCTGCTTGGATTGAACGATTCCCCTCTTTGGGTCAGCGGCTGCTTCCTCCGTGAATCATTTCCTGACCAACTTCCTCAGACTCAATTACTTTCTCTCTTCTCCCCTCCCACAACCTCTCAGCTGGTATTTCAGATGCTGCGTATCAGGTCCTGTCTGCCGAACTTGACTGTCTTAGGGCAGGCTTCCTGTCTGATTTGAAGCACCTAGGTTGGAACTTGACATAGTGATGGAGATCCACAAAATCTAAGGAGAATGAATAAGTGACCAAATTAATTAGAGAATTAATTCACAGCCTCATCTGCCTGAAAGCTATGCTAGTCGTGAGGGAAGAACATTTGAGCAGAGGTAGGATAGACTTGGGTGGGTCAGGGTTGTAGATGATTCCATGGGGGGGCGGGGAGGGGACACATAAATCTAGGTCTGCTTTGCTATTCTGTCTGCAACTGATCTTAGAAATAATCATTTTATTTTCATATTGATACATATCGTATGTTTTTGTTACACAAGAGAAACTCTTACAAAAGGCAAAGAAGGAAAGAGAATCATTTATAGTTGTTTATTTTAACTAATGATACCATTAAATAAAAATTAGGAAATGGTTGAAAATTATTATGTAGAGCTCTGCCTGTAAAACTGTGATTTTTCCTTCCAAAATGATTTTCTTGGTTTAGACTTTGTAATATATTTATATATTTTTTAACAATTAAAAAACCCCTTCCTTACCTAGGTTATCTTTCATGGCTATATGAAATGTTTCTATTGCTCACTCATATTTCTCTTTTGTCTGATATAGGGATATTTATTGTAGAGATTAAAATACTATAGGGTTTTAGTGTCTTTTTCTCCTTGTAAAAATAGCTGATTTTGGCATTTCAGGGGAAAAAAAAAAGGCCAGTACATCACATTGAGTACTTGCAGCCTTGAACAACTATGCTCTTCCAGAGACCTGGCTTGTTTTTAAGCCAAAGAAATATTGTAAGGGCTGCCTGAGCCGTGTCTTATAGAATTAGATGAGAAATGAATGTCTTCCTATAGCAAGGGCATCAAGAAATTTTTCAAGTCCCAACATACTACTAAAACTGGAATCTTCATATGAAAGGTATATTTCAAGATATTTTCATGAACAGTCCAAAAGGAATGAAGGGAGGATACATCTCATGTAGCATAGCTGAACAGAACGGGAATGTTTGGCTTCCTGCCCTCCTGTTGTGGGTTTCCAGCTGGGGTCACGCTACACAAATGCTTCTAAGCCTGACCTTACTCTTAGACTCTTAGTCCAAGGGTCCCCCCAGTGTTCATCTGGTTCCAAGAGGCTGTAGGTTGACTGTTTGTGTCTCCCCAAAATTAATATGTTGCAACCTAATCCCTGATGTGATAATTTAGGAAGTGGGGCCTTTGGGAAGTGATTAGGTCATGAGGGTGGAGCTCTTCTGAATGGGATTAGTGCCCTTATAAAAAAGGCCCCTGAGAGCTCTCACTTCCTTTCTGCAATGTGAGGTTATAGCAAAAACACAGCCATCTATGAACCAGGAAGCTGGCTCTCATCAGACACTGAATCTGCCAATGCCCTAAAGTGGGATTTCCCAGCCTTCAGAACTGTGAGAAATAAGTTTCCGTTGTTTATAAGGCACCCGGGCTATGATATTCTCTTAAAACAGCCCAAATGGACTAAGACGTAAGACCTCTTAAAGGACCTAGGTCATACCTAATATGATTCCAATCCTCCAGAAACATTTTAATGAGAACAGTAAAAACAGTAGTTCCATCTGCTGTACACAATGTATATCAAACCCATCTATTTTAAAGGTAATCCTTCAACAGCCTTATAATGCAGGTGGGACCTTCCCATTTTACAGATGAAGAACCAGTAGCGTGCACAAATTAAATCATGTATCCTAGGCGTCATAGGTAACACACAGATGTCACTCTCTATGCTCCATTCAGTCAAGAAAAACCTCAAAAAGTCAAATAAATCACTATGGGGAATCTTGAGGCCTCGGCAATGAGTGGTACACTATCAGAATCCCAAAGATATTTTTATGATTATTAAGAAGACCCACATCTTTCAAGGCTCAGCAGCTGCATCAATAGAAGACCCACACCATGTCGTCTGTGATGTGACAATTACATGCTGATGTAAGAACTACTGAGGTCTGGCCGTTACTGATGCAATCCCATGCTCCTTGAGGATGAAACATAGTAGAGGCAGATTTTAGAATCGGAATGTCTGGCTCCATTCCACAGTCCACTGACATCTGGCCTGTACAATGGCTCTCACACCTCCATCTTCTCCCCTAAGCCATGCTCCTCCCCCCACCCCCCCCTTAATGTCCAGTGAGTGCTGGATCGAAGCAGCTAAGACCCATTGGCATGCTGGTTTGGCTGCAACATTAAAATGAGAGGGAACAAGTCCTAAGTCTGAAAAAACATAGCAGTGGTCTGTTAGTATAACTTCTCTTCACACATCATTGGGTGTTACTTTTATTACCAATTATCAGACGCATCATAGGTACTCAGTGAATATCTGTTGGTACAGCTCAAACATTTTGACACCTACCTGGTACGAACCATAATGTTTATTAAAAAAAACAAAACAACCACACAGCAATCTGAGTGCCTGATGAAGGGAAAGAATATAAGTGGTTGAGGAGCTAGAGACAAGAAGGATCTTTGACATGAATATGTCTTTGACAGAGAAGGGCTTGGATTCTTGACTCTTTATATGGGTAAATTAATTGCCAGGGATTAGAAGTGGACAATCACAAGGTATTTGGGCTATCAGGGAATAGTGCTGTTCATCTGGACTGAAGAACATGTATCGGAAGAAGGGGGAATTGAAGCTAGAACGTTAGGCTGGGATCGGAACACAGGAGGCTCTCAGTATCAGAGTGAGGAGTTTGGACAGTGCTCCATAGGAAATTGGAAGTCATTCAGCAGTTTTCAGCTGGAAACTGATTTATCACTGCTCTGCTTTAGCTGGCAACCACATGCAGAACAGATTGAAGATAGAGAGACAGGAGACAGGGAGGCCAATCAGGGCATGACTAGCAGGGCCCAGCCAAAAAGCAATGATTCCTCGATTATCTATTCATGCATCTCTATTTTTCAGAGGTGGCTCCATGCCTTTTCAATCTCTTTCTCTTCTCTTTTTTTACTTATTTTTACCTGTCTGGTTTTGATTTTCATTTGCAAAAAAAGAGGAGTCACTTTGTAGCTCAATTTTATCACAGGTGGAAAAAGCAATGTTGAACAGAGGTCAGCCTTAATCTGTCACATTCCCACTGATAAAGGGGGCATTAAGGACAGTTATTTTCAAGGCTAGATGAGTCTTGTCTTTATGATTGATTTCAATTCCTTCTTTCACCTGAGAGAAGAGACTGGAATTTCCCCAAAGTTCCAGGGATCTTCGACTTCCCACTCAGAATAGCTGATTCTTAGAGGGATGGAGCTGATCAATAGCTCTCCTTAGAACCATAGGTGGGCTGGACTAAGTTCCCAATGCCCTTTACCAAAAATGACCGATTAAAAAATAAAGGCATAAAAATCACTATGGGCTTGGATGCTATGGGCACAGGAACCTTTGTTTTTTTGTTGGTTGTTTTTTTTTTGCTCATCTATAGGAGGAAACCCTTCCCTCCACATTTCTGCCTCAGCCCACAGATACGGAGACATCAACATTTTTGGTCTCTTTCATCACGAATTCCTTCCCTTCATCGTTTCTGTCATCCTCTCTCCCTTCCTCTATCTCCACCCTGTCCCCACATTTCTCTCTTGAGCTGCCTGCTTCTGACTCCCGACTTCCTCCACTTCCCGGGCCCATCTGTTAGGCGTGGCGGGGTTTGGGGCTGGCTGCCCTCACTGGCTGCCCTCCCTGCTTGTGATTATTTGTGACCAGACCTGCGATCTTCCAGGCAGTGAGAGGGGTGTGGAAGTGTACCTCCAGCCTGTTTCATAGGCCCCAGACGCCTGAGAATAAGCCTTGGGTCTGGAATTGCATCGCTGTAGTAACACACCCCGCCTGGCTTTGGGTGCCAGCCAAGCTCTCTCTCTACTCTAGTTTTACGAGAGAGTCCTCAGCTTTGATATTTCTTGAACCACCATGAATAAAGCTGCTATTCTGATGATCTTTTGGCCTTTTGTATCTCTTTTAAAGGTAAGTGTTTGTTAGTACTCTTAGCCTGCAACACGCTGAATTAAGTCATAGGAAGATTCTGAAACACCTTGCTTTTTTTTTTTTTGTACTTTGTGCCTTTATTTAGGCAACACCCTCTTGCCAGGGTGCTCGTTCCTCCCTGACTCAGTCCAATAAAGGGGAGTGAAATATGCCACCCCAAACGATGCCACTTGAGAACAGGATTGCTTTAAGAGGAAGACAGTTAAGAAGCAGACAGGGCAAGAGCTCTCTGCCCTCCCCTCGCCCTCCCCCGAGTACATAACAAGTGCAGAGGTTTCCTCCCTTCCCCTCTACCAGGAAGGGCAGAAGTTAATCACCGGACAGCGCCAGACCCTTCTCAGCCTAGGGAGGCGTCGCAGGAATTCTCATAACAAACTTCACTCACTAACCGTTAGCTTCTGTTTGTTCCTCCATATATTTATCTAATTCATCTATTTTTCCACAATTTGCTGTCCTAGAAACTCAAAGTCTTTTTCCTTTGTCTTGTCACTTCTCTAAATGTGTGTATTCTTTTGTTAAGATGTTGCATAAGCCCGAGCTCTGAGTTGCTCATCGCTGAGTGTTCCCATGGATGTGAGGATGCGTGTTAAGAAACTTCTGTTTGGCCCTGGCCAGGGTGGCTCAGTTGGTTGGGCATCACCCCACGCACCGGGAGGTTGCCTGGGTTTCATGCTCCATCCCTGGGGGGGGCGTGCAGGAGGCAGCCGATGGATGTTCGGCTCTCACATCGAGGTTTCTCTCTCTCCCTCTAAAAATTAATTAAAAAAAAAAAAGATAGAAACTTCTGTTTGTTTTCTCTTGTTAACCTGGCTTTGGTCAGTCTAATTTGCAGGGTCCCAGACAGAGAGAATCAAAGGGGGCAGAGGGAAAAATATGTTGTTTTCTTCCCTTACACCAGCAATCCCTACCCTTGTGAGGTTAAGGTTCCTCTTCCTGGTGTGCCCAGAATATTACATTCATATTTTATCACTGCAATTCACAGTGCTTTATAACCGTTTCTCCATCATAGGACCAACATTATCTTCTTACTATCCACAGTAAGTTCTCAGAAATACCTGCTGAATTTACAAGTGAACATTAGGTGGAGATGTTTTTTCTCTGAGGTTCACTTCATAGCTGTTAAAGAAAGAAATAGTGCTGTTTTAGGCATATCTTTAATATGCAAGCCACTTTCTAATATGTTCACATAGCTTTTTTCTTCTTTTTTTTTTCCATTTTCTTGATCTACCAAAATATTATTATATCAAAGAGCACAGTTATAGAAAGTTCTATGTATATAAAGAGGTGCAGTCATTTAAAATCATTCCATCTGCCCAGCCGGGTGTGGCTCAGCGGTTGAGCATCGACCTAGGATCCTGGAGATTGCAGTTCAATTCCTGGTCAGGGCACATGCCTGGGTTTCGGGCTCGATCCCCAGTCAGGGGCGTGCAGGAGGCAGCCGATCAATGACTCTCTCATCATGGATATTTCTGTCTCTCTCTCCCTCTCCCTCCTCTCTCTAAAATCAATAAAGATATATTTAAAATAAAATAAAATCACTACACCTTTCTGGTTTTCAAGGACAAAAGTTTACTTGAGCATGTCCGTGTAATACTAGCTAAGCAGACACCAGACTGGCTGAGGCGCATCAAACAGCATCCCTTCAAAGCTGCACATGTGTTTATTTTGCAAGTGGGGAGGCATCTGCTCATGTGAGGGAAATTAATTACAGTAGTAAAGTATTATTTCAAACACATGCTTGTGTTGAAAACGACTAGTCGACACGGCAGGAAACATTCCAAAAGTCAGGTGACACACAGAGGCAATATGTGTGGGGTTCTTAACTGCATCTGAGAGAACTCACAGGGCATCATAAATGAGATTCAGGGGCTCCCTGAAATTTTAGGCAACATTTTAGATACATTATTTTCCTCTGAAGCTGATCCAAAGCTTTTGCATTTCGTGAATAACTTGTATATGCGAGTTCTGTGACCACAGGCAAACTCATAGGCTCTCCAGGTTCACTGTTTAACTTGTAAAGCTGCCTAACCTGTGTTCATTGCCTCACTTGTAAAACAGGAGGGTTGACCTAGACACTAGCTCTCTAAGATGTCAAAGCTCTAAATTCCATATATTTTTAAAACCAGTCTACATACAATGCATAGCTCAGTAGTGGCACATTATTTATGACACGCCAGGCACTGCATTAAACACTTCATGTACATTGCTTCATAATACATTTGATCTTCACAAAACTCAAAGGGTTAGACGTTGTATTTTTTTATTATTTTTATTTTATAACATATTTATCGTCATCATCATCACCACCATCATTAGGACTGTGCCTACCCAATTATAAGCTCTATGATGGCAGGAACCTTGGCTGATTTGTTCACTACTCTATATCCAGTATTGGTCATAGTGCGTGGAACATAATAGGTGCTCAGTAAAAAAGCCTGTTGTCTAATGCGCTGAAACAAATGCATAACTAGCATCCGTGCTCTGAATTAGACAGAGCCAAATAATACCATCATAAGATTCCATTCCGCCTCACTTTCCTGTCTCCACTCCTCTTTCTCCCTTAATCTTTTTTTTTAAACCCAGCTCCTCTTCTTCTGCTCCCTACCCCCACCTCTGCAAGAGCCCACTTCCCCTTTATTTTGCTTACCCACTAACACGTGCTTCTAGAACTAGCCATACCCTTGGTCAAATTATCCTTTGCTCCAGGACTATGTTAAATTTTCCTATACCTATCTCATGAACTCTATTAAAGTTCTCATTATGTATTCAGGTTTTGGGAAAGCAATCTGATCAAAATAACTGATTCACTAACCCTTTCCAATGAGGCCCCTAGTCCATCAACATGGTCTCTGGAATTGGTGAAATTTTAAAACATTTGTAAGATTTTAAATAAGGCCACTTATCTACCCTTGCCTATAAAAGGCTGCAACGATGAGACTCTGTCCTTCAGAATGAGTGCTTCAACCAACACCCTTTGAAGCTCTTAGGCTTGCTGGCCAACTTGGTGGCCTAGTGCAATAATATTTACTTGGGAAATTTTGAGCATGCATTTGTCTCTGTGGCTCTCCTCTCCTCCTTTCTGAGCCTGGCCATGGTGCTGGTTTTCTTTCTGACCTACACTTCATTTGATATCTTACTGATACTTTCTTAGTATCTGACCTTAGCTGTCCCTCTGGTTTTAGCCACCTAAAAAATTTACCTGTTCTCAGTACTGAGAGACTTAAGAGATACTCAAGAGAGGGATGGGCTGAGATGAGGGTAAGAAATCCCCTTTCTCACTGTTGACTGAGACAGTCGTTAGGTAAAGTTCTACTTCCCTCTCTTATGTTTGCTTTCTTCCAGCAGCCTAAGTCCTAAGACTTCAAAAGAATCATTACCTTCAAAGGAAATAAATCTCTTTTCTATTTCGGGGTCTTAGCATTTGCTGTACTTTTGCTTAAATCACTCTTCTCTCATAGCTCCTTATGGATGCCTCCGCCTAATCCTTCAGGTCTCAACTCAAATGCCACATGCCCAGGGCTTCCTGGACTCGCTGGCTGGACTGAGCCTCTTCCTGTCACTCTCCATCCCACTACTCTCTTCTATCTTCTTTCTAGCTTTTACTGAACTTCAAATAATTTGTGTGTATATAAGTACTGACGACCCTATTTACTTACATGCTTACTGTCTGTTTCCTCCCACTGCCCACAGGATCCTGGGGGCAGAAACTCTGTATCTCCAGGGTTTTGGTTGGTCTGTCTCACCGTAGGCACTTAAATAACAATACTGAGGCTCTTACAGCTCCTAATTTCCAGTAGGACAATTTTGAAAGGAAGAAACTGATGTAAACTGATTCTGCTGTGAGGATCCCCACCATGACCTTGACTGTCCTTGGCTCTATTACAGTCCTGGCTGAAGTGGATGCTCCGAACAGTCACCTGTTTTTACCTGACTGTGCAATTAAAGATGGGATCTCACACATTTCATCCAGAAAGTGAATGGGGTCCTCCTTCACCCCCTAGCTGTCCTTCAAAATTCAGTGTAGGCAACTGAGGATGACTTTCCTACCATGATTTCGTTTCAACAACTGCTAGATTTTAGGGAAGCACAATTAGAATCTGAAAAGGCCCTGGCTGGGTAGCTCGATTGGTTAGAGTCCTCCGGACAGGCCCAGGGTGCAGGTTCTGTCTCTGGTCAGGGCGCACAGAGGAAGCAACAGACCAATGTAGGACTATGTGGAACAAGTTGATGTCTCCCTCTCCCTCTCTCTCTCTCAAATCAATTTTTAAAAAATCTGCAAAAGTTGTTATAATTGAGATATGATCTTACTCAGCTCCTTGATTCTAGTCCTATTTCTTGTCTTCTTTTCCATCCTCTTATATTTTACATAATTATTTATAATGCAAATCCATGATTCATGTAGCGTTTTAATCTCAGTGGAAATGGAACTGCACCCTTGAAGTTGATTCAAACTGCAGAGACACACGGTTAAGTAATTGGCCTGATAAAGTTGCTTCTTTTATTTTAGAAAGTTTTTACAATGGTTATTAGCTTATTTCAACTTATAAAATAAACTAGCTTGTTACTAAAGCAACATAATTTTTGAATAACTTTCAAATGTCTCAATTTTTTTATTTTTGCATTTTGAAAATGTACCTTCTATTAAAGGCACAATTTTTTATGCTTGTAACAATATGCAGTGAAATATTTCTACCTTGGATGAAGGGAATGGATCACAGCCAGAGGTGTGTGTACATGTGCACACTGACAACTGGCCATTTGTACAGGTCCAGCAAGTTCACTTGTTGCCTGATATGTTCATGATAATAGCAACAATAATAATAACAATAAGGGCAGTAAGTATTTGAGTAATTAATCCCTTGTCCAGGAAGAGTGCCTTATAAAAGTTATCTAATTTAATCCTCACATCTTCTTAATTTTAGGCAATATTATCACCATTTTACAGATGGAAAAACTGAGCCTTCAGCCAGGAAGCAGCAAGAGCTGAAATTCATACTCAGGCTGCTTGTTTCTCACACACCATTTTTGGAGCCTTGTAATTGGACATCTTGCCAATAACCTACTTAATGGCCTTCAAAAAAAAAAAAGTCCATCCATTCATAACCTAACAAACCAGATTTGAGGTGGGAGAGCCTAATTTATTTAGACAATCACATCTTGTTAACAAGTGTTTGATAATATTATCCATCCTGCTTAATTATGCCCTCTGAAAATATCTATTCTCCTCAGTGGGGTGAAATTAGGAAAGGAGGCTGAGCAAGTGAGCAAGAAAATGAAATTAGGCAATCCCTATATATTCTTAGGAAAGAGTCAATTCAACAAATGCACCATCTAGCCATAGAAATATAAGGTGCTCTGTAAAATATGCACAGGGATAAGATACTTGTCCTATCCTCAAATAATTCTTTACCACTTATCTGGAAGAGACAGATACATACACAATTAGTGATGGAAAAGGTAGAATCATTAGCACTATTATTACTGAGTAATTTTGTTATGTCCTAGGTGCTGTGCTAAATATATGTGAACTCACATGAACTCCAATTCTTATCCCCATTTTATAGATGTCAAAGCAAAGGGTAAGAGACTTGTTCAATATCACACAATCAGTAAGCAGGGAAACCTTATTCAATGCAAAATGAGCTTTATAGCACAGCTCTGGTCCCATGCGGCAGTGCTCCCTTGCCTTAGGAGAGACTGTGACAAATGCTATAAAAAGGTAGAGATTGAATTCCAAGCATATGAAACAAAATTGTAACATAAGAACCATTCTCAACCAAAAATAAGTGATCCTGAGATTATCTATAAGTCTTCCACACTTTGCTAGACTGAAAATTTGACTAAAAATTGACTAAAAACGACTCGGTATTCCAAAAACATTATAAGCATGGACCATGTAGATCTGATTCTCATGTAAGAGGCTCTAGTGGCCCTGGATGCTTATAACCTACAATGTCAGGGGAAGTCCTTGTACACTGGAGAGTCACTGAGCTAAGGAAGAGGTGAGAATTTCCATGGAAGGTGACCTTAACCTATCCAAATAGCCACTTGCCATTTTCCAAGAGCACTTGACTTCTCAAAAACAAATCTAAGGTTCAAATTTCCCTAGCACCTACCATTCCTTAAAGCTGGGGTTGCAAAACAGCTGCCTCCAACCCCTAGAGGTTTTGTAGACCTACATAACATTTTACAAATCAGTATTTAC
Source organism: Miniopterus schreibersii (assembly GCF_964146895.1). Taxonomy (NCBI): domain Eukaryota; kingdom Metazoa; phylum Chordata; class Mammalia; order Chiroptera; family Miniopteridae; genus Miniopterus; species Miniopterus schreibersii. Next base: position 14,884,613 of record NC_138112.1, on the reverse strand, counting down.
GGACTTAAAGAAAGTTTGCCATTTTTAATCCCACTCTCTACCTGTTAATTTATACCTGGCCCACTTTGAGTTTTAAGCCCAATTTCTATACATTTGAGTTAATGAACTCCGCTTTAATGTCTCTCCAAGTAAAATTTAAACATGAATAAAATGCTCTTCCTAAAACATTGGTAGAGCCATAAATGACCTTCTATCCCTGTGGAGCAAGACTCGAATGGAAGACTTTTATCAAAACGTCCCTTAGATCTGGAGTCTACACATACCTGAAGGTTAAACTCATCCTACCTCTTGGAATTCAGCCACCAAAGCACTTCAATCCTAATTGATCATATTTTGTGCAAGAAGCCTGTTAGGAGTGGAAAGAGAGCCTGGAGCTATTCTCAATGAATGTTAGACCAAGTGGCCAATAATGAAACACACACAAAAAGTTATAATTATCATCATTTTTAAAAAACACAATTGAATGTACTTACTGGTAGAAGTGAATGCGTGAGTGGAGTGATGCCCAATAGTTTACATTCAAACCACAGAGACTGCACAACATTCCACTTACCATTGGCTAGGAGATGAGTGATGAACCTCCACCACACTGCAAAACACCACAAACAGCACTCACCCTTCCCTAAATTCATATATGTGCTGCCTTTTCAATAAGAAGACGTTATTTTGCCTTAAAGACATTGTATTATAGTTGGGGTGTTTTCTAACTGACTTATGGACCATTCGACTTAGTCACAACCAAAGCTTCACAAAAAAAAGTATATTCACTCACACTAATAGCACTTGGAAAAGGAGAAATAAGGCGCTTCATTAAGACCACTCATCACCATTCCAACATGCCAAGCCTGTGTTTTCCATGAACAATTGAGAACACATGCATCACTGAGCACATGAAAAGGCAAAGAAATGTAGAAACCAAAAGCTCACCCTTTAATTTTAATGCCGAGCAGCATTGCATGAGTTTGCAATAATGTGAATCATGCTCGGTGGATTATTTTCAAATTAAAACTGGAACCAGAGTCACCGCATGCTATTTTCTCCATTTACAATGTTCCGATGTAGAATTTTCATTTACTAGTTCATGACTCTCAATAATGTAAAAACAGAAAAACCATTAGTTTACAAAAAGCAAGATTTGCTTCTATTCTAAATTTAACTCATAAGAGGAAAAAACCACAACAAATGCATTCCATTTTTAGCACTGTGGTCTATTTTGGCATCCACGTTTTGAAAAGCGATAGAAACAAACTGAAGGAGAGTTAAAAATGTTGTTGAGAGAACAAAAGACAGTATGCTCTGCATAGTTAAAGGATGCGGGAATAGTTGAGATAATATACAGGCAAAATTATTCTGCTGTCTCCGTGGGCTTGACGGACAGCACCCAGGACTTCAGTCTTAATACGCATTATTCTCAGTTGTTACTCCTTTTTAATTGTTATCTCTATCAAACTAAAAGCTCAAGGGGAAGGTTAAGAACCCTGTTTTTGTATCTACTACACCTATGAGAGTGTCCAACAACAAGCAGGAACTTTATATGATTTTATGACCTGAAAGGACTGTGACTGTGTGTGCGGTCCAACAAGTAGAATTAACTGCAATGTCAATTTTGGCTCAATAAGAGGTTAAACACTCTCTCACAGTCAGAAGCATTAGGATGTTTAAGATGCTGGCTAACTCTGAGGCTCTATGATGATCACATAGACCCTTCCCAAATTTGGGGGATAATTTAAACTAACATCCTTGGGACTCTTTTCCGTGACTGGAAATACATAGACAATTTTTCAGATCAGAGTTTCGACGCTCACTCACCTTCTACTTGGCTGAATGGTGTCTGCTTTACTATAAACAATTTTACTTTTTCTATTTGCTATGTTTTCTTTCAAAATGTCTGGGCCCAAGAGGTGACTTAATATATTCAAAATGGTATTCCTTACTAAGAAAATGCTCTAGCATTTTGGCCCTAGGTAGGAACAAAGTGTGCCAAAGGGAATGAATACACCTTCGCACCACAGTATTTAATCACAGAAAACGATCTCTGTACTTCATGAAGACAGTGTCTTCTTTTAATCACAGTGTGGGTAAGCTACTTACCACGAAAGAATAATAAATCTTGAATCCAGGTTTAGCCACAAAGTAGTCGTCAGACTTAAATGTTATTTTAATTTGGTTTGTTCTCGATGTTATCCTGGGAGGAGCTTCCTTGTGTCCGCACCATCGCCCTCTGATAATGGTGCTGGTCTCAGATATGTCTTCAACTTCCACAAAATCATACCTGATATCAATTTAACAAAAATAAAACAAATTCTGGTTAAAGTAGACTCTGAAATTCATACTTTCACCAACAAATGAAAACCAACATAAATGATTTCTTAGGACCTACCAGATGAAATGAAAATTATAACCTACAGACATATTAAAAGCAAAACTAGTTTTTAGATTAGGTTTTCCAAATGCAAACTTCCACAATCTGTTTTGTGAGAATCTTTATACACATTTAGCCATGACTGTTTCCAAATCAGTAAAAGTCAAAGCGGGCAACGTTCTGAGCACCTGGCTTATAAGATTTTCCTGGAAAAATCTAATAACTATAATCTATCATCATATTTGAGAAGATGTAGCTCTAATTATATGTCCAAATATTTATTGTATAAAATTTTTCAAGCAAATTCCTATTTTGAATTAATTTATGACATTCAGTACTTTCTTAAAAAAGGAAATGATCGGTATCTGTAGAGCATATAGAATCTGCAGATAGCACTTTCGTTACACAGAATAAATCACTACCTTCTCTTTTTGGAAGCTGTCTTTTGAGAGGATAATATCATAAAATGTGACTTTTATCATAATGGAAAGCATATTACTTGGGTAGGGATGTGTGCTAACCAGTACTCTAACTATCTGGGCAGGTTAAACCATGGTGTGAGTGAGCTCCAGATCACAGGTTCCCCTTCGGCATTGGTCAGAGAAACAGAATGCCAGGATTGAAAAAGACAGGAAAGACCTATTTAGATATTCCATGTAGCCATTAGATCCTTGAGGTCCCTCCATAACATCCGACCTCTCGATCCCATAGTACGACATCTTTAGTGACAGAGTCGACATCTTCTAGGGATCATTTATTCTATTTTCACACACCCAAGATCTTGGAACATACTTGATGCTGAACTGTCTGCCTTTTGGTTCTGGGTATCAGTGTCTCACTCCTCCAGTCTACCTCTCCCCAAATGACTTCTCAATGCAAATGATGAACATTCATAGTGATCAGTGGCAGTGAGGCTGGCTAGGAAGATGCTAGAAAAATTCCTTGGCAAGTGGAATAAACTGAGACAGAAACAGCTGAGCAATTTGCAGCCAGATAATAAATCACAAGGTATTATCTTCCCTAACCAAGGACACTCAGGAGCAAATGGTTTACACATTCCAGACCATTCCAGGGAAGACTCACCTCAGTCCCCATCCCTCTCAGGTGATGGTGACATTCTTTGAAAGTGAAACTGACAGAGAATGACCCCAATCCCTCTATCAGCTCATTTTGATGCATCAGCATGTCCAAGGACACATCTGGAAAGCTGATGAGTATTCTTTTGAGACCTCCCCTAAAATTCCTGCCTTTAGAAAACATATAAAAATCCTTAAGACAAAGGACACAATGAGTGCTGTCTCTGGAGCAGACCAGTGCCCCCACCTTACTTCCTCAGGCGTATATCTTTGCTCTCTTTCTCTTAAGCTCTAAGGGTTCCCATGAGACTTGCAACCAGGGGATCCGTGGGCAGTGGCAGCTCGTCCTGGGCTAACCCCCTGAACCTGTCTCCAAGATCCTTCCTTTTGCCTCTGTAACTTGTTTCCTGAGTCCATGCAGCCCAGCTGGCTCACTTCTTCTGCCTCTGTGACTTTCTTTCTAAAGGGCCAAGGCAGCCTTGCCTCGGCTCCATTCTTCTCATGTTTTCAAAGGGCCAAGGCACCTTGCCTAGGTTCACTCCTGTTGATATAATCTTGCCTCAAAATCACCTGGACTTGTGTCATCAAATTTTTCCTGTATGAAGTCAAGAACCTACACATGCCAGACAGTGTCAGGGCCGACCCACCTCAGTCCCTGTCCTTTTCCTGTGACAGCAGCAGTCTCTCAAACATTTTATATTTTTTTGTCACAATTGCCAAAAGGAACCAGCATGAGAGACATCTTGTCTAAATATGAAGAAAATCCAATATGGCTTTACTGGTCCTACCCATGCACCTCGGAGCACTTATTGGGTTGGGCAAGGTAACCTAAGGAGGAGGCAAACAGTAATACGGTGACTAAATTTTGTTGGCAGTGATTTATGAGGCCCTTATGTCCTTTGCCTCAGTTTTCTTATGGGCAGAATAAGAAGGTTTATACAATTATACCAGCTGGTCAACTCTAGGGCACTGTGTAAACTAATTACCTAAAGTTTATATGGTCCTTGGAAGGTGAAAATAACTAACAAAGAATCATTACTCAAGCAATAAAAGAATACTGTGTGTAAACATCAAGGAGGCTTTCTACCAGATGGTAGAAAAATCAATTGCATTTCATTTTATATACAATATGTGTAAATCATATTTACTGCACAAAGCAGGAGCACACTGGGAACTTTGTTAATAATGCAATAGGTCATTTTTGTTTTTTGAAAACACATCATCAATATAACTTTTGCTCTGGATCTGATGTCAAGAGAGCAAAGTTTCTTAGAGAGAGTCGGGGGCAAGTCTCTGATCTGTGTCTTTCCCTTCTTCCTCTCTCCTTTCCACTTCTTATCCTCTACCTGTCTCCAGACATTTTAAGAAGCAACTAGATTTGATGTAGGGCCAAAAAAACAAACCATCCTAAGTTCCTCTTCTTCTCTTTTTAAGGCCAAGATGCCAAAAGCGCACACTCACTACCAGGATGGAAAGGCCTGCTCAGTAGTGGAGACCTCGCTTTCCCCTTCCATGTCAACACCTTTACAATCTTTTAATAGTGTTATGTGTTTTTGTTTCCCCTGCTCCCTTCTCCACAATCTCTTTTTTTCCCAGGCACAGAAAATTAGTTCTTTCTTTCAAGGTTGAAAAGACACAAGATCTGCTCCAGTTCATTCTCTTTGTAAATACTGCCTGCCTCTTCCGGCGTGTATCTGAATCGGTTTTCGGGCATGCATTACCCTCTATGGTCCTAGAAAGTAATAGTCACTGCTATTATTCTTGGAAAAAATAGCAACATAATAAAAGCTGTCATCATAATAAACATGCAACAAAGGGTGGCCAAATTTGAGGCACCTTCTTTTTATTATTCAAAGGAAAGCAAACCTGCTGGAAGGATTTAGCAGTTCAGTAGTTGTTGGCAATGCGGAGCAAATGTGTGCCTTTAACTGCAGAAAGGGAAGAAATCCTCCCCGAGTCTTATACATGCTAATTAAGTCAATAAGATGCTGTGAGCAGACAATTTCAAAAACAACAGCCAGGGCTTTCTCTGATAAATATGCAAAAAAGGGAGATTATCAGCCCCTACTTTCATCTTCCAATGCTGACTCAGAAGCTGCAGGAAACAGGCCGTCTGAGCACTCAGTCTCTGGGGTGCCTTTTCTTCCTTCTGACACATATCAGGCCCCTTAAAACTAGGATTTCAGGGTCAGGCCCTGACACCGTAGGTCCTGGCCGGCACCCTCTCCCGGGGCTGCACAGGTGACAGCCTGGGTTAGCTCCTGGAGACAAGGAGGGTGCACACTCTTTACGCTCAAGGCAGACTAGGAGCAGAACCGCAAGACCGGCTGCAGGTCGTCTAGGATTATTGGATGCATCCATCTGCTCGCAGAGGCTGTTCTAGCCTGGCCAGGACAGGGGCCTGCGGAGTCCCTCCTTCTCTGGGGGCCACGCAGCCTGGCTCCGACAGATGTGACAGTGGGTTTCCGTGAGTCAGCCAGGTGACGAGACCCTCCCTCCGCAGCAGCCGTCTATGCTCCAATTTATTTTGTCTGCGAGGACTGCCATAAGGCTCTTTGGAAAAGAAGTGGTGCATCTTGAGCAGGTCCAAAGAGCCTCAAAGGGAAGTTTAATGTGATTTTTTGTGTGTGTGTTGTTTTTTTTTTAATATATCTTTATTGATTTCAGAGAGAGGAAGGGAGAGGGAGAGAGAGAGATAGAAACATCAATGATGAGAGAGTCATTGATCAGCTGTCTAGCCCGCAACCCGGGGATCGAACCCCGATCACCTGGATCCTAGGTCGACTCTCAACTGCTGAGCCACGCCCGGCCGGGCAATGTGATGTTTTTAAATTCATCTTTTTTTCACCTTGGAAGAATTCTCTAAAATAGATTGTTTTTTCTCCACTTACCTACAGATATCGTTTTCTGCTTCCTCTAATCCAAACTGGTTGTCAAAGGCCAGCTGTATCCTCGTTTTCTCCTGGGAGTGGAGCCGCCACGTCAAAAGCAGGTTCCTGGGGTAGCTGTTCGGGAATCGGGGACTCTGCAGGTGGCCATTTCCTGTCACCTGGATGGTTTCGTCTCTCCGGTACAAGTCTGTGAGGTGATTGCTCTCTGTTAGTAGTCACAACTTGTAGAAATTAGTATGTTGCTCCAATTACAGGAAAGCAAAAAAACAACAGTTTAAAACATCACATTTCAAAGCACTTCTCGATTTTGTTTCAAAATATAAGACCGAATGGTAACCTTCTGGTGAAACAAACTACACACACACACACACACACACACACACACACACACACACATTTCTTCTATTATCCCCCACCTCCCAAATTTCCTCACAAATCTAAACTTGATGCCGAATACATTGTATTTGAGGATGGGCGGCTCTCTTAACATCATATTTGACAAGTAAAAATGAACAATTATCTCAGAACTCAGGTTCATTTTGATTGGAATTAAAATAAGCAAATAATTTCAAATAGTTCATCCTTCCTCTTTTCAATGTAATGCAAATAAGTGACTTTTTTTTTTTTGACAGGGACAATGTAATAGTGTATCTTCATTGATCAGCATAGGAGGTAGATATTGCTGAATGAATGAAGAAGTGCGTGAAAACAAACTTTAAAAATCTAATGGTGTTTAATGACCATATATTCAAGTGAAATTTTTCAGTGGTTTCTCCATCATAAAAATCATAATTTTTTGCCTTAGTTTCCCATTACTTAAAATAGATCCAATCCAGATTCTATTTTCTGTATGTTGTATAATAAACATTTTGTCTGGTCTTTGTCCTCGGTTCCCGAGAGGGAACTTCTGAACCTTTAGAATTTTGCAAGTAACAGACGTGTTCTTTTTCATGGTAAATCCCTGGGACACATTATGCTGATGAGGTGATCTACTTCGGACCCCTAAGTAGTTGCAGTTGCAGGACGGGTGCTGGAGATAACAGAAAGGCCAACATGTGATTAGAAGGTTTGGGCTTTGAGCCTTGATATCAGCCTGACCTCCCAACATCCTTGGAGGTAAGAAGCATTGGAGATTGAGTCCAATCACATTGTCCGTGATTCAGTCAGTCCTGCCTACAGAATGACACCCCAGTAAAGACTCTGGTCACTGGGGCGTGGGTAAGCTTCCTGGTTGGTGATATACATGGATGTGCTGGGAAGGTGACCTGTCCCAAGGAAACAAAAGCTTCATGCTTGGACCCTTCCAGACGTGCTTGTCATATGTGTCTCTATTTGGCTGGTTCTGATTTGTACCTTTTATAGTAAAGCTGTAATTTCAACTATAGTGCTTTCTTAAATTCTATGAGCTGTTCTAGTGTGAATGAAAAAAAATAAAGAGGTTCTATGGAAAGTGATCTCACAGGGTGACATGATCATAAATTCCTAACTGGGTGGGTCATAGTGGGTAGTCAGGCCTAAGGCCTACAACTTTTTAGTAAAAAGTTTACCTTTGTCTTAAGCAAGGCCTGTTCATCGTTTCTGTGCATCTAGGTTAACATACTTTTGAAATAAGCCATAACCACCCTCAAAAAGCACATCATCTTGTTAAGTATCCTGTAATCTTTAACCCAATCCCCCTTTGCCTTTTCCCACCTCCATATAATCTTCCTTAAATTCCTTCCTTAATTTCAAATGCATAAAAGAAGCTGCAAAACTGTTATTCTCTGGAGCATCTGAGGTCTTGCTCCCCAGCATATGTCTTCAGTTTGGCTCAAGTCAACTCTTAGAAAAATTCTCTACAGGTTTGGACATTTCTTCCATCATCACTAACAAATTCTCAAACCTGACGGGTTTGTGGGAAACCCTGAATTGTAGCCAGTTGATCAGAAGTGTGGGTAGAGTGGCGATGGACCCCCAAACTTGTAGCTTGTGTCTATAGTGCAGTCTTGTAGGGACTGTGCCCTTAACCTGGGAAACCTGACCAAACCCTTGGTAGCTTATATCAGAATTTCATTGCACAGTGGATCCATTTTGCATGTCTCCCAATACCCAGAGTCCTTTGCACTTTAAATTTTGGCTTTTTAGGCCCCTCTCTAAGCAGACCTCCAGCCACAGGCAATGTTTTGTTGCCGAGAATTTACTTTGTGTTCTCCTGCAGAGAATTTACTCCGGGGCCTGTAATTCAGTGGGCCTGGTCAGGAAGGCCTAAATTGCTGATGGAAACCGCTGAAAAGTTGGGCTGCGAGGGTGGCTCTTAAAGTTCCAAAATAAGAGCAGGAGGGTGAGCAATGAATCAGCATGTGAACTGGAAAGTCTTCTCTCCCTTTACAAATGTTCTTGTGCATATGGGAAGCTCAACTTTTTTTTTTTTTGGACTCAGTCTGTGTTTCATGTGTTGCCCTTGCCCGGTTAAACGCTGTGTGAGACGAAGAGTCCTAAGAAGGGCAAGGTGGCCAAAGGATGTCCACAGGCCCTGCCTGCAGACTAGGGCCCTGGCTCTGCCGTCACTTCACCACCTCCAGCGAGCTCAGCTAAAGACCACCTCACAGGACCCTTTACTCTTCTATTCCCTTGACCTTATGCTGAAAATGGAGCCATGAAAATTACTTATCTGCTCATTTAGTAAATGGGTGAAGGTTGTTTGCTAGGGAGCAGGGAGACCGATGTGAGCAATCAACCAGTCAGTCAACAATCATTTATTAAGTACAGACTCTAATCAATGCATTGCAATATTTTTAACCCTTCTATCTCTTGGTTATTACTTTCACAAGTTTTGCCATATTTTATTACCTCTAGTACTATTATTTACTTATAATTTCTCTAAATTAATATTTTAAATCAAAAGCAAGTCTATTCTAAAATAAAACTTTATATCAAAAATGTAAATAGCAATTGGATACCGTGTGCCATAAATAGAAAGTAACCATAAATCTAAATATATAACTATTACATTTTAAAATAACCCCATCTAAGGTGTTCTGATTCCTGATTTGTAAAAGAAGAAGACTGATTAGCACATTTTCTCTTTGGTCTCTTTCAGGGGGAATATTCAGTGGTTTTATCTTATTTTACTTTTGTGTAATTTTGTATTTTTACTGTTCTAGAGGCTATGTTAGATTCTAATATGATTTAACAATGTTTAGAGAACAGTTTTCTTTGTAGACCTGCAAAAGAAGTTGATGCGCGCCACACAGGCACAAAGAAATATGAAGTGCTGAGTGTAACGCAGTGTTGATCAGAAGCAGGGGAGCCACAGGGCTGGCCTGGCGAACACAGGTGTGTGCCAGGATCACAGTAAGGGGACTAACCCGAGCATGGTCCAAGTCGGGGGGCTACATGCTTTAAAGGCAAACTGTGGAAATATTTGAAACGCAGGCAGATATACCTGCATTTAATATAGGTGGAATCAGGAAAGCTCTGGAAAGGGTAAAAGACTTATCAAAAGGAAGGTTATTAGCCTATTTATGCTGTGAAAGGTGAGCTGGAAGGATAGCACCTGCAGTGGGACTATCTCCTAGGAGCCAGTGGTCCCTCCCGATCTGCAGGAGATACATCCAAGACCCCCAGAGGATGCCTGAAACAGGGAATAGTACAGAACCCTATATATATATATATATATATATATATATACTCTTTTTTCCTATACATACATACCTATGGTAAAGTTTAATTGATAAATTAAACTCAGCAAGAGATGAACAACGATATCTAATAATAAAATAGAATAACTGTTACAATATATCCTAATAAAAATTATGCGAATGCAGTCACTGGTTTCAGGGGACCCCTTGCTGAAGTTTGTGTAGACTCACTGCTCTCTGGTGCAACACGTTGCCATTAATCAGAACACATTTTCTGTTCATGTTTCCACCCATAAATTTAGTGCCTCTTCCATTTTAACTCAGTGCTTATCACATACTGTGGCTGTAACTTTTGCAGTTTGAGGTACAACAGCAGAACTAGCATACATTTCTTTTCTTCTTATGGTTTCACAGATATAAGATTTGTTCTTACTGCAGATCTTAGCAACCTCAGTATACAACCTCTTATCTTCCCTTATTAAGTCCAGAGCTTGAACCTTTCACTTGAAGAAAGCACTTCATGGCTGCTCGGTCACGTATCTGAATTGCCAGCATCACTACTCTTGCACAAGGTCATTATTGAGAAAAATAAGGGTGACTTGAACACAGCACTGAGATACCTACAGTCCATGTGATAACCAAGAGGATGGGGACTGACGACAGCCTGGAGAGCTGGACAAAGGGACGAGTCACGTCCTGGGTGGGACAGAGCGGGACTCCTGAGATTTCGTCACACGGCTCAGAATAGCGCGCAATGTAAAGCTTGTGAATTGTTTATTTCTGGAATTTTCCTTTTACTATTTTGGGAGCAAAGTTGACCTTGGGTAACTTTCCCTGTAGAAAGTGAAATCTGGAATAAGGGGAAACTATGTAGTTGCTGGAAAACAAGGTTCTGACCTGGAAGGAGAGGTAGCAGTAAGTCTGCATCAGGGGAAGAAACTCAAAAGGAGCCTGCAGTGAAGAAAGTGCCACAGCCTGGCTGGTTGCTCAGTGGTTAGAGCGTCGGCCTGCAGACTGAAGAGTCCTGCGTTCGATTCTGGCCAAGGGCACGTACCTCAGTTGCAGGCTCGGTCCCCGGCCCTGGTCGGGGCTGAGCGGGAGGCAACCAATCGATGTGCCTCTCTTCAGTGTTTCTCTCTCTCTCTCTCTGTCCCTTCTACTCTCTCTAAAAAGCAATAGGGAAAATATCGTCTAGGGAGGATTAAAAAATGAAAAAGAAAGGACCACAAAGGGGTGAGCCAGAGTCTGGAGCACCGAGCTGATTCGAAGGCCCTGGTCCACCCTGGGAACACGGACACGTGGCGGCCCAGGGACGGTGAACGCTTCTGAGGAACTGGAAGCTTGGTTTCCAGGTGGCAGTGAGAAATTCAGCTGGAAGCTGCAGCCCGCTTCTGGGAATACAATGCTGGGCCTGATGTGGGCGAACAGAACAGATGCTGTCGGCTAGAGAGGGAAGGGGAGGCCCCGGGAATGCCCGCGCCCTGAGGCAGTGTCTGTGGAAGGGGGTCTAGGGTGCGGGTGCTGGCCTACGTGCCCGGTGGCGCGGGGAAAAAGGGGTGCCTGGGGAATCAGGGAAGTGATGTCTGCGAGGGAGGCAGGGGACCCACAGCAGCGCCATGTCTACGTCGGGCTGCCCAGAGACAGGCGATTTCAAGGACAGAGAGGCCAATGGTGTCAACACACAGAAGACCACAGAACTTGTCAGTCACTGACATCCTTTGTAGACATCCTTTCTATGTGCACTTGTAGAGGTTTCTGCAAATAGAAAAGGGACTTCTTTTTTTCCATAACATTATTAAGGACTAGATTGTCTTAAAAGTACTAACTCTGGTTTTAAATGAAACACCAATTATATTTTTAAGAAAGGCATGGTGGAGGTTGGGGAAAGGGGCTTTCTTTTCCTTCTTAATGTAGTTTTATTAAGAAAAAACTTGCTTCCAGTTTTATAAAGTTACCACAGACCTATGGAGCAGTGTATTGAACTAGAGGCAAAAGAATTAAAAATCATTTTCTGATTTATTTTTCCCTTAAAAGCAAAATACTGCCCAAATCTACATACATACAAGCTAGACATCAATAACAGCAAACACTTTTTTAGTGCTTATGTTGTGCAAGGCATTGTTTTAAGCACTTTTCATGTTTCAGTTACAGAACCTAAACTCTTTATTAAACATGACCTTGTGTGTGTGTGTGTGTGTGTGTGTGTGTGTGACCATATATATTTCAGATCTCAGAGGGGAGGGATGGGAAGAGATTAACCAAAGAATTTATATACATATATGCACAGCCCATGGACACACACAATAGTGTGGTGAAGGCAGGGGCTGGGTGGAGGGGGCCAAGGCAGAGGGAAACGGGGACATCTGTAATACTGTCAAAAATAAAAAAAATAAATTAAAAAACAACAACTCCCTGAGTTTATTATTGCCATTTGACAGATGAAGATTCTGAGGCAGAGAGGGGTAAGGTAACTTATTCAAGGTCACAGAGTTAGGGAAGGGTGGAGTCAGAATGTAAATCCAGGCAATCTGGTCCCGGAGCTGGTGCTCTGAACTGCTGGGCTATAGAAGGTATTCTTCCTTCTTAGTCTGAAATTTGTTAGCGGGAATTTTAGATTCTTTCCTATCTATCTGTCATCCACTTTGACTTTTGAATCACATTGTTTACATATAATTGATAACTTCATGCCAACTTACTGTTATTCTTAGCTGAAGAGTTATAATGAATTATAGGCACACAGAGCAACCTACAAGTTAAACCTGAGGTAACTACCAAGTATTGTATACAAAGTCACACTCCTGAATAAAGGTATTGACTCTGGTGTTCCAATAATAGCAAACATTTATGGAGCAACTATTATGTGCCAGGCACACTAATAAGTATTTTAAATACCCGACTTCATTTAATCTTCCCAACAACCCTATGCAACCAATAATATCCACACCTTACAAAGAGTTTAAGAAGCTTGGGGCACAATGCTAGCGGTGAAATCAAGACTTGATGATGAACAGTATATTCAGAATACACACTTACCTAGAGCACTGCACTAGCTGTACAACTACAGAATCATGATGTAGACCACTTTTCATAGAATTTCTGTGTATGTTTATATGGCAGAAATGCAAGTTCTTATTTTGCATTTTAATACAAGAACGATGTTTTTATCTTCAAAAACCGAGTTGTGCATTTGACATTTAAAAAAAAAAAAAAGTCCATTAATATAAATTTTAAAAAGTCGAGATGTTATATTTGTCTGTCCTGTACCCAACCCTTAGAAAACTTAGCTCACCAAACAGCGTATTCCAGGAGCTCATGAAGAGTCACTGCGGCACTGTCATTTATCTCTGGAATTCATCTAGAACCACCATTCTCAAAGTGTGGTCTCCAGACCAGCATCGTTAGTATCACCTGAGAGTAGGCTCCACCAAGACCTACAGAAGCAGGGATGCTACAGGTGGAGCCCAGTGTTACTTTTTTTTTCTTTTTCTTTAAGAATAGTTTACTGATTTTCAGAAAGAGGGGAAGGGAGAGGGAGAGAGAAAGAGAGAAACATCGATGTGAGAGTGAAATATTGATGGGCTGCCTCCTGCACGCCCCCTACCAGGGATCGAGTCTGAAACCCAGCCTTGTGTCCTTGACTGAAATCGAACCTGCAACCTTCTGGTACACAGGATGACATCCAACCAACTGAGCCACATAGGCCAGGGCTTCACCTCCCTGCTCTGAATCCATACCTCATGTCTGATTTTTAATCTTACCTCCCAACATATGGTTTGTTGTGGGCTCACTTTCCTGTCTTTGACCTTAGAACCTCTTCCAGGACATCAATTCTGGTAAACAATGACCTAGGGTCAGAGGCCACCAACTTCAGTGTCTTTGACACTGAACACTGAGTATCACCCCTTAGCTTTCCCCATTTCATGGAACAGTCATTCCAGGCCCCAATAGAATGTATTTGGTAATCCATTGTCATGTAGTATAATGTTTAAGGAGAAATGAAATTACAAATAAGGGTAATGTTTTTATTTCTTCCCAAATTATATTATCTATGACAACATAAAATGCAAAGGACAAAATAGCTGAGCTGTCAAAGATTAAAATATTTTATCAATGATTCCATTGGAACAAGCACTGATGCAGGTGAAAGCTGTGTGACCTCACACAAATTCAGTGGAAGAGCTAAGACGTACTCATTTGCCCCATTGCCCCCATTATCACATCCAGGGGCCAGCAGCATGACTGGTAGTCACACATCCTATATTCTGCAGCTACAAGCCCAAAGCAAAGAATGGTCATATGGTCATTGAGTCAGGAAATTCCTAACTTGCAAAGGGATTTACTACAAAATTTCATTTGTAAAATGGCTGTTCCGTGATCATGCAATATATCATAGTGTAGATGGAAAGTAACCTCACAGGGTGATCTGATCATAAATTCCAAACTGGGCAGGTCATGGTGGGCAGTCATGCCCCAGGCCTAAAACTTTAGTGAAAGGTTTTAAGCCAGCCTTGTCCATTGTTCTTGTGCATCTAGGTTAACACACCTTTGAAATACCAGAAGTAATACCCTTAGAAGGGAGAATTAACCCTCAAGAGAGCACATCATCTTGTTAACTATTTTATAATCCAATCCCTGCCTTGCTTTCTCCAGTTTTCCTTACATCCCTTCTTTAATTTCAAATGCATAAAAGAATCTACAAAACTGTTGTTCTCTGGAGCATTTGAGATTTTGCTCCCCAGCATATGTCCTCAGTTTGGCTCAAATAAACTCTTATAAACATTGTCTAGAGGGTTTGACTTTTCTAACACTGACAACAGAAACAATGTTTACCCAGGATGTAGTTGAATGATATATAAACCAGTCTTACTTCTGCTGCAAAACAGCAACCACAATGCGAACACTTAATTTTTGTAGGGTGCAGTATATTTCAGAAGCATCCACTTTTGTAAGTCTATCATAAATATAAGTTGACAAAAGAGTAGGCAGTAAATATTATTGCTTTCATTCTGTTTTTTATTTTTAAATTAAATTTTGTTTTGCTACTTTAACAGGTAATGAAATCAACACAGTGAAGTTAAAGTGATTTGTTGCAAGTCAAAAGAAGGAAAGGCTGGTATATAGGCAAGAGCGGACTTTTGAATTCAGCTCCGCTGTGTTCTCCTGGTGACTTTCCTCCACTAAAGCAAACAGCAGCATTCGACACAACATGTCATCTTTCTAGCTTCTATTTCTCAAACTAATACTTTAGAGAGTCGGATAGTGTGGCATTTACGATTCCTTTCAGGCCCAAATGACACGACAACTCAGCAATTTTCTCTCAAGGGGACAGCATTGCGCTGGTTGGATGGCGACTATCAGACACAAGTGAGGCAATGATGGGACAACGGGATCTGAAATGGAAAATCTTCAGTGGGCTATGTAACAATGTTATATACAGTTGTATGCTGTCACCTAAAATAAGAGTCCAAGTGGGTGATTCCAACAAGATGCTCAAACACATATCGTTTAGTAAAATATTACTTCTTGTTAACCAGAAAAATGTCCGAAGCACCTAATGGCCACTTAGCGCATCAATTTGAACACACTGGGGAGGAGTTTAAATAAGTCCTTTAGTGTAGAAAAAATGTATTCTGTCTTTTGTCTTTTTTAAGTCTAAGTCGAGGTTTCTTTCTGAGGCTGATTAGGTACAAGAGATAAAAACTGATGATATTTGAAATGCTTTAAAATTTCTTTGGAAGTTTCACAGGAAAGTAAAAAAAAAAAAAAAAAGGAAAAGAAAAAGAAAATCTCATGCAGAATATTAAATTACTTGAGGGAAAGAACTATGTCTTGCTCCTTAACCTGACCCCAGTGCCTTGCCAGTCTGGGGACATGAGACACTGAAAATATACAATAGTTGCATTCATCCCCGGGGGATACTTTCCAGCTCCAAGACCCACAGTGGATGCCTGAAACCACCCTACATGTACTATATTTTTCCTATACATTTCTACGTTTAGGGACTGCTCTCATATCTGTGGAGCAATATATGAAATCAGGTGACTGACTAGATCCCACAGCTTCTCTTCCTCCGCAGCCATCTAACTGAGAATACAGTAAGCTCGGCAGGTCTGTGCCTGGCCTGATGCATTATTATTATTACTACTAAACCGCCTCAAATAAACTTTGCACCCTCCCTCAAGAAATAGCAACATGGTACTGAAAACTGTGCTAGGTCACAAAATAGTACCTTTGTTGCTGAGACATAGTGCCGCAGATTGTTGAAGAGGGAAAATGAAACGAGGGAGAGAGAAAATAAAAGACAGTAGGGCAGGGAGTCCCTGACTTTAAAATGAAGGGGTCATGTTGTAAAGAAGACCCTAAAATACACCATGGAGATCCAAGTAAATGTAATTAGAAAATTTTCCATAAAGTATCTCCCGCCTTGAAAGGCACAGGGCTGGAGTCTCACCGTATGAACTGCTAAAGGTAAACGTTAGGCTCTTTTAACAAAGTTCGTTTAAAACTCAGCCTGAAAGCATTTTCGACACCTTGTTCCTCAGTGTTTCCTAAGGCCCTGACGCTTGCCATCAATGAACTCAGTTCCCCTGGACCACTGGTGGGACAATCTCCACCAAGGAATTCAGGGTTAACACCCGGCATGCGTCCCTAGTGCCAGCTGGTCTTCCAAAAGCCACTCTGCTCTTTACCAGTCCCCCCCCCCGCTCACTCTGCTTTCAAGCAACTCAAGAGCAAAGCTGATTTTCTTTAGAATCCTCCAGCAGAGACTTTTCTAAGAACTCAGCAGTGAAGAAAACCTTTCTGTTTATGACAATTTGGGGAGGGAATTGGTTGGCAATTATACATTTAAAAAAAAAATAATCACAGTTCCTTTTGGCATAAACCAATGTGTTAAAGTTTCATAAATAACCTTCCTCATAGTAATAATTTGGAGACAATGTTTTAAGGATAATCCTTTTGTTAATTCCCTGAGCTCAAAATTCTTCTTGAAGAGTCCGAGTCCATCGAAAAGTACTATGAAGGCCTTTTGAAAATTTGCCAGAAATAGTCACTGGGAGTGTGATAATTGCCCGCAGTACCACGCTGATATTTATTTTTCCTCACTTCACTGTATCTTTTAATATGCAAGGGTTTGTTTTATATCACACAACCGTGAGCAATCATACTCTTTCCTTCAAAACAGCGTTCATTTTATAGACTGCAGAAGTGATGTAGAATTATATTAAAATGGAAATGATTTTTGGTTTCATTTCTGAAAATTAAAATCAGTAAAAATAAAGATTGCCCTAAAATAGCTATGCCATAATTCATATCAATTAGTTCTCTGATAAATCTCTTTTCTTCTGTTGTAGATTTTGTGCTGTGATGTTTACCTGTAAAGGCTGTAAAGAAAATGGAACAGCATTCCGAAGTGTGGCAGATGGAGAAGGGCAATGGTGAATGGAATGACAGAAAGTGTTATGGAATCAAAGGCTGCTGAAGAGAGAGATCTTTTCAATCATGCAACTTAACCCCCAGGAAACAGGATAACCATGATGACAAAAACACCTGCTTTGGCCACTGCCAACACGGCTCAGAGAGAAAGAACGATCACCGGCAAAACAGAAAGACAAATAATAGCCTGGAAGAATTAGATTTAGCATTTTTTTTTTAGAAAACACTTTTTATAGCAAGAACCAATAAGAATCACATGGCTTATTATTTGTGTGCATATATATATAATATATACCTACATGTATATACATAATATGTACCTTAGTTATACCTCACATATTATCTTTGAATGCTTTATATATACCTATTATATTTAAATGTTTATTAAATTATATGTCTTTAGTGTTATTTATAGATCCAGTCATTTTTCAACACCAAATTCCACCAAATTCCAGAACACTTTTTTCACATATTAATATTTCAAAATAGGGAAATATGATTATTGGTAAAGGTAACAACTGTTCCGGTTGTTAGGAAGTGGAGCAAGTTGGGACATCGTTGGCGTAACTTTCGAGTGTGCAAATTTAGTCATGCTTAGGAGATAACCATTCATCTGATTTCAGCCTCAGGTGTCTGCATCGGTAGCATCAGATGTGGATGAATTATCACTTATATTTGGATATCGAAGTGTCACTTAAAATGCTTTTATAAAGGTGGCACTAAAATAAAAAAAGGGTTTGTGCATGTAAATGAGTATGAAAAAAGAGACTGAAAATGCTAATATAATAAAAAATAGATAAAAGCTATCTCGTCTATATTATCTTCTAAAGAAATAAGTGCTTTATACGACCAAAGCTGAGACAGTGAGTACAAGTAAATAAAGGTGAATTTTGATTTTTCTTTGAGGTTCAAAACACGAATCCTCTTCCCACTTCAGACAATAAAATTGAAAGCAGTAGGAATGACCATGTATCTCAGAACAGGTCAAATAACTGTCAAAACTATAAGATATGAATGCAAATAATCCATGCATTGTGAGGGTGATAAACATTGATCTGTCAAACACTGATAGCTTTCAAGAGAATTGTTTGGCTCTAGTGACATGTAACTCATGTAAGCTAAAAATGACATAATTATAGAAAATGCAGATGAAGCCCCAGTATTCTTCAGTATTCTTTAAAATTCTGAGCCCTTACAAGTACTAAGCTAAGCAAATCAGTATCACACACTCACTGGTCGCGAGAAAGGTCATGTTCCCTTGAAGCTGTGCATCAGTACCAGAGGAAGAAGTGATTCTAAAGATTTTGAGAGTTAATTTACAAAAGGGTTGAACTTGGACTTTCACTGGACAACGAAATGGAAGAGGTTATACTTTTATGGATAAATTTATACTATTACCATATTATTAAAAAAACATTTTTAATCCTTTCAATGTGCTCCCCCCCCCCCCCCCCAAGCCAATGCTAAATCAATGTTGGGTTTTAAAATGAATGGTGTTGCAGAATGAAACAAGCCTTTGGTTTCCTTGTCAAATTTCATGCTAACACATCTCTTCGTGTTCAATATTGTTACCTTGTCTGAGGAGCCTCCTCTATGGGTTCTTCCCTTGGACTATGCATAATCATAGAGCGGTATTATTGGGAGAGGTTAGATTCTGCTAGCCCAGATCTCTGTGGTTTTAGCGACAAAGTTTTATTTCCCGGTCATATGGCATGTCCCCTTTGGATTGGTGAGGCTCTGCTCCATGTGTTCTCACTCTGGGACCTAAGCTAAGGTGGCATCATTGTGGTAATATTAACAGTCAAGGCAGGGGGAAATCAGGAGATGGGCAATTGCCCATTGGCGTTTTAAGTGCTTATGTTTACATTTCACCAGCCAAAGCCGAGCACATGGCCAGATCTAACTTCTAACAAGGTGGGTGCCTGGAAGAAGGGGAGAACTGGAAACTGATGAACAGTTCTAGTGGCTGCTGCAATTCCTGTGTGTTTCCCACACACTAAAGTGAAGGCTTGACTTGTCTTTTTGTTTTCTAATTGGTTGCGTGATTTATCCAGACACGGAAAAACACCTTGTTATTTTGCTATAAATCATGGCAATGCTGGTGGGAGAGATGGCCAGCAGAAAAATGGATAGGGGCAGAGGATTCATAGATGAAGATGTGATGACTACGTTGGGAAAAAAATACTGCTAAGGTGCCAGAAAATATATTTGAGGACATGATCCTGATCGTTTTTTAGAACTTGCTGTCTTGCTGGAGATGTAGGTAGACTCGAATGGCGATGGCTTCCTGCAGTATATTGGGAAAAGGACTCTGAGCCTGCGTCTATATGAAGTGGGGGGGAATGGAAACGATTAACAATGTCTGGCATAGGCCCAGAAACCCAGAGACAGAAGGGTGTTTTTGCCATCCCTTGTTTACATCACTCAGTTTAACACTAAGTCGTATCCTCTGACTCCTTGTAGCTCTACACTTAGCTTTCCTCGAGCCTGTTCACCAAGACTATACATCATGACGTATTTTAACTGCCTCGTCTACTCTAAGTAGTAGACACTCCGATATTCGTAAGTAGTTAAGCAGGCCAGGAGGGAAGGACTGGACAAATAAGGCTACTATTCACCGGGTTTTGTTACTCTCATCTCAGGACTTCGCACGTCCAGTTGTTTTGGGGCTGGTCACACAGACAAGCTTGTCTATGGTCCTAGCATCTAGCGGATGTTAAGTGTTTGCCTCAAGAGTAAATAAATGAACAAATAAAGGAACTATGTGAGTCGATACGTGATACCACAGAAGAGATTGCTTTCCATCTCGAGGTTAGTCTGCTTACCCTTGATTTTAAAGCAAAAATTTAATAGCAACTAATATTACCTTTGACAGGGAAAACTATGTTAAACAACTAAGGCCTGGTCATAAGTTTGGAATATGTGTACATAATAGAGTCAGACTGTTAAATTAGGAACTTGTAAATATTCTAATACATGGTATCCTTTAAAGATTATTAAAAATGCTTGCACTATACCCTGGCTTAGGAAACACATGTCAATATGAGGCAAACTTAATATTTTGTTAAATCACTGGTATTCTAGAATCATTTTTTTCCAGATTTGACAGAAGACAAGATCTAGCCTTTAATAAAGGACAATTCCTATGGTCATTTAATAAATACTGAGAATGATGTGCTTGTATGTACATAAATTGCTAAAAGGAATATCTTTGTACCCAAACAGGCAAATCCAGAGGCCTACTTGGTTTATGCTAGCAAACTGGAAGGCTAAGTGGAAAAAATGACAAATAATAAACCAGCACCTTTCTGGCTTCCCTGGGAACTTATACACAGGGGTGGGCAAAAAGTCGCATTACAAATAAATAATGCGATAATTAATAATAATACAAGAATAAACCGTGTTTTGCGTGCTCAATACTGTAAACCTACTTTTGCCCACCCCTGTATTAATAATAAACAGATAATCTCTAACACGACTAGCAGAAAAGAAATCTGCAGCTGTTTTCTGGGACAAGCCCCAAAGCAGTCCATCACTCGATCAGCAAGTACCGAGGGAGCCGGCTGGGAATCAGGAGCTGCACTGGGACAGAAGGGGGTCATGCCTCATCCTCAGTATGATGCTACCAGGCAGGACACGCAAGTGCTGAGTTCTTCTGTTATGCTTGTTCTTGCAAAGGAAACAATATATAACTTTCTTTTCCCATCATTTTAAGGCTTCTAGAATATTGCTAGTGTATCTGGTGCTCTGAACTGTTATGATATTTTTATTTTATTCATTAACCTTGAGTAACTGTTTTTAAACCTTACTGGATTGTGTTCTGGACCACCCCATTAAATTCTAACTTTTAAACTGGGCTGGATTTCCTAATCTTCTGTGACACTGTTACAGATGCCATGCTATGAGACGCCAGTGACTGAAACAAGGCCCTCTCTTCTTCGGTTGTCTACTGCTTGGCAAAGAAATGCAGCTTTTGTTTATTCCCAAGGGATTTCAGTTGTGAACAAAGCTACATTTTAAATTAAACTCAGAAAAACTGCAATTTTAGAAGCAGGAAGAACCAGAAGTCATCAAAAGCTTCTTGTACCTCAAAATGAAAAAGTAAAGACAGCTTTGCCTTAGCACGTGGAGTATACATAAGCATTTGAAGGCACCTGTGCACATAGAAAATATATCTAGCTAACATAGTCCTTAAATAAAATAGTGCATTTAAAAGCACGATTTCCTAACCCGTAGATGTGTGTACATTAGACCTAGAGATATACAGAGAATAAAATAGGGTTTGGGGAAGTGTGAAAATTGAATAAATTAAAAAGTACCAGGGGACTAGTATGCGCTAGACTATTCAGAACGGCATGTTTCACCATATTACAATACTGGGTGAGGGTTTTGCATGGTTGTCCGATTTAGCTATTCACACATTTTCCACTTCTATTTTCACTTCTGGTTAAAGACCCAACCCTTTCGTGTATATAAAGGGCTCACGTGGAAACTACATTGAGCAACAGATGGCTTTTACTATCCATTTCATGTCTGTGCCACAGAGTCCAAAACTTCAATAAAAATGCATTCTCTCTTGATTTATCAATTTTTGGAAGTGTAGTAAGTTCTCAAGGATTATTTGCTGAATGAATCCTCCTGAAATTCTGTGAGCAGGGAGAGGCTTTTTACTTTATTTGCACAGCACCATGTGTGCAATCATCCACTGGCCTCGTAGGCTAATTCATGCTGCAGGGAACAGATGATCCGGCTGAAAATGACTTAACGAAAATGTGTCATCTACATCGGAGGTAGAACTTATTCAGGGCTGGTTACCTCGAGGCTTTGCCATGTAGCTGTGGCTTCCAGCTTTCTGCTCTGCTGTCCCGGGTGTGTGGGCAGCTCTACTCAAGATGGGACATATGGCTCCAGCAGCTCCATCTAGCTCGTCCCCTACAGGGTTTGATTCAGAGGCCAAGAAAGGGCTTTCCTCCACATGCATCTCTCTTCAAGAAAGCAGAAACCTTTCTGGAACCCCCATGCTCACCCCCAAGCAGGCTTTCCCTTCATCTTACTGGACAGAATCTGCAAACACTCCCAGGCCTACGCCAGTCCTGAGAGGGGAACAGAGTTGCCGTGACTGTGTCGCACTCACACAACACACTTCCTGGGCGTGCAAAAGATGGGCTCTATGCACACAAAAGAGGAGGAAAGCAGCTGTGTGGCCACTGGTGGCACTGATTTAACAGCTGTTGCGTTTGTTTGTGTTTTTATCACGATTTAAGAGGCTACCTGAAATATATATCAGCACCTAATGGGAGATATTAGGAGGCATTCAATAAACACTTGCTGAATGAATGAAATTCAGAATATTCTGGGAGCAAGATGCTTATTGCATTTACATATGAGGAAGCAGCGCAGGAGGAATTAACCTATCAGCCCACGTGTTGAAAAAAATAGGTTCATTTGCAGTTTTGAAGCCAAAATTCACAAACCCTGTAGTCAAACAGATGATGTATGCTCCTGCTAGACTGCTTTTGTAAACTAAGATGTCTTTTGGGGGGTCTGTCCCACTCATGTGATACCCACTTTTCTGTGAATAGTGATCCAAGGGGTTCCCAGGTGGCCCCCATTCCCCAGGGGTGAGCCACGGCCACCAATGTTGCCTCCCCATCATCGGGCCCCGGCCCTTGAACGTGTTTCTGCCATGGTTTGCCCTTTTCTGTCTCCCTTTCATGCACCAATGAGTGAATTCATCCTTGAGTCTCAAATGCATAATGCAGTGCCTGGCACAAGATGATGCTCAGTGATACTGAGAAATAAATTATTTAATGGTGATAAAATGAAAAAAACAAACACTCTTTCTTATAGTCACATTCTACCACATTATGGCTTGGACTCATTTAACCATAAACTATTAACATGTTTATTTAGCATTTGTTAGTTTGTGCAAGACACAATGGTAGATGTTATAGGGCCCAAATACAAAAAACATAACCCTAAGAAAGTAAAATATAGAGGGAGGATCACACACATTTAATCCTGAATGCCAGAATTATGACGCTTTTCTGGAATAGTGCATTGAGAAAATTTCTTTTTTAAATTAAAATTGTTGGGGTGACACCAGTTAATAAAACCATACAGGTTTCAAATGTAAACTCAATAAAACATCATCTGCACACTGCATCGTGTGATCACCGTCCAAAGTCAAGTCTCTTTCTGTCCCCACTTATCCCCCCTTTGCCCACCTCCACCTTCCCCACCCACTTTCCCTCTGGCTGTCACCATGCTGTTGTCCATCTCTATGCGTCATCTGTCATCTATCTATCTCTATCATCTGTCTATCTCTATCGTCTATCCATCTCTATCATCTATCCGTCTCTATCATCTATCCGTCTCTATCATCTATCCGTCTCTATCATCTATCCGTCTCTATCATCTATCTATCATCTATCTATCATCTATCATCTATCTATCATCTATCTATCTATCATCTATCTATCTATCTATCTATCTATCTATCTATCTATCTATCTATCTATCTATCTATCATCTATCTATCTATATCATCTATCATCTATCTATCTATCATCTATCTATCATCTATCTATCATCATCCATTTTTTAATTTTTTCTTAATTTTTTCTTAATTCCTTCACCTTTTTTCACCCAGCCTCCCAAGTCCCTCCCCTCCGACAGCGGTCAGTCTGTTCTATGTATCTAAGCCTGGAGATGTGCTCTGAGGGAAAGAGTTTCATGCATAATTATTAATCTCTATCTTGAGAATGGAAGGGTAGATAATGGTCACACTCACATGTTATATTTGCCACCCCTATTATAAAAGAGTTAAAATGAATGAGATTTTTTTTTTTTTAAGTATGTTTAAATGAAGTGTTCTGTACTACTTTCTATTTGTGTGTCTTTGGGGAAAAAAATCACCTAATCTAAGTGGCAGTTTTTTCATCTGCAAAGCTGTGATAATATTAACTTCTCCATGGAACTGTTATAAGGACAAAAAAATGTGGAAATTCTTTATCTAAAGCAGAAATGAGAGAAATGTCATTTAGTTAAGCAGACACTCAGAAAGATAACACAAAGGAGAAAGCAAACAATGACTTCTGGGCAGCAAACGTTTTAGGGGCTCAGAGGGTGGAGAGGCAGCTTCTTAACACAATTTATTGCTTCAGAGAGTAGAAGTAACGTGTGTAATAAAAAATGTAGAGATGGAGACATATGCTTAATCCTTTAAATTGGCTTTCCTTGGCACTATTTCTAGAAATGTTATGCCCTGGAGCTCTTCCATTAATTTTTTTCTAATAAGTTTGAGGTGACTGTGATTGTTGACATAATACACTGAAAATATAAACCCTATAAAGTGTGATCTGACTTTATCCATTTAATCTCCCAAAGATATTACAAGTAATTTATTGATAGCTACTAAATGAAAATAACAATGGAAAAAAAACTTTCCAATCTAACAAGAAAAAATGTTAGACAAGGCAGATAAGCATTAATAAAAGCAACATTTATTTTATTATATCACAGCTATGTTTTGATAGGTACCTAATGTACCTATAAAAGTTTCTAGAGTATGTTTAAAAAGGCAATGGCAAACACGTTTTTCTAGTTAGATCTAGAGAAATGGCTATATTTTAAGAGTATTGGGTTTAGGATACAGTCATATTTTGTACTCCATTTTCCTTGTACCCAAACATCACTGCCAAGTTTCATATATATCCTAATATTACATTATTCCCTGCATGAATCTGTACTACTAATGGAATCATTTCCAACAGACAGGACCATTGAATTCATTATGTGTTAATTTAATTTCTGGAGATTTGTGTATGATTTATAATTAGTGAAAAAATCAAAACAACCTTGGATTAAGGAACCCGTTTCCCTAGACGGGTTCTAGGGTAATGCTACTCAGTGTGCCCGGCTGCTATGTGATAGGGATGTTGAGCTGGGTTGAAAATCAACCTACTGCTTCCATCATTTAAAATTTCTTGCTATAAAAAATAGTTTTAGCAAACTAAACAATGTTCTTAGGGTCACAGTTAATCTACACTTGGTGCAAGTTCCTCACCTTACTGTGGACCAAGAACAAAGGGTTCAAGGGAATGACAGCAGGTCCATGGACCGCCTTTGAGCTCCACCAGTCTAAGGAAGACTAGAACATGATCCTCTTCAACCTGACCTACTGAACTACTGGTATTACCAGTTGGAGACTATTCTAAAGCTTCCTTGCACAGCACTGTTTTGAAAGAGGAAAGGGCACTGGGGCCAATTATGAAGTGCATATTATGGTAGATTTTCATCATTGCTCTAGTTCTTCAGCCTTCCATAGTTTCCTGATTCTTTGACCTACAACTTTCTAGTAGTTTCTCTGGAGTCAACCACTTCACTTTTCCTGCCTCATTGATTCCCGGCTTGGAAATATGACTTGATTAAGACAATATAATAGAGACAGATGTTCACGTAGGCCAATTCTGAGCCTGGGCCTTAAGAATCATCCTGTGTTTCTTTTCAACCCTTTTGAGCTTCTGTTATTGCCCTGAGAAGCACATGTATTGGGTAGTCTGTTAGGCTAAAGATGATTAGGATGTGAGACACACAGAACAGATGTGGCTCCAAACTGAATGTAGGAGCCAACGCCATACAAGCCTCGTGTACATTCGTCAAATTCCATTGGGACTTAGATACATGAGCAAGAATAAATAATTTTTGTTTTAAGTCACTGTATTTTAAGATTGTTGTTACACAGCTTATTCTGCAAGTAGCTAACTAATGCATGTATGAAGGGAAACTTCCAGGAGTCAAGGTGATATATAGCTGCTGAGATGGATAGTTTTGGAGAGGGTATGTTCACACCCTGGCCGTGGGCATGGTGGAAGGGGTACTGATAATTAGATTTATAAATAACACGTTCAGGCAGATGTTAAAAACTCCTAATTTCACAAGTGCTGAGAATCTCCATTAGGTCTCTGATGCAAGGAAAGGACTATCCTACCTTATTTTCTTCCCCAGTTAGTGTAGCAAAGAACAAAAACAGAATGTGATGCACAAATACCAGAAATTTGTTAATGAAAGAAGAATGTCTTAAGCTGGGATATAACAGACTTTAACCATTTACTAAAGAAGAGAGATTTTAAATTAATAATAGAATGCATGTATGCTTACATATAGAAAGTTCACTCTCTCATTTGCTTTCTTAAGATAATCATGCTAAAGTAAAAATAGAGTTCTTATTCTGCACTGTGGACTCAACTGTTTTCCTGCTATTTTTTGTACTTTCCTTTCAAGTTCTAACTTAATGGACACCATCAGGGTAATGTTCAAGACTGATACTTGGGCTCAAGAGCTTAGCGAGACAACTGCATTAATTTATGCAGCTTTCATGAGTAGACTGGACAAATAGGACTGCTTATAGAATAATGTTTGCATAATTATTGTTCTGAGTGTGATAATACAGTATATACCTTGTGTAGCACTTATAAAGAACAGCTTTTACTCCTCCAATTTCCTAGGTCAACTTCAAAACAGTTGATGTCAAACACACTGTGAAGAAGAAAAAAATCTGGCCTTTAAAATTTACAAAAATAAAAGTGAAACAATATTTTATCTTGGTTTCTAGTTTTACAATGTTAAGCCAAAATTTAGTGTATATATATCCGAACCTTAACAAATATTTAGTTAAGTTAAGGTATGTTCACCCACACTAAACTTACAGGTCATTTTTATAGTTGTCAAAGTTTTCTGGATACTATTTGAGTAATAACTGCATAAAAATGTAAAAACTGTTTTTTTTGTTCAAAGACTTATTGGTTTGTTCTTCCAGTTAGTCAAAAGTGAAAACTATGGAACAAAGATTGCCCAAAGGAAGAAAACAGATACATAAACCTTTGACTTTAAGTAACCATAGCCAAACTCTGTAGCAGCTCACTTAATAACGAGGCTACAGCCGTTTTGAGGGGCTCCCCAGGGTGAAATGTTCCACTTTGTATAGCTTTGTATATAATTACAACCTGCCACAACTATGACCTTGAATATATCCTGAAATAAGGTATAATTAAATAACCAAGATCTCTAGTCAATAACAGCTGCAAGATAAACAACAAAAATGTTTTCTGATCAGTGTTGTATTTACATCTTTCTAAATTATAAACTTCTTTGCTCTAATGCATTTCAAAAATAATGCTGGCCATCCTGTCTTTTCAGGGAGCCCTTAATCCCAAAAGATTCAATCATTCTTTTGCAATTAATAAGGCCAAGTTACTTCCATCTCATTAAATTCACCAAAAACGGACTTATATGATCATTCTAGAAATGCAGCTACCTACTTGGCAGCATTTAGGAAGTGCTGATTTTGAGTACAAGGAAAAAAAGATGGCATTGACAATTCTTTCATCAATAGCTCTG
Organism: Miniopterus schreibersii; assembly: GCF_964146895.1. Classification (NCBI taxonomy): domain Eukaryota; kingdom Metazoa; phylum Chordata; class Mammalia; order Chiroptera; family Miniopteridae; genus Miniopterus; species Miniopterus schreibersii. Next base: position 14,856,829 of record NC_138112.1, on the reverse strand, counting down.
GCTTTTTCATAAAAAGACACACCACTGATCCATTCTTAGGGAGTTTCATAATTTATCCTAATGTCTAGTCTTAATATCATGTAAAGACAATCCACTGTTAAGAATTGTCATATATCTTATGCATGAAAAATATTATGTAGCTATAGAATAAAGAATAAGTAGACATGGTCTCAGTAAACATTGAGTAAACACAGATGCTTAGCATTTCTCTTCCAACAATTAACTAGTGGTATAGCTTCCATGGACTCTCCAATGGAAGTTTATAGGTTGGCAAAATGCTTATTACAACCTATACATTTACTGCAGAAATTTTTTTAGAAATGACTTCCTTCTTACATCTAAAAGTCAAATTCAGGGTGAAATAACCACAATCTATGTCTCTAACATTAGCCATGTGTTAATATATAAACATTGCTAACCTAAGAAAAAAAGGTATACAGACTTGGGACACTCTGACTAGTGTTAATATGATCTCAAACGTTTTTCAACATCTTTGCTTTTGACAGCCTCTTTAAAAAAACATATTTATCAGAGGGTAGCATTAACTAAGACACTGAGTGAAAAAACATCACAGGAGTGAAGAGGTGCTTTCCATTGGGACCCTCATGAACAAAAAGGTCTAAAAAATACATAAGTTGGCATTTAATTTCAAGGTATTTTCATCTTGGACTAAAAATGTTGATAATAAAATAGGTAAATCAAAAGGATTACCATCTCCAAGTATAAGCTTAAGAATACATTTGACATGATATTGTACATAGAAAACTCTAAAGACTCCACCAAAAAACCACTAGATTTAATAAATGCATATAGCAAAGTAGCAGGATACAAAATTAACACCCAGAAATTGATGGCATTTTTATACACCAATAATGAACTCTCAGAAAGAGAAACTAAAAATAAAAAATGAAAAAATCCCATTTACCATTGCAACAAAAAAAACGAAGATACTTAGCAATGAACTTAACCAAGGAGGCAAAAGACTTGTACTTGGAAAACTATAGGATGTTGAAAAAAGAGATAGAGGAGGGTACAGCCAAGTGGAAGAATATACCATGTTCATGGATTGGGAGAATTCGTATTGTTAAAATGTCCATACTACCCAAAGCAATCTATAGATTCAGTGCAATCCCTATTAAAATACCAATGGCATATTTCACAGATCTAGAACAAATACTCCAAAAATTTATATGGAACAACAACAACAACAAAAGGCCTCGAATAGCTACAGCAATCTTGACAAAGAATAACAAAGTTGGAGGGATCACAAAACCAAATATCAAATTATACTACAAGGTCACTGTAATCAAAACAGCCTGGTACTGGCACAAGATCAGGCATATAGATCAGTGGAACAGAACAGAGAACCCAGAAACAGACCCATGCCATTATGGTCAATTAATATTTGACAAAAGAGGCAAGAATATACAGTGGGGTACAGCCAGTCTCTTCAATAAGTGGTGCTGGGAAAATTGGACAGGTACATGAAAAAAAATGAAACTAGACCACCAACTGACACCATACATGAGAATAAACTCAAAATGGATAAATGCTTAAGTATCAGTCATGAAACCATAAAAATCTTAGAAGGAAATGTAGGCAGCAAAATCTCAGACATCTCATGTAGCAGTATTTTCACCAATACATCGCCCAGGGCAAGAGAAACAAAGGAAGAAATAAACAAATGGGACTACATCAAATTAAAAAAATCTTCCGCACAATAAAAGAAACCATCCTCAAAATGAAAAGGGAACCCACTGTATGGGAGAACATATTTGCCAATAATGCATCTGATAAGGGGTTAATTTCCAAATTATATAAAGTACTCATACAACTCAAGAAAAGGAAGACAAACAATCCAATTAAAAAATGGGCAGAGGACCTGAATAGATACTTCTCCAAAAAGGACATAAAAATTGCCAAGAGACATATGAAAAAATGCTCAATGTCACTAATCATCAGAGAGATGCAAATTAAAATGACAATGAGGTATCACCTCACACCTGCCAGAATGGCTACCATCAACAAACCAACAAACAACAAGTGCTGGTGAGGTCGTGGAGAAAGGGGAACCCTAGTGCACTGCTGGTGGGAATGCAGGCTGGTGCAGCCACTATGGAAAACAGTAAGGAGTTTCCTCAAAAAATTAAATATGGAACTGGCATTTGACTCAGTGATCCCACTTCTAGGAATATATCCTAAGCATCCTGAAATGACAATCAGAAAGAATATATGCACCCCTATGTTCATTGCAGCATTATTTAAAATAGCTAAGATCTAGAAACAGCCCAAGTGCCCATCAACAGATGAATGGATAAAAAAGCTGTGGTTCATTTACACCATGGAGTACTATGCAGCTATAAAAAAGGACCTCTTTTTTACAGCATGGAAGGACCTGGAGACTATTATACTACGTGAAGCAAGCCAGTCAGAAAAAGACAAACATCACATTATCTCACTTACATGTGGAATTTAATGAACAAAATAAACTGATCAATAAAATAGAACTAAAGACATGGAAACACGGAACAGACTGAAGAATCTCAGAGGGAAGGGGGAGGAGGGGCAGGAAGAGATTAACCCAAGAACTTATATGTATATATGCATTGCCCATGGACATAGACAATAGGATAGTGAAGGCCTGGGGTGGGCCAGGAACCAGGTGGAAGGGGGCAATGGGTGGAAAAAGGAGGGACATCTGCAATACTCTCAACAATAAAGATAAAAAAGTATTTCATACTAAGACTTAGGAAAATAATACATTTGAATATGATGATATGATGCAAAACGAAATGAAACAACACACTCATTACTTATTAGGCTGCTAGTCTATCCACTTTTCACATGTAAAACAAATTGGTCGGAGAATATGAATTTTCAAAGAATCACAATAAATTGACTGAATTGCATACAAATAACTGAGATCTAAGCCACTGTCTCTCTAATGTTTGCTAATAATGTCAAAACAATGAGAGATATGCATAAGGCTGCTGTCAAAAGTATGCATACAAATTACCTATTTGCACATATAAGTGTCAAGCCTGTATAAGCTCTGCTGAAGAAGTAGTCTCAAGAAGTTGTGGGCAGAATATAGACACAGCCTCAACCAAGGATCATAACATGATGGATGCTCGAAAGTAAGCCCCCAGATCAATGCCAGGTGGACTTCTCAGGAGTCCACAGGGCATCAGCATGAGAGACTTTAAAATGTAGAGACATTTATTCACAGAACTAAAAGTATCAAAGCAGGGAACTGAACCTTACCATACCCAAAGTCCATGCCCTTAAGACTCATGTCCAACTGTCTGACTGATGGATCCCTAATCCAGGCACCAAGATTTTGACCAAATGGTTTGAGGGATAAATCAACTGTGTTTACATTTTTGTAAAATCTACATAAATTGCTTGGGACTCTAGAAGAAATAATTTGCAAACACACACACACTACAATAGATTTATTTATGACTTGTTTCTGCTCAGATGCTAACATGGAAACAGGGACGTGTGTACAGGTACTTCTTCATTTGGGAGGTTATCCCAGGAAGCACAAATGAGAAAACGGGTACACTGAGGCAAGACAGGGAGAAAATCTAATGAACACATTACTGCTGTGGGCAACTTCAGTTCAACCCTTCTGAGGAACCATGTGGAACATACTGTAGAATTGCCCCCCAGAAAGATGGAGACGCTGGTGGTGCTTATGTCCTGAATTCCATCTCTCAGTGTTGGAGGGTTGTTCCTGGGGACATTACTGTCCCAGCACTTCCAGGCTGAGGAGGTCTGGGAAAGCTCCCTGGAGTAGAGAAACCCAAACACATAAGCACGGAGGACGGGAAGCTGTCAGCATTTCCAGGAACACGTGTGGGCTCAGGGAGATGGGCCAGGGCAGCAACAGTGTCTGCTTCAAAAGTACAAGCTTCACAACATCTCAGCTTTCTTTCTTCAGCAGTACGCTCTTTCTAAAGAACTGATCAATCTTCCCAGCCACTGGAAAGCACCGGTAAAGGGTTTCTGAGCCTGCTTTCTTTTTTTTCTTTTTTTTTTAAATATATCTTTATTGATTTCAGAGAGAGGAAAGGAGATGGAGAGAGAGATATAGAAACATCAGTGATGAGAGAGTCATTGATCGGCTGCAGCCTGCCACCCGGGCATGTGCCCTGACTGGGAATCGAACCCCAATCGCCTGGATCCCAGGTCGACGCTCAACCGCTGAGCCACGCCCGGTCGGGCTGAGCCTGCTTTCTTATTTCCCCTTCTCTTGGATTCACCCACATCATCTGACTGTCAGGTCTCAGGGACTCTCTACAGGGGCCCCCGATGGCCTGTGTGGTTTTGCCCTGTATGTCAGTACAGCAGGTGGGAGCCTCGGGCAGGCGGAGTCGTGTTCCTGCGGCTCCTGCCTTTACTGCTTTTGTTCAGACTCCACGGCTGTAGTTATTGCACCATCTTCTCCTGATCTCCACCCAGCCGAACACGGTGTGAGGAGGAGAGGCTGGGGTCAGCCCACTCACGTGCCATTATGTATGTGGTTCTCTGTAACGTCTCTGAAGGCTACGCTGCGTTTGGACTTCTGCCCTATTTTAATCCTGTTCTATGCCATCCTGAAAGGAAGCCTGCCTCTTGGCCATACATTCAAAGCATCAGAGACAATTGTTTCCTAATAACCTCAAAAGTGATGTTCTTATACCTCTAGATCCACTGGTGAGGGCAGGAAAAAAAAAATAGTAGAAATTCTATTTTTATTTATTTTAAATGACAAATTTGAAACTATCCTTTTTATATTTTATGTTATACAGTATTATATAGAGTTTATAAATATGTACATATTGAGAGAATGGTCAAAGCTGACTTATTTAAAAAAAAAAAACTAATAAGGTACACCATCAAAATGTTTGAAGGTCTTTCTCTGAGAGATTCCATCTATTACCCCATGGCCCAAAGATCAATGACCTCTATCAAAACAGCAATTCTTCAAAGGAGCATTTAGGTGGCTGCTATTGATTGTGCTGAGAAGTCCCCTACATTTGCTAACCTCATGGCCTCGTGGTTACACTGTCCAGTCCAAACGACTCTGGGCATCCACTCTGATTGATTTCCTCAGCTCTGCAGTTTGCTCCCGGGATTTGGTTAATAAAGAAAAATAAAAGGCTTTGAAGAGTGTCCTGTAGAATGAGGCACTCTCATTGTTCCATCTACGACAAAACTGTCCACAACAGTGATTTTAAATCATACTTATATCCTTGGGTGTCAGCTTCAACAGTTGGCTGCACACACCATAAGCAATACTATCTTGATTTACTATGCAACACTTTTTCAGTCTTAATTATGGTGAATAGATTTTCTTTTCACTATGTTCTGTCTGCTCAATAATTCTATAAGTACCTAATGAGCAGGGACCTTGTCTACTTTTTTAACCAACAAAAATACTTTGCAGACTGTTATGGTTAATAATGAGCCCTGGCCTGGTCTCTCAGTTTGCTCAGTTGGTTAGAGCATCGTGTCCCGATACGCCAAGGTTGTGGCTCGATCCCCAGTCAGGGCACATGCAAGAAGCAACCAATGATGCATAAGTAAGTGGAGTAACAAATCAATCTTTCTCTCTCTCTCTTTCTCTCTCAAATCAATAAGTTAAAAAATGACATGAATAAATTGTTGACATAATGCATTATTACGGGATTTACTTACATTTTGAAGGATGCTTCCTGGCTTTGAAACAGACTTGGTGACCAAGTCTTGCTGCTATTCTGGGCAGCCCAGAGTGCAAGCTTGAGAGGGGCAGGAAGGGCTGAGAAGCACAACAGCACCCAATTAAAGTAATAAGGGGTTCAATTACTCTACATATCTCCTTCAGGATTTATAAATTCCTTCCTTTCTTCTTACTTTTCCAGGTTGTTTGTTATTGTTTGCACTTATATGAGGAAAACATAACTTATTTCGGTAGAGTGCTTTTCCATTTATAAGGCAAATTCAAATTATCCATTAAGTCCACACCAAAATCCTATGGAAAAGAAATTGCTATCACCCTCATTTTACATAAAAGATAATGAGGGTGAACAAAATTAATACTTTGTCCAAGGACATTCAAATAATAAATGACCATTCAGGGAACTAAAACCCTACTTTTAGGACTTACTTCAAAGATACAACAGGCTTTCTATCTTACTGATCTGTATACAGCCTCCAGTTCTTGTGTGTGTGTGTGACTGTTTTTCCAGTACTGCAGATATAGAACACTGTTGTTTTATATGATAGAATAACATACCTTGATTAAATTTTTGATACTAGTTTTTTTTTTAGCATGTCTCTATTTTGTTGACATTTTTTTTCAGTAACAGAGGCAGATTGGGTGGGTATTTTCAAAGAACAGAACGCAGTCTTCTTTGTAAGAAGTGATTCATTCAGAGTCTGTTTTATTAAAAGCATAGCATGATTTTTTTCTCTGATTGAGGTATCTTTCTACCTAGGATGATTCTAATCATTTTAGATGAAAAATTCAATACTATAAAGGACTGGTCTTAAGGCTACAGAAGAGAAGGTGGACACGTGAGGCTAACTGCTATATAAACTTGCTACATGTTCATGCCAGCGCACAGAAAGTACATCTCCTACTTGAACTTGTCATTGTTGACTCACATTTTTCCCCAAGTTGGCTTCCTGCAAATTCCAGGGCTGATGATCCTGTTTGCTTTAAACTTCTCTATAAAGAAATAGTCTGCGAGCTCAGTTTTAATATCAAAAACCACGACTATAGTGGGGCTCTGCTTTTTGATGCCAACCTAATGCCAGTAGATTTCATGTTGCATAAGCAGTAATTTACAAGTTATCCTTAGAACATTTGGTCTAATGTCGCTTAGCCACTGGCATAAAGAGCCCACCGCAACTCTATACTCTAGATGAAAAACGCTACAGTAAGAACATGAAATAAAACCAAGTCTTTGTTCAAAATTAACAGTGGTTTAAGTTGTTTTGAAGAAAAAGAAGGAAATACAGAAAAATAAAAAAGTCAAAAACAGTTTTGTTAGGGTTGCCTAGACATTTCTGTTCCATTCGAGTTACAGTTTGTAAAGAAAAAACAAATCAATGATATGTCACCAAGTGGGCCTCTGATTTTGGGAGCCAGAGTATGTGCTTACTCTGATTAGCTCTTGTCCTCTGGAGGCCTCCAGAGAGAGATTCTTTATGTTCTGTGAGTAAGCGCACTGAAATAATGTACCAGTACACGAGTAAACAGGAGCATATGAGCAGTTAAGCACATTTTATGAGCTGAATAAAATAGAATATTCATAAGTGAAATGAAAATAATGATGGAACAGAGATGCACACAGGAGTTTCATGTCTCTCAGAAAAGAGAGACAGCCCACGGAGACAATAACACTCCCCAAACATTCCATTAATACAAAGGAAAATGCTCTAAACCCGATGTCGTTTCGATGGCCTAAAAAAAAATTCTCATTTCATCTAGGCTGCTAAATTTATTTTTTCCTGAAAAAAGTAGAAGATGAGTTGATTTCTTTTATTTGCTATTTTTTTAAAATAATATAAAGCTTTTGTTTATCAAGCTTGGTTTTTTATTTTCACAGCTGGAATACAATTAAGTTCTATAGACAGATGGGTTTTAGCCATGCTAATTACCATGGTGATCAATTAACTCAGCTGCTGATTAGAATAGAGAAAGCTATATAAACAACAATCTGGAAATTTTCTCTTTTATAAGACAGTTGTAGAAACATCACCTATCATGCATATAATTCAGGAAATATCCAATTGCCCATGTTGTTGTTGTACAATGGACTTTTTCATTTAATTGAGGTCTTTTCACTATATCTTTGCCCTGTCAGGAAACTAATGTACATGCATGCTGCAAAGACAGTTCACCCAAAGTGTCACCATAAATAAAGAGACTTGCCATGTAACTAGCTTTTGGGGTGGCAGGGCCAGTGGCTGGAGGC